>NC_092721.1:40915122-41517877 GCF_047496885.1 Scyliorhinus torazame
CTTGTTACATTTGATGTTCGTGTGAATGGCTTGGTCAACTGAAGGTGTTGTGGTGACGTACGTATGAATCTTCTTAGTCATCATCCCGCTCAGTGAGTGTCCCTCTGTGAGATTCAAATTCATGTGATCTCCACCTCATTGAAGATAGTTTTCTTCATGGATAGATGTCATGGAGATGTGTTCAAATCTGAATTGGAAGTGTGTTCTAAATCACTTGTACCCCTTTTTCCTCACGACACATCATTGTGTGAGGGCAGATCAGCAGTTTTTTGGGGATTAGGGGCACCTTGTGTCTCCTCAGCGATAATGACAGAAGACAAGATAATATTCCCAACCATGTCCTCATCTCACTGGCTGCTGTAATTTCTCATTACATTGCAGCATTCTCACTGTTGAGTGGACTCTCGCTTCCCAGAACGAGCACACACAGGGGAACCATTTACCTTTTTAGAGATCATAGCCTGGGGAACCATGAGGCTGATAGATAAGACCATAAGACCATAAAACATAGGAGCAGAATTAGGCCACTAGACCCATCAAGTCTGCTCCGCCATTCAATCATGGCTGATATTTTTCTCATCCCCATTCTCCTGCCTTCTCCCCATAATCCCTGATCCCCTGATTAATGAAGAACCTATCTATCTCTGTCTTAAAGACACTCAGTGATTTGGCCTCCACAGCCTTCTGCGGTAAAGAGTTCCATAGAGTCACCACCCTCTGGCTGAAGAAATTCCTCCTCATCTCTGTTTTAAAGGATCGTCCCTTTAGTCTGAGATGGTGTCCTCTGGTTCTAGTTTTTCCTACAAGTGGAAACATCCTCTCCACGTCCAGTCTATCCAGGCCTCGCAGTATCCTGTAAGTTTCAATAAAATCTCTCCTCATCCTTCTAAACTCCAATGAGTACAGACTCAGAATCTTCAACCGTTCATCATTGACAAGCTCTTCATTCCAGGGATCATTCTTGTGAACCACCTCTGGACCCTTTCCAAGGCCAGCATATCCTTCCTTAGATATGGGGCACAAAACTGCTCAGAATACTCCAAATGGGATCTCACCAGAGCCATATATAGCCTCAGAAGTACCTCCCTGAACTTGTAGTTTAGCCGTCTCAACATGAATGCGAACATTGCATTTGACTTCCTGACTGCCGACTGAACCTGCACGTTAACCCTAAGAGAATCGTGAACAAGGACTCCCAAGTCCCTTTGTGCTTCTGATTTCCTAAGTATCTCCTCATTTAGAAAATAGTCATTGTCTCCATTTCTCCTTCCAAAGTGCATAACCTCACACTTTTCCACATTGCATTCCATCTGCCACTTCTTTGCTCACTATCCTTGCCTATCCAAGTCCTTCTGCAGCACGCCTGCTTCCTCAATACTACCTGTACCTGTACGATGTGAAGGTAGAGCTCCCTTTTGTTATTATCCAGCTTCCCCCAGGAATACTGGATCCCAATTGTGTTATTGTCAACATTCCTCTCCTTCCCACTGAGCCCATCACTTGTGCTGCACCTGTGCCCCATGTGGAATTCTATCCTCCCCATCGAGAGGTTATGTGCATGGTGACCGACAAAGGGAAACCTTCCAGGAAAACCTCACATACGCACAACTTTATTCTGTGTTCCCCATATAATAATAATCTTTATTACAGGCTGCAGATGCCTTCCATAATCATTACCAACCCATCATCAGCCCAGTACAGAGATAGACAAGACCATGTGAAAACACCTTGCACACCAAGCTGTGCATTATTCTATTTGAGTAAAAAGCCCTTGCCCCTCACTCAGCGGGAGTACAATATGGACATCATGAATAGCACTGTACAATGGCTTTATACACCTCCATAACTATCTCAACTCCTCGTACTCTTGACTGTGAGGTCCACAGAACCCCAGGACCATCTGTACTCTCTGACACCTAATCGTAATCCTACATTCTGTTTCTACTGTCTGACTCTGAACTGCTGGCCCCATATCTAGGACTTTTAAATAATAAATTTTGAGTCCCCAATTATTTTTTTCTAATTAAGGGCCGGTTTAGCGCGGCCAATCCACCTAACCTGCACATATTTGGGTTGTGGGGGTGAGACCCACGCAGACACGGGAGAATGTGCAAACTCCACACAGACAGTGACCTGGGGCTAGGATTGAACCCTGGTCCTCAGCGCCATAGGCAGCAGTCCTAACCACTCTGCCACCTTATATCTAGGATGCTGACCTTCAATAAGTTCTGGGCAGCATGGTAGCGCAAGTGAGTAGCACTGTGGCTTCACAGCACCAGGGTCCCAGGTTCGATTCCCTGCTGGGTCACTGTCTGTGTGGAGTCTGCACGTTCTTCGCGTGTCTGCGTGGGTTTCCTCCGGGTGCTCCGGTTTCCTCCCACAGTCCAAAGACATGCAGGTTAGATGGATTGGCCATGATAAATTACCCTTAGTGACCAAGAAGGTTAGGAGGGGTTATTGGGTTACGGGGAAAGGGTGGAAGTGAGGGCACAAGTGGATCGGTGCAGACTCGATGGGCCGAATGGCCTCCTTCGGCACTGTTGAGAGAGCTAGGCAAAGTAATGGAAAGGGTACTGAAGGATAGGATTTCTGAGCATCTGGAAAGACACTGCTTGATTAGAGATAGTCAGCATGGATTTGTGAGGGGTAGGTCTTGCCTTACAAGTCTTATTGAATTCTTTGAGGAGGTGACCAAGCATGTGGATGAAGGTAAAGCAGTGGATGTAGTATACATGGATTTTAGTTAGGCATTTGATAAGGTTCCCCATGGTGGGCTTTTGCAGAAAGTAAGGCGGCATGGGATAGTGGTAAATTTGGCCAGTTGGATAGCGAACTGGCTAACCGATAGAAGTCAGAGAGTGGTGGTGGATGGCAAATATTCAGCCTGGATCCCAGTTACCAGTGGCGTACCGCAGGGATCAGTTCTGGGTCCTCTGCTGTTTGTGATTTTCATTAATGACTTGGATGAGGGAGTTGAAGGGTGGGTCAGTAAATTTGCAGACGATACGAAGATTGGTGGGGTTGTGGATAGTAAGGAGGGCTGTTGTCGGCTGCAAAGAGACATAGATAGGATGCAGAGCTGGGCTGAGAAGTGGCAGATGGAGATTAACCCTGAAAAGTGTGAGGTTGTCCATTTTGGAAGGACAAATATGAATGCGGAATACAGGGTTAACGGTAGAGTTCTTGGCAATGTGGAGGAGCAGAGAGCTCTTGGGGTCTATGTTCATACATCTTTGAAAGTTGCCACTCAAGTGGATAGAGCTGTGAAGAAGGCCTATGGTGTGCTAGCGTTCATTTACAAAGGGATTGAATTTAAGAGCCGTGAGGTGATGATGCAGCTGTACAAAAGTTTGGTAAGGCCACATTTGGAGTACTGTGTACAGTTCTGGTCGCCTCATTTTAGGAAGGATGTGGAAGCTTTGGAAAAGGTGCAAAGGAGATTAACCAGGATGTTGCCTGGAATGGAGTGTAGGTCTTACGAGGAAAGGTTGAGGTTGCTAGGCTTTTTCTCATTAGAACGGAGAAGGATGAGGGGCGACCTGATAGAGGTTTATAAGATGATCAGGGGAATAGATAGAGTAGACAGTCAGAGACTTTTTCCCCGGATGGAACAAACCATTACAAGGGGACATAAATTTAAGGTGAATGGTGGAAGACATAGGGGGGATGTCAGAGTTAGGTTCTTTACCCAGAGAGTAGTGGGGGCACAGAATGCACTGCCTGTGGAAGTAGTTGAGTCGGAAACATTAGGGACCTTCAAGCAGCTATTGGATAGGTACATGGATTACAGTAGAATGATATAGTGTAGATTAATTTGTTCTTAAGGGCAGCACGGTAGCATTGTGGATAGCACAATTGCTTCACAGCTCCAGGGTCCCAGGTTCGATTCCGGCTTGGGTCACTATCTGTGCGAAGTCTGCACAACCTCCCCGTGTCTGCGTGGGTTTCCTCCGGGTAGTCCGGTTTCCTCCCACAGTCCAAATATTTGCAGGTTAGGTGGATTGGCCATGATCAATTGCCCTTAGTGTCCAAAATTGCCCTTAGTGTTGGGTGGAGGTGTTGACTTTGGGTAGGGTGCTCTTTCCAAGAGCCGGTGAAGACTCAATGGGCCAAATGGCCTCCTTCTGCCCTGTAAATTCTATGATAATCTATGATTAATCTAGGACAAAGGTTCAGCACAACATCGTGGGCCGAAGGGCCTGTTCTGTGCTGTATTTGTCTATGTTCTATTTTCTATGTATGTTCTATGTTCTTGTTCCCCTTTTCCCTTGTGACTGAGGACTACATTTACCCCTGTACTTAACTTCAGGCATCCTGCTTAGGTCAGAAAACAGTGGCCGCTGTTTGCTCCTGGATATATCGGGTTCGAAGGAGTAACTGCTGCTCAGCTAGACTAATCCGTCTGGTAGCGAGCGTTAAACTTGGACTTGCCTCTGGTGTTGCTGCACTTGGCGATGGCCGTGACCGGGGTACCAAGACCAAGAGAGAGCGAACATATGGCAAACTCTTCTTCTTATACTGGGGGGTTTTTGCGCTCTTTTGGGCGGTCCTTCGATTCGGGCCTTACTAATTGGGTGATCCCTGATCACTCCGTTCGATTCCTTAGCGAATAAGTGGGCGGGGATCTGGATGGCTGGGAGTGTCCCAAGCGGTCATTGACCCTGTTGTTTGCGTTTCCCTTGAACAGGGAGTGGCGCCCTATTGTCTGGGACTGTCCCGGTTGCTTGAGTACCAGTCCTTTGTTTTGGCGAAGGTGGGCCATCAAATGCTAATCGGCCCCATTACAACGCTAATTAGACGGAGTTTCGATACCACCTGGACTTCTTGCTTACGAATATGCATTTCAGGCTCTGAGCCTGCCTGAGTCTTGACTTGTCCATTTTACCTGCCAGGCTTTGCGAGTTTCTCTGTACCTAGTTGGAAGTGGCCATGTCAGATGGCCACACTCCGTCCTCTTTATCGTCAATGCGAAGCGTGAAGGATCACAATACTGGGTCTTCTTTGTTCTCTGAAATGCCGGGTACCCTTAACCAAGGACAGGTTCTACTCTACTCTGTCCTATGGGTCAAAAACATTTACCTAATTGTCCCTAAACAACACATATCTAAGAATTTTGAAGGGGCCACTTAACATTCAGTAAAAGGGGAATCTCTAACTGCCCCTAACTAGACTACATTCATGCTGCTATTTATCAATCAAAGAACTTATCTTACAAAACAAAAAAAATCCGATAGCAACATCACATTTCTTCCTATCACTAACATTCACATACAGAAAAATTAACTTTATTCACAAAACAACAACTGCGGAATTTATTAAAGAGGAAGGTTCAGAAAGAGTGTGGGGTTTGCTGGAGTCCGAGGAAAGGGGCTCTAAATGTGTATACTGGAGGGCGGGAGGCTCTCCTCCTCCATTTTCTCAATCTAATTGTCCGGACGATACTGTACAATATGGCTATCCCTAGTAAGGCTTCCACTGTGTAGGACAGTGAATAGACAAGATTTTCACACCATGTGGGGGTATCGGTGGCTGGGTGTGTGTGTGGTGTAGTGTCCGGGCTTGGGGTGTTGTGTTGGGGAGTCATGTTCGGGGCCTGTGTGGTGAGGGGGGGGTAGAGGTGGGTAACGCGTGCAACTGTATTGTTCCAGTGACGATCATGATGCTGATCATCAGGGTCGTCTTCATTTTGTTCAGGTTTTCCTTCGCCTTCGAGTATCTTTGTTTCTTTCTAAGGGAACAAGCATAGTATCTGTTATAATCGTGTTGTTTAACACCTCGTATGTCTGTCTGTCTCTTCTTAACGTCAATGTCCCATTAGAATCGTCACATTTGTGACTCCCTCATTTTTTTTTTAAACCAACCACTTGCGGAGACAAGACATCCGTAAAAAAATTCTGTCACAGTGTGAGCACTCTCGCTGCCTGTGTCTGTTTGGCTGAGTGGGCGGACAATTTATCTGTCCTCTGCGAACTTGTTTTTCTAACCAAGTGTTTCTGACATGTAAATAGTATGTGGGGATAGAAACCGAAGGGTTGCCGGAAAGGGCAAAAGTTGTGGCAAAAAGCATTCTTTAAACCACAGGGAAGAAAAAAAACAGCAAAAGAGTTTTGAAAACAATTATCCGAATGGGGTGGTGCGTATGGTCCACGGCAGGGCAAGAATGGGTGGGATCCCCGGGTAGGGCGGCGATCAGTGCCGCTGCTCCACTACCCGAGCTTGGCTGACCAAATGGAGAGGGGGTCCTCAGGCAGGGCGGGGATAAGTGCCATCACTCCACTGCCTGAGTGACCTTCCAAGAGGAGTAAGAATTTGTAACTATATGGGCTCCAGACAAACCTGTTTCGCTAACTGCCATGTGGCGTCGGAAGAGAAGTTATGACTGGATCTCCTCTATTATATCCTATGGCGTCTAAATGGCCATTTTCATTTCTTGGAGGCTACCTCCTACTACATTTTGTGGGTCGGGAAGGGCTGAACTAACTGAGGGGTCTAAGCACATAACTATGAGCTTAACCTGCTCCGGCTCGTCTAAACCATACATGAGGGTTTGTTGTTTCACTAACTCGGAAAAGTGATGTGGGTCTGATGTGGGGTGGAAAGTATCTATCTTCTCATGGGCATATCGTAACTGGGTGATCGTTAATAGCGTGGTGTACACAAAATCGGGTTGGCCTTCCGTGATAACCCTGCACTGTGTGGTAATGGGGGTCATTGGGGTGGGTGCTGCCTGTGCAGTCGGTGGTGTGGGTGCTTTTCTTTTCGGGGCCTGGGGGGCTCTATTTTGATTCTCGGTCTCGCTTTCGTACCGTTGGGCCGTTTCACTGAGTTCCTGCCAATCGGGGCCGTTTTCCTGGTCTAGCTGTGGGCCAAAGATGTCTCTAAACCCATTTTGAACTGATAGCAGGGATTGCAACCTTGCAATTTGCTGCCTGCATTTGGCATGATGGTCCACCGAACTCTGCCTCTGTTCCGTGGTGAAACTGTGGAGTGCTCGGAGGGCTGCTTTTAGATCATCGCACTGTTTCCTTAACTGCTGTACCTGATTTTCTGTCTCTTCTCTTACCAGTACAGCACGTTGTGTGTCCTGGTAGGCCTTATCGTACTTGATTTGGAAGCTGCTAAGGTGGGTGCGACAGGATTGATGTGCCCTCTTGACATCACCCATTTTCTTGTCCTTCGCCGCTAACTGCTCCCGGAGCTGCACATTTAATCTCTCACTTTCACTTAAATCTCCCTCTCTACTTCTCTCTTTCTCCTCAAGCTGCTTGCGGAGCGTCCTCACGACCTCCTCTGTGCCTCGCAATTGTGCCAGACAGGACACGATTGCCATCGGCTTACGAACCTTAGTCAAACTCTTCTTATGGATCTCGGTCAGGCTGTCCCACTAAGTCTGTCCCCTCATCTCTTCTTCCCATATGGGACACTGTTCTGATCTATTGGTCGCTGCGACCTCGGGCTCTTGTGAATGCATTCCATTGCCTTCATGGCCATCCCTACAATTACTTCTGACTCCCGAGAAATTTGGAACAAGGGGGAATAAAGCGGAGGTGCAAACACGGGTATGGCTCAAGCTATTTTCCGGTTTACGCAACTCCTTAAAGTTTCACGCAACAAAATCTATCGAGTTTACCTTATATCTCTTTGTTAGTACGCATACAAATTACACACTTCCGAATTCTGGATGTTCGATCGATACTGGTTTTGCTTGTGGTTCCTTTTATTTTACCAATTTGGATTTCTAATTCAAATGCTTTTGTGGGTTCTCTCGGAGTGACACGGTCACTTCTGGGTCGAGTCCCGGTGGAGTCGCCAATAACTGTTGCGCATTTCTTTCACTTGTCCTTTCTGTGGCTCTGTTCCAATTATGGCAATCAGTGAGTTTGCCTTTCTTTCTATGTTCTCTATATTCTAATGCTCAGAGTCGCCCGTATCGAATGATACCACCACAAAGTTCAACCGGCTATTGATCCAAGAGCCAAACACCAGTTAGTTAGTTCAAGGTCAAGGGTACTTTATTTACACACAATTAGTCATGCAATATAAACACTACTCGTTAATTACACCTATCGACTAAGACAACCTGTACTTAAGTTCGGGCACCCAGCTTTTGTCAGAAAACAGTGGCCGCTGTTCGCTCCTGGATCTATCAGGTTCGAAGGAGTAACTGCTGCTCAGCTAGACTCATCCGTCTGATAGCGAGCGTTGAATTTGGACTTGCCTCTGGTGGTGCTGCACTTGGCGATGGCCGTGACCGGGGTACCAAGGCCAAAAGAGAGTGGGCATATGCCGAACTCTTCCTTTATACTTGGGGGCTTTCGCGCTCTTTTGGGTGATCCTTCGATTTGGGCCTTACTAATTGGGTGATCTCTGATCACTCTGTTCGATTCCTTAGCCAATAAGTGGGCGGGGATCTGGATGGCTGGGCGTGTCCCAAGCGGTCATTGACCCTGTTGTTTGTGTTTCCCTTGATCAGGGAGTGGCGCCGAAATGTCTGGGACTGTACTGGTCGCTCGAGTACCAGTCCTTTGTTTTGGTAAAGGTGGGCCATCAAATGCTAATCGGCCCCATTCAAATGCTAATTGGACAGAGTTCGATACCGTCTGGATTTCTTTCTTACGAATATACATTTCAGTCTCTGAGCCTGCCTTAGTCTTGGCTTGTCCATTTTACCCGCCAGGCTTTGCGAGTGTTTCTGTACCTTGTTGGAAGTGGCCATCCCAGATGGCTACATCCCTCAACTCCTTGCAAAGTCTTCCTGCTCCTTCACTTCCCCCCATGTGCTTGTTATTCCTCTCCCCATAAATCCCACTCAGGTCAAAACGCTGGTCTCTGATTGTTCAGCCCTGCCCTGCTGTACAGTTGTATCCTTCAGGGGGACAGTGCCACCCAACTGGAGTGGACCAATCCTACACCTCCCCCCATGGCAATACTGACCTCTCTCTGTCTGAATGTGGAGCCATGCCTGATTACCGCTGCACAGTGGTGTTCTTGTGACTTACGGAGGCAGCCACCAGGAGCAAACCAGCTGTACACCCTCATGAGTGTGGCATTCCACTGGCATCGCAAGAAGACCAGTGCAGCGCTGCAGCAGGTGGACTATGAATGCTGCAATCACCTCCAAGTCGTGAGAAAAGTGAGCTCCGACCTGTGCTCACCACCCTTTTTCAAATGAGATTCAGACCTGCATGATTTACTGCAACATGACGCAAGATTGGAGGGCGTTGCATGATTCAGACGAGAAACGAATTCAGTCAGCATTCATGAGATGGGTATGAGAGCAAATGGCTTTCACGTCACTAGTCAGCGGGATACCGACTGTCATTAATTTGTCATCAGGAAAATTGCAAACAATTTTTACACTGGCGCGTGTCCAATTGTTTGGCTCCCGTTACATTCTCTATTTTTGTCTGCTATGAAACCCACCAAGGGCAGGATGGGAAAATTCTACTCTGCTGTGTGATTAGAAAAATAGATGATTATGGCTTGGATATTATCCTCCACCCAACAATCTATGAAGAGCAAAGAACAAAGAACTAACAGATCAGGAACAGGCCCTTTGGCCCACCAAGCCTGCTCCAATCCAGATTCCTTATTTATACCTACCACTTATTGCCCAAGCGATCAGTGTCCCTCCATTCCCCGCCTGTTCATGTGTCTATCAAGATACATTTTAAACATTGCTATCGTACCTGCCTCCACCACCTCCACTGGCAACGTGTTCCAGGCACCCACCTCCGTCTACTTGAAAAACTTCCCCGGCACATCTCCGCTAAACTTTCCCCCTCTCACTTTGAACCTGTGCCCCCTTGTAATTGAGTCTTCCACCGTGGGGGAAAGCTTGTGGCTATTTGCCCTGTCAATCCCTTTCATAATTTTGTAGACCTCAATCAGGTCTCCCCTCAGCCTCCGTCTTTCCAACAAAAACAATCTGAGTTCATTCAACCAAAGAGAAAATGCTGCAAAATCTCAGCAGCTCAGGCAGTATCTGTCGGGAGAGAAAAGAGCTAACGTTTCAAGTGGGGGAGAAAAGAGCTAATGTTTTCTCTGCCTACAGATGCTGCCAGACCTGCTGAGATTTTGCAGCATTTTCTCTTTGGTTTCAGATTCCAGCATTCGCCGTAATTTGCTTTTCTCCTGAATTTATTCAACCCCTTGTTCATCCATGCAGTGCAGGAGAGAGAGTGTAGGGGAACTGGTTAAAAATGTTAAAATGGAGATCATGCTGTGCATAAGCCTGGCACTATTTTTTATCATTGCAGCTAGCATATTGTGCAAGATGGGGCACTGTGTTAACGTATTTAAATCAGGTTCCTGCCGTGCAATTGAAAACCTGTTTAACTCTCTGATGCACTATCAATTACGACGAGACGAGAGCAGAATGTAATCGGGGCTTTATTACACAGTGATGTGTGGCCTCCTACAGCAGCTTACGAAATGGCTGCTGTTCGGAGAGCACACATATTTATACTCCGCCTCCTGGGTGGAGCCAGCAGGTAGGGATCTACTCCCGTACCTGTAGTACAGGGGCCTTACCGTAATACCCATATATACAATATAATGCAACAGTGGTGACTACCACACTCTCATTTGCTGCAAAGGTTTCCCAGGCTCGGGAAACACGACATTATAAGAATGGTAGGAGCTGTCAATTTGGCTGGCTCCTGTCCAGGAAACAGAATAAAATTGTTTATAATAAGATCCTACCATTACATCTAACTGCACAGCCTCAGTCCTGGTCTTTCTGAGTTTTCCCTGCACTACCATACTCGATCCTTCTCCCATATGAGGGCCCATATATCTGAATTATAGCAACACACATGAATCCACAAGAAACATAGCAGATTGCTTGGCTACTCAATATCAACTTCCAAGTTTGCACAACTCAAAATTTCATGCAGAACATAGGATTATAAAATACAGAAAGAGGCCTGTGCTACTTTGTTCCTTTAAAGCTTATCTCTGTTCTTTTCCAGTTGAACTATATCTTACACTGCTTCAAGCATTTATCTAATCTTCCCTGAAAATATGCAGCAGTCGATACCTCAGCTATTAACTGTTGTGAAGTATGTCCTGATCTAACAACTCCCTGCAGAGAATAAAATTCAAGTAAGCTTTCCTCACTCATTGGCAATGTTAAATTATAATCCCCTGATTACATCGTTCCAAAACCAGAGGAAATAGTCTTTCTTTCTAATCACCATAATAAAACTGTTTCTAATTTTCAAAACATTGGATTCATCAGTTGAAGGAGGGCAGTGGGTGCTCATCAACAGTAAATTTCCTTGCCCATGTTCGACCTGATGATATGGAAGCTCATGGGATCCAGACTCAATGTTGAGGACTCTCAGAGCAACTCCCTCCCGGCAGTATACCTCTGTGCCGCCATCTCTGCTGAGTCTGTTCTGCAGTCATACCCAGGAATGATGAAGGTGTATGTTATGTTATGCTGTTTGATTAACAAAAGTTGTGACTGATCATAGACGACGTTGAAAGACACTCCAGTCCTTCAAGTAAGTAGAAAGGATTTATTCAGCAACAACAACTAGATAAATGAGTTTGACACCCTCCTGATCTAGCTCTAGTAACTCAGTGATAATGACTGACTGTACAACTGGGATCTAGGCCACATGTGGTGACCCAGCCTGAGGTCTAAATTATTCTGGTGCTAATCCTACAGTCCCTGCCAGGAGTGAGAGGGAGCGTCTCGTGTGTGTCTGGTTTTATAATGAGTTGTGTAGTGCCCTCTAGTGGTCGTGCCACAGCCGGGTGTTCTGATTAACCCCTTCGTTTCATGTCAGTCTACATATCATTACAGTGTAAGCGCAGAAAGGCATTATGAAACAAAATATGACACCAAGCCACATGAGGAGGCATTAGGGGAGAACCAAAAGCATTCAAGCAAAAGCTTGATTAAAGTTTTAAGAAATGTCCTGGCAGGCAGGAAGTGTAATGGAGAGAGGTTTAGGGAGGGAATTCCAGGGCTTAGGGTTTTGGCGGCTGAAGGCATGCCACCAATGATAGAGTGATTGAAAACAGGAATTAGTGGAGTGCATTTATCTTAGAGCATAGAAAGGCTGGAGGGGATTACTGAGATAAGGAGGGGGACAGGTCATGGAGGGATTTGAAAACAAGAATGAGAATTTTAAAATCGAGATGTCAACTGGGAGCCTGTGAAGGTCAGCTGTGTAACCAAGAGGTGAGATTTCAGCTCGTGGCAAAGTGTTATCACCCCTCAGTCAGGTTTCTGTCAAGGCCATACACTCATCCACAGTAACCGTGTGAATGACAAGAGCTTTGTTAGCGAGTGAACAGATGTTCTGGAGGGGGATGCAGAGGTGGTGACCGCTGATCCATCAGCTGTGTCCACAGGATTGAGATTCACAATAGTCAGTTGGGCAGGGAGGATGGAGATTGACAAGACCACAACTCCAGCCAGAGCTCTCAGTGGGAAGGTCAGCGAGCGATTAGTGCAGGAGGGGCGGTGGGGGGGGAGCGGTCAGCTCATCTCAGTGGTAATCTGAGCAGGGATGGGCCTGGTAACAGGAGTTGGAATGTTGAGGAGCATTGAAAGATTGCCATAGGTATTTGTCAGGGCAGAATACCCGAGTGGGGAGAAGTGAAGGGAGTCAAGGGCTTGAGTAGGATGCTCTTTCCAAGGGACGGTGCAGACTCGATGGGTCGAATGATCTCCTTCTGCACTGTCGGATTCTATGATTCTATGATGACAGGAGAAAAGGTTGAAGGAGTGGAAGAGATAAAATAATTAAGAAGAAGAAGGAAATGAATAAAGTGGAAATAGATACAATGGGATTGGCTCTGGCGTGGCAGCTGAAGTGTGCACGAAGTGACTGTGCCTGCTATTTTTCCATAATTTACATTTTTACACTTATTTTGAAAAGTTTAATCCCATCATTAAAATCTCACACAGACAAATACCATACCAATATCTTGGTTATTTCAGCTTATTCATTAAATAGCAAATGAAGATTTTTTTTTCCCCTTTAACTAGAATTTTCACTGGTATTTGATGTGATATGGGAATTAAGAAATGATAATGAGGCAAAATATGAATTTTTAGATAATCTCTTTTGCGACACAAGGATAATGGGAAACTTTGTTACCATTCCCATTCCATTTTAATACCTGAGCAAGGCCCAAAATTAAACACTGCAACATGATTGCATTAATACATTAGCTTTGAAGCCCTTGAGGGTAAGATCTTTACCTTGCCATTATGTGTGAACTTTTCAATTTTCTTCAACTCCAGTCATTTTAGCAGCGATATTTCTGAGAAGGTTCCATCATCTGTTCCACAAAGTGCTCTAGTTGTAGACGTCAATGTCACCTTTAAAAAAAGGAACCGTAATGCAGGTTTCCAAATTTTAACATTAGACCTGCTGAGTGTGGGAGAGGATTTTTGGGGGATTGCCTTGCGAGCTGGGATGCTGTAAACAGAAGCACTGATAGTAGTCACCATATATAGGCCAGAGACGGTAGGCAGATAGCAGATAGTAGGTAGGAGAGAACACATTGGCAGAGTTCTCAACTCGCCTGTCGAGGAAAGGGAACCCGCTTGACTGCTCCATTTCAAAGGTGTACTTCACTGGTCAATGGTTGGCTATATCATGCACACTAATTAATGGGCCCAAGGCCACCACCTTTAGCCCTGTAAAGTGCGCAGTTCACCCCAAAATACCCTGGAAAGGCAATGTATCTCAAAGAATTTGAACAACAGGTGAAAATAAACAATGCACGCTGTTAGTATGCAATAGCAGCATGAATGGTATTTTCCACAAACAGGATGCTGACTTTCAGTCACGAAGATGCCCTGCTTATCACACAAAGAGTAATGTGGTATGTGCATTTCAGAGTTAGTGTGATGTTGGGTATATAGGTCCTGGGTGTGATTCTCCGTCGGCGTGATTCTCTGTTTTGCCGGCGCCCGGGGGATTCCCAACAGCGTGGGGCTGCCCCACATTGGGAAACTCCATTGACAAGCCGGCGTAACGGAGAACCGTGCCGGTGGATCGGGGCAGAAATGTGGCGTGGCGGGGAGGAGAATCCAGCCCTTATGTCCCAAAGACTGGAAGATTGTTTCAAACAGCACATTACTTTGGGAGTTCACAGCAGGCAAAGTAGTGCCTGTATCAAATCAGCCTCTGCTTGAAAAATTCCAAACATTGAATGAAATTCCACAAAGATCAAAAGCGGTTAGGAAAAGTAGCATTGAAGCCGTCAGCATTCTCCACCTTATCTTCCCGGACTTAAAGGGGCAGGTTCCCACGGCGTAACATTGATGGGACAGGCTCAACTTAGTCCCTCGCAGATTGGGTGCCATTTTCAAAGTCCTCCTCAACACACCGGAGTTCACCAGGAAATGCCCACCCCTTCCCACCCTGGCACTGCCTTGGGGAAGCGCAAGGAGCCAGTGCATGGGAAGTTCTGCTAGGGCGAAGGGCAAGGGGACAGTGCCAGTTGGGCATGCCAGGGGCCAGTGCCTGGGCAGTGCCGGAATAGTACTCTGATGTGACACGCTCCCGCTGAGCAATGCACTCACCTGAGCTCCTCTGGAAGGCTTGCTCACCAGGTGCATGCCTTGGGACACCAGCTGGGTGTCTGGTCATTCTGCCCTCACCCTGATGTGATTGGACTTTCTTACGGGAGGGGCAGTGCGGGGGGGAGGCTTGATTCAGGCATAGAGGCCTGAGAGTGAGATGATAATGGTGCCTTCAAGATGAGGTATTAACTGCCGTGACAGACAAAGAAACACTTGCACAAGTATTTTGTACAACTGAATCTTTGTTACTATTGAAAACACTAGATAAACACTGAACTGCTCTTTATTCTACTGGTTGAAGTACTGATTACTTATCGCAATGAAGTACAAGGCTCATGGCTTGGAATCAAATGCGACCCGAAATAAGGTAAGGTGACCAATCTCCCTTCTGAAGTTGGACTGATCTTCTTCCTGTCTCTGTCCCAGACTCAGGGTGGTATTTTTATGTGATGGTTGGTCCCGTAAGTCTCGCTACTGAGGCTGCTAATTTCTCCCTTTTTATCCAGTTCCTTCCAGCATCGAGAAAGTTTTTTAGCCACGTACATGGATGGCCTGTTGCCCATTTTTTTCATTGTTAGCTTGCAAAAACAGTACACATCTGATGGCCTTGCTCTCTTTATCTGCCTTTGCTTTATCACTCTTAGCAACCACAACAATTTCACGTCGAGTACATCTTATCGCACTTGCTTGCAGAGACAATTGTGTTGTGCAAGGTTGGTTACTTTTCCCATCATGCTTTGCAGAAGTTTAGCTACAATAATGTTTTCAAATGATGTTCCTGAAGTTGAGTGCTTTGAATATGCTCTGCTGCTGATGGTGGGAGTGGACAATTGTGTTACTTGTTTACATTAGCATGAAATAGGGACTTGATGCAAAATCTTCCACTACCCTCACCGAACCTGCCTGACAAAAATGGGAGCGGATAATCTTGGCCACCGTGTCCAATGTAGCTCTGTGATTGGACAACATTTGCGAAACATGATTGTGCTAAGGATTACACTGAAAACCAATTTAAGATTAGCAGTTGCGCTCACAGTCTTGCTCACTTGTGCATGCTTGAAGACACACTTATTCATACACAGTACCCTGTCCTTTGCAGACAAGAGGAACATTTCAACACATTATGCCTTTTCCAATGGATCAAAAGCTTGGGGGAACCCTGGTTCATTCTCCATGCCAACATCTTGACAAATCAGGTGGTTTGAATTTGAATGGAAGCTTGGAAGTTAACTGTCTTCTCCTGCACTATCCACAACCATGATTCTACCAATCGGAGTCTGCTTGCCAACCAATCAGTTCTCTCTTCTCATGCAAATTCTCATTTCAACCTGAAGCTAACAATGATAAATGGTTGTTCCCTCTACTGTTCGATTATCTGGTGAGCTGTCTTAAGTGGCGCAAGACAAAAAAACTATAACGTGGCTCCTTTTTCAGCAATACTCACTTCTGTATTATCAAACAAATGTACTAGTACAGCAAGTCTATCACTTATCACTGATCAACACAAGACTAAATATTGTTTTGGTCTTGTTGCATGCAGAAGTGGACTGCCTCAGTACTTAAGGAGTAGCAAACGGAACTGAACATGACATAATAATCAGCAAATGTTTCCACTTTGGAGGGAATATTGGAGGGAAGGTCACTGATGAATATAGCTAAAAATGGTTGGGCCTAGGACACCTGGTATATATATGGGTTATTGTAGTTGTGTGCATTGTCCCTTTAAGAATTGAGTCATGTGATTTATGTGATATCATTAACTATACTGGAGTGCATGAAAGGAGTGCAAGTGTCCCTGAAGATTAAGGAAAATAGCCACCAAAATGTTTCAAGGTTAGAGCTTACATTATGCAATACATCCAAAGGTTGAAAAAAACTACTGAGACTTATGGAAACAGGTGTCTTAGAACCCATCACTACTAGTGACTGGGCAACCCCTATTGTACCTGTCATGAAACAGGATGTTACAATTCGAAGCTGCAGAGATTTGAAGACAACAATAAATTCGGTATTACGTATGGATCAATACCCACTACCATTGATTGAAGACTTATTCGCAGGTTGAGCAGGAGGACAGATGTTCAGCAAGATTAGCCTATCGTGAGCCTACCTGCAAATGAATGTGGCAGCTGAATCTCAACACCTGCTCACCATCATCACTCACAAAGGCCTATTCTGCGACAAGGGATTACCTTTTGGAATAATGTCAGCACTATCTTTATTTCAACACTCAATGGACCAGATGCTTAGTGGCTTATAGGGGATACAGTGTTACCTCAATGATATTTTGATCACAAGCACAAATGAGCAAGATTATTAACAACACCTGGAAGCTACAGTGAAACTACTTCAAATGCCTGGGCTTTATGTCAAGAAAGATAAATATGATTTCTTCCAGACATCTATACAATATCTAGGCTGTGTAATTGGCAGTAAGGTTCTGCATAAAAAAATTGAAGTCATGAAGGTCATTACTAGGGTTACTCAACTGCAATGGAACATTCATCAAGACCCTGGCAACCCTATTGAAACCATTATATATGTTGTTGTGCACAAAATATGCAATGGCAATGGACACCAAAAGGTGAAAATGCAAATCAGGAAAAGAAGCACTGAAAAAGCCGGAAGTGTTGATACATTTTGTTAGACGTTTTAGTTGCTGTGATATGAAGAGTCTAAAGTTCTGTTCCTTTTTCACAAACACACATTTATTTCATTCCAACAGCCGAACAAAACTCTAACTATACATCACCTGACAGAGGCCACTTGAAGCCCCTTTACATATCAGTGTCAATTAATGGATACTTGACAATGGATGAGACAACTAATTGCAATGTCTCTTAACCCATTACTTAACAGTCTCCGCTTCCTTGGAGAAAAAACAAATTAGGTGAAAACAAAATTTCAAGACACTCAAAAACACACACATGATTTCCCCCCCCTTTTGTTTTTTTTTGGACGATAAAAAAAAAGTCACAGAAACAAGCGCCCTTCATTAACAATATCCAAAAGTTTCTGTGAGCTCGCCCCTCTTTTCGTAAAACAGTCTGACAGTTGATAGCTCCTGTCGACCCATTTAATTTTTGTTATTTCCCCTCTGTCCAACATCTGCTTCAAACTTGCGATGTCTATCCATAACCTCTTTTCATTGATACTTTTTGTAGAGTGCACATTTTCCAACAGAGATTTATTGTCAATGTGATAGTTAATAAGTATATTACCCAAACCCCCTAATCCCAAAATTTCTGTCAATATCATACTTATATAAAAGGCCATATCCACCGCCTATACAAGGCTTAACGTCTCAGCAGCCAAAGTGCTTTTTACCACTCTCGTTATTTTTTTTGTTTCCCACACAAGCGGGCAACATTTACCATTGTTCCCCAAAAGGAAAATTATAAAACCTCCTGCGCTTGAAACCCCATCACATAAATTTGCGTAAGATGCATCACTATAAACTATGAGTTTCAAGTGCCTAAGGTCACCTAAAACCGGGAACTTCAAAACACACTCCTGCATTTTTAGTTTGGCCAACGCTTTATTTGCTCTTATTATGTCTTCCACTTTGGAATCATTCATTTTTGTACTCAACTCTAAGATATCAAAACTCACGTCCGGTCTAGTCTGTCTACCGAACCAGTTCAGTTGCCCAATTAAACTTCACAGTTGCTCTTTTTCTATCTTTGAAACCATTGCTTCTTTTTGTGAAACTCGGCCACGACTAATTGCTACTGGGCTGATGCTTTCCAAATAAGATTGCTGACGTAAAGTTGCCCCTAACTTAGTCTGTCCAATTTCCAGTCCAATATATTTAAATGCACAGGAAGGCTGACTTCCAACCCTGAATTCTTTCCTCAAACCAGAGATTACAATAGCTTCAAAATCACTAGTCCCACCCCACAAAAAATCATCGACATGCATCATAAAAATGCCAGAAAGAAGTCCTTTATAGTGCCAGTAAAACATTACAGGATCTGCTTTCAACTGGCAACAGCCTAACTAGAACAAAACTGACCTTACTGAAAAATACCAGATTCTAGATACATCATTTAATCCATATACACATTTGTTCAACTTCCAGAGTACCCTTCTGTGTTAGCTGCTTCTTTAGGAAGACGGTGAAAAATATCTCTCTGGAGCTGATGCCCCTGCAAAAAGGCAGCTTGTATATCTATAGATTTGCATTCCCATGCCTTTGTGGCTAATAGAGCCAAGAAGATCTTTAAAATAACCTTTCCTGCTGTAGGTGAATCTACCCTTAAATCCTGATCTTCTAAGTTTTCTTCAAATCCCCTTGCCACAAGCCTGGCCTTTGCCTTATAAGTTCCATCCGGAAGAACCTTTTCCGTGCAAATCCATCTGTGGGATAGAGCTCTTTGTCCCCTATCCGGTACTTCCGTGTATACCCCAAAATCACTCCAACTATGCAATTCTTGCTGTTTAGCTTCTTTGATAACTTTTTCATCTAACTTATTTGAAGCCACCAAAATCTCACCTGCATGTGGGCTTCTACTCCTATTAGTATTCGTAGTCTTACTCATGTTCCGAGATCTTGATAAACTACGTCCCCTCTCCCGCCTGGTATCTCATTCTGTACTGCTACTGCTTGATCTTTCCCTTCTGCTGTAGGATGTCCTTTCAATAGTTCTCGACCTTTTCCTGTGGACCTGTTCACTATCCGATGTACTATCTGAACTGGCACTGCGTTTCTGTGCCCTCCAGTTTTGAACTTCGTTTTCCCAATCCATTGTCTTGACCCCTTCCCCTGAACGCTGTACATTCAACCAATGTTTATACTTTCCAGTGGCCTTCCCTGCTCTACTAATAACAGTTGCATCCTTCCATTGACAAGACCCTTCAGGCAAGTATGTCACTTTTGTACCAACTTTTGGCAGTTGCCATTTCGGAAAAATGGCCTGTTCTAATTCATCAGAAGTAGAACATAGAACATAGAAAAATACAGCACAGAACAGGCCCACGAGCTTGTGCCAAACCTTTGTCCAAAATTAATCATAGATTATCAGAGAATTTACAGTGCAGAAGGAGGCCACCTGGCCCATCGTGTCTGCACCAGCACTTGGAAAGAGCACCCTACCCAAGGTCAACACCTCCACCCAACACTAAGGGCAATTTTGGTACCAAATCCAATATGGCCTCCCCTCTGGTCGGACAATCTACATACTGTGTCAGAAAAGCTTCCTGGACACACTGCACAAACACTACCCCATCCAAACTATTTGATCTAAAGAGTTTCCGCTCAATGTTTGGGAAGTTAAAGTCACCCATGACTACTACCCTGTGACTTCAGACCCTTTCCAAAATCTGTTTCCCAATCTGTTCCTCCACATCTCTGCTACTATTTGGGGGGCCTATAGAAAACTCCTAACAAGGTGACTGCTCCTTTCCTATTTCTGACTTCAACCCATACCACCTCAGTAGGCAGTTTCTCCTCGAACTGCCTTTCTTCAGCTGTTATCCTATCTTTAATTAACAATGCCACCCCCCCCCACCTCTTTTACCACCCTCCCTAATCTTATTGAAACATCTAGAACCAGGGACCTCCAACACCCATTTCTGCCCCTCTTCTATCCACGTTTCCTTGATGGCCACCACATCATAGTCCCAAGTACCGATCCATGCCTTACGTTCACCCACCTTATTCCTGATGCTTCTTGCGTTGAAGTATACACACTTCAACCCATCTCCGTGCCTGCAAGTACTCTCCTTTGTCAGTGTTCCCTTCCCCACTGCCTCACTACATGCTTTGGTGTCCTGAATATCGGCTACCTTAGTTGCTGGACTACAAATCCGGTTCCCGTTCCCCAGCCAAATTAGTTTAAAACCTCCCGAAGAGTACTAGAATACCTCCCTCCCAGGATATTGATGCCCCTCTGGTTCTGATGCAACCCATCCTGCTTGTACAGGTCCCACCTTCCCTAGAATGCGCATCCAATTATCCAAATACCTGAAGCCCTCCCTCCTACACCATTCCTGCAGCCACGTGTTCAACTGCACCCTCTCGCTATTCCTAGCCTCGCTATCACGTGGCACCGGCAACAAACCAGAGGTGACAACTCTGTCTGTCCTGGCTTTTAACTTCCAGCCTAACTCCCTAAACTTGTTTATTACCTCCACACCCCTTTTCCTACCTATGTCATTGGTACCAATGTGCACCACGACTTCTGGCTGCTCCCTCTCCCCCTTAAGGATCCTGAAGACACGATCCGAGACATCCCTGACCCTGGCACCCAGGGGGCAACATACCTTCCGGGAGTCTCGCTCGCGGCCACAGAATCTCCGATCTATTCCCCTAACCATTGAATCTCCTACTACTATTGCTTTTCTATTCTCCCCCTTCCCCTCTGAGCCCCAGAGCCAGACTCAGTGCCAGAGACCTGGCCGTTAGGGCCTCCCCCCGGTAGGTCATCCCCCCCCCAACAGCATCCAAAATGGTATACTTGTTTTGAAGGGGAACGGCCACGAGGGATCCCTGAAACAGATTGGTAAGCTCGAGGAAATCCTTGTTAGGAAGGAAGATGTGTTGGGCATTTTGAAAAACTTGAAGATAGACAAGTCCCCCGGGCCTGACGGGATATATCCAAGGATTCTATGGGAAGCAAGAGATGAAATTGCAGAGCCGTTGGCAATTATTTTTTCGTCCTCACTGTCAACAGGGGTGGTACCAGGGGATTGGAGAGTGGTGAATGTCGTGCTCCTGTTCAAAAAAGGGACTAGGGATAACCCTGGGAATTACAGGCCAGTTAGTCTTACTTCGGTGGTAGGCAAAGTAATGGAAAGGGTACTGAAGGATAGGATTTCTGAGCATCTGGAAAGACACTGCTTGATTCGGGATAGTCAGCACGGATTTGTGAGGGGTAGGTCTTGCCTTACAAGTCTTATTGAATTCTTTGAGGAGGTGACCAAGCATGTGGATGAAGGTAAAACAGTGGATGTCGTGTACATGGATTTTAGTAAGGCATTTGATAAGGTTCCCCATGGTAAGCTTCTGCAGAAAGTAAGGAGGCATGGGATAGTGGGAAATTTGGCCAGTTGGATAACGAACTGGCTAACAGATAGAAGTCAGAGAGTGGTGGTGGATGGCAAATATTCAGCCTGGATCCCAGTTCCCAGTGGCGTACCGCAGGGATCAGTTCTGGGTCCTCTGCTGTTTGTGATTTTCATTAATGACTTGGATGAGGGAGTTGAAGGGTGGGTCAGTAAATTTGCAGACGATACGAAGATTGGTGGAGTTGTGGATAGTAAGGAGGGCTGTTGTCGGCTGAAAAGAGACATAGATAGGATGCAGAGCTGGGCTGAGAAGTGGCAGATGGAGATTAACCCTGAAAAGTGTGAGGTTGTCCATTTTGGAAGGACAAATATGAATGCGGAATACAGGGTTAACGGTAGAGTTCTTGGCAATGTGGAGGAGCAGAGAGATCTTGGGGTCTATGTTCATACATCTTTGAAAGTTGCCACTCAAGTGGATAGAGCTGTGAAGAAGGCCTATGGTGTGCTCGCGTTCATTAACAGAGGGATTGAATTTAAGAGCCGTGAGGTGATGATGCAGCTGTACAAAACTTTGGTAAGGCCACATTTGGAGTACTGTGCACAGTTCTGGTCACCTCATTTTAGGAAGGATGTGGAAGCTTTGGAAAAGGTGCAAAGAAGATTTACCAGGATGTTGCCTGGAATGGAGAGTAGGTCTTACGAGGAAAGGTTGATGGTGCTAGACCTTTTCTCATTAGAGCCGAGAAGGATGAGGGGCGACTTGATAGAGGTTTATAAGATGATCAGGGGAATAGATAGAGTAGACAGTCAGAGACATTTTCCCCGGGTGGAACAAACCATTACAAGGGGACATAAATTTAAGGTGAAAGGTGGAAGATATAGGAGGGATATCAGAGGTAGGTTCTTTACCCAGAGAGTAGTGGGGGCATGGAATGCACTGCCTGTGGAAGTAGTTGAGTTGGAAACATTAGGGACCTTCAAGCAGCTATTGGATAGGTACATGGATTACGGTAAAATTATATAGTGTAGATGTATCTGTTCTTAAGGGCAGCACGGTAGCATTGTGGATAGCACAATTGCTTCACAGCTCCAGGGTCCCAGGTTTGATTCCGGCTTGGGTCACTGTCTGTGCGGAGTCAGCACATCCTCCCCGTGTCTGCGTGGGTTTCCTCCGGGTAGTCCGGTTTCCTCCCACAGTCCAAAGATGTGCAGGTTAGGTGGATTGGCCATGATATATTGCCCTTAGTGTCCAAAATTGCCCTTGGTGTTGGGTGGAGGTGTTGCGTTTGGGTAGGGTGCTCTTTCCAAGAGCCGGTGCAGACTCAAAGGGCCGAATGGCCTCCTTCTGCACTGTAAATTCAATGATAATCTATGATTAATCTGGGACAAAGGTTCGGCACAACATCGTGGGCCGAAGGGCCTGTTCTGTGCTGTATTTTCTATGTTCTATGTACTGTCTGCCTGTTTGTTTTCTTTCCCCTGACTGTAACCCAGCTACTCTTGTCCTGTACCTTGGGTATGGTTACCTCCCTGTAACTCCTCTCTATCACCCCCTCTGCCTCCCGGATGATCCGAAGTTCATCCAGCTCCAGCTCCAGTTCCCTAGCACGGTTTCTGAGGAGGTGGAGTTGGGCGCACTTCCGGCATGTATAGTCAGCGGGGACACCCGTGGTATCCCTCACCACCCACATCCTACAGGAGGAGCATGCAACTGGCCTAGCCTCCATCCCATCTTACCTTCCTGAATATGACTGCCCTGCGGACCAACTGGACCTCCACCCTCCAACTCTGCTCCCAGTCAGCTGCCCTGTCTGTAAACTCCTGGCTCCCTTCACGCTCTTTGCGGAAATGTAGGAAACGAAATGAAAGGAGCACCTTACTCTCTCCTCACCTAACTCCCGCAGACACCAAACTCTCACTATAGCACTCAAATGTACCACATGCAGCACTCTCTCAGTCACCAAACTCTCACTATAGCACTCAAATGCACCAAATTCAGCACTCAGTGCAAGCAAAGTCTGCACTGTAGTGGATCACTTTCATACTGTGAATCTAGCCTCTGAAAACTGACCTAATCCAATTCATTAATTAACAAACTCCAGCTGCAAGTACCTACAAGGAGAACCTTTGTTTAAAGCTAATTGAAAATTCACCTTCTTCTAAACCAAACAGCAACTTTCAAGTGAATTAACTCAATAAAAGAAAGACTAGACTTTGGATAAAAATGAACCCTTATACTCCCTCAGTCACCAAACTCTCACTGTAGCACTCAAATGCACCAAATTCAGCACTCAGTTGTGTTCTTCCACAGAAACCCTGTCTATATCAGTTAATTGGTCCTCATAGTTCTGTAACACATGCGTACCAGATGACTCTGGTTCCTCGTCATGTCTGTCTGCTCTGTCTAAACTTGAGAATTTGTAATCTGTACCCATTATCCTTGATGCATGTACCCTAACAGTTTGATTACCATGTTGCAAAATAATTGTTTTGCCATCTATGCCTATGATCTTCCTTGGGCCTCTCCAGTCATTAGAATTGTCTCTCTTATAGTATACCATGCCTCCTTGCTGAAAAACGGCATCTGATGGCCATATGTTATGTCTTAAAGCTCTGCGAATTCCTTCAGAGACTTCTGCTTCCAAAAAAGCTTTTCTATTGCTGTGTAATGCATTTAATATGTTCAGCAAAACCAGAGCTAATTGTAGTCCCCTCCCAAGCTGGATGTTGGTCATCCAAAATGGACGGAATTTTAGGATTTCTACCAAACACTAATTGATAAGGACTATAGCTCCCAACCATCTGCAATGAATTATTTGCATGTACTGCCCATGCCAAAGCTGAATTTAGCCTGCAATTTGTTCGGTCTGCCAAAATTTTCCGAAGCATGTCATCGATGACAGCATGATTTCTTTCACAGACACCATTACTAAATGGGCTTTCTGCAGCCGTATTCATAACTCTGATATTCATGTTTTCACACATATCCCGAAACTCATCATTAGCAAATTCTCCCCCATTGTCCGTGAGGAATTTTGCCGGTGGACCCATTCCTGTCCCTATCCATTTTTCTACGATTTGATCCAGAATTACTCTCTTTTCTTTACTTCGTACAATCGTTGATTGACTAAATCTGGTTGCTAAATCTACAAAATGCAAAATAAATATATTATTTGCTTTATCCCAGATCTTAAGGTCCCTGGCCACATTGTCGTTAAAATCCCTGGCCAAAGGTAGGGTTACTATCGGTTGTGCTGGTGTCCTTCTGTACTTCCTACAAACGTCACAGCGGTCACTAACCTGTTCTATCAGTTTAGTATAGTTGTCATCCCTGCATCCTTTGATAAATTTTTCAGCCTCCGAGGAGACGGATGTGCAAATTGCCTCTGCAGTTTTAATAACACAAGCTTTTTATCAGCTAAAGTCCCATTTTCAACTGCCATTAACACATCCTTAACCACTCACTTGAAATATTATTTGTCAGGAATGGAATACAATAGTGGCCCGACTGTGTAAATTGCAAGTTCACCGTCTTTCCAAAAACTGTTGCCTTATCTTGTTCCATATCCAGTTTCATGTGTGCTTTCTTCATCAATGGTCTGCTCAGAAGCAAAGGTATCTCATTTGATACAACATCCGTGCTAATGAAATGATTCACTCCGGAAATATTGCAAGGGATCACCACTCTTTTCAGCGACTTCAGAGTATTATCATCCCCAAACCTGAAACTTGCAAATTCCTTAGCCTTGTTACGATTTTTAGCATTCAAAGAGTCCAGGTAACATTTTAACCAGTCAATTCCACACACAGTAGATGTGCAGCCACTGTCCAATACAGCACAGTTGAAGGATTCTGTAACCAACACCCTCATTACCGGCGTAAAACTGCTTGTCAATAGGACAATGCCTTCTTTCTGGTCACTATCTTTTTCCTCTTCTGACTCTTCTGTGTCATGTGTTGCTTCAAACACTCTATCATAACGAGTTGGACAGTTGAAAGCATAATGGTATTGAGAGTCACATCAAAAACATTGATTTATCATGCCCCGTGCATTTCTGGGGTTCATCTTCCGATTGTAGGTTCTAACTGGGTTTCTGTCTTCATAATTTCCTTGTCTCGGTCTCCTTCTATAGTCTTGTGCTCTGTTCGTAGCCATACGATTTCGCCATCCAGTTAGTAGTGTATCTTCCATATTCTGCCTTATTGCAGGCTGACCTATTTGGGTCATCAGAGCCATCGGAATCGAATGTTTCCCCAGAAATGTTTGTAAAGCTTTTGTCATCTGTTCAAATAAGGTATCCTTATCAGTAAACTAAACTCCTGTCAATACCAGGAGCCTATCCATGTTGCTCACGCTAGCACAGTCAAGTAATTTAAAGGCCAACACAGACTGTGAAAATTCCAGGTTGTGTTTCTGCAGCCTTTTATATAGTCTGCCAAATTCCATTATATAGTCTTCCATAGAGATATCCTCCATTTTCCGGAACTTTTCAAAATCCGACCATGCTTCACACGCACTTAACACGTCATCTTTCTTATAAATCTTGTCCATATAATGTAATAAAGTCTCCAGACCTTCTTCTGAATCTAACTCTTCCAATTCCAGCTCAGAAAGCACTTTGTTTCGGATTTTACTGCCATATGGTAGAGAAAGAGCCAATGCCATACCTTGTTTTCTCTTTCCCAAAGCAGATATCTTAGTCCACATAACTACTGCACTTCTCCATTGGTCGTACAATTCCCTTTCAGAAAATAAGGGAGGATAGTCATATCCAGCCATCTTTATCCTCGGTTCAGCCATCCATCCCTTTTTTTTTTTTTTCTCACTCACTCCTTGGTTTGATCTGGAAAAGTTGTAACTTTCAACCCTTCACATTTACACAGCAACCATCCTCTGCTACCAATTGTTAGACGTTTTAGTTGCTGTGATATGAAGAGTCTAAAGTTCTGTTCCTTTTTCACAAACACACATTTATTTCATTCCAACAGCCTGAGCACAAAACTCTAACTATACATCACCTGACAGAGGCCACCTGAAGCCCCTTTACATATCAGTGTCAATTAATGGATACTTAACACAAATGAGACAACTAATTGCAATGTCTCTTAACCCATTACTTTACACATTTCAACCCGAAGTTACCATTACTACTTGTCTATGGTGCTTCACCCTGCGGTGTTGGAGCAGTGGTGTCACATATACTACCTTTAAGGGAGGGAAGACTAATTGCATTTGCTCCTTGTAAGTTACCAAATGCAGAATCTAACTACGCTCAGTTGGAGAAGTAGACACCGAGCATAATTTGTGGTGTACGGCAATTTCACCAATACCTGTATGTTCATACTTCACACTGCTGATGGACCAGAAGCCTTTAACTATTTTTGTACCGCACAAAGGTATCCCTTCATTGCCTTCAGGTAGGCGCCAACGATGGTCATTAATCCTATCGGCACATGCTTACAAAATCAAATCCTGTCAATCAGTGAATCATGCCAATGAGGATGCATTGTCATGCTTACCTTTACCAGCTGGTCAAGCGCCTCTATCACCCTCCCACGTGACTTATGCAATGTCATCAGCTAAATGGCAGGCTCTTGGGGAGTCGCGTGCCAAACCTGGCACAGTGGAAATCTAGTCAATAAATCGCCGTTAATCTTACTTCAACCCACCTTTTTCTGCAATCATATTTCTTTTGTACTGTTAGTTTAATGATAAAACAACACCATGCTGAAGATCTCATGCAGCCACAAGCTCGGGCTGAGATGATTGAAATAATTGCAGAATAATTGTCACAGAAAAACTTGTTGTTTACCATGGTAACTAATGACTCAGGGCTGCTGGGCTCCAAATTTATTTGGAAACTGCTGTGCATTGCGATCATGAGCCGGCTGAGATTGCATTTCAATGAAAGGCTGCAAGGATGTTTCCCCTCATGGGGGAATCAAGAACAGGCGGCACAGTTTTAAAATAAGACGTCTCCCATTAAAGATGGAAATGAGGAGGAATTTCTACTCTCAGAGGCTTTATACAGCTTGGAATTCTCTGCCCCAGAAAGCAGTGTCGGCTGGATCATCGAATACATTCAGTGCTGATTTTGACGGATTTTTGATTGACAAGGGAGTCAAGGGGCGCGATCTAATGGCAGCGCTGTGCCCAACTCGCGAGATTTACGCGCCTCATCACGCCTCGCAAGATCGAATGCGATCTCACAAGACGTCGTACTCTGGATGCCGCCCACAATGGTTGGGACTCAGATTTGCATATTCAAGTGCAAAGTCAGGCTCACCTGACTCTTACTGGGTTACCCAAGGTGCAGGGTCTAACCCCCGCAGCTCAGAGACACCAACTGAGCGCCATTTAGCACTGGTCTCCACCAACCTGGACCAAGTGGAACAGCACTTGGAGGGGGGGGGGGGGAGACTTCCCAGGTGGCACTGCCAGGCTGGTAGTGCCAATGCACCCAGATGGCATTTTGCCCACACTGGGGTTCGGGCCTAGGGGTGCCCTGCCTTAAGAGGTGGGGTGCGGGAGGGGGGGCTCGATAACCCCCCAAACAGATGAGTTGGGGCATTGGGGGTTCTGAAGGCTGTGGTGGGGGGTTTATAGATTGGGTGCCATTTAAAAATGGTGCCCTGATCTCTCCCTGCACTGGCGAATGGAGCTCGTTAGTACAGAAAATGGGACTAGGAAATGGGAAACGTGAAGTGTTTCTCTGTTCCCCACCCCACCTTGATTTCCCACCTTGATTTCAATTAATTTAAATGGGTGCCATTCAATTGGGCTGCTTTGTCCTGGATGGTGCTGAGCTTCTTAAGAGAATTCCATTGCACTCCTGACTTGTGCCTTGTCGATGGTGGGCAGCTTTTGATGTGTCATGAGGTGACACACACCACAGGATTCCTAATCTTTGACCTTCTTTTATAGCCACAGTATTTATATAGCTAGTCTCGTTCAGTTTTTGGTCTATGGGAACCCCCTGGCTGATGAATATTTAGGTTTCAGCAATAATAAAGCTGTTGAATATCATGGGGGGATTGTTAGACTCTCTCTTTTGGAGATAGTCATTGCCTGTCACTTTTGTGGTGTGAATGTTACTTGCCGCTTCTCTGCCAAGCCTGAATGTTGTCCAGGTTGTGTTGCATATGGATAAAGGCTACTTCAGTATCTGAGGAGTCATGAATGTTGCTGGACAGTGCAACATCATCAACAAACATCCCCACCTCTGGCATTAAGATGGACGGAAGATAATTGATGAAGTAGGTGAAGATGTTTGGGTGTAGGACCCTATTTATTCTGATGTACTCCTGCAGTGAAGTTCTGGGACTGAGATGATTGACTTTCAATAACCACAACCATCTTTCGTTGAGTAAGGTATGACTCCAACCAGTGGTTGTTTTTTCCCCAAATTCCCATTGACTCTATTTTTGCTGGAACACCTTGATGCCACACTTGGTCAAATGCTGTTTTTATGTCGACAGCAGTCACTCTCAACTCACACTTGCGTTTATCTGTTTTGTCCATATTTGAACCAAGGCTGTATTGAGGTCAGGTCAAGTGAACTTGGTGGAACACAAACTGAACATGAGTGAGTAGGTTATTGCTGTGTAAATGCCGCTTGATGAGACTGTCAATTACCCCTTCCATCACTTTACTAATGATTAAGTGTAGAATGAGGGGGCAGCAATTGACTGGGATGGATATGTCCTTCTTTCTTGTGGACAGGAATTTCTTGAGAAAATTTCCACATTGCTTCATAGATATGAATGTTGCAGCTGTACTGGAATAGCTTGGCTAGGAGTGCAGCTTATTCTGGAGCACAAGTCTTCAGTATTATTCGCAGAAAGTTCCAGTAAAATTTTGGGGGATTTTAAGGGTTAAATTGAAACATTTATCAACAAAAGAAAGAAAAACTTAAACAGACAAAATTGCATTTACAAGGTTAAAATTAGTCGAACAGACCCCCCCCCCATAAGCAAACCACCTACTTAGACTGACAAATAAATACCCCTTTATGCAAAAGTCCCGTAAAGATAATCAATCTATAAAAAAGTCCAGTAATATTGTCTCAAGGCAACCCCACTGTTGCTGTAGGGGTAATATTTCACAGGGTTTCTCTCTCTCCTACTCCAACTCTGCTGTGGAAATTGAAGGCTAACAAGTACCCAGGGCCTGATGGTCTACATCCTAGGGTCTTAAAGGAAGTCAGAGCGAATTTAGTGGATCCATTGATTACAATATTCCAAATTCCCTGAATTCGGGAAAGATTCCAGTGGACAGAAGAAATGTTAATATATTCAAAAAGGAAGGGAAGCAGAAAGTAGGAAACTATAGACCAGTTAATTTAATATCTGCTGTTGGGAACTTTTGGAATCCACTATTAAGGAAGTGATAACAGAATATTTAGAAAATCAAAACACAATCCATCAGAGTCAGCATGGTTTTATGATTGATAAATCGTGTTTGATTAATTTGCGAGAGTTCTTCGAAGATGTAATAAGTCAAATGGATAATGGTGATCTTGTAATGTAGTATATCTGGATTTACAGAAGGCATTTGATAAGGTGCCATACAGAAGGTGAGATTACATGGGGTTAGGGGTAATTTATTAGCTTGAATAGAAGACTGGCTAAACATCAGAAGGCAGAGGGTCGGGATAAATGGATCTTCTTTCTGGTTGGCAAGATGTAACTAGTGGGGTGCCACAGAGTTCCGTCCTCGGGCCCCAACTACTTGCAATCTATATGAATTAATTGGATGTGGGGATCGACAGTACTACAGCCAAATTTTCAGATGACACTAAAATAGGTGGGATGGTAAGTTGCAATGAGGAAATAAGAAATTTACAAATGGATATGGATAGGTTGAGTGGCCAAAATTTGGTAGATGGATTTAACGTGGATAAGTGTGAGATTATCCATTTTGGGCGATAAAATAGAAAGACAACCTATTATCTCTCTGGAAAGAAACTTCAGAATGCTTTGGTGCAGAGGGATCTGGGTGACTGTGTGCATGAATCGCAGAAAACTAGCATGCAGGTACTGCAGGTAAGTGCATGCAGGTACAGCAGGTAATAAGGAAGGCATGTAGAATTTTGGCATTTAGAGCTAAAGGAATAGAGAAGAAAAGAAGAGAAGTGTTGCTGCAACTGTACACAGCATTGGTGATACAGCACCTGGAGTACTGTGGTCCCCATACTTGAGAACGGATGAAATGGTATTGGGGGCAGTTCAGAGGAGATTCACTACATTGCTTCCAGAAATGAGGGGTTTGTCTTATGAACAGAGATTGAGCAGTGTAGGCCTATACTCTCTAGAGTTTAGAAGAATGAGAGGAGATCTACTTGAGGAATGTAAGATCATAAAACGTATTGACAATGTTTGCAAGGAATGAATGTTTCCTCTTGTGGGGAAATCTAGAATGAGAGGTCATAGTTGTAGGATAATGGGTAGCAGATTTAAAACAGTCATGAATCTGTGAAATTCACTACTCGAGAGTGTGGTCACTGCTGGGACATTGAGTAAATTTAAGGGGGTGATTGGCAGGTTTCTAATTAGTAATGGGTGGAAGGATTATAGAGAATGGGCAGGGAAGTGGTGTTGAGACAGAAATGAGAACAGCCACGATGATATTGAATGGTGGAGCAGACTTGAGGGGCTGAATTGCCTTATCCTACTTCTAGTTCTTATGCTCTTATGGTAACACCTAACACAACCCTCATATCTCTCCTTTGGTCTACTTTTGCCTCTTTCATGTTTGAGTCCATTGTTCTTAACCCTTCTTTGAAGTATGCATTTCCAGAATATAAAAATCTTTTATGTTCTCCTTATGACCACCATTTTTGGATAAAATAAAAATGAATAACCTTGCCTTATTTATTCATGACCTTTTCCAAGTTGTAAACCACTTTTCATCTCCCTTTGAAATTTAACAAATGAACACAGCAATCATTGTTTATCTCCTCATGCATGTCTTGTTTATTTATAGAAAATTAAGCTTGGCCATAATGATTCCAAGAGCCTGCCTTTCCCATGTAGCCTCATTGATTTCCTCAACTATATAGGCACTCAACCTCCAGCTTAACTAAATTAGTGAGACACACAAACACATACACATCCCCACAAGACTAAAGCACAGTACGCCACAAATATTTTTGAAAAATACTCTCTCTTCTTCACACATGCCCCATGCACTAATCACTGAACCAGGGTTGATCAGTGATGACTTGGTGGTAATAGGAACATAAGGGATGCGCTGGGACATGATTTTACAGATTATGGTTGAATTCAATTCCGCTGCTGTGATGGTCCATGGTGTCTCATGAATACCCAGTTATGAGCTGTTGGATCTGTTTAACATCTATACCATTAGGCACAGTAATAGTGTCCCACAACACGAACATGTCTCCACAAGGACTGTGCAGTTGTCACTCCAACCAAAACTGTCACTGACAATTCTACTAAGTTTTGGTGCTTTCCATTGTTCTTAGAGTTGCAAATGTCTGCAGTGAATGGAATGACCTGAAGGACACTTTGTTAACATCATGGCTTCTGTACAAACCAGTTGTTCCCAGGCATGCATCCATTTGTAGACATTCTCCTAGGAATTCAGCATGACTTGGAGAATGAAGAGAAGTCACTCAGAGCACATCAAGAAAGGGGAGGAAAGGTTCTAAGCAGGAGATCATACCCACCCAGGATGTTCAGGAGCAAATCTCCGACTGTAAGGGACAATGTGTGTGTATGATATTTGCCTCATGGAAATCTTCCACCTTCTGAATCCGCAACTGCAATCTCAGAGCAGATGAAAAACCACACACTCTCAATGGCTGAAAATATGACCAAGATGATTAACATGTTTTTACATATTCATTCACAGGATGTGGGCATTACTAGTGGCCATTTCAGAGGACCATGATGTGAAGATGCCAGTGTTGGACTGGGTGGGCACAGAAAGAAGTCTTACAACACCAGGTTAAAATCCAAAAGGTTTGTTTTGAACCATTAGCTTTCGGAGTGCAGCTCTTTCCTCAGATGAGTGAAGAGGTGGATTCCACAACCACACATATAGACAAAGTTAATGATGCAAGATGATACTTTAAATTAGGTCTTTACAGGTCCAGACAGAGCGACTGGAGAGAGGGATACTCACAAGTTAAAGGGGTGTGAATTACCTCAAGCCAGGACAGTTGGTAGGATTTCACAAGCCGAGGCCAGATGGTGGGGGGTGAATATAATGAGAACTGAATCTAAGGTCCCAGTTGAGGCCGTACTCATGCGTGCGGAACTTGGTTATAAGTTTCTGCTCGGCGATTCTGCGTTGTTGTGCATCCTGAAGCAGCCTTGGAGAATGCTTACCCAAAGATCAGAGTCCTTCAGAGGGCAATTACGAGTTAACATGTAGGCCAAAATAGGTGAGGATACCAGATTCCCTTCCCTAAAGGGCATTAGTGAACTTGTTGGGTTTTTATGACCATCAGTAATGGTCATCTTAGATGTCTAATTCCAACGTTTGTTTCCATGTTGGTTTCAAGTTTCACCATCTGCCATACTGGTATTCGAGCCAAGGTCCACAGAGTATCACTCTGCGTCTCTGGAATACTAGCCCAGTAAGTCCACTATGCTACTACCTCTCCTTAGATGTTTGCTTCCTTCCTGGTTGGGCCTGGAGATATTTGCAACTCCTCACAGTTTATTCTCCACTGTTGGGTATGTAAGATCACTAAGGATTTCAGTTTCTGGAGAGCTGAATACATTGCATTCTCTTTCCAGAGACAAGCAAAAAGAACTGCGTGAGCTTTGCTAGAATTGGAACCACCCTCATGGCATTTGACAAGGCATTTGACAAGGTCCTACATGGCAGACTGGCCAAAGTAAAAGCCCAAGGGTTACAGGGTAATGTGGCGAATTGGATCCAAATTTGGCTTGCTAACAGGAAACAATGCCTACCTTTGTGAATGGAAAACTATTTCAAGTGGTGTCCCCTACGGCTCAGCGTTGAGACCCCAGCTGTTTGTTTTATATATTACGATTTATATTTGAACATGTGGGGGCACGATTGGGAAATTTGAAGATGATACAAAATTTGACCAAAATTTGATACAGAAGTGTGGAGGATAGCTGTAAGCTCCAAAATGAAACAAATGGTTTGGTGGAATGGACGGCAAAGTGGCAGGTGGAGTTCAACTCTGAATAATGTGAGGTAATGGATTTAAACAGTGAAAGGGATTACACAATAGATAGGAATACATTGAAAGGTCTGGATGAAGTGAGAGATCGTGGCATGCATAGGTGCCTAAGGGTAATAATACAGGTAGATACGGTTGTAAAGAAGGCATATTCAATCCAAAAATAAAATGCTGGAAAATCTCAGCAGGTCTTGCAGCATCTGGAGGGAGAGAAAAGAGATAAATCCAGATGACCCTTTGTCTAAGCTGATATTGAAAGACATATTGAATGTCCTCCTTCATTGGCAGAGGTAAAGAATACAAAAGTAGGGGTATAACAATGGAACTGGAGAAGACACTGGTGAGGCCACAACTGGAATATTGTGTGCAATTCTGGTTACCACATTACAGGAAGGATTATAATTGCTCTGAAGAGAGGGAAGAGAAGATTTACTAGAATGTTTCTACATTGTAATTGTAGCTATGAGGAGAGATTGAGAGGTTGGGGTTGTTTTTCTTGGAACAGCGAAGGCTAAGGGGGTGACATGATTGAGGGACACAAAATTGCGATTGGTAGAGGTAGAGTAGACAGGAGGAACATATTTCCCTTGACAGAGAGTTCAAAAACCAGGGGTGACAGATTCAAGCTAAGTGGCAGGAGGATCAGAGGGGACATGAGGGAAACCTTTCTGTACAGAGGGTGGTGGGTGTCTGGAATTTGCTGCCTGTTTTGGTGGTGGAGGCAGTGACCCTAAACTCTTTTTTTAAATTACCTGGATTTACAACGCAAGTGCTGGAAGCTGCAGGGCTATGAGTTGTGTGCAGGAAGGTGGGATTAGAAGGGCACCTGGGTGTCTTTGGGTCGCATGGACAAGATGGATCAAATGCCCCCCTTCAGTGCTGTATGCTTTCTATGGTTCGATGGTGAAGGATGCCATTGACTAAAGGCACATCGCTTTGTAAGAGCCACATATCAACTCTTCACTATATTATAATCAGCACGGTTTCCCCTCCCACAACACCCAATTGGAGTGTGACCACAGGCAGTGACTCACGTAAATGGTATCCTGGTAGAAGTCACCACCACCATCAGCAACTTGCATGAATACAACATTTTTAACTTCATAAATCCTCACATGATGCTTTACAGAAACATTACAAAACAAAATTGGACACCAAGCCACAAAAGGAGATAGCAAGGCTGATGACCAACATCATATTCAATAAGGAAGGTTTTGAAGAGCATTTTAAAGGAGGAGGGCATGGTCGAAGGTTTAAGAGGCTGAAATCTTTAGAGTGGCTATTCCAAAGCTCAAGGCTTTGAGAGCTGAAGGCAGAGAAGGTGGAGAATTGTGCGAAAGTCTGAAAATGGCTTTTACGCCAACTGTATTTCTCTGATCGATTATCCCCGCAATGATGTAACGGGAATCCCAACTTTAAAAGCAAGTCGTTGTGGGGCCTGCTCCTTTAATCTTTTTTAGCTGTCTGCTCTCTGCTTTTCTTGCCTGGAATGACACTGCAAAAGAAAAACATAATTCTACCCAATGACTTTGATCTACCCAATGTTCAGTTGGAGGAAATGTTTACTCTTCCAGTATTGAATTTCGAACGAGCAATTTAGCAACAGTGAAGGTGTTGACGTTTGTCATGCTGGGGGAGAGCTGTATGACATCATTTCATGTGTGGAAACTGACATTGTATTTTCAGATGTTGTCACCCAGGGACAATATGTTGATGAGAAATAAGAGGGGACCCCAAGGATAGATCATTGCGGGGACACCAGAAGTAAAGAGAAGCCATTGCAGGTACTTCTCTGACTAAGATTAGAAAATTTGAATGGAACCAGAAGAAAGCAGTCCAAGAGAGCTGGGTTGCAGTGAAGAGGTATTGGAGGAGCATAGTGTAATGTCAAGGCAGACAGCTTGAAAAGGATGAATAATGAGAGTTTACATTTCATTCAGACCAGTGGGATCATCATTGATGGTTTCAGCCCTGCCACTGGCCAAATCCTCAGCACTGGACATCCCAATAATGTCCGGCACTGTATCCCCTACGGCAGCCAGAACATGCGGGTACACATGTCCCCTCCAATTCTCTCCTGCTGCAAGTTCTTGGATGCCACCTTAACCTGCAAAAGAAGACATGTGTCAGTGAGTCTCGGTCAATCTTTTCGAGTGATGCCGGGGTTGAATATCTGGCAGTTTGTGCAAGTTGTGACATGTGGCTATGAAGCTTGCAGTAATCCTAAGGATATGAGTGTGAGGTTAAGCACATGAATGTTGGGGATCAATCCTAATTGTGAGTCAGTGAATGATTGAGGTGTGGTGAATTGAGCAGTGTCTGAGTTTAGCGATTCAGCTAGTAGGATATAACATTGGAAGAAAAATTCACGTATGTTCATTGGTCAAATGAGGTCAGCATATTGTATCCATATTTTGGGGACTTGACTCCTGGCATTAACCCCTACAATTATCTGCTTCCTTGTGTGCATGTGTCTGGAAGGCATCCTGGCCCCTGTGGATGCAAAACATCTCTCCTACTTCCACCTCCTTCACCAAGACCTCTAGTGCAGCATATGAAATTCTCAGAGCCCACTGTCCGATATTGTGGAATTTTTCACAATTCTCCAGATCAGATTAATTTCCTGCATGCCGGCATCACCTGTCCCATCCATCAGGCACTGCCTCTTCAAGCAGTGCAGGTTGGCACCAAGTTTAATTGGTGCGAGACAAAAACAATATTGGTCGCCTGCTGATATGTGTGACAAATAAACAAATCAGTCAGAGCTCATTGCTGGGAGTAATCACTCAAATAAACAAAGAACAAAGACCAGTATAGCACAGGAGCAGGCCCTTCAGCCCTCCAAGCATGATGCTGTCTATATTAAAATCTTCTGAGCTGCCAGGGTCTATTCCCATCCTATTCACGTATTTGTCAAGATGCCTCGAAAATGTCACTACTGTGTCTGCTTCCACCACCTCCCCGGCAGCGCTTCCCAGACACTCACCACCCTTTGTGTAAGAAAACGTGCCTCGTACATCTCCTCCAAACTTTCTCCCTCGCACCTTGAACCTATGTTCCCTAGAAATTGACATTGCCACCCTTGGAAAAAGTGTCTGACTATCCACACTGTCGATGTCCCTTATAATTTTGTAAACCTCTATCAGGTCGCCCCTCAACTTTTGTCGTTCCTGTGAAAACAATCCAAGTTTACCAAGCCTCTCTTCATAGCTAATACCTTACAGACCCGGCAACATCCTGGTAAACCTGTTCTGTACCCCCTCCAAAGCATCCACATCCTTCTCGTAGTGTAGTGACCAGAATTGTACACAATATTCCAAATGCGACCTAACTAAGGTTCTGTACAGCTGCAGCATGACTTGCCAATTTGGATACTCATTGCCCTGACTGATGAAGGAAAGCATGCCGTATGCCTTTTTTTTCTCGAGTACCCAATAATTTTTTTTTTCAATTAAGGGGTAATTTAGCATGGCCAATCCACCTAACCTGCACATCTTTTGGTTGTGGCAGTGAAACCCACGCAGACACGGGGAGAATGTGCAAACTCCACACAGACAGTGACTCGGCGCCGGGAGCGAACCTGAGTCCTCAGTGTTGTGAGGCAGCAGTGCTAACCACTGCACCACTGTGCCACCCACCGTATGCCTTCTCGACTACTTTCTCCACCTGCATTACCACTTACAGTGATCTGTGGACCTGTGTGCCCAGATCGCTCTGCCTGTCAATACTCCTAAGGATTCTGCCATTTACTTATATTTTCCAACTGTATTGAACCATCCAAAATGCATTACCTCACATGTGTCCAAATTAAACTCCACCTTCCATTTTCCACCCAAGTCACCAACCGATCTATATTCTGCTGTATCCTCTGACAATCTTCATCACTATCCACAACTCCGCCAATCTTTGTGTCGTTCGGAAACTTACTAATCAGATCAGCTCCATTTTCCTCCAAATCATTTAAATATACAATGAACAACAAAGGTCCCAGCACTGATCTCTGCAGCACACCACTAGTCACAGCCCTCCATTCAGAAAAGCGCCCTTCCACCTCGACATTCTGTCTTCTATGACCAAGCCAGTTCTGTATACATCTTGCCAGCTCACCTCTGATCCCGTGTGACTTCACCTTTTGTACCACCTTTCATAAAGACATTGCATGAAGTTGGCGTGCTGGTTACATAACTTTAAATGGGTAGTGGGTTAATTGTCCATCAACATCCCCAATGCTGTTTTTGGGGGGCTTCAAATTTAACCATAAAATATCTGCACGATTATGAACTGGGATTCACTTCAAAAAAATTCTCAATTTATGCAAAGAATTAATGGTTTGATATAAAGAGCCTCAAAAAAACGATCATTCTGTAATCATCCTTCATAAATGTGCAAATTAGATCATTTATATGTAGTGAAACTATTAGTAAATTAAGAGTCCCTGAATAAAATCTGATTTATAAGTTCTGATATGGAAGTCAATATTATTCATAGTTTCTAATCTGTTCATATAAAATGAAATGGCAGCCTATCAGATACGTTGTCTCGAAAACAAATTGTAAATACAATAACATTTCTGGCAGTCCTGCCCTTCACTATTTTAGAGATATGTGTTTCAATAATGAGCAGGAAGTGAAATGAATTAAGTTCATAAATCAGAACATTAGTGTTCAGGTTCTGTGTGAATGATTGCTAAATATGCTTAATTGCAAAGTAAAGCATAGCTGGAAAGTAGTGATAACTGGGGAATCTGTTGCAATGAAAAACTCTGACTTTCATTATCTTCCTGCTGGGAAAAATGATTGAAATGGAATTTTGATTTTAGCTGCTATGTGTTACAGTTTTTGAAAACCATTTTTATATTATAAACAAAATAATTTATGAAATGTACACCTTTTACATGCATTAAAAGACCAGCATAAGAAAAATATTTTATTTATTACAAGTTTACAAATCGCCAGTAACAGGTAATGGAATGTTCCAGTTCCAAAAAGGTTGGATCATGTAAGAAGTAACACATTAGCAAGTACTGAGAATTGTTTTGACGTCTGGGTCGGCAACTGGTGGAGCATGTTGGTCAGCTGCCCATTCCAATGGAGACTGCAAAAATTGCTGTATGTACAATTTAATATCCTCATATATTTTATTTGTCCTGTTTAATTTCCAACAAGTATTTTTTACGACTTCTTTTAACCTCTCTAATGTAACAAGGCCAGAAACAAGTTGATCGTCGGAATGCAGAAAGCAGTTCTGTGGGGAAACATACTTCAGTGTGTCCTTGAACTGGCATTCAGAAACAGGTGCTCAATGGAAAAAGTGAATTTCACACAAGAAGGGTTGAGCAACAAATTAGAAAAATTCATTCCAAGGAAGCGGATTGTATACAATGCATATAACGTGGGAAATTTTATTAAATTAAAGGCACTGCATAAGATTGTTGTTGTCAAGCACGTAAAAATTTCCGACTGATAAACTGGAATAGAAGCAATTATTGTGCATTAATAATTGCCCACACAAATGAAGCTGTATACATTGCAACTCATGCTGCACAGTGATTAGTTAAATTTCTCTGTAATTTGTACTTTGCTCTGTGGCATCAATAATGTTCACAAATAATCAGAATAAGTAACTTTAACTGTAGCGATCTATTTTGTTTTGACAAACATTCTGTGTGAAGATCCACACAGGAGAGCACCATGTGTTAGAAAGGTTGCTAATATTGTACAGTGCTTCAAGGACTTAGAAGCTAAAATGGAAAATAAGGACCCTTATCACGATTATTCTATACTTGTTCATATACTGAATGCGGTTAAGAAAAGATCTGGGAGTGGTTATTGATTGATCCTTGAAAACCTCAATAAGTTGTGTGAAAGTGATCCCCAGAAGGATGTTGAGATTCATCGATAAAAGCATTAAATACTAGTCAAAGGAATACTATTGACTCTCTGTAACTCCTTAATGAGATTCTGCTCAGAATATTATATCACATTCTAGTCAGCATACTTTAAAAAGAACGCTGGCAAACTCAAGGTTGTAGAAAGCAAATCCACAAGAGTATTTGAAGAGCCTTCTTTTTTAAAGGATAAATGGATGGCATTTAATCAGTGGCACGCTATTCCTGATGGTGGAACCAGAAGAAGGCACTGCTACTGTTTTTGTGTTGAGAGCTCGAATCCATGTGGTTCATATCAAAAATAAAAGAGCCGTTGCAGGCAGGTGAAGTGTGCAAATGCGTGATGTAAGCAGGTTTCCATTGGAGGATCCTACCATCAGCTGACAGTTCAGCAGGTCTGGGCGAGATATAAAAGTGCCAGCTGGATAAGCAGGGAGAATCTACATCAAGATTTTGGTTCCACATGCACCTCTGTTCATTCCGATGTTTGGTCTATTTCTTTTATCATCCCGTCATGACCATCAGCCTCCCTCAAACTAATCCTCCCATTGCTACCACCCTCATTAAAATGTAATGGCTTTGGAGCCTCGCCACACGATCATGTCCAAACCCTTCACCCTGAAATTCCAGATGTCAGAGAGAAGACAAGGTTCAGCAATGCCTCCCTGCAAATTCTCCTCCAGGCTCTCAAAGAGTGAGTGGTCCTCTTCCCAAGCGATAGCAACAAGAGAACCTCCCACCTGACAGAGATGGCCTGGATGGAGATGGTAGAGGAGGCTAGCAACCATGTTCCACCCAAGACCTTGGGTCTATGCAGGAAAAGAATCAATGGTCTCATTCAATACAGTGGCTTGGGTTTGTCCATCATCCATGCACAAGGCTACATGTTTCTGTAATTGCGAAGTGTACAGCTAGGCCCGGCGGGTGAATGAATGATCAGTCTCAGAACTGCATGGCAATTGAAGCTTCACCTTGTGACAATTTGGTTTGAGTGGCCAATTGGATACAGACCAATATTCCAGAATGTGCTTTGGGAATTCTTGGAGACAAGCGGTCAGTTAGCATGTGTCAAATCACTAAATCATGACGCTGTGTCGGAGAATACTGTGTTGAGAGCGGATTTTGTGGCATTAACCCCGTTGATGATATTAAAATATATTATGCCATATGCAAAGTAGGCTCGCACCGTTCTTGGGCCTGAACCTGATTGTGTCATTGGAGGGAGGTTGCTGGGAAGCTCGTGTTTGGAAATCTCACTGCCGGAAATCCCATTTTTGGCCTCTCGCGAGATTTGGTAGCCTTTATGGGATTTGCATCACTGGCTGGTACAGATGCTTCGGTGAGGAGTGGAAGGGTGTGACAGTGGGGGGGCGGGGGGGGGGGGGGGGGCGGGGGGATGAGACAGCTGGGCCATCCTCCAACGTCTCTTCTCTGGGAAACAGGGAGGCGCAATTATGGATTCAGCTGGAAGCATGCATTAGCTGCCCTGGAGACTTCCTCTCAAGCTACCTCTAGGGTAACCGACCTTTATCTTCTCTTTTGCCATTGATCCCGTTGACCCCAGCAGGCTTGGGCAAGGAGGTTGCCCCGCATGCACCATGGCACTCTTCATGGACTGGAGCCCTATAGGCCACAGACCTCCAGATGATGCTTGCCAAAACAATCTCCTACTGTCTACACCCAAGACTCCATACACCTACTTGGATCTGCAATCCTGACAGCTTTGAGTGACTTTTGGAAAATGGCCAATAACAGTGTGCAAGTGATTCTTGTTTTTCAACCTGTGATTCTGCACTCATTCACTGTTACCTTTGACTAAGTCCTCAGCACCCTTGATCCTCCCAACCACACTGTACGCCATCCCTCTGTAACCCTTGAACCTGTCCCCATCACCCTGCACTTTGCTGTTGTGAAGGTGGGCATCCTATCTCTCCCCTCTGACCCTACTCCTTCCCCATCAGGATTCGCCCTCTGATCATTAAATTCGTCACAGCATCTTCCTTGGAGCCTCCATTAGATTCCATGACACGCCCTACAATACCTTTGAATATCATTTTCCCAGATTGTACCTACCCCCCATACCTAATCAAACTCTTCCCTGTGAATCTGAATATTCCTTCAGCGACTGTGAATGTTCCGTCGGCCAGTAAGCTCCTTGAGTCTGCCCCACAGCTCTCACATATAGACAATACTTATGTAGTAGCTATCCCATTTCAGGAACATTCTCTGAGAGAGGAGTCATGTGCCCAACTAGTCCAATCAAGGATAGGACTTGTGAATTTACTGGGATGTGTTGGGAGTTGTCCAACACAAGAGGACACAAGAGCTGAAAATGATACATAGAAGATAGGAGCAGGAGGGGGTATTTTGGCCCTTCGAGCCTGCTCCACCATTCATCATGATCATGGCTGATCATCCAACTCAATAGCCTGCTTTCTCCCCATAACCTTTGATCCCATTCACCCCAAGTGCTATACCTAGCCACCTCTTGAATATATTCAATGGTTTGACATCAGCTACTTCCTGCAGTAATGAATTCCACAGGCTCACCACTCTTTGGGTGAAATGTCTCCTCATCTCTGTCTGAAATGGGTTACCCTGAATCCTCAGACTGTGACCCCTGGTTCTGGACACACCCACTATGGAAAGACCATTTTAAATCACTCTGCAAATAGTTGTTTATGGTTGTAGTAAATCATTGTTTCTCATAAGGAGACAATTGTTGAAGCTATTTTATTGGTGACAAAGACCAATGACACAGATTGCAAGAATTTGTGGAAAATGTCCAATTGCAAGAGTTACAGAACAAGTCCAGCCTGCAAGGAAGAGAACAGTCAAACTGCCTCTTCTTGGGAAACTAGAGCTGTTCGATCCTGCTACAAAAGATTGTGTACAGTATATGGAACACTTAAAATTATTTTTCTGTATGAATGAAATAGAGGGAGAGGAGAAGTACAGAGTAATTTTGTTAACTGTGTGTGGGACACAGACATATTGTCTGATTCAATGCTTAATATCCCCGGATATCCCCAATATGAAATCATTTGCAGAGGTTGTAGGGTTATTCAAAGGCACTGGAGATTAATCATGGAGAGCGTGGAAAGGGCACCCAGGAATTACAAAGTGCTCTGAGTAGTGCACTCCACCAATTGGGATAGAAAACTGCAAGGCACAGGGCGCGAGGAGTGAAAGCGCTGGTCCAAGTAAGGAAATGAACATGGAAACTGAAAAAGCCAAAAGGTATAGACGATTAAGCCTACAGCCTAGGATGGGCCCAGAGTAGGGAAAGCCAGCCCCCAGATGTATGTAGATTTAGGGAGGCTGAATTCTCAGGTGTGGAAAAAAAAGGACGCTGAGTTTCAGAAATCTATGACTTCTAACGGAATAAAACATATCAGAACGACACCTTGCCATCCTTTGTCAATGGGCTGGCCAAAAGAGCAGTGCAGATTTTCAAGACTGTCTTGAAGAAGCAACCACCCGTATCTTTAAACACCAAGTTCACTAGGTTCCTGCTACGATCACCCCACATATGACTACCAGTGCATCTCCAGCTGAGCTGCTGATGAGTCATCGGTTGAGGAACAAGTTCAGCCTGGTATTCCCACATTTAACAGGGAGGACAGAGACAAGACTGAGAAGCCAGAAGAGGAACCACAATTTGTTTAAAAATGTAAGAGCATCTGAGATAAAGGATCCAGCGGTTGTGAAGAATTTCTGTAACTGACCAAATTGGATTCAAGGTGTTGTGGCCAGAACAGGGTGGGTGTCCGATGAGGTTAAAGTACAGGACAAGATTTATAGAAGCATGTGGACCACTTGTGTGGGAGAGAGCTGTTCCAAGAGCCAGTGCTGTGACTTGATCCAATTGTGCAATGAGGAAATGTTGTGGGTTGCCTGAGGGCAGAACTGTCTGATCAGCGAGTGACAGGTCAGAGTGTTATCCCCCAGGAAACAATGAAAGCAGAGGAAAGCAAAACTAGCACTGTTGCTTCACAGCACCAGGGTCACAGGTTCGATTCCCGGCTTGGGTCACGGTCTATGCGGAGTCTGCACGTTCTCTCCGTGTCTGTGTGGGTTTCCTCCAGATGCTCCGGTTTCCTCCCACAAGTCCTGAAAGACGTGCTGTTAGGTAATTCGTACATTCTGAATTCTCCCTCTGTGTACTTGAACAGGTGCCGGAATGTGGTGACGAGCGTTTCTCACAGTAACTTCATTGCAGTGTTAATGTAAGCCGACTTGTGACAATAAATATTATTATTAAAAAAGATGCGAGTCCTTGTGAGAAAAGGTGGCCAATAACTACCTCAATCGAAGAACCTCAGTCACTGGTGCTGTGCCGCTCTACGAGAAAGAAGAAATCACCAGACACACTGAGTTATTGATGGACCGGTGCAAAAGTGTTCATGTCCATTACAGTTTTGGCAATTGTGTAAATTAATTATTCCCAGGTGTACAAATGGACTTAAAGGGAGAGGGATAAAGTAGCTAGCCCCTAAGGGACAGTTTCTGAGGGAAGGGTAATGCAGCTCACTTGTCCAGTCAGGGTCGGCAGTTTGGAGCTCACTGGGATGTGTTGGGGCTTGTCCCAGCAGTTGGACCCCACTGCTGAGCATGGTAAGTCAATTTTAAAGCACTGTAAATAATTGTTTAGAGTTGGAATAAATCTTTGTTTCTCATAAGTTTAACTGATGGAGCCAATTCTTGAAACTGTTACAACTGACACCATCCTTGATGCGTCTCACTTTTTAAAATCTTCACTGATTGCAGCTACCCAACCCACCACACCCAACATGCCGAAACCTTCCGACTGCACACCTCCGTCCTCCAACCCTACTCTCTGTCCTCCCTCACAGCCCTTCCCCACTCCTCCACAAAGTTCCACCTCTGACAGCCCGACTGACCCTTGACACTCCATCCAAGCTGCCATTCTCACGCTCACCGCCCTTGTGCCGCAGAGTTCAACAAAATAAACCACTCACCTCAGGCACCACTGCACCAAGCCCACCTTCAAATGAACTTGAACCAGATGCCGCAAGGTTTCCGTGTGCCGCTGGCTTGGTCTTGAAAGTAGAAATTAATTTCAAAAAGTTTTAATGTAATGAACATGCATGGCACGGAAATGTCGTTCAAATAGGAATCCATCAGGCATGAGGACTGGCCCACCACTGCCATGCGGTCAATTTAAACTTTCATTCTGAACCCTGTCATGATTTTGACATTTCATCTCCCGCCTGATCAACTCATGCTGCCCACTGTTTCACACTCCTACGGTCATCATTAAATTCTGGCCCAAGTTTCCCTAAACAGTCTGGCATTTTTAGTACATCTAAAGATCCTCGTGCTCATTGAATGGCTTTTATATGCTGCAGTACCTAATTTCTTCAGACACCCTGAGAACATTTAATTTGTGATTTAAGTAACTCTAATTACTGTGGTGCTTTGTGGTGAGGTACTTTGAAATACTGTATTCTGTGCATGAATAAGTTCAAATTAATTTTGGTAAGAAAGATATTCATGTAAACTGGGCTCCTGCTCAGTGATAACTTGGATAATTGCAACATTTGTAATAGGTGTAAGTACGTTCCGCAGTCTCTCAGAGCCTTGACATTCTTCTCATAGCCATACTTAAACAGTAGCAGGTAACCAATTAAACTATTATATCAAATATTTTCACGATTCCAAGATTATAAAATCTATTCACAAACTATTAAATCAACTCGACCATAAATTCAACTAATTGGTAACACTGATGCTTCTGAGTTGGAAGATCGCAGGTTCAAACCCTATTTAGAATTGATTCTGATTAAATTGGTGAAGTCATTGAGGGTCTTCAAGGCAGAGATAGGTAGGGTCTTGATTAATAAGGAAATCAGGGGTTCTAGGGAGAATGAGGATGAGAAACATATCAGCCATGGATGGTGGAGCAGACTCAATGGGTCGAATGGCCTAATTCTGCTCTTCTGGTCTTCTGGTCTTATTTTCAGGCATTAATCAGCGAACATTGGGAAATGTAAGTTCATGAATCGCTGATGGAATTGGACTACGGCCCAACTCATTTTCACATCTTATTTCTGGTCTGTTGGGATGAGATTTATACAGTTTCAATAGCTTGTAACTTGGAGAGGGTTGAAAATCAGTGGCTGCCGGCAGGTATTGTGAATTTTGCCATCAGAGCTGAATCACACTCAGAAGACTTCAGAGGTGAGATGTGCTCTGTCCCGTTTTGCAGTGTTCAAAGAGTAAATCCTCTGATCATCTGGTCATCATCATCCATGTAATTCTGCCGCCAAAGCAGCTGGGGCCACCTCCCAGAAATGACCAAGTCTTAGCTTTTGTGTCGCCAACTTGTATGGGGTACAGTAGGCCACAGCAATATAGGAGAACGCAAGCTGTGGCACCCTTACTGACGCACCTACAGAATGAGATAATCATATAAGATCCCAATGCTCCACTTGATGGCTGCTCTTCAGGAATGCAGGAGCCTTGGTGTAGAGATCAACTGGTGTTTGGACTGTTCTTCATGGGATTGTTATGTATGAGGCTAGAGATCCACTTTGCTACCCACAGGATATCCATTGACATGGTCACAAGTAGGCTCACATTAACACTGCAATCAAGTTACTGTGAAAAACCACGTGTCGCTACATTTCGGTGCCTGTTTGGGTACACAGAAGGAGAATTCAGAATGTCCAAATTACCTAACGGCATGTCTTTTGGGACATGTGGGTGGAAACTGGGGTGCCCAGAGGAAATCCACGCAGACACGGTTAGAATGTGCAGACTCCACACAGACAGTGACCTAAGCCGGGAATCGAACCTGGGACCCTGGAGCTGTGAAGCAACAGTGCTACCCATTGTGCTACCATGCTGTTCCAAATGAATTGTAATCAAAGTCGATCTGATAAACAGAGCTTTGATAGTAAATCAGTTCCAGCACGCTGAAGGAAAAGTATTCTTGAAAAGGTTGAAGGACTATGAAAAACAAAAACGTTCATCGACATAATCGCGTAAGACAGCAAAGAAGAAGATATCACCATAGCAACTGGACAATAGCAATAAAAATGATTCCAGTGTGTTTAGAGGTTGCTTGTACTCTTGCCTGCTTGATTAGGTCATGGGCACTAATAAAACAGAAGTGTCAATTATGGTTTGTATTTCAGGAGCCTGTTGTTGATGAGCCATATAAAAGCGAAGCAAAGGTTAGAGTGGAAATTACACCTCTGCAATGAATGATCCACCCTCCGCTTTTGCCATCTTGAAGTACCACCTCAGCTGGAATTTTTATGACTGGTCACTACACCTTGTCCCTCAATGCTGGCTTACAGACTGCTTCTGAAGCAGATGATAGGGCTACATGAGAAAACTATGCTGCACTAGAGTGGTGTCCATGAAAATTCCTTGAACCTTCTTGAGAATCTCGATCCAAAAAGCCTAATGGCGCTATACGGTAGATAAGGTCAAGATGCTTTGGAAATGGTGTGGGCAGGAAGGTGCAATTCGGCATTAGGTGGGAAAACTGGAAATAAGCTCAGTACGGCTCTCGAGGCTATTTTACTTCGAAGTTTGGCAATAATTTCATGGCAATATGCATGATGAGGATGTGCATGAGGAGATCTCGACTCCAGTCAAAAAAATAACTGTTACAAAGATGAGATTTGAAATTGAAAGCAAGAAGATAACCTGTGAGGACAGGTTTAGCATGCTCAAATGGTGTGTTCCTCTTCATGAACATCTCCATTGATGTTCTGGGGGCAGTGAGGAGAGAAACACGCTTGCCCGGCAAAGGGAAGAGTGCTGCTGAAACATAGAATGAGGTGGTCCAGGATGCCCCCAGCAGGAGTGTTGTTCCATGATCCTGGTTTCATCCCTTTAATAACCTAATCAGGTCAAAAGAATAATTTCACTTCGACCTGCATCCTACTCTGCTCATCTGCTTATGGGGAGACGGTGGTATTGTCACTGGATTAGTAAACCAGAGACCCAAAGTAATGCTCAGGGGACCCAGGTTCAAATCCCGCCACTCCAGATGGTGAAATTTGAATTCAATAATACTCTGGAATTAAAAGCCTAATGACGACTATGATTGGATTGGATGGATTAGATTTGATTTGTTTATTGTCACGTGTACTGAGGTACAGTGAAAAGTATTTTTCTGCGAGCAACTCAACAGATCATTAAGTACATGAAAAGATAAGGAAATAAAAGAAAATACATAATAGGGAACCATTGTCGAATGTGATAAAAGGAAGGAAATCTGCCATCCTTACCCGGTCTGGCCTACATGTGACTCCAGATCCACAGCAATGTGGTTAACTCTTAACTGCTCCCTCAAGGGCAATTAGGGATGGGCAATAAATGCTGGCCCATGAACAATTTAAAAAAAACACCACAAATTCACTCTGCCTTGTCAAACCAATCCAATACATCACCTCTCATTCTGATCTTTCTCCTCCATCTTGACCCTCTTTTTTATCCAATAAAATGTTTTTGTCCCAGTGCCCCCCCCCCCCCCTCCCAACCACCCCCATCTCCCCCACTCGGCCAATTGTCATTTGTTCTTAAGTTTTGTTTTCAATGAACACTGGCATTTGTTCTCCTAATAACACATTCTGCTATCTCGCCCTAATGCCACTATCAACACCTTCCATAGTCCTTCATACAGCCATTAACACTTCCTCTCTCTTGTGCCCCACACATCTTTGTTGTAATCTCTCCTATCTCCCACCCGATCTTCTACTTTGCCCCAGCTGTTCCACCACCTCTTATCCAGTATATAATCCACAAATTTCTTCCTCCCCTTAGCTTTGAAGAAGAGTCATATGGACTTGAAATGTTAACTCTCTTTCTCTCTCCACAGATGCTGTCCGACTTGCTGAATTTTCCAGGACTTTCTGTTTTTACATCACTCCCCATACCCACTTATCTTCCAAGCGTACCCATCAATACATAGAACAGTACAGCACAGAACAGGTCCTTCGGCCCTCGAAGTTGTGCCGAGCATTGTCCGAAACCAAGATCAAGCTATAGAACATAGAACAGTACAGCACAGTGAGGAGAGAAACACGCTTCCCCGGCAATGGGAAGAGTGCTGCTGAAACATAGAATGAGGTGGTCCAGGATGCCCCCAGCAGGAGTTTTGTTCCAAGATCCTGGTTTCATCCCTTTAATAACCTAATCAGGTCAGAAGAATAATTTCACTTCCTCACATCCCTATCTACCCCCCATTGCTACTCATCCTTGTCATCATGCAATGAGGTGCCTCTCACGAATAGTCAGTAATAGAACTGCATCTGTTAGGTGAACACATGCTATAGGCGAGTTCTTTATCTCGTTGAGTACACAGAACATGAGGGCGAGGGAGAGAACTGAAGGTGGCTGGCCACAGATTTCTGAGCTATTATCTGTCGGAAGATACTGGAGATGAGTGGCATTTTGACATTCCTGGACCTTAGAGACGCGGATTTTAAATGTATTGCGAATGAGTCCTTTCTCGCTATTAGGTAAGTAAGCAGCTTTAAGCACTGATTGTGGCAGATTTTCTTTGAGTATTAATCGGCCTTCTCAATCACTGTTGCTTTCTCATCTTTCTTTCAATAGCAATTTTCAGAATGTGCCCCCCTACCAGTTTTGTGCTTCACACAGAATACAAAGACTACAATGATCATAAAATGACTATAGTGAACAGATGCATATAAGAAAACTGCTTGACAAAAAAGGCAATTGGGAAGCAAAAACCCGTGGCTGGGCAGTTAAATGCAAAGCAGCTGATATAATTCTCCAATTAAGCAATTACCATGTGTTAATTGACAACCTACCTCCCCTGAGCAGGTTGCACACGACAAGCCGACTGCACTCGAGTTAAATGTGGAAGTCAATAGATTGGAACAGATGGCTTGACGCATTTGCTTTATAGCCTCATTCAACTATCCCCATCCCTCATTTAAATCCCTCCCCCATCCACCACTGCACCCCTCCCCACACCCAAACCTTCCTCTAGGCTAAAATTCTACATCTTGATTTCCTTAGTTTTGAGAATTGTGAAGGTGTTGTAGCATTGGTAAAACGATTGTGTATAAACCTGAGATATTTTTCATGTGAATACAAATTTCCTATTTGTAATAAATTATTGATGTATTTACCAAACCATGGTTTTTGACTGAAAAAGTGCCCACTAGGTTAAACATAAAAGTGAACCATTCGGAGATAAACAGGTGTTTTCCCAAATTAAACTGAAAAATCAGTTGAAGCATCATTGCTTGTACAAATACATTCTGAAAGCGTTCGGTAATTCTGGTGTTGACATGTAGGCCTGGATTTTCATCCATGTGTTGGGTGCACAGTCAGGGAAATAACTGCCCAGTGGTCAGATTTCTTGTCTGGGGGGGTTTGTGGGGAAGGGGAATGGTGGGAAGCCTACGTTAGAAGCTGGGGTGAATGATCTTGGAAGTAGTGAGGAGGGTGCTCGTGTGTAGCTGGGCTGGGCAGAAGGCCTGTCTTGGGGCAACATTTTATAAACATGAATAAAACATGAAGCATTCCTCCAGCCCTCAATCCTCAACCTACTCACCTACCACCCCCAAACATTCCCCATGTCCCATTCATGCCAACTCATGCCAAACTATGTCCCTGAACTCATTCAAATCCCCATTCACAAGGCAACTTGTGCCCCTGTACAAATCCCGATGATGCTTTATAGCCCCCATGCCAACTTAATGGCAACTCACATCAATCCATGTTCCCATACACCACCATACCAACAAACCTACTGTCCATAGTGGGCAGACCTCAGGACCCATGCAGAGATGATATAAGATAATGTTCTGTGAAATAAATTTCAAAATATCTATCACAGTCTTTGCTGTATTGAAAGAAAACTCTCATTCTTCAAAGTCCATACAAAGATACTTTTAACAACAAAATTTTCAATCAGATGCACAATCCCTTCTCAAAACAAGCATTGGATTTTATCGACCGACTTCAAAGAGTCTATAACCACTTGCAGCTGTCAATCAAGCTGTGAAATGGCTGGCACACTACCGTGATAGTGGCTGGTTATGAAAACAGTCATGCAGCAGTTAACAAGCAATGGCTGCCCTCAGGCTTATTTCAACAGAGTGAAATGGCAAGCAAGAATTTTTTAATACTCCAGCCATTTTTTTCCAAAAACTAAAAAGACGAGTCTATTAAATATCTTGACAATTCCCGCTGATTGGGTGCCTTTGACATTTCCTCCTGACAATTTTGACAGATCCTTTTTTCAGGTGTTCTTGACATTTTGGACAATTCCCCTTGGTGTTGCTTTTGACAGTTTTGGCAGTTGATTTTGACAGGTCTGTAGACAGTTCCAATGATCTTGACAGCGAATGAATTAATGCAAGTTTTACACAAATTCATGCCTAAATTTCTCAATTATAATTCTCATTATAACAATATTAGGCGGGAACTGAAGAACATAGATTGGGGTGGATGTTTGAGGGTAAATCAACATCTAACATGTGGGAGGCTTTCAAATGTCAGTTGAAAGGAATTCAGGACCGGCATGTTCCTGTGAGGAAGAAGGATAAATACGGCAATTTTCGGGAACCTTGGATAACGAGAGATATTGTAGGCCTCGTCAAAAAGAAAAAGGAGGCATTTGTCAGGGCTAGAAGGCTGGGAACAGACGAAGCCTGTGTGGAATATATGGAAAGTAGGAAGGAACTAAAGCAAGGAGTCAGGAGGGCTAAAATGGGTCATGAAAAGTCATTGGCAAATAGGGTTAAGAAAAATCCCAAGGCTTTTTACACGTACATAAAAAGCAAGAGGGTTGCCAGGGAAAGGGTTGGCCCACTGAAGGACAGGGAAAGTAATCTATGTGTGAAGCCAGTGGAAATGGGCAAGGTACTAAATGAATACTTTGCATCAGTATTCACCAAAGAGAAGGAATTGGTGGATGTTGAGTCTGGAGAAGGGTGTGTAGATAGCCTTGGTCACACTGAGATCCAAAAAGACGAGGTGTTGGGCGTCTTGAAAAATATTAAGATGGATAAGTCCCCAGGGCCTGATGGGATCTACCCCAGAATACTGAAGGAGGCAAGAGAGGAAATTGCTGTGGCCTTGACAGAAATCTTTGGATCCTCGCTGTCTTCAGGTGATGTCCCGGAGGACTGGAGAATAGCCAATGTTGTTCCTTTGTTTAAGAAGGGTAGCAAGGATAATCCAGGGAACTACAGGCTGGTGAGCCTTATGTCAGTGGTAGGGAAATTACTGGAGAGATTTCTTCGAGACAGGATCTACTCCCATTTGGAAGCAAGTGGTCATATTAGCAAGAGGCAGCACGGTTTTGTAAAGGGGAGATCGTGTCTCACTGACTTGATAGCGTTTTTAGAGGAGGTCACAAAGATGATTGATGCAGGTAGGGCAGTGGATATTGTTTATATGGACTTCAGTAAGGCCTTTGACAAGGTCCCTCATGGCAGACTGGTACAAAAGGTGAAGTCACATGGGATCAAAGGAGAGCTGGCAAGATGGATACAGAACTGGCTAGGTCATAGAAGGCAGAGAGTAGCAATGGAAGGGTGCTTGTCTGATTGGAGGGCTGTGATTAGTGGTGTTCCACAGGGATCAGTGCTGGGACCATTGCTGTCCATAGTATATATAAATGATTTGGAGGAAAATGTAACTGGTATGATTAGTAAGTTTGCGGATGACACATAGGTTGGTGGAATTGCGGATAGCGATGAGGACTGTCAGAGGATACAGCAGTATTTAGATCGTTTGGAGACTTCAGCGAGATGGCAGATGGAGTTTAATCCGGACAAATGTGTGGTAATGCATTTTGGAAGGTCTAATACAGGTAGGGAATATACAGTGAATGGTAGAACCCTCAAGAGTATTGACAGTCAGAGTGATCTTGGTGTACAGGTCCACAGGTCACTGAAAGGGGCAACACAGGTGGAGAAGGTAGTCAAGAAGGCATATGGCATGCTTGCCTTCATTGGCCGGGGCATTGAGTATAAAAATTGGCAAGTCATGTTGCAGCTGTATAGAACCTTAGTTAGGCCACACTTGGAGTATAGTGTTCAATTCTGGTCACCACACTACCTGAAGAGTGTGGAGGCTTTAGAGAGGGTGCAGAAAAAATTGACCAGGATGTTGCCTGGTATAGAGGGCATTAGCTATGAGGAGCGGTTTAATAAACTTGGTTTGTTCTCACTGGAATGAAGGAGATTGAGGGGCGACCTGATAGAGGTCTACAGAATTATGAGGGGCATAGACAGAGTGGATAGTCAGAGACTTTTTCCCAGGGTAGAGGGGTCAATTACTAGGGGGCATAGGTTTAAGGTGCGAGGGGCAAGGTTTAGAGGAGATGTATGAGGTAAGTTTTTTACACAAAGGGCAGTGGGTGCCTGGAACTCGCTGCCGGAGGAGGTGGTGGAAGCAGGGACGATAGTGACGTCTAAGGGGCATCTTGACAAATACATGAATAGGATGGGAATAGAGGGTTACGGACCCAGGAAGTGTAGAAGATTTTAGTTTAGACAGGCAGCATGTTCGGCGCAGGCTTGGAGGGCCGAAGGGCCTGTTCCTGTGCTGTATTTTCTTTTGTTCTTTGTTCTTTTAATTCCACCTTCCCTCACCCAAAGGGCACCTGACCTCCATAAAGGTGACCTCGGACCATAGCCACAGTGGCACTTTACCTCTGGTACCCTGTCTACCCAAGGAAATGCACAAAGTTCAGACTTGTTCTTACTAGGTCGACTCTGCACACTTCACGTGTCAAGGTTCTGGGCTATCTAAATCCAACTTCAATGATGGCAGCTGATGATTAACTTGCCAAATGGCTCTGTGCAATATGGATGCACGAAATGCAAACCTCCCACACTCTCCGAAGTGAAAGAATCCAGGCTGTAGAGTCATTTGTGTGTTGTCACAACATGACTCTGTTGGGTCAGGGAATGGAAGCTCTTCCCATTGAGAAAGTTGAGGAGAATTACTTTAGGAGATTACAGTGCAATATTACAGTTTTATTGCATCCTAGACCTTAGTCTGGCGATACTTCTCAACCAATTCATATGGAAATGCTAGAATATTGAAACATTGCAGTGGTGTAAGCAAGGAACACTCAGCTGAAATTGGGGTTAAGACACACTATAAAATTTGATGGTCTATTTCACTGCTGTCCTACTCTGAGACCAAAGGTGAGAATTTCACCAGCCTTCCTGTCAACTGTCCTCGCCTGAGGAATGCACACAATATAGCCTGCATGATATTAGAGTGAACGTTCATAGCTATCTGAAATAATCTTGTGTCATATTGGTTGACTGTGGTTATCACCTTCATAACCACAGAGAAAATGGTGTGGTCAGTTGAATGCGGCTGCAGGCCTTCATGCGTAAGTGGCAGTGTTCCCCTCTTATTCTGATCAAACATAGTGTTCCTATATATATCTTTTCCTGAGGATCCTTTTATTATCAAATCATAGAATCCCTACGGTGCAGAAAGAGGCTATTCGATCCATCGAGTCTGTACCAACCCTTTGAAAGAGCACCCGACCTCAGCCTAATGCGCCACCCTATCCCCGTAACCTCAACTAACGTTTGGTCACTGAGGGGCAATCTAGTATGGCCAATGCAACTTTGGACTGTGGGAAGAAACAGGAGCATCAGGAGGAAACCCACGCAGTCATGGGGAGAACATGCAAACTCCACACAGACAGTCACCTAGGGTCGGAATTGAACCTTGGTCCCTGACACTGTGAGGCATCAGTGCTAACCACTGTGCCACCGTTATCTTGGTTACTTGAAAATTCCATGAGAAGTGCAATACTAATAGGGCTAATCTTCTTTAAATGTTGTATGTCTTTCATTTAATCCATTCTGCCCTGGTCTTGTTTTACCTTCTCCCTGATAATGGCATCCAAGGACATGCCCAAAGTGTATTTCATAACTGCTGTGACAAATTGCTCACTGAGGATGGGGGTGACAAATTTCTGGACCATAAAGTAGTCAGGGTATAAACCAAAAGAACCAAAATTTACTGAATGACCCCCAAATGAAAAAATTAACAACACGATCTGGCTTTTCGGAGTTTCTACTTTATCATAAATCAGAATCAATGCAAATTACACATTAATTAACATAAAATGTTTGTTTCAAATATAAAAAATTATCTTTAAGTCGCCAATATGACACATATATGTTCCCCTAATGGCATAGGTTACCAGAATTTACATTAAACTGACCAACCAATAACAATCCCATTCATGGTTTGACCACCTCTATGAAAATGACTCGCTCTTTAGAGTCTCTGAGTTATTAATACAGCTTTTCAGATTTTAGACCTTTTTAGTCAGCTCACACAGTATCTGGACGAGCTCCGGGCTCATTTACTGCCAATAGGAAAAACCTATTTACTTTTGAGAGTGATTTATTTCTTCTCCACACAAGAATTCTTTGTGTTCCTCTTTCTGCCTATGTCGCAGCTCTCTTTGTGCCTGCATCTGTGTACTGATTTCCTTCACCCTCCAGCTGCTCTGCTGATAGCCCTCCTTTGTGTCTGCAGCTCTGCACTTCTTTTGTAACTTCCTTCTTGTTGGAACTACTTTTCGATTAAGGGTCGCCAGGTCATATGGATCAATATTTCTTATTATTCAACAAAACTACAATTAATCCATTTACAATTGATTCAAACTCCTAATAGTCCTTTTCAAACATTCTTAAAAGAAATTCGAGATTTCACAACCCTTTTAAAGATATATATGTTTTTGACTGTGCTGACAGTGGTCAAAGATCATCACAAATAGTTCAGTCTGGTTCCAGTTTGAAAGAGTCACATGCTGTCACTGATTGCTAAGAATACCAGACTTAACATTGACAAGAAGACTTCCTTTCTCATACATTCTTGTCAGTCACTGATCTCTAGGTGTGTTCCCACATTATTTTGCCAGGAGTAAAGGAACAATAAATGATCTCACTTTCTTACTCTGCTAGTGTGCGAACAGGTCTTAATCTTTCTTTGAATTGGGCTAAATGAACACCCATAATCTCTCTCTGTTGACAGCCAAACTAATGGAAATGTTTCTTTCTGTTTGCCTTATGAGAATGATGGCTTTCATTTGAGTGATAGTTTCCTCTGTCTATTCAGCTGTGCATGGACAGACTGATAATATTCAGTTTCTTCTCTCTCATTACAAAGGATTTAAACTTACTTAACAGTGACAAGAAAAATGCAAAGTTGTTGCCTAATAGAATATTAGTCTGGCGATACTTCTCAACCAATTCATATGGAAATGCTAGAATATTGAAACATTGCAGTGGTGTAAGTAAGGGACACTCAGCTGAAATTGGGGTTAAGACACACTGTCAAAGCAATGTAAGGAATCTCTGCATTGAATTGGAAATATGTCACATGTGCCATTCTGTGTCTTGACGCTGTCCCTAGGAGCAAAGTAAAAATGTAAGTTCCAATTTTACCACAGTAACATTTCAGTTTGATCAGCATGTAAGCTTACCAAAGAAAGTTGGTAAATAATATTAAATTGTATTATGACATATGCCGCAACTAATTTACTCAGCCCAGATAGCTACATTAATGTTTGAATAGTATGCCAGATGCAATTAGGAAGCAAAATGGAATTTCAAGAAATTTCACTTTGTTGACATAGGCCCGAAGGATAAAGTTATCAGGTTTGTGCTGCATTACTTATTTCATAACCAATCATTATCACAGGATGATGCCTGTTTGTTCACAGTTTGATTGACAACTCCAAGTGGCTATAAATTCTTTGATGTTGGAAGAACAGCAGAAGTGGTGGCACAGTGGTATACAGGCAGGAGGGAGTTGCCCTGGGAATTTACAACATTGATTCTGGACCACATGTCTCATGGCTTCAGGTTAAATACAGGCACGGAACCTCCCACTGAATACCATGTACTGGCCATCAGCAGCTATTGAATTAGTGCTCCTCCATGTTGAACACCACTTGGAGGAAACAGTGAGGGTGGAAACGGTTCAGAACATACACTGGGTGGGAGATTTCAATGTCCATCACCAAGAGTGGCTCAGTAGTACCACCAGAGATCGAGTTGGCCGAGACCATGACAATATCGGTCGAAATATCCACCGCACAGTCCTTGTGGAGACAAAGTCCCGTCTTCACATTGAGGATACTCTCCATCATGATGTGTGGCACAACCACTGGGCTAAATGGGATTGACTTTGAATATTTCTGGCAACTCAAGACTGGGCATCAATGAGGCACTGTGGGCCATTAGCAGCAGCAGAATTGTACTCAACCACAATCTGCAACTTCATGGCTTGGCATATCCCCCACTCTCCCATTTCCATGAAGCCAGGGGCCCAACCCTGGTCCATTAAGAATGCATGAGAACATGCCAGGAGTAACACCTGGCATACCAAAAAAATAAGGTGTTCACCTGATGAATCTACAACCCAGGACTATTTGGGTGGCAAACAGCATAAGCAGCAAGTATTAGAAAGAGCTAAGCGAATCCACAATGAACACATCAGATCTAAGCTCTGCAATCTTGCCACATCTAGCCGTGAATAGTTGTGGACAATTAAACAACTAACTGGAGCAGGAGGCTCCACAAATATCCCCATCCTCAATTATGGATGAGTCCAGCATCTATGTCCAAAAGACAAGGCTGAGGCATTCGCAACAATCTTCAGCTAGAAGTGCCGAATGGATGACCCATCTCGGTCTGCTCCAGAGGTCCCCAGCATCACAGACGTCAGTCTTCAGCCAATATAATTCATTCCACATGACATCAAGAAACAGTTGAATGTACTGGATACTGCAAAGGCTAAGGGCCCTGACAATATTCCGACAATAGTACTGAAGACTTGCACTCCAGAACTTGCCGCACTTCTAGCCAAGATGTTCCAGTATAGCCACTAAACTGGAATCTACCCGGCAATGTGGAAAATTGCCAACATGTGTCCTGTACACAAGAAACAGGACTAATCCAGCCCAGTCAATTACCCCCTGAGCAGTTTACTCTCCATCATCGGCAAAGTGATGGAAGGAGTCATCAATAATGCTATCAAGCACCATTACTCATCAAAAACCTGCTCACAGACGCTCAGTTTGGGTTCCGCCAGGGTCACCCAGCTCCTGACCTCATTACAGCCTTTGTTAAAACATACAAAAGATCTGAATGCCAGAGGTGAGATGAGAGTGGCAGCCCTTGACATCAAGGCAGCATTTGACCGAGTGTGGCAGCAAGGAGTCAATGGGAATCAGGGGAGAAACTCTCCAATAGGTGGAGTCATACCTGGCACAAAGGAAGATGGTTGTGATGATGGAGGTTAATCATCTCAGCTCCAGGACAAGAGTTCCTCAGGGTAGTGTCCTAGGCCCAACCATATTCATCTACGTAATCAATTACCTCTCTTCCATCATAAGGTCTGAAGTGAGGATATTCGCAAATGACTGCACAACGTTCAGCACCATTCGCGACTCCTCAGATAATGAATAAGTCCATGTCCAAATGACAATATCCAGGTTTGGGCTGACAAGTAGCAAGTTACATGTGTGCCACACAAGTGCCAGTTAATGACCATCTTTTCCAAGATAGGACCTTTGGTAGCACCTTCCAAACGCATGACCACTACCATCCAGCGTTACAAGAGCAGGAGATACATGGGAACTCCACCACCTGGAGATTCCCCTCCAAGTCACTCACCACCCTGACTTGGAAATATATCGCCGCTCCTTCACTGTCGCTGGGGCAAAATCCTGGAAATTCCTCCCTCACAGCACAGTGGGTGTACCTACACCTCAGGGATTGCAATAGTTCAGGAAGGCAACTCACCATCACTTTCTGAAGGGCAACTAGGGATGGGTAATAAATTCTGGCCTAACCAGCGAAGCCCACATGCAGTAAATAATTTTTAAAAATTAATAAAAATGTTTGTTTTATAATGGTTCAGTACTTCAAATACATATTTGCTTTTATGATGGATTAATTTGTTGAATGAAAAGTTTAGTTTCACAGAGAATAAACACTTAAATAAAATATTTGTCTTGAAATGAGTTTGCGCACTTAATTAAATGTTTGTTTTTATAAGGGATCATGTAATTGAAGGCATGGAACTAGCACTAAACAGGACCCTGGCGAGATCTCGCAGGCATGACCGTTAGGTCTCGGGCACCAGGTGAATCCCACAAATGCACATTTAAATGAGCTTAATGGTTCATTTAAATATGCTGATCTGGATTATGTCAAGTGGGAGTTGAGACCCAGATCGCGACGCCTCGCAAGATTCCATGAAATCTCAAGAGGCATTTCGAGCATCACAATTCCCGCGAAATGCTTCTCGTGAGATTCAGCCACCTCATCCCAATGCCAAGTTGGGCACGACGAGGTCATCAAATCGCACCCAAAGTAAATCCTTCTTTTATGAATGAGTATGCATTTTTAAAGACAAAGTATACAATAGATACTTCGAATTTGATTTAATCTCACCATGGGTCCTGATATCTGCCCATTAGAGATACAGTATCATGGAGGGTGGTGTGTAGGAATCATGGGTTGGAAGAAGTTTGAACTAATTCAGCATAGGGGATGTAAATGGTTGTTAGGGTGGTCATGGGGTATTTGTTGGTTTAGAGGATATTAGGGGTCAGGAGATCGGGAATAGGTTGACATAGTTGTCATGAGGAGTCAAGGGTTTTGGCGGTGGCACAAGGTTGGGCATTTACTGGAGGCTGGGCAGTGAGGGGATGTAAGGGGTGAGGGCTCTTTTATTCCTTTTTTTTTAAATATCTGGGACCAAGTCCTGGATCACTAGGGAGGTCTTTTCACACAGTCTGACAGCACATTTCCACAGCACCTGTGGCTGCCTCCGAACTCTTTCTGGGAGTGATGGACCCAACTCCTGTCAACACCTGGTGAAAAAGAAAAATCCCATCTGTTGCACTTTCTCTCGAGTAGTAATTGTGGTGTTGGAGATTTTCCCGACTCTGTGCTCCCGACTCAGAAGTGAAAATTCAGTCCTTAATCTCTCCTCCCTTCACCCTATCACAGATCCTCACTTGTGTTCTTCCCTGCCCGATTCCTCTAGCTCTTCAAACGGTCAGACCTCTTACAATGCCAACATGTTTCAGTTCTGATGAAAGGTCGCCAACCTGAAGCATTCATTTTGTTACCCTCTCCACTGTTGCCACCTGACTTTTTGTGTATTCCCAGCATTTTCTGATTTTATTTCAGTTTTAATCCGCCGTTGTTTGCTTTTTTATAACGTATAAACCTCTTGTTGAAAGAAGATTTTAGTTTCTTCAACCATCATGCTGTATTGCACCCATAGGATACCTGAAAATGATTAACAGCATTTGATTTAACACAGGACACAAAGAAACGATACTAATTAAAGCAAACATGCATGCAAACAAAGAAAACATAAACATTTACATCAACGTTATATCTGTTACTACCAACATTAACTTATGTTACTAAAAAGCAAATGAGTGTCAAGTCAACTGGGAAATAACGAGTTAATTTTATAAATCCTCGCCTTTTATTGAAGCATGACACCATATGCTCCAGACACTTCCTCCTCATGTTGTGCCGACATATGGTATCTTTAATATCCATCCCCAATCTCAAAAGACCATTTCACCGTACTTCCAAAATGAAATTCCGTTTTGCTTCCTAATTGCATCTGACATATCATTGAAACATTAATGTAACTATTATATCAGAACAAAGTAAATTAGTTATGGCATATGACATAGTGCAGTTTAAGATTACTTAACAACTTTCTTTTGTAAGCATACTTGCTATTGTGGTAAAATTGGAACTTACATTTTTACTTTACTCCTCGTGAAAGCATCAAGACATCGAATGGCAGGTTTGACATATTTCCAATTCAATACATAGATTCCTTACGTTGCTTTGACAGTGTGTCTTAACCCCATTTTCAGTTGAGCACCCCTTGCTTACACCACTGCAATGTTTCAATATTCTAGCATTTCCATATGAATTGATTGAGAAGTATCGCCAAACTAATATTCTATTTGACAACAATTTTGCATTCTTTTTGTCACTGTTAAGTAAGTTCAAATTCTTTGTAATGAGAGAGGAGAAAATGAATATTATCAGTCTGTCCATGCACAGCTGAATAGACAGAGGAAGCTATCACTCAAATGAAAGCCATCATTCTCATAAAGCAAACAGAGAAAAACATTACCATTCTTTTGGCTGTCAGCAGAGAGAGATTATGGATGTTCATTTAGCACAATTCAAAGAAAAATTAAGAACTCTTATCACATTAGAATAAGAAAGTGAAAATAATTTATTGTTCATTAACTGCTGGCAAAATAATGTTGGGGCACACTTAGTGACCAGTGGCTGACAAGACTGTGTGAAAGAGGGAGTCCTCTTGTCAATGTTAAGTATGATATTCGTAACAGAAAGATCATGTGACTCTATCGAACCTGGAACCAGACTGAAGTATTTGTGATGATCTTTGACCCGGAAGCACCACAGTCACAAACACTTGTAATTTCTTCAAACGGTTTGTGAAACCTGTCATTGTTTTTAGAAATGATTGAACAGGACACTGAAAGTTTGCATCAATTACAAAGGGATTAATTGTAGTTTTATTGAATGGATCTATGTGACCTGCCGACCATTGACCCGAAAGAAAATCCAAAAAGAAGGAAGCTGCTAAAGGAGCCATGTTGCGAGGAAGGAAGCTGCTAAAGGAGCCATGTTGCTGAAAAGCACAACACAGAGGTGCAGATACAAAGGAGAGATATAAGCAGAGCAGCTGGAGGATGAAGGCAATCAGTACTCAGAGTGCTATTTTTTTAAACTCAAGTTTTTTTTAACATTTAACAGTCAGGAGGTTTAAATGCCTTGACAGCTTCAAAGTTCCAATAAATTTGACAGTGCCCATCGAATTTTCCACTTTTTACACCCATTTATGTCTTCTTTTAGCAATCCCAAAGGGCACTTGGCCTCTTGCACAAGCCACCAGACATCCAGAATCAGATCTACGTTTAGGCTGAAGTGACAAAATAAATGATGGTGCAAGTCAAAATGTGACAGCTATGGGACAAGTAGATAAGAAAGCAAAAATAAGGACTGAATTTATAAAGCACTTCCATGATCACTAGATATCTCAAAACTCTTTAGAGCTACGAAAGAAGCACAACAGTTATTTGGACTCAGCAAACTCCCACCAACAGCAATTTGACCATGAACAGATAATCTGTTTTTATGACATGGATTTCAGGATAAATATTAACCATGATACCTGGAATAATCCCTTGCCCCTCTTCAAATAGTCCTTCAGGATGCTTTGCATCCATCCAAACAGGCAGATGGGGCCCCAGTTTAACCTCATCTAAAAGATGTCCTCCTCTGGACTACACTGCGATGCCAGCCTTGTGTTTGGTGCTCAAGGCCTGGATCAGGGCTTATTCTGGGAACTTTGTGATTCTGAGGTGAGCGTCTTACCAACTGAGCTACAACTAGTTCAATGTTGTAAACGACAATAGGAGGATCATTACCAAAGGCTGATGCCTAAAAAGATAGGAGCGGCGGTCATGATCGGAAATCGGTTATCAGGGACTCAACCGAAAGACGAGGTGCTATTCTTCAAGCTGTCGGTCTTCTTTATAAAAGCGCAGAATCCAAGAAAAGAGAAGTCGAAAGAGGAACTGGGGTGAAGAATTAAAATGGCAAGTCACAAATGCGGACTACACAGACGCAGACAGCAAAGCAATTACACAGATTATTTTGTCTGCGGTTATGTACCCTGTGGAGGAACCCGAGAACAAAATCACCAAATTAACTGAATGACACTCCCATCCCCATGAAGAAATTACCAACTAAATTGAAACCATTGCAAATTAAACATTAACGAACAGGTAAAGATACTTCAAATATAAAGATAAATTTCACTTCAAATAGTTAACACAACAAAGATATGTCTCACACAACCACAAGCATCGCTATCACTCTCATGGAGTTTCAAAGTTTTCTCATTCACCCTTGGTCCGCAGGGTCCATTACTTTCCCACTCAATCAATTTGGCTCTCCAGCCAGATTCACAGGCAGTTTTATTCTATCGACGGTCCCCAGAGGCCGTTGCTTTTTCTCATTCATTCATGGGATGTAGGTGTTGCTGGCTAAGCCAGTATTTATTGCCCTTTGAAGGCAGGGGTGAGTTGCCTTCTTGAACCGCTGCAGTCCATGCACCCACAATCTTGGAGACAGTTGTCACCCGCACGGCATACTCCTGCGCAACCTCCTTGGTTGGGCCATGTCCGGTAGACTGGCCGAAGTGAATGATGAGCTGCAGATCACACGGTGACGTGATGGGTTTACAATGCCACCTAGTGGTCGGAGGTCGTGCATAACATTATGTACAAAATTACATGATGCATATCATCACATCATCAGCCTTGATTGTACAGATTCCCAAGGAACTCTCCCATCAACCCCTTCAATGAACCATGTTAAACCGTCCAGTCAGCAGCGGCAAAAACTCAGCAGCAGTAAAATTGTGCAATTCACAATCCATTCTGTAAGTCTGTCTTTGGCTTTTCCCTGTTTCACTCTATTATACACACATAGCCCATTGTAAATGTGTCTTCTCTATTCCCTCCTCTGTTGCAGGTCTCCTTTGCCTGCATCCCACTTTCTGTCTGCCAGCTTTTAGTCTGAACTCTCTTCTTGTTGGTGTTCCTTCCAGGTCAAGGGTTGCCAGATCGGTGGGCAGCACGGTAACACAGTGGTTAGCACATTATTTCATAGCTCCAGGGTACCAGGTTCGATTCCGGCTTGGGTCACTGTCTGTGCGGAGTCGGCATGTTCTCCCCATGTCTGTGTGGGTTTCCTCTGGGTGCTCCGGTGTCCTCCCATAGTCCAAAGATGTGCAGGTTAGGTGGATTGGCCATGTTAAATTGCCCTTAGTGTCCAAAAAGGTTGGGTGGGTGAACTGGGTTACGGGGATAGGGTGGAGATTTAATTAGATAATAAAGAATACTGGGACTTGCAATCATAGAATCATAGAATTTACAGTGCACAAGAAGGCCATTCGGCCCGTTGAGTCTGCACCAGCCCTTGAAAAGAGCACCCCACTTAAGCCCACGTCTTACAAATGTTGCCTTTATAATTGGTGCAAACTCTTAAAAATCCTTTCAGACAGTCTTCAAAATTATTGCAGGAATACAAATCTGAAATAAATCTGAAATAAAAACAGAAAGTGTTGGAAAAACTCATCATGCCTTGCAGCATCTGTTGAGAGGGAAACAGACTTAACCTTTTCACACCAAGGCCTGAGTTTTTAGGGTGGTGGGGACTCAGCCCGTGCCATCCAATGAATTAGAGGGAACACATCCCTGTCGACTTTCGCAGCCCTGGTGCTATATTACGCCCTAACAAGCATTGATTGGCATAAGGCAGGACTTCTGGCCCTCACTCAGGAGGAAGGCCCCCCAGGCTTCAATGGCTGGAAGAGGCACGGCAGAGTGCTAACTGACACTAAAGTCCTGGGAACCAGAGGGCAAGGTGAGTGGCAGGGGTCCCAAGGTGGGGGGATAGGCCTGGGGGCATGTTGGTCAGAAGACTCCTTATTTATGTGTTTTCTCCTCTGATGTCATCTGTCTGCCAGCCCCAAATTTTTAGATTGGGCAGGAAATGGCCCTTAAGTGGCCATTAAGTGGGTACTTCAGGCCTTAATTAGGGCAAGGGTGGGATTCCCATCTGAGGCCCTGCCCACCCCAATGTAAAATCACTACCAGGTTGATGCTGGTGGGATCCCAAAGGGGAATCTCATCCTTGCAACGCCTCAGAACACATCACAGGAGGAAGCATAGAATTCCGACCCAATATGACTCTTCCTTGGAACTGGTTTCAAAAATTAAATTGGACCAGAGTCTCCTGGAAGCTACATCCCTTTGGAATGTCGAAATGCGATGTGAAATGTTTGGTTCTGTCTCTGCACAGGAGGTAGCATAATTTATGGAGGATGATCCATCAAATATGGAGACTGATGGGGGTGTGGGGGAGGGGGGGGGGTGCAGTGGAGTGAAGGTAAAACAAAGAAACTTATTTTGGTTCTGGGAGGGAGGAGAAGGGTGAGAGGAAAAGTGTGGGAAATGGGGCAAACGCAATGAAGGGCCCTGTCACAAACAGGGTGAGAATCCTGAGTTGAGGAATAAAAATGACAGAAAACAAAAGCACTGGTTTGGGAGGTGACATCGTCGGAACAGATGTGCCAGAGGTGGAGGAACTGGGAGAGCTGGAAGCGGGGAGAGATTTAGTGTCTTCACAGTAAGAGTAAGTGGGCTTATTATAGATACTGTAGATCAATACCATCATATCTATTCCCAGGTTTCAAGAGTTCTGCAGTTACACATCAACGCTATCAGTTGAAAAGTCTGATAGAGTTGGCAGCGCTGTAAATTCCCAGCCTGGGAAATGAGCTCCTATGGCTCTGAATCCTGAATACAAAAGTTATCCAGCACTTACTCAGTTTGCATTCAGATATTGGAATTCTGTGAGGTGACCACTGGTATTCCTGTCATTTGATACATTATTCACAACCTCTTCTTGGGTTTTCTGCCCGAATTCAGGTCCTTGGTGATTGCTCACCGAACCACAGCAATGTGCAATGATCTTTAGTTTCATTAAGGTGAGGGGGCAAACCCTGCATCTACCACAGCTCAAACGGAAATCGAACTCCTTGCTGTTGACACTCTCCTGACCCACACGCCGGCCACCTGAGTTAACGAGCCCCGATTGTAGCAACTATCAAATCGTTAATTGTGCGAGATCTCTGCTGGTAGTCGCTTTTAGAATTATTTCGCAATCTGAGTCCAAGTTGTAGGGTAGCAATCGTCACATATCTCTTTCCTGTCGGGACATAATTCAGTAGAGACATATTCTTTATAGATTAGCCTCAAAACTGGAAACTCACTGAACTATTTGTACACAAGCGGGTTGCCATTGCCATATTGAAGGTACTGACATCTGTAACATCTAACATTGTGATGTGAACCAATTATCTCAGCCTATATTATACCGACATCAATCAGCCATGATTGAATGGTGGAGTGGACCTGATGGGCCGAATGGCCTTACTTCCACTCCTATGTCTTATGGTCTTATGGACATACCCCAGAAGCCCTGTGAACTGAAGGAAAATCAGAAAAAAAACAGGTCTCCCTTGTCCTTGAAATTACGTGACGCAGAGTGGAAAGAAACTTTTGGAAATTATATCATAGCCTGCATTTTCCAGGATGTGAGATGATCGCTCCCACCCATGATCACAAGATAAACACAATTTCACGCTGGCTGGTCATAAAATGGCTGGCCAGCGTGAAATGCATGCTGACAGTGGGTCAGCGAAGGTGAGGGCGCAATAGTTACAGGCTCCAATAGGGTCCCGAAAGGGCGGTAAAAATTGAGCAGGTTGGTCTCTGACGGCTGTCAACAGTTGGGGAGCAACCTCAGGGATCTGTATGAGTCTGGCTCTAAGGGCTCTAAAGGCTAGCCATTGGCAGCCACTGTGGCCTCGGAGCCACTGCCAATGCTGTGCCTGAGGGCAATGCTTGTGGATACTCTGCACATCTCCCGTGATTCTGTTCTTTCAGGGGCATTGCACACAACTACAATAATCCACATATCTCACATCCCTCCCCCTATACTTATAAGTTTGAACAGTGCTATTAACTAGTATTTTAACATCGTCATTTACATCTATATACAAGTGCAGGCACCAAATTAGTACATTGTAATAACACAGTCAATAAGACAGACAATCAGGTGGGCGTCTATTTCTCGCTAATTTCCTGCGCACTTCCAGGACGCTGCCATTCTCGACCTTAGATGATTTTCAGGTTCTCCAATAGATGTCCTACCCTGGAAGGCATTGCAGTCCCTTTTTCCGAGGTAGTAGTGCTAGCAGATGCAATTCTTCTTCTGCAAAACTAGCTTAGGAGTAAAGCAATTTACGTCAGCAGCGTATCATCCAGTATCAGAGGGAATGTTAGAAAGGTGGCATCAAACTTTAAAGACCATGTTGGGGGCCTATAGTCAGGATTATCCAGAGGAATGGGATAAAGCAATTCCATTTGTATTATTTGCAATTGGGATGCACTTAATGAATCAACAAAATTCAATACGCTTGAATTGATTTTTGGTCATAAGGTAAGAGGACTATTTAAGCTGATTAAGAAGAAATTGGTGAGTCAGAGTTCTGAGACTACCTTGTTGGACTGTGTCAAACTTTAGGGAGAAATTAAATTCGACTGGTGAGTTGGCGAGAAAGCAGATAAAATTATCACAGCATGCGATGAAATAAAAGGCAGATTAGAAATCAAAAACTTGTAGTTTTGTTTGTGGGGACAAAGTATTCGTATTATTACCAGTGGTAGTTGAGTTATTAAAAGCAAGATTTAGTGGGCCTTATCAAATCAAAAGGAAATTGAGTGAGGTGGATTATTTGATAAGAATGCCAGAATGTGTCATGTTAATATGCTCAAAAGATATTTTGATAGGGAAGTAAGAAGTTTTACAACACCAGGTTAAAGTCCAACAGGTTTGTTTCAAACACAAGCTTTCGGAGCACTGCTCCTTCCTCATTCACCTGAGGAAGGAGCAGTGCTCCGAAAGCTAGTGTTTGAAACAAACCTGTTGGACTTTAACCTGGTGTTGTAAGACTTCTTACTGTGCTCACCCCAGTCCAACGCCGGCATCTCCACATCATTGATAGGGAAGGAAAGAAGGAGGAGATGTTACTCGTCATGACTCAGAAAGAAGACACAAATCCAGATTATTCTGAATTTGACATTCCTCAAATTAGATTGGACAATGAGGAATTAATAAGACATTTGGATAAATTGATGAGCTACCTTCAGGAGGAAAATCAAGGTGATCTGAAAGATTTATTGCAGTCACGTAAAGCTATATGTGGGAACAAAGTATGAAGGACAGTGGTGTTTACACATGATGTAGAGATAGGAAATTCTATTCCAATTAAACAAAATCCATATAGACTCAATCCACAAAAGTTGGAACAGGTGCAAAAGGAGATTGAAAGCATGCTTAAAGTATGATATAATTGAAGTGAGTTGCAACGATTGGGGATCACCTATTGTGATGGTGCCAAAACCATATGGAACACACCAATTTTGAGTGAACTATAGGAAAGTCAATGCAGTTACAAAGTCAGAATCATGTGCTATTCCTCATTTGGAAGACTTAGTGGGATGCAGACAATGTAATTAATGAGAGGAGCCAGGTATGTCTATTATTTCTCAGGCTGTTCTAGGATTTTAAGTTGAATAGCTGTTTTGCCAAATGCTGTTGGGTTGAGCAGAAATGTATTTGGTGTGCTCTTCAAAGGATCTCTCTCCAAAGGCCTGTACAAAAAAAAGCAAGTAACCTGTTTTGTTAACATTATTTATAAGTGGCATTTGGACTGGATTGGGTTGCTTAATTGGAATTAATGTTCGGTGTGGATAGTAAGTTCACGTTTTTCCTCTTATTTAAGAACTGTATAAATCACAATTGTAAAGATATTTCTTTGATGTAATGTGGTTAATTCTGTGCTTAAATTAAAATTTGTTTGAACATAAAGGATACGTATTGGTCAGAGTCTTCACTCCTGGGGTGAAGTATCCTTTCTTCACAGTTTTACAAATAGAAAAAAATGTTTGGGGTTCTCATCTGATATTCTAATAAAACATTGGAGTCTCGTCTGATATCCTAGAACTCTATATTTAATTCCAGGTGATGTCTGCCACAAATTTAGAGCCTCTGTCTTCGTGCCTTTTCAGAAAAGAAAGATCTTTGATTAATACTGGTTATATTTGCCTTCAAGTTATTCCAACTTGTCTCAATGTCAATAAAATACATCTAGAAATATAGTCGCTTTTATTTTATAGACTTTCCTTCTTAGACTGTCCCTCAGGATGGAGGATCACTTGCTTCCATTCCGGGCTCGATGGGTTCTGAGATGGCCGCTAAGTTCTATGTGCACTGTTGCGTGCAGGGCCAATGGCATTTGAAGAATGAAGTAGATGGTGGCCAGAATTTTTGGGCCATTCCCAGCTGTGGGATCTTCTGGTCCTGCCAACAGAGAATCCCTGCGAGGGGTTTCCCAGTGGCGGGGGGTGGGGGGTGCATATTACAGGAAACCCTGTTGTCAGTGGCGGGACCAGAAGATGCCACCGATAACCAGTGGTGGGCCACCTCCGCTGCCATGAAACACACCACGGAAGGCACGGAATATACCACCCAATGCGTTTGGAGGTTTATGTGCTCTCTCCAATGATTTGATTTCGCCTCTGTCTCTGGAATTCTCCTGTCGTTCATGCTGGCAGGAACATCCAGTCCTGCCGGTGGTGCACTCTCGTCACGGGTTTCCCAATGGTAAGGGATGCATTCAATGGAAAAAATCATTGACAATGGTGGGGCCAGAGCATCAAGCCAATGGTGGGCCCACCTCCGCCACCCCGAAACACATTGCGGGTTGTGTGAAAAGTCCCGCCCAATGTCTTTCAATGTGTTTGGTGTCTTCTCAAATAAACCTTCTCAATTTTGATCAGTCATAAACCAGGAATGCCCGCCAGTCAGCAGGGAGGTTTAATCTCTTCAGGGATATTTTGAGGACATCTTGAAAGTAGTTCTGCTGTCTTCCTGCTGGCTAACATGGCAGCCAATATCTCCACAGCAAATTTAAACCAAAGCCAGTGGACAGATTGACTAGTTATTCTGTTTTTGGTTACAGCAACGACAGAACGGTAGCACAGTGGTTAGCACATTGCTTCACAGCTGCAGGGTCCCAGGTTCGATTCCCGGCTTGGGTCACTGTCTGTGCACATTCTCCCCGTGTCGGTGTGGGTTTCCTCCGAGCGCTCCGAATTCCTCCCACAGTCCAAAGATGTGCAGGTTAGATGGATTGGCCGTTCTAAAATTGCCCTTAGTGTCCAGAAATGGTTGGGTGGGGTTTCTGGGTTTTGAGGATAAGGTGGAGGTGTGGGCTTGGGCAGGGTGCTCTTTTCAAGGGCCGGTGCAGACTCGATGGGCTGAATGGCCTCCTTTTGCACTGTTATTTCTGTGATTAACAACAGTGCTACCTTGTCTAAGTTAATAATGCAAACATTATCTATTTAGTATAGAAGATTTCATAGAATTTACAGTGCAGAAGGAGGCCATTCGGCCCATCGAGTCTGCACCGGCTCTTGGAAAGAGCACCCTACCCAAGGTCAACACCGCCACCCTATCCCCATAACCTAGTAACCCCACGGGCAATTTTGGACACTAAGGGCAATTTATCATGGCCAATCCACCTAACCCGCACATCTTTGGACTGTGGGAGGAAACCGGAGCACCCGGAGGAAACCCACGCACACACGGGGAGGATGTGCAGACTCCGCACAGACAGTGACCCAAGCCAGAATCGAACCTGGGACCCTGGAGCTGTGAAGCAATTGTGCTATCCACAAGGCTACCGTGCTGCCCCCAAGTATCTATTTAGATATTCTCCAACAAGTCTAAAGTTTAAAAGAAAAATCTTCTGCTTTTCTTTATGTTCCGCTCCTTCCAATCCCATTATTCCAGCTTGCTCAGTTCCTTGGCTCCTGATGACATCCTGTTGCCCTGTTTCTCACAAATCTAGCCTTTGTGTCTCCACTCCTCCAAGATAACGACCCAGAGATGGTGAGGACGTCGAATCTGATGACCTGATAACAGAAGAAAGTAATGATGGAGGAAATAAACTGTGGGAAATATAGGCTGGGATTTTCAGGCCTTCCCACATGGTGGGTGTTCCTGCGGTGAGCCGCTGTCCTGCCAAACTATATGGGATTTTGCTTGGCTTGCCCGTCCTGCTGTGAAGGTTCCCGCCACAGGGGAGGTCGACTTTCAGCGGGACCGGAAGATCCCACCAGAGGGAAGGGCTGGAAAATCCCATGCAAGTTTTCCCATGCTGCTGAGGGAATTGAAATGTGACTGAGAGTGCATATTTACTTGAGATATTCCTGATGGTTGGAGGAGCCATCAGGAGTCCTCATACAGAGCAGGAGTAGGGGATGTTGGAATTGGTCTCAATGAGTCTAAAAACAGCAGGCACGGAAAAGCCAATGGATTGGAGCAGAACCACAGTTAGCAGTTATTGAGAAAGAGGGTTGGCTTCTTACTTAGATTATAAGGTTGGGTAAAGAAAAATCACATTAACAGGTAGAAACGATACAATTATGCACTCACTCACATGCAAACTGGGAAAATGCTTTCTGCTGTTACAACAACAGCTGGGATAGGTAGGTAAAATATAGACATTAGGTAGAATTCATATCTAATTAGAACGTTATACATTTTATTGAATAAGGTAGCAAAATGGCTAAAGGCAACAATTTTCCCTGGACGCCTTTTTACACATATAGGAGCAGCTTTGAATTTAATTAAAGACCAACAACAATGGGTCATTACTTCCTCGGATTGGCAATGAGAGTCAAATATTTAAAATACTTATGTTGAAGTTAGAAATGCTATTATTTCTTTTAACTCTTTCAGAGTAACTATTAGCACATCACTGGCAGAGGCATCCGAAGGAAGTTTGTTGGATAGTTCCCAATGCAGCGCAGCGCATTTGTCCAGGAGAGGGGAGCACCTCCTGACAATTGCCGGGTAACTCCTTTCCTGGGAACTTCCCAGAGGGATTCCCTTGCGCATCATTGGGGTTCCCCCAAATCCAGGGGAGCCAGGAAGTTACGGATCAATATAATGTCTCTTGATGATTACCTGCCTTGAGTGGAAAAGTGGTTGACTTGCCCAGATCCAAAACAAGTACCTGATGTGTTGTACCCTCAATAACGACACTTAGAGAATAAATGGTAAAGAAGGCTTTAATAAGCTAAGAACTAGCCTGGTGCCGAGATGGGTGCTAACTGGGTGCCGCCCACAAGGCGGCCCCTTATATATGACTCCCAGGTGGGCGGAGCCGGAGGCGGAGTCCCCCAGGGTTCCAAGCCCGGTCCTAAAGGGGACATCACCTTACATGATGATAAGGGTACAGTAATATATTAACCGTTCATCACATTCACCCCCTGTTTTTAAAAAAAGTCCGGCGGGGGTGAAGTGCCATCATAAGTCCATTCATCTTGGCGGTCTGTGTTGCTAACTTTTGATTGGTTCAATTGGCTCTGTTTTATAACCTTTGCTCTAGAGTCGCCAGGTATCTTTATGATGCCGCCACGAGGTTCAAGTTCAAGTAATGATCAATAGCTTAACACACCAATTAGTAAGATTCAAATCAAAATACATTTATTATACACAGTAAATCGCTACTCATGCATAAACTCTACTTTCTAGGCTATTTCTATAACTAACAGGCCTATACTTAGCTTCGGACTAGTCCACCAGGTCAGGGGAGCAAATGGCCTTTCGTTCAGGTCCTGAGTCTGCGGGATTCAAAAGCTGGTATGGACTGGTAGCTAGGAGCGTCTATCTCGTAGCGAGCGTTGACTTGAGACTTACTTGCTTGGAGGCAACAAGACAGGTCACTGTCAAGGGTTGGTTCAAGTTGCTGAGTGACCCTGCCAAAGAAGGACGATTTGAACTTGGGGGCTTTACTTTATAGTCCCCAGGGGCTTCTCGCCCTTCGGGGCGGAACCCGTACCTGGATCGATTTCTCCAATGCTTGAGCGGTTCCTTTATCGCTGGGCGGTCCCTAAGTGTCCGTTGGCCTTCCTTTGTCTTGACTCCTGCTGGCGCCGAGGAGGCTGGCTTGGCTTTATTCACCTTAACTGTTGTGATTGTGCCCTGGAATGGCTTATTACTATGCAGATGGCTGCTGTATTACTATGCAGATGGCTGCTGGTTTTAGTGCTGTCTGGTTCATTACAGGTTCCAATACACATGATTTCTGTATTTGATAGTTTTTGCCTGTGTTGGCTGAATTTCCCTTCAGTCTTTGCGGTTCTCCATTTTAAGTCGGGAAGTGGCCAACTCAGGTGGCTACACCCCCTCCTTGTGATCCTAATGCAAAGCGTGAAGGACCACATAACTGCATTGTCTTTATTCCCTGACCCGACGAGCACTCTTCTATGGCCACTACACTGACCATAACTATGCAAGAAAAATTTTAACTAACATTCTAAGTGGCGCTATGTTAAAACAGGGACATGCATTACAAAATTTTGAAAAAAACGGTACCTCTAACTATCCTCAATAAACTACACTCACTCAAACATTCAATCATACTAACTTCCTAAACAATACAAAATGAAAGCAGCATTTACATTTTTCCTGGCTTTGCAGTCAAGCACAGGGTTGTACAATATTTCCATTTCTTTATTTACAGAAGAACGCAAACGAATGTCCTTTATTATAAATCGACATGTTCGGGGGCCTGGTGAAAACCAAAAATAGGGGATCTCATTCTGTATACCGGGGTGCTGGCGCGGTAGGCTCTCCTTCTCCATTTCATCATGCAGATAGTCTGCACCATGCTGCAGAGTATCGCCAACACAAATAGGGATTCGACTACGTAGGAAAGGGAGTACCACGTTATGAGCTTATCACACCATGATGGTGTATCGGAGACAACTCGAGGTTCTGTGTACTATGGGGAAGTGAATCATTGACGGCTGGGGGGGTTGGGGTCAGGGGGTTCGCGTTCGCGCGCAACCAGGTACAATTTGCAATAACGAAAAACACGTATGCCGTCTTCATTGCTGTCTTCTTCTTTCTCTTCTCTTCCTTTCCGTTCCATCTCTTTTCCTGGAGCTTCTGGGGTTTTGTGGGATCAAGCATAGTTTCTGTTACTATCTTGGTTAATATCTCGTGCGTTAGTATGTCTGTCCTTCAGTGCCAATTCTCCCTTTACAATGTGTCACCATGTGTGACTCCCTCATTTAAAAAAACAAAACGAATATTCAGGACAAGACACTTAAAAATACTGGAACAGTGTGAGCCGTCTCGCAGGCTGTGCGATTTACCATCCAAATGTTTGAAGATGTAAATAGCATAGGATTGGCAACCTAAGGGTTGCCGGAAAACAAAAAAAAACTTTTTGAACCAAAAGTGCAGAAATGAGGTGCGTATGGGCCGCGACGGGTAAGATTTGGATGGAATCCCTGGGTAGGACGGCGACCAATGCCGTGTGTGCTCTACCCGAGCTGACCAGAGTGGGGTCCTCAGGCAGAGCGGGTCCCAATGCCGTTTCTCCACTGCCTGAGCAACCGGCAAGAACGGGCAATAAATGTAGTCATCGTGGGGGTTGCCGTATTGGTTCTACCTTCGAACCAGAAGAGCAGTTATGAACGGGGGTCTGGCAAGCTCTCAGCGGTTTCTGCTGATGAGCATGCTGGCAAGTTCTCATAGGTTTCTGCAGACAAATATGGCGTGGGGCCGTGGAAAAAATTTCCGACAACATTTAACAATACCACTACAAACAACATTAAACATGCTGCAGGTTCCATCAGAATACAGGACATCGTAAATCACATTTGGACTGGGGTGTAACTAGCATATGGAGGGAGTGTAGTGTGGCCGAAGAAGAGAGGACAGAGGAGTGAAATAAAAATAAAGCTGCCTTGCTGAGGTGTCCCTGCCATAAGAAGTGGTGGGTAAGCGCTCACAGATTGCATGGGGCAGCTGGGACCTTGGAGCTGCTGTGGGTGGTGTTCTCTTTCATGTCTGGGAGCTAGTCTAGCTGGTGGGGGTCTCCTGCAATCTCGGGCGAAGTGTCCTGACTGCCCACAGTTGTAACATGACCCCTGGGGCACATATGGTGGAGCAGGCTCTCTGGTGCATTGTTCCCTTGGGTATGGTTCCCTGGGTGGGGGGGTCGAGGCTGTTGGTGTCTTTGCTGGTTCGGGGGGCATTTGTGGGCTGATTCCGTTGCTGTTTCAGTGGGGCTTGACATTCTTGTGCGTAATGTCCCAATTGTCCACAATTGTAGCATTCCTGGGATTTAGGCTGCTGTGGGCTATTTCCCTCATTTCCCCTTGCGGGGTTCTGGTGCGTCCTAACTGGATGCATGTCTGCCTGCTCTTCCTGCTGTTCTTCGGGTTTCCTAATTGCGGGTTCGTTTTGGACAGATTGCTCCCAGGTGCGGGACAATCTCTTCAAAACCCATTTCTCATTGTGGGCTTCCTCTGAGGGGTCGTAATTCGTACAGGCTTTTTGTCCTACCTCTGAGGCATGGCAGATAAGGGTGCTGGTCCATTCGGCCATACCGTCTTGGGGGCAAATGGGCACGTTTTAAATTGCCGAAAACTGCTGTGAAATGGATCCACAGGCGTCCAGCAAACGCAGTGGGGTGTTCTGTCTTTTTCTGCCTGCACTTCTTCCGGCCTTCTACGGGGTCACCTCTGTTGTAGCCGATCGCATCTAAGATCGCTGCGTGCATCTCTGCAAGGGTGCCTCCTCCTACATTCTGTGGGTCGGGAAGGGCTGCTATGACCGAAGGATCTAAACTCAAAACTGTCAGCTTCACGTGCTCATGCTCGTCCAGGCCGTACATGGTCGCCTGCTGCTTTACTCTGGCAAAGAAGTGGTGGGGGTCTGAGGTGGGGAGGAACGGTGTGATTTTCTCGCACGCGTCCCGTAATTGGGTCACGGTTAAGGGGGTGGTATAAAGAAATTCTGTATCTCTGTCCGACGTGACTGTGCGGTGGGTGGTTACTGGGTTCATTGGTGCCTGAACTATCTGCCATGTGGGGGTTTGGGGCGCTTTTCTCTTCTGGGGCTTTCCTTGCGCACATGTTCCCTGAACATATCTATGCGCGGTCTCATTTAATTCTTCCCAATCCGGGCCGTCTTCTGCATCTAACTGGGATCCAAAGGTGCTCTGGAATCCATTCTGAACCGAAAGTAAAGACTGCAGTTCTGCAATCTGCTTCCGGCACTTTGCGTGATCTAGTGAGCTTTGTCTGTGCTCCGTGGTGGTAGTATGGAGTGCTCTTAATGCTGCTTTCAGGTCGCTAAACTGCCTTTGCAATGCCTCTACCTGTTTCTCTGTTTCCTCTCTTACCAGGACTGCACGTTGTGTGTCCTGATAGGCCTTTCCAGACTGTGTCTGGAAGCTGCTTTGGTGCGCCAGACAAGACTGGTGTGCCCGCTTGGCATCATCCACCTCTCCATCCTTTGCTGCTAACTTCCTTCTTAATTCTAGGTTCTCTTCCTCTATCTCACCCACATCGACCTTACTCATTCGATGTTTCTCCTCTATCTCTTTACGGAGCGCCCGAATGACCTCCTCTGTGCCTCGCAATTGTGCCAAACAGGACACGATTGCCATCGGCTTGCGAGCTTTTCCCAAGCTTTCCTTATGGATTTCGCTCAGGTTCTCCCACCAAGTATGTCCTATACTCCCGGGACCTGTTTCCTCATTTTCACAGAATTCGCTCCAAAGGGGCCACCCTTTCCCTTTGAGGTACTTTCTGATTTCCTCTTCCCAAATGGGACACTGTCCTACTCTACTGCTGGTCGCTGCAACCACAAATTCTTCGGGGTTCATGAGGCGTTGCATTGCCTGCACTGCCACCTTTCCTCTCTGAATACTTCTCTTAAAATTTGGAATGAGGGGTATTAAGGCGGTGCTCTAATTACGGGTACAGCTTTCACTATTTTCCGGATACAAACTTCCGACAGTTTTTCGCAACAAAAATCTGTCAGTTTACCTTATAGCCCTGTTAGTTACGCATGCATTAACACACTTCCGAACTATGAGGATTGATCAGAACTGCTTGAACACTTGTGGTTTTTCTGTTCCCAATTGGATTTCTAATTCAAATTTTTGGGTTCTCCCAGAGTGGTTAAGCCACTTCTAGATCGGGTCCCGTCAGGATGTCGCCAGTAATATGTTGCGAACTTTTGGTTGGTTCAATTGGCTCTGTTTTATAACCTTTCCTCGAGAGTCGCCAGGTATCTTTATGATACCGCCACGAGGTTCAAGTTCAAGTAATGATCAATAACTCAACACACCAATGAGTAAGATTCAAATCAAAACACATTTATTATACACAGTAAATCGCTACTCATGCATAAACTCTACTTTCTAGGCTATTTCTATAACTAACAGGCCTATACTTAGCTTCAGACTGGTCCACCAGGTCAGGGGAGCAAATGGCCTTTTGTTCAGGTCCTGAGTCTGTGGGATTCAAAAGCTGGTATGGACTGGTAGCTAGGAGCATCTATCTCGTAGCGAGTGTTGACTTAAGACTTACTTGCTTGAAGGCAACAAGACAGGTCACTGTCAAGGGTTGGTTCAAGTTGCTGAGTGACCCTGCCAAAGAACATAAGAACATAAGAACTAGGAACAGGAGTAGGCCATCTGGCCCCTCGAGCCTGCTCCGTCATTCAATGAGATCATGGCTGATCTTTATGGACTCAGCTCCACTCTCCGGCCCGGACACCATATCCCCGAATCCCTTTATTCTTTAGAAAGGTATCTATCTTTTTCTTAAAACTTTTAAAGAAGGAGCCTCAACTGCTTCACTGGGCAAGGAATTCCAGAGATTCACAACCCTTTGGGTGAAGAAGTTCCTCCTAAACTCGGTCCTGAATCTACTTCCCCTTATTTTGAGGCTATGCCCCCTATTTCTGCTTTCCCCGACCTGTGGAAACAACCTGCCTGCATCTATCCTATCTATTCCCTTCATAATTTTATATGTTTCAATAAGATCCCCCCGCTTCCTTCTAAACTCCAACGAGTACAGTCCCAGTCAACTCAACCTCTCGTCATAATCTAATCCCCTCAACTCTGGGATCAACCTAGTGAATCTCCTCTGCACACCCTCCAGTGCCAATATGTCCTTTCCCAGGTAAGGAGACCAAAACTGAACACAATACTCCAGATGTGGCCTCACCAACACCCTATACAATTGCAGCATAACCTCTCTAGTCTTGAACTCCATCCCTCTAGCAATGAAAGACAAAACTCGATTAGCCTTTTTAATCACCTGTTGCACCTGCACACTAACTTTTTGCGACTTGAGCACCAGCACACCCAGGTCCCTCTGCACAGCAGCATGTTTTAACATCTTACCGTTTAAATAATAATCCATTCTGCTGTTATTCCTCCCAAAATGGATAGCCTCACACTTGGCAACATTGAATTCCATCTGCCAGACCCTAGCCCATTCACCTAACCTATCCAAATCCTTCTGCAGACTTCCGGTATCCTCTGCACTTTTTGCTTTACCACTCATCTTAGTGTCGTCTGCAAACTTTGCCACATTGCACTTGGTCCCCAACTCCAAATCATCGATGTAAATTGTGAACAACTGCGGGCCCAACACTGATCCTTGAGGGACCCCACTAGTTACAGGTTGCCAACCAGGGAAACACCCATTTATCCCCTCTCTGCTTTCTGTTAGTTAACCAATCCTCTACCCATGCTACCACTTTACCCTCAATGCCATGAATCTTTAGTTTATGCAGCAACCTTTTGTGTGGCACCTTGTCAAAAGCTTTCTGGAAATCCAGATATACCACATCCATTGGCTCCCGTTACCTACTGCACTGGAAACATCCTCAAAAATTTCTACCAAATTAGTCAGACACAACCTACCCTTTATGAACCCATGCTGCGTCTGCCCAATGGGACAATTTCCCTCCAGGTGCCCCGCTATTGCCTCCTTAATGATAGACTCCAGCATTTTCCCTACAACCGAAGTTAAGCTTACCGGCCTATAATCACCCGCTTTCTGCCGACCTGCTATTTTAAACAGTGGTGTCACGTTTGCTACTTTCCAATCCTCTGGGACCACCCCAGAGTCTAGTGAATTTTGATAAATTATCACTAGTGAATTTACAATTTCCCAAGCCATCTCTTTTAACACTCTGGGATGCATCCCATCAGGGCCAGGAGACCTGGCTACCTTTAGCCCCATTAGCTTGCCCAATACTGCCTCCTTAGTGATTGCAATCATCTCAAGGTCCTCACCTATCATATCTTTATTTCCATCAGTCACTGGCATGGTATTTGTGTCCTCCACTGTGAAGACTGACCCAAAAAACCTGTTCAGCTCCTCAGCCATTTCCCCGTCTCCTATTATTAAATCTCCCTTCTCATCTTCCAAAGGACCAATATTTACCTTAGCCACTCTTTTTTGTCTTATATATTTGTAGAAGCTTTTACTATCTGCTTTTATGTTCTGAGCAAGTTTACTTTCATAGTCTACCTTCCTCTTCTGTATAGCTTTTTTAGTAGCTTTCTGTTGTCCCCTAAAGACTTCCCAGTCCTCTAGTCTCCCACTAATTTTTGCCAATTTGTATGTTTTTCCCTTCAATTTGACACTCTCCCTCACCTCCTTAGATATCCACGGTAGATTTTTCCCCTTTCTACCTTCTTTCTTTTTTGTCGGTATGAACCTTTCCTGAACACTGAAAGATCGCTCGGAAGGTTCTCCACTGTTCCTCAACTGCTTCACCATGAAGTCTTTGCTCCCAGTCTACCTTAGCTAGTTCTTCTCTCATCCCATTGTAATCGCCTTTATTTAAGCACAAAACACTAGTGTTTGATTTTACCTTGTCATCCTCCAACTGTATTTTAAATTCCACCATATTGTGGTCGCTCATTCCAAGAGGATCCCGAACTATGAGATCATTAATCAATCCTGCCTCATTACACAGGACCAGATCTAGGACCGCTTGTTCCTTTGTAGGTTCCATTACATACTGTTCCAGGAAATTATCCCGGACACATTCTGTAAACTCCTCCTCAAGGCTGCCTTTACCAACCTGGTTAAATCAATCGACATGCCGATTAAAATCTCCCATTATTACCGCTGTACCATTTCTACATGCATTCCACATATTATTCCTTTGCTTATTGCCTGCCCTACCATCCCAATTACTATTTGGTGGCCTATGGACAACTCCTATCAGTGACCTTTTCTCCTTACTATTCCTGATTTCCACCCAAATTGATTCAACCTTGTCCTCCATAGCACCAATATCATCCCTTACTATTGCCCGGATGCCATCCTTAAACAACAAAGCTACACCACCGCCCTTACCGTCCATTCTATCCTTTTTATATAGTCTGATACCCTTGGATATTTAACTCCCAGTCGTGACCATCTTTTAACCATGTTTCAGTAATGGCCACTAAATCATAGTCATTCACGATGATTTGCGCCATCAACTCATTCACCTTATTCCGTATACTATGAGCATTCAGGTAAAGTACACTTATGCTGTTTTTTATGTCTTTGTTATGAATCCTAACACCTTGATCAGTAACTTTTCGCAAATTATTTTTCCTCTTACCCTTTCTCCTAATTTTCCTAGTCTTTGAACCCATATCTCTACATAATAACCTGTCACGTAACCTGCTGCCTTGCTCTCCATTAACCATTATACTGTCCATAGCTTTACCTTTCCCTTCCCTCCAACTTGCTAGTTTAAAGTCCTTGTGACCAACCTATTTATCCTATTCATAAAGAAGGATGATTTGAACTTGGGGGCTTTACTTTATAGTCCCCAGGGGCTTCCCGCCCTTCGGGGCGGATCCTGTACCTGGTTCCAAGTGATTGGACTACTTTCCGATCACTTGGATCAATTTCTCCAATGCTGGAGCAGTTCCCTGATCGCTGCGCGGTCCCTAAGTGTCCGTTGGCCTTCCGTTGTCTTGGCTTCTGCGGGCGCCGAGGAGTCTGGCTTGGCTTTATTCACCTTAACTGTTGCGATTATGCCTTGGAATCGCTCATTACTATGCAGATGGCTGTTGTATTACTATGCAGATAGCTGCTGGTTTCAGTGCTGTCTGGTTCCTTACAGATTCCAATACACATTTTTTCTGTATTTGCTAGTCTTTGCCTGTGTTGGCTGAATTTCCCTTCAGCCTTTGCGGTTCTCCATTTTAAGTCGGGAAGTGGCCAACTCAGGTGGCTACACCTGATCGTCCTTATCGATCTCCTCAGTTCGGGCGGTGGTGCGGTGTTCTCGGGCGTCTTAGTTGAGAGTACATCCGGGAACACGGTGGTCAGAGCCTTGGTCCGGATCGGGGTAGGGGACCGGGGTGCAGGGGAAATAGTTGGGGCTGGGGATAGCGGTGCCGGCGCCGGTGGGGTGTGTACAGGGGGGGGCGCTAGGGGGCGCGCGCGGAAGGTGCCCACCAACGGGGGGTGGGGCCGCGAGGGGGTTGCTGTAGTGGGTGCCAGATCCTGCAGGGGAGCTGCGAGGGAGTGGGCGTCTGTAGTGGGGGAACCAGCGGGTGCCAGGTTCCGGAGGGCAACTGTATCTTGCTTGCCGTCGGGGGACTCGACGTAGGCGTAACTGGGATTTTTGTGTAGTAATCGGACATTCTCGACCAGAGGGTCCCTTTTATGGCTCCTCGTGTGCCTCCGGAGAAGAACATTTCCCGGAGCCGTCAGGCTAAGGAAGACAAACAATCGGTTGTGAGGGGTCTCATTCGTGGCCGTGCAGAGGAGCGACCTAATGGAGTGTAGGGCGTCGGGTAGGACCTCCAGCCAGCGGGTGGTTGGGAGACTTCTCGACCGTAGGGCCAGAAGGACAGCTTTCCAAACTGTCGCTTTCTCCCTCTCCACCTGCCCGTTTCCCCGCGGGTTATAACTGGTCGTTCTGTTCGAGGCGATGCCTTTGCTGAGCAGATACTGACGCAGTTCATCGCTCATGAACGATGTACCCCGGTCGCTGTGGATATAAGCGGGGAAACCGACCAGGGTGAAGATGCTGTGCAGTGCCTTTATCACGGTGGCAGAGGTCATGTCGGGGCAGGGAATGGTGAACGGGAAGCGGGAGAATGCATCGATAACGGTGAGGAAATAGGCATTGCAGTTGGTGGACGGGAGGGGGCCCTTGAAGTCCACGCTTAGTCGCTCAAAGGGCCCCGAGGCCTTCACGAGCCGAGCCTTGTCGGGCCGGTAGGAGTGTGGTTTGCGCTCCGCACAGATCTGGCAAGCCCTGGTCATGGCCTTGACCTCCTTGGTTGAGTAAGGTAGGTTGCGGGACTTGATAAAGTGGACGAGCCAGGTAACCCCCAGATGGCAGAGGTCATTGTGGATGTCCCAAGCACCGTTTGAGGGCCTTGAGGCTGCAGGGAAGGGGGAGTTCCTTTAGGGGGCGCATGCGGTCGGGGTCGGGACCTAGAATCCCATTTTCCACGACATAGCTGAGGGTGGCTAGCCGGGTTGTGTGGAAAACGCATTTTTCCTCGTTATAGGTCAGGTTGAGGGTTCGGACGGTCTGGAGGAACTTTTCAAGGTTTGCATCATGGTCCTGCTGGTCATGGCCGCAGATGGTGACATTGTCCAATTACGGGTATGTAGCCCACAAACCGCACTGGTCCACCATTTGGTCCATCGCCTTTTGGAAGACGGAGACCCCATTTGTGACGCCGAAGGGGACCCTGAGGAAGTGGAAGAGCCGGCCGGCTGCTTCGAAGGCAGTATAGGGGCGGTCTTTTGGTCGGATGGGGAGCTGGTGGTAGGCGGATTTGAGATCGACCATGGAAAATACTCGGTATTGGGCTATCCGATCTACTATTTGTGCTATGCGAGGGAGGGGGTACGCATCGATCTGCGTGAAGCGGTTTATGGTCTGGCTAGAATCCACGACCATCCGTTTCTTATCCCCAGACCGGACTATCACCACTTGTGCTCTCCAGGTTCTGTTGCTAGCCTCGATGACCCCCTCTCCCAGTAAACTCTCCTGGACCTCTGACTTGATAAAAGTCAGGTCTTGGGCACTGTACCGCCGGCTCCTGGTGGCGATGGGCTTACAGTCAGGAGTGAGGTTCGCGAATAGGGAGGGGGGTGCGGCTTTCAGTGTCGCAAGGCAGCACACCGTGAGGGGGGGCAACGGTCCGCCGAACGTCAGTGTCAGGCTTCGGTGGCTGCACTGGAAATCCAGTCCGAGCAGCAGGGGAGCGCAGAGGTGGGGGAGGATATAAAGTTTGAAACGGGTGTATTCGGCGCCCTTGATCGAGAGATCCGCGATACAGTACCCCTTGATTTGTACCGAGTGTGACCCGGATGCGAGGGCTATGGTTTGCGACGCGGGATGGGTGTGCAAGGAGCAGTGCCTTACCGTTTCTGGATGAATAAAGCTCTCCGTCCTCCCGGAGTCGAAGAGACATGAAGTGTCACGTCCGTTGACTTGGACCTTCGTCATCGAGTTCTGCAGATGTTTTAGCTGAGTTTGGTCGAGGGTGATTACTCACAGTCGCGGGTAGTCCGAGTCCTCAGCCGAGTCGGACTCGTAAAATGGCCGCCGCCGTCGGTCGCACGTGTCGGGTCGAGAAGATGGCCGCCGACAAGATGGCCGCTCCCATGATTAGCACGAGGCGGATGACGCGCCAGAAGGGGGCATGTCGGGTCGATGCGCAGCCGCATTGCAAGGCTTGAGAGCCTGATTTGCGGGCGGGCTGTTCTTTGTTTTTCCGGCCCCTGGACCTGGCCAGGCAGACCCACGCAAAATGCCCCTTCTTCCCGCAGTCGCTGCAGATAGCGGAGCGGGTTGGGCAGTGTGGGCGTGGATGCTGGCCCTGCCCGCAGAAGTAGCACGGTGTGCCAACAGGATGAGCGGCCGTGTGGCGCAGGCCTGTAACGTGGCTGAGTCTGAGGAAGTCCAAGGGGGGCTCGCAGAGTCCGCGAGGTACGTCGGGCCACCTCCAGCGAGGAGGTGAGCATTAGCGTGTCCTGGAGGTCTTTTACCCCATTTTCGAGTAGCTGCTGCCGGATGTAGGTCGAGCGGATGTAGGTCGAGCGGATGCCGGACACGAACGCGTCTTTGATGTGCAGGTTCATATGGGTTTCCCCTGTCACATCCTAATGATCTCAGTCCCTGGCAAGCGCGATGGGTTTTTCAACGAATTTGTCTAGCGATGGCCCCAAAAAAGGAGTTTGGGTTATAATTCACTTACAGCAAAAGGATGAAAAGTGACCATCAATGCAACATTACTGATCTGGACACAGTTTAACAAGTAGATATGCAAGACATTGCCAATCAGAAAATCAAGTCAGCTAATGACTCTTGTTATATAAATTAAATGTGTAAATAGATACATATAAATGAAATGACTTATTCTATTATAGAGTGATGCTTGCAGGGAGTACAACAGGAGCAATTGTGAATTCACACCAATAAATTAAAACGAATGGATAGAGAATCACACACCGTGTGCTCTTCATTTCCCGTGACATTATCCAACTGAGCACTGATTTACAGTGAAACTTCATAATCTGTCATGATATCTACAAGATACATTTAGATGATTTCAGTGGCAGCAAAAGCTAAATTTCCTCAAGACTAGGCATTAATATTACCACCACACCCTGGGTTAATGCACTGATAATTCCAGACACACTTGACCCAGAGTTGCAACAGAGGTGAAATTAGATTTAATTTAAAATACCCAACGTCCTTGGCTGAACCCAAATAATTACAGTCACCAGGTTTGTAACCTTACAACACGAGTAACCTTTAATAATGTACAGTATTATAATTAAATAGACAGAAACTGTAACTGACTGTCTACTATCCCTTCCCAATCCCCTCTTTCTAACTCAGCCCACTTTCTACACACACACACACAGGCAAACAATACAGAGGGGAAGGAATTGTAAAAGGAATGAAAATAAAAATAAAAATAAAAGGATAAGGATCTCTGATGGACTGGGATGACCTCCAGTCAATGTCTTTCAGAAGTTCAGTTTTTTTATTTTGGCACTTCGTCCTTCTAAGCCTGAGATGGTTTTCTCTGGCAAGGTTGTCTACTTTCTCTGCAGACTCAGCATAAGTTCAGGTCCACAGCAAAGGATGTGTCAGGCACTCACTGTTTGTCGAACAATAAAGGAGTTATTTCACTTCAGCAAGCAGGAGAGGTAAAGAAAGAGGGGGAAAGAGAGAGAGAGAGAGAGAGAGAATTACTTTCACTTCCAAGGTCTCAACACTTTTGCTAAGTTCTCTCAGAAAGCATCACACAAGAACCAATCACTGACCATTGTCAGGCAGAACAGTATCCCTGGCCTACCCAGGGCTGGTTGCTAGTTAACCAATCAAAACCTCTCCCTCCAGACCTGGCTCCTAAATCCACAGGACGACGAAGAGTCTGGCTTCCCCTTTCTAAAATATAAAGCCTGATAACACAGTGTCCTGGCAAGCAGTCTGTTTCAACTTTAAATTTTCTGCTTAAAGGCACATTCCGATTAAAGGAAATAAACAAGAAGATCTCTTACAATACAACTGTCCTTTATAAAAATGCTTGATTATTTTGTGCTCAAATTAACTCTTATTTTATTAACCATGAATCCCTATCTTATATGTATTGAGAATTTTCTATTTTCCAGACTAATTGCTTCAGGCTATGGTGAAGCAAAGGTTATCATTGAATCATTGAATGGTTACAGCATGGTAAAAGGCCATTTGACCCTTTGCGTCTGTGCCAGACCTTTGCAAGTGCAGCTCTGCTAGTTTTAATCTGACGCTGTTTTGCTGTAATCCTGCGGATTATCTTGCTTCAGGTGTTATCCAATTCCATTTGAAAGTCAGAATTTAATTTTGTTCCATAACATCCTCAGACAGAGCATTCCTGATGCTAACCACTCACTGTGTGAAGACATTCTTCCTTATGCCACTGTTGTTACTTTAACCAATTACCGCAAATCAGTATCCTCTGCTTCTCGGCGCATCTGCCAACGGGGAAAAGATTCTCCCTATCTACTCTATCCGCACCCTCTTGGTTTTGAAAACATGAATGAAATTTCTGTCAACTGCCTCTTAGATCCATGAAGGGGCTATAGCACACAAGGAGGCCATTCAGTTCTTTGTCTCTCTCTGCAAGAACAACTCAGTTTATCCTACTCTCCACCAATCATTTCTCTTCAAATTCTGAAAGCCATGGTTGAAGTTGCCTCCACCACCATCTCAGGCTGTGCATTCCAGATGCTAACCACTCGCTGCGTCAAAAAGATTTCTCTAATGTCGCCATTGGTTTTTCTGCCATTCACCTTAAATCAGTGAGCGGGGTTCTCTGGCCCCCCCCCCCCCCCCCCGCCGGGTAGGAGAATTGGCAGGTGGTGGCATGAATCCCGCCCCGACGCCGGCTGCCGAATTCTCCGGCGGCGGGGTTTTGGCAGGGGTGGGAATCGCGCCGCGCAGGTCGGCGGCCGCTGGAGTTCCTCCCCCAGCCGATTCTACGGCCCGCGATGGGCCGAGAGGCCACCCGTTATTGGCCGGTCCCGCTGGCGTATATCAAAACAGGTCTGTACCGGCGGGACCTGGCTCGGCAGGGGGCCTGCAGAGTCCTCGGGGTGCGGGGGGGGGGCGCGGAAGGATCTGGTCCCAGGGGGCCAGGCCCGCAATCGGGGCCCACCGATCCACGGGCGAGCCTGTGCCTTGGGGGCACTCTTTCCCTCCAGCTGACTGCTGTCAACCTCCGCCATGGCCGGCGTGGAGAAGAACTCCCCTGCGCATGCGCTGGGATGACGCCAGCACACGCTGGTGCTCCCGCGCATGTGGCAACTCGCGGCGGCCGGCGGAGGCCCTTCGGCGCCGGTTGGTGTGGCGCCAACCCCGCCGGCGCCGGCCTAGCCCCTGAAGGTGTGCAGGATTCCGCACCTTCCGGGCGGCCCGACGCCGGAGTGGTTCAAACCACTCCTCTGCGCCGGTACGGCCCGCCCCGCCGGGTAGCGGAGAATCCCGGCCAGTGTCTTTCTGCACCTTGACCTTACCCACAATGGAAACACCTTCTCCCTACAAACCCTGTTCTGCCAAAGAACAAAGAAAATTACAGCACAGGAACAGGCCCTTCGGCCCTCCCAGCCTGCGCCGATCCGGATCCTTTATCTAAACCTGTCTTCTATTTTCCGAGAATCTACTTCCCTCTGTTCCCCTCCCATTCATATATCTGTCTTGATGCATCTTAAATGACGCTATTGTGTCCGCCTCTACCACCTCTGCTGGCAAAGCGTTCCAGGCACCCACCACCCTCTGCGTAAAAAACATTCTACGCACATCTCCCTTAAACTTTCCTCCTCTCACCTTGAAATCGTGACCCCTTGTAATTGACACCCCCACTCTTGGAAAAAGCTTGTTGCTATCCACCCTGTCCATACCTCTCATAATTTTGTAGACCTCAAACAGGTCCCCCCTGAACCTCCGACTTTCCAACGAAAACAATCCTAATCTACTCAACCTTTCTTCATAGCTAGCACCCTCCATACCAGACAACATCCTGGTGAACCTCCTCTGCACCCTCTCTAAAGCATCCACATCCTTCTGGTAATGTGTCGACCAGAACTGCACGCAGTATTCCAAATGTGGCCTAACCAATGTCCTATACAACTGTAACATGACCTGCCGACTCTTGTACTCAATACTCTGTCCGATGAAGGCAAGCATGCTGTATGCCTTCTTGACCACTCTATCGACCTGCATTGCCACCTTCAGGGTACAATGGGCCTGAACTCCCAGATCTCTCTGTACGTCAATTTTCCTCAGGACTCTTCCATTGACCGTATAGTCCGCTCTTGAATGATATCTTCCAAAATGCATCACCTCGCATTTGCCTGGATTGAACTCCATCTGCCATTTCTCTGCCCAACTCTCCAATCTATTTATATTTTGCTGTATTCTCTGACAGTCCTCCTCGCTATCTGCAACTCCACCAATCTTAGTATCATCTGCAAACTTGCTAATCAAACCACCTATACCTTCGTCCAGATCATTTATGTATATCACAAACAACAGTGGTCCGAGCACGGATCCCTGTGGAACACCACTAGTCACCTTTCTCCATTTTGAGACACTCCATTCCACCACTACTCTCTGTCTCCTGTTGCCCAGCCAGTTCTTTATCCATCTAGCCAGTACACCATGAACCCCATACGGCTTCACTTTTTCCATCAACCTGCCATGGGAATCTTTATCAAATGCCTTACTGAAGTCCATGCATATGACATCTACAGCCCTTCCCTCATCAATTAACGTTGTCACTTCCTCAAAGAATTCTATTAGGTTTGTAAGACATGACTTTCCCTGCACAAAACCATGCTGCTTATCACTGATAAGTCTATTTTCTTCCAAATGTGAATAGATCCTATTCCTCAGTATCTTCTCCAACAGTTTGCATACCACTGACGTCAAGCTCACTGGTCTATAATTCCCTGGATTATCCCTGCTACCCTTCTTAAACAAAGGAACAACATTAGCAATTCTCCAGTCCTCTGGGACATCACGTGCTCAAGGATGCTGCAAAGATATCTGTTCAGGCCCCAGCTATTTCTTCCCTTGCTTCCCTCAGTAACATGGGATAGATCCCATCCGGACCTGGAGACCTGTCCACCTTAATGCCTTTTAGAATACCCAAAACTTCCCCCTTCCTTATGCCGACTTGACCTAGAGTATTTAAACATCCATCCTTGGCCTCAACATCCGTCATGTCCCTCTCATTGGTGAATACCGATGCAAAGAACTCATTAAGAATCTCGCCCATTTCCTCTGACTCCACGCATAAATTTTCTCTTTTGTCTTTGAGTGGGCCAATCCTTTCTCTAGTTACCCTCTTGCTCCTTATATACGAATAAAAGGCTTTGGGATTTTCCTTAGCCCTGTTAGCCAAAGATATTTCATGACCCCTTTTAGCCCTCTTTATTGCACGTTTGAGATTTCTCCTACTTTCCCGATATTCCTCCAAAGCTTCATCAGATTTAAGTCGCCTAGATCTTATGTATGCTTCTTTTTTCATCTTAGCTAGTCTCACAATTCCACCCATCATCCATGGTTCCCTAATCTTGCCCTTTCTATACCTCATTTTCACAGGGACATGTCTGTTCTGCACGCTAATCAACCTTTCCTTAAAAGACTCCCACATTTCAAATGTGGATTTACCCTTAAAGAACTCCTCCCAATCCACATTCCCTAGCTCCTGCCGAATTTTGTTATACTTGGCCTTTCCCCAATTTAGCACTCTTTCTTTAGGACCACTCTCGTCTTTGTCCATGAGTATTCTAAAACTTACGGAATTGTGATCGCTATTCCCAAAGTAATCACCGATTGAAACTTTAACCACCTTGCCAGGATCATTCCCCAATACAGGTCCAGTATGGCCCCTTCCCGAGTTGGACTATTTACATACTGCTCTAAAAAACTCTCCTGGATGCCCCTTACAAATTCTGCTCCATCTACGCCTCCAACACCACATGAGTCCCATTCAATGTTGGGGAAGTTAAAACCTCCCATCACGACCACCCTATTGCTCCTACATTTTTCTATAATCTGTCTACATATTTGTACCTCTACTTCATGCTCGCTTTTGGGAGGCCTGTAGTAAAGTCCCAACAATGTTAGTGCACCCTTCCTATTTCTTAGCACTCCCCATATTGCCTCAGTGCTCGAATCCTCCATCGTGCCCTCCTTAATCATAGCTGTGATATCATCTCTGACCAGTAATGCAACTCCTCCACCCCTTTTACCTCCCTCTCTAGTCCTCTAGCATCTGTACCTTGGGATATTTAGTTGCCAGTCTTGCCCTTCCCTCAACCAAGTCTCCGTAGTACCAATAACATCATATTCCAGGTACTAATCCAAGCCCTAAGTTCATCTGCCTCACCTACTACACTTCTCGCATTGAAACAAATGCACCTCAGACCACCTGTCCTTTTGCGTTCATCATCTCTTCCCTGTCTACTCTTCCCCTTAGTCACAATGAATTTATTATCTAGTACCTTACTGACTTTAGTTGCTGCCTCTTTACTGACCTCTAACTTCCTAATCTGGGGCGAAATTCTCCGAATGTCCGCCGACTGGCGCCCAAAACGGCGCAAATCAGTCGGGCATCGCGCCCCCCCCCAAAGGTACGGAATGCTCCGCATCTTTGGGGGCCAAGCCCCAACCGAAAGGGGCTAGGTCGGCGCCGGATGAATTTCCGCCCCGCCAGCTGGCGGAAAAGGCCTTTGGTGCCCCGCCAGCTGGCGCGGAAATGACATCTCTGGGTGGCGCATGCGCGGGAGCATCAGCGGCCGCTGACGGCATTCCCGTGCATGCGCAGTGGAGGGAGTCTCTTCCGCCTCCGAACGAGACCGTGGCAAAGGCGGAAGGCAAAGAGTGCCCCCACGGCACAGGCCCGCCCGCGGATCGGTGGGCCCCGATCACGGGCCAGGCCATCGTGGGGGTACCCCCCAGGGCCAGATCGCCAGGCCATCGTGGGGGTACCCCCCCCGGGGACCCTGGAGCCCATCCACGCCGCCATGTCCCGCCGGTAAGGTAGGTGGTTTAATTTACGCCGGCGGGACAGGTATTTTAGCGGCAGGACTTTGGCCCATGCGGGCCGGAGAATCGCGCGGGGGGGGGGCCCGCCAACCGGCGCGGCGCGATTCCCGCCCCCGCCGAATATCCGGTGCCGGAGACTTCGGCAACCGGCGGGGGCGGGATTCACGCCAGCCCCCGGCGATTCTCTGACCCGGCGGGGGGTCGGAGAATCTCGCCCCTGGTTCCCATCTCCCTGCCACATTAGTTTAAAACCTCCCCAACAGTGTCAGCAAAAGCACCCCCTAGGACATTGGTTCCAGTCCTGCCCAGGTGTAGACCATCCGATTTGTAATGGTCCCACCGCTTCCAGAACCGGTTCCAATGTCCCAAAATTCTGAACCCGTCCCTCTTGCACCATCTCTCAAGCCACGTATTCATTCTGACTATTCTTGAATTTCTACTCTGACTGTCTCGTGGCACTGTTAGCAATCCTGAGATTACTACCTTTGAGGTCCTACTTTTTAACTTATCTCCTAGCTCCCTAAATTCTGATTGTAGGACCTCATCCCGTTTTTTACCCCTGTCGTTGGTGCCCATATGGACCACGACAACTGGCTGTTCACCCTCCCCCTTCAGTATGTCCTGCAGCCGATCTGATACATCCCTGACCCGTGCACCCGGGAGGCAACATAGCATTCGGGAGTCTCGTTTTCGACCACAGAAACGGCTGTCTACTCCCCTTACGATTGAATCCCCTATGACTATAGTCCTGCCAGTCTTTTTCTCGCCCTTCTGTGCAGCAGAGCCAGCCACGGTGCCATGAGCCTGGCTACTACTGCCTTCCCTTGGTGAGTCATCTCACCCAACAGTATCCAAAACGGTATACCTGTTTTGGAGGGAGATGACCGCAGGGGACACCTGCACTGCCTTCCTGCTCTTTCTATGCCTTTTGGACACCCATTCCCTGTCTCCCTCACCAACCCCAATCTGCGGTGTGACCAACTCACTGAACGTGCTATCCACGACCTCCTCAGCATTGCGGATGCTCCAAAGTGAGTCCATCCGCAGCTCCAGAGCCATCATGCGGTCTGACAGGAGCTGCAGCTGAACACACTTCCCACAAATGAAGGAGTCAGGGGTATCGGCCGCGTCCCTGAACTCCCACATTGAGCACGAGCAGCATAACACAGGTCTGGGATCTCCTGCCATTTTTATACTTTACCTTAACTGATTACAAATATAATATCAAATAATGAATAAGTGAAAGGAATAAGGATTTTACTTACCAATCACAATACTTACCAACCCACGAAGAGTTAAATTTTTCCCAGCTACTTACCTTCCCGATAGACCCCTGGCCACTGCTCCCGCCAAAAATCTGAAGGCCGCTTCTCCTGCAAGGTAAGTTTTTAAAAGGTAAACTTACCTTCCCGACAGTCCCCTGGCCACTGCTCCTGCCGAAAATCTGAAGCTATAACTTGCGGGTAAAAGAAAAAGAAAAGAGAGATCTTACCTGATATTCACTCACCCCTTTAGGTTAGAGGAGGTGGAAGGTTGGGAGACACTACAAGTGTAGTGTCTCAGGTTTAGCAAACGCCCAACTTAAATAGAGGTAAAAATCAAACACTGAAGCACCTACCTGATTCCCAAGCTGCGCTCCGGCTCCCTCTCTCTCTCCCACTCCCGGAAATGAAGGCCGCTGGAACCTGGGGGCAAGTTCAAACACCTACTTGAATCCCAAGCTGCACTCGTTGCGCTCCGGCTCCCTCTCTCTCCCCCGCTCCTCTCATCATTTTGAATACCTCTAACAAATCTCTTCTCAACCTTCTCCTCCCTGAGGAGAAGAGCCTTAATTTCTGAGGGCAGCACGCTAGCATAGTGGTTAGCACTGTGGCTTCAAAGCGCCAGGGTCCCAGGTTCGATTTCCTGCTGGGTCACTGTCTGTGCGGAGTCTACATGTTCTCCCCGGCCGAGATTCTCCGCCGGGGTGATTCTCCGTTATGCCGATGCCCGGGGGTTTCCCGACGGCGTGGGGCTGCCCCACAATGGGAAACCCCATTGACCGGCCGGCGTAACGGAGAATCTCGCCGGCTGGTCGGGGCAGAAATGTGGCGTGGCGGGGCGGAGAATCCTGCCCCAGGTGTCTGCATGGGTTTCCTCCGGGCACTCCGGTTTCCTCCCACAGTCCAAAGACGTCAAGGTTATGTGCATTGGCCATGCTAAATTGCCCTTAGTGTCCAAAAATGTTAGGAGGGGTTATTGGGTTAAGGAAATAGGGTGGAAGTGAGGACTTAAGTGGGTCGGTGCAGACTCGATGGGCCGAATGGCCTCCTTCTGCACTGTATGTTCTATGTTCTCCAGCTGATCCCCACAACTGAAGTCCCTCGCCCTGGAATGATTCCTGTTGATATTCTCTGCACCCTCTCCAATGTTCTTTCATCCTTATTAAATTGTGGTGCATAGAATATTCCAGTAAAGGCTGAACCAGTGTTTTATAAAAGTTAATCATGACCTCTGAAGAAGTCATATGGACTCAAAATATTAACTCTCTCTTTCTTCTCCACAGATGCTGACACGCCTGCTGAGTTTTTCCAGCATTTTCTGTTTCACTTCATCATGACTTCCTTGCTGTTTCACCGTTTGGCCCTATTAAAAATCCCAGCACCTTGTATGCCCTATGAACCATTTTCTCACTCTACTCTGCCACCTTCAGTGACTTGTGCATATATGACCCCAGGTCACTCTGCTCCAGCACCTCATTTGACATTGTACCTTTTATTTCACATTGCCTCTCCTTTTTTTCCCTATGTTACTTCACTCGCATCTGCATTTTGATTGACCTGCCATATACTCACCCACACCGGCAGCATATTTGTATCCTCTTAACTTCTATCACCATCCTCCTTAAAGTTCACACCACTTTCAATGGCTGTGTCATCTGCAAATTTTGAAATTGTACTCTGTACACCCAAGCCCTGGCCATTAATATAGATCAAGAAAAGTCATGGTCCTTGTCCTAACCTTTGGGGAACTCCAATATATACCTTCCTCCAGTCTGAAAAGCAACCATTCATCGCAATTCTCTGTTTCCTGTCACTCAGCAATACTGTCGCTGTTCATTTTATTCATCAGCTTTGACTTTGGTGACAAGAATTCAGCATTTTATAAAATTTACCTCAATTGAAAAGTTTGGGAAATGACTCCATTGAGTACATGTTATCTGATGTAAGAAACTCTTTTAGTTTATAATGTGGTGCTTCCAGAATAACTGGCTCAGTAATGTCCACTCATTTTGATTAAGTTCTATCTGCCCATTTATATCTGAGGGCCCATTGAGCAAAAATGATTAACTACGTACGTTGATATCATAGATGTCTGGATAATGGAAAATCATGTTTGTGATTATGTCGGCATTGTGACAGAACCTCCGCGCTATCCGTACAAATTGGCAATGCCAATAGTGCAACATTGATCAGGACTCCGTGGCTGGCAGGACTGACCGCAAAGCTGTCAGATCCAAAATTGGTGGAACCAACTGTGTGGTTTGCAGTTTATGTTCATGTTATTGTGGCAGTCTGAGTTGATAGAAGTGGTTAAAAAGCCTAGTACCACAGTTTATCCTCTCTTCCATTTGCAACAGCATCAGATCGCTTGTGCAGAACTATCACCTCCAACATGCTTGCTAGAACAAACAACACGGCCTTCGAAATGGCACCCTAGATATAGTCAAATTTGTTGCAGCTTCTCGGTCTGACTCTGAGTAACCTGCCAAGTTTGCAAAATGTACCAGATACAGATAAAAGAAAATTAAATTATTAAGAGAGAGACTAGCAATCAATGCAGCTAATCGGTTTGAGTTCAGTGCTAAACAATTCTAAGCTGTCAATAAATCCATTGGCCGTTTTATTGGAAAAAAACATCTAGACACAATTTTACTTTCCTTTTATACTCATTTGCTTCGACTTTAGGTCAATTCATTTGTACCGAGCAGCCTGGATTTTCACCGGGTTGTGGGGATTCCACACCTTGTCCAAAATGGTACCAGAACTCCAGATCCGAAGCCCCTCCTTCATTTTCAACAGATCCTATTTTTGCCGATGATTGGCGGTGGGGAAGGTCCCGTGATGGTTCACACATGGGGGAATCCTGAATTTTGAAGGGTCACTTGAACTCAGTGCTAAATTCAAACCGGCATCATTTTTGCGAGAGCAAGGTCCATTTTTCACAGTTGAGTGGCTTACGATCTTTAAGAATAGGCGTGTGTGTGCAAGAAGGTCAATAAGGTCTGTGGAATTGTCAAGCTGTCAAATTATTTAATCACATGCTCTTTAAAGTTGAAGAAACCAAACAGCCTACCGTGAGTACTTTAAAAAAAAATGGTGCTTGCAATTTCATGAGCTGTTTGTTGACATAAGTCTGAGGGTTATCATGAGAGAAGTACTCGTGCTTGACTGCTTACCCAACCTAGCATTACCCCAGTGGGGAGCTGTAACTTCACATTTTGATTGACAGATGCAAGAGGTTATTAAACGGTTAGCTGTCTTTGATGTGGGGTTATGAAAACAAATGTTTGTTTTTACAGAAAATTATGTACTTGAAAGGATTTATATGTATCAAATCAATGTTATTCATGGAAGTGTTGTTTTATATCGGAAAGTCTGTAGCAGACGTTTAGAACAATATTTTGTTTCATCTCAGCATTGCTCATGAGGTTTACCCAGGGTGATATGAGGTGAGTTGGCATGTTGGGCTACAGAATATGGCGGTGGGTCAGGAGGCATGGGCTGGCACGAGTTGACAATAAATTGGCATAGAGGTCGAAAGGAGCCATGAGGGTGAATAGAGTGGCACCAGTTTGTGTGGCGGATATGGGGGGGGGGGGGGGGTCATGAATACCACTTAATGACCATAGGTAATTAAAGACTAAAACCCAATGCACAACAAATAATATCTCAGAAATAAGTGAAATCAAATGATTATCTCCCATGCTCATCGTTCTCTTTCAAAGCCTAGGGTTCAGAACATGGAGATTGTACCATGAACCAGCAAAAAGCTTGCTTCAGGTTTTAGGAACAGGAAGCATTTAAAAGATTTTTAAAAATCACACAGAAAGTTGATGCTCTGTATTTATTTTAAACATTGTTGTAAAATGTAGAAACAAAACAGGAGGAGAAAGTCCTAACATCAGAAATAGAAAACTCACAAGCCCATGCAGGGAAACATAATGAATTAACAATAAGTCATGTATAACCAAAGCAAATTCGCTATCAATGAATGAAATATCCTTGTGATCAATATTTGCAGATCAAAATGTTTCACAATTTGCTGTCTAACCTGAGAGGTTTGGTTAATAATGAAAAACTGTTTTTGTTCAGGCTGGAAAATAAAACTTTGAAGGAAGAGGCACATGCTCAACTTAAGCAGAGATAACCTGAGGCAGAATGAATGGTGAATAGACATGAGATCGAAGTCTAAAAGGGCACAAAAGGAATATATCTCTGAGGAGCTATGCCTAGATGGGGAAAAGAGCTCAGTGACTCGCACAAGTATCTAACCACTATCATTTTTAATTTACACCAAGAACTTGCATTCAGAACCTCATTCAAATTGAAGCTTAAAAACGACAAAAGGAGGTCACGCCAATACGTTATATGAAAGTAGGTGTTGGCAGGTTCCTCTTTTCTCACCGAATTACGGCGTGTGAAACATGGGGCAGGACTTTATCACTGGCTTCAGGATCCTGAAGACAGGAGCAATTAGGGTTCCTGAGCCCGCACTTGGTGGCAGCGAGGCCGGCTCAGCAAGTTTATAGAAGGTGGATTCCTGATTGGCTACCTCAGAGTTAACCACTGGTGTAGATTCAGTTGGCCCAATCAGAGAACCGGAAGCCTTGAAGCTTTGACAGCCTCACCAGAGAGGTGGACTACATTGAGGTGGTTTGGGGATCGTGATGGTGTCTCCATTTTGAGGAACACTCAGACAGGAAAGTGAAAAATTAAAAGTCACTTGGGCAAAGTAGGTTCCCTCCCCCCCCACCCCCCGCCACACCCCCTCAAAGCCTCCCCCACCCCCTCACCTTAAATGACTTACTGGGGAAATGGAGGCAGTCTTCCCTGCCAACGGCTCCCTCTCTGCACCATGGAACATCTAGCTACAGTGGTCCTTTGGACAGATATAGGAAGAATGCAGCTGGTCGTCCCCCAAGGTGGCAGATGACCTCGGGCCCGAAAAAGCTCCCTGTCATAATATAAACCAGTATATTATGGTGTAGACACACACACACACACTGATGGACATGCAGTGGGACCAATCAGCATACACAACACCGCAGCCAATCACCAGTGAGAGCACACGCACTATAAAGACAGGGGACAGGAGAGTTCCCGCTCATTCTAGTAGCAACCAGCTCGGAGCACAGAGCTCACAGCCTGCAACACAGACATTCACCATGTGCTGAGTGCATCACCTGGTTAGAACTAGGCAAGGGTCAACAGTTAAAGCTGGTATTGCATTTACCCACAGTTCAAGTATATTAACATAGTTAACCTTATAATAAAATAGAGTTGCACCACTTCCAGTGTTGGTGACCTGTTTGTGATCCAGAACACCCAACACATCACTCCCTTCACAGGGCCATTAATTATTTAAGCTGGCTACCCATTTCCGCATGGTGCACAGCTGCTCCATGTTTGGTCCTACTGCCCAGCCCCATCTAAAGGCCAAGAAAATCCTGCCCAAGTTTCCGGCCCATACAAGTACAAATTTACTGGAATAAATCAAAAGGGACTGCCGAGTACAATAGCCAGATGGGGTTTTCGGTGATGTGCGGCTTGAGTCACTGTGAACATCTGAAACCACTTTCTAGGATCAGCAAAGAAATTACCAGGTATCGTTCCCCCTTGAATTGACCTATGTCTTCTTAGCCACTTCTTTCTTCCTTCCCCGAGACGATTGATGGATGTGTGTCATTGGGAATCTTGATGCTCAAGTTGCAGCATGAATATATGGGACAGAATGATTGGATTGCTGCTCTTTCCGTGTACACCATTTTCTCATGCTCATATGGGTCTCATGTGGCTTGTTGACCCAATGCAAAACAGCACCCAACAAAGCCAATAGGTTGTTCCAAAACAGCAGATGGGGAGTCAGAAGAAGATACGCTCTAACTGCATTGTTCTCTGATCACATCACACCTTGAGTACAATGGCCATTGAGAAACCAAGAAAACAGAATCAGCTCTGATCACAGCCAAGAATCTCATTCTTATTGACAAAGGGATAGACTAAGAAGAAGGTCTGGACAAACCTGTGAACTTCAGCCTTGAAAGGAGCTGAGAGGTTACTTTGCAGAGATATACAAACCTTGTCATCTAATTCTAAATTACACGGTGAGGGAAAGAACAAAAGTTCACCGATGTAAACTACTGAAGGCGAAACTGGCACTGATGTCAAGAAGTTATGTTTCACAAATCGATTGTCACTGTACTCGTAATCTAAGAGGCCTAGGTTAATGCTCGGGGCGACATGGGTTCAACACCCACTGTGGCAATTGCTGGAATTGAAATTCATTTAATTAAAAATAAATCTAAAATTAGAAGCTAATCTCATTAATGGTGACCATGAAACTATCATTGATTTGTCATAAAAACCCAACTAGTTAACAAAAGTTGTTTTGAGAAGGAAATTTGACATCTTTACCTGGTCTGGCCAAATGGGACTCTTACCACACAGCACTGAAGTTGACTGCTACCAGCTCTCAAGGGCAATTAGCGATGAGCAACAAAATCTGGTCTTACCAGCGACACTCACATTCCAGGAGGGACTAACAAAAATTATGAAATGACTTCTGAATAAAATGTTGAACAAAAACCCTTCCTTTATCTGAACACATCTTGTGATCTGATTGAGATTTTCAAGATTATTCACGATTGTTATTGACCAAGTAATAGTGAACTTGTCATTTGGCAGTACAGAACTTGAGTATTATTGAAAAAAGAGCCATACTGTCAAAGTTTTTCATCTTGCACTCATCAGCCAAATGCACAATTACAAAATAACAAAGAGAGAAACTATTTATATGCATGAGAATAGGCTGCTGATTGGTGAAGGTGGTGTCATAGAGAATTCACCAGTGAGCAGATAACTGCCAAGCTTTGTTTAAATTTACATCAGGCAAGTAGACGCTGATTGGTCAATGTATAACAGATACCAGGCTTTATACCTAGGTACTCTATTCACCCCAAACCCCAAATGCAGCTTGATGCCTTTCATAAATTTCAGATGTTCCCCCTGTCCTTGCAGCTGAGGTGGTGGCAGGTTGCTGAACTATGACATTGGCGACCGTGCTTTGGTTGCCTGAGACCTGGTGGACCCCGGCAGGCTGAGATTCTTCTGTCCTTGCAATTTGCACTTTCTGTTGTGATTTGACAATCTCTGAAGTACCAGGTGACGTTAGCAAACCAAACTATATTTGCAGTTTCTTTTTGAACAACAGCATTACTGGTGTTTTGCATGTGCGGTGTTCTAGTAACACATTGGGAATTTATTCACCCTCCTTACCAATGTCTCCTGGACCTTGGACACTTTGATAGAATGCTTTAATGATTGAAAAACATGTTCGCCTAATCCATTCATTAATGGAGATACGGAACCGACTTGGTATGGTGTATATCATTCCCGTTCAAATAGTCCTCAAACTCCTTTGAAGTGAACTGAATACTATTATCACTGACGACCTGCTTTGATGTAGAAAACATTGTGAATATTTCACCTAGTTTCCCAATGGTCTGCACGGCTGATGGTGACTTCATTATCGTGACTTCTGGCCATTTCAAGTGTGCGTTCACAATCATTAAAAGCACGTATCTCTCCAATTGACCAGCACTATTGATGTCTATTCTCTGCCATGGCTGAGTTAGCCAACCTCATGGATGTAATGGTTGTAATGATGGAGTAGTCCTTAGTTTTGCACAGTACAGACATTGCCCCACTTTCTCTTCAGTTTGAACCTCTAGGCTGGGATGCTCCAAAATCGCAGCAAAGTGTTGACGCCAGCGTAAGCACCAGAGTGTTTCACGCCGGCGTCAACGGGCCTCTTGGCCCAGCGATTCAGTGGCCCGCAGTGCCGGCACCAATATGCGGCCCTGCGCTGTCAGGGCGGGCCTGCGCATGCTCGTGGTGGCCATTTCCGTGCTGGCACATGCATGTGGTAGCCATTTCCGCGCCGCGCAACATGGCGGAGCTACACAGCGGGCCCGCGCGGAAGGAGGTATGCCCCCTCCAGATTGTGCACGCCTGCTGATTGGTAGCCCCGATCGCAGGCCTGGCTGTCGTGCAGGCCCCCTCAGAATCTGATCTCCCCTCCCCTCCACCAGGATGACCACTGCGGCCGCGGCCCGAGCTCCTGCCGGGTGATACCAGGTTGGAACCCCGCCGGCGGAACTCGGCCAGTCGACTGCGAAGAATCGCCGCGGGAGCCGTTTTCAATGGCCCCCGACCGCCGTTGCATCGACCGCGTGCGCGCAGCTGGCGCCGATTCGCTGGTCGCCGAAGAATCTCATCCTGTCGTCAGAGCGGCGCAAGCTGGGAGAATCCCGGCCCCGATCCTGGCCACCAAAAATAACTGCATGACAATTCCTTCATCCTTACCACACCAGGATGTTCCTCATGCAGTTGGTCAAGGACTTTACTGTGTAACACAGAGGAATAATCACACGGATTCCCAACAATAGAACTCCATTCTGCATTGTCAACTCAAGTCTTCCTGTGCTGTAATGCTTGATGTCTGGATTTTTTATATGAGTGTCTGATAGCTTTCCTTTTTGGACCAGGTCCATCATCTTCCCCATCACTAGTTGGGTTCTGACGTATCTTTGAACGTAAGATTAAGTCACAGGTACACTTTCCACGAGTGAGAAATACAAAATATTGACAAAATGTTCTTCAGGGTCACGCTTGTAATGGCAATCGTGACAAAACATCAACATTTGCAAGCTGCCCTGACTTGCGATATTGCATATCATAAGTGTGTACCGACAACATAAATTACCATCTTTGCAATCTACTAGCTGCCAAAGAAGGAACACTTTTTACGGCCTAAAGATTGCAGTTGCCCTAAGGAAATTCACGCAGATCGGGAAGAACGTACAAACTCCATACAGACAGTCACCCAAGGTCGGAATCAAACCCTGGTCCCTGACGCTGTGAGGCAGCAGTGTTAACCATTGTGCCACATTCTTTGTTTCAATTTCTTTGTTGCCACAAAGAAGAAAGTTATAGAGACGGTCCTCACTCTGAATTATTATGAAACACGATGAGAATTTTATTAGGGGTTTTGCTCAATCAATGATTTAAAAAAATTTTTTTTTAGAGTACCCAATTCATTTTGTCCAATTTAGGGGAAAATTAGCGTGGCCAATCCACCTAACTTACACATCTTTTGGGTCGTGGGGTGAAACCAACGCAAACACAGGGAGAATGTGCAAACTCCACATGGACAGTAACCCAGAGCTGGGATCGAACCTGGGACCTCGGCGCCGTGAGGCAGCAGGGATAACCCACTGCGCCACCGTGCTGCCCTGCTTCATCAATGATGGCGATCTGCCCGAAGTCCACAGAAACACTCTGCTGACTTCACTACACATCACGTGATGCTAAGCCAGCAGGAATGTATTCCCTGATATATACGAAGGTATAATTGGAATATTTCCTCATATGAGTTCCAAGTCTCAGTCTTGGTCAAATGGTTCCATGCCACCCATTTTTTCTGCCATTTCAGACCCCGGGTCTGTATTTCAACCAATTTCATCTCTTTTGAAATTTTGAGAATTTTTCTTTACCTTTTGTCTGACAGCAGTTTGTATTTTCCCCATGTAGTGGACTACAGTGGAATGTAAAACATTTGAATCCCATTACCCCCAGCTCATTTAGCTTCACCACGTGCACAGTCCTTGTAGCCTAAACTCTACCCACTTCAACGGCATGCAAATCTCCCGAACTGTCATTCTTCCTTACTCATGGTTGTAATCAAAATGTATTTTAAAACCTTCAGCATCGGCTGCTGTACTTAGCCCAACATCTGTGTGTGTGAGTCCGTTCCCGAGATTCTTCCTTTTCTCCTGACACCACCTCTCCCATTTTTGTCGACTATTGCTTCTTCAGCAATTCTTTTGTTGTCGCAATCCTCAGCGCCAGTTTTATCTTTTAGCATATTTCTTTGTTAGCCACAAAAAGTTTCAGAAGTATCCACACTCTGGATTCTTCAGACACGATAAGAGGTTTTATAAGAGGTGTTGCTCACAATCTAAGCTGGAGAATTGAGAATCCAGAGCAATCCTCTGCTGACGTCACGAAGCATCATGTGACGCTTACCACCAGGGATGAATTCTCAGATACATAACGGTGAGAGTGAATGAAACAGCCCCAATTGAGATAGTCCTCACTGTAAATGGAGCACCACCAAAGAAACAACGCGGAGAGAGAGGGAGGGGGCAACACCCCCACCTCAAGTTGGACCTGTCCGAAATTGATGGAGGGAGAAATGAAAGGGGGGTAAAGGGGGGAAATGAGGAGAAGGGGGAACAGCCCCCCCAGAACAAGCAGGGAGGGCATCAGGGGGGCGAGGGAAGGGGGTCAGGAAGAGGGGGACCACAGGGGGGGTGAGGGGGATTTTACACTGAGTCAGACGGCGACAATCTGTAAATAGAGAAACTTAAGAAAAACCTTTTGTATTGGACAATAAATGAAAACGAATACCAATGTATATAATGTTGAAAATAACAATAAAAAGATTTTAAAAACGAAGTTGACTGTCACAACAGCTAGGTTGCTGATATATATGGGGGAGATCCAGAAACTTTTGGGAATGGCCATGAAACCAGTGACATTGCAGCAACAAAATGCCCAGCTAACTATGCTCATTGACGAGGGACATCAACTAAGCCTTGTGGGATGGGATTGGTTGCACCAAATCAAGCTGAACTGACTGGAAATTTTCAAAACATCAGATGGAGGGCATTATGTAACTGGAAAAAAAATCTATATCCGGATTTGGGCATGTTTAGCGGTGTTTCTCAGTGTCTGCAGCGCTGAGAAATACTCTGCCATTGAACAATACTTTGACGTTTTTTTTTGCCTTGGTCAGTGACAGCCTGCAGTATTACCGAGGCAACATGGCAGTGCCAAGAGGTAGTGCCGCCCTGCACTTTCCCTGACCACCCAAGGGTCTCTAATGTCCTCGGCGAGCCCCCTCCCCCTCCACCCCTCCCCTCGCTCCTCCCCCTTTCCCCCCCCCCCCTTCCCTGGTGTCAATACCAGTACCGAACGGTGCCCTGGCGAGATCTCGGCTGTTAGGTCTCGGTTGCCAGGAAAAATCCCCGAACGCATATTTAAATGAACCTACTGGACCATTTAAATATGCTGATCTGAATCTTACCCTGTCTCGCAAGACTCCATTATATCTCGCGAGGTATTTCAAGCATCACTAATCTCGCGAGAAGTCTCTTGCGTGATTTAGCAGCCTCCTTTCAACACCAGGTCGGGTGCGACGAGGCTGGTAAATCATGGCTTCTTTCAGGAAGTCTTATACAGATACACAGATTTGTTCCAGAAGTAGTTGGTTCGAATAAAGAGAGTAAAGATTAAGATTTATGTCAACCCAGACTCAACACCACTGTTTTTCAGACCATGACCAGTCCCTTACACCTTGCACCAAACAGTGGAAGCCAAACTTAAATCTGTGGAGGAACTGTGAATTTCCAGATCCATGCGGTTTTCTGAATGGGCGACCCCCATCGTCCCTGTATTGAAACCAGACTGCTCCATTCGGGTATGTGAGGGCTACAAGCTTGCAATCAGCCAGGCACTCAAGCAAATAAATACCTAATTCCACAAATTATGTGAAGTTGACGCGGGGGTGGGGGGTGGGGAGAGTGCTTCACATCCACCAAACTCGATCTCAGTCATACTTACTTGTAGCTAGAACTGGATGAAGAGTTCCAAACGTTTGCAATGGTTATCACGCACAATATCCTGTTTTCTTTTTTTCATTTCTTCAATTAAGGGGCAATTTTAGCCTGACGAATCCACCTATCCTGCACATCTTTGGGTTGTGGGGGTGAGATCCATGCAGACACGGAGAGAATGTACAAACTCCACTTGGACAGTGATTCCGATCCTGGGTCCTCTGTGTCATGATGCAACAATGCTAACCACTGTGCCGCCATGCCGCCTTGATCGATTCTATTATTAAGAATGTCTTAATAGCGGTGTGAAGTAGATTCAGAGATGCAGGAATCCAACTGAAGCACGAGAATATACTTTCCAATCTAGTGAGGTCACTTAGCTAGGGATCAAAGTGGACTCAAAAGACCTCTACCACTTGAAGACAAGATGTGAGCCATATAAGAAGTACCGGCTCCAAACAATGTGGCAGAATTAAAGTCCTACTTAGGGATAGTAAGTTATTATGGTGGTTTTATTCCCAACCTAGCGACAACATTGGCATCACTACACTACTTGCTCTTAAGAAAACACCAGTGTAACATTGGAAGCAACCACAGGAGGAAGCCTTATAACCTTAAGGAAGTCTTACAGTCGAGCCTCTTGATTCACATTAATGCAAGAAAACCCATCATTCTGACTTGCAATGCATCACCGTATGGGGCAGGGACACTCTTCCACTATAAAATGGAGGATGTCTCCAGAATTCTTTCTATTGCCAAATGTAAATAAACACAAATTGAGATGGAAGTTCTCAGCATAATCTGCAGCATTAAAACATTTCACCAGAATGTTTATGGGTAACATTTTACTCACATTTGGAAACAAATAGACTTATTAGCGAGAGACAGCATGGTTTTGGGAAGGGAAGGTCATGTCTCAGTAACTTGATCGAGTTTTTTGAGGAAGTGATGAAGATGATTGATGAAGGAAGGGCAATGGATGTTGTCAACATGGACTTCAGTAAAGCCTTTGACAAGGTCCTTCATGGTAGACTGATACAAAAGGTAAAGTCACACGGGATAAGAGGTGAGCTTGAAAGATTGGTACAGAACTGGCTCGGTCATAGAAGACAAAGGATAATGGTGGAAGACTGTTTTTCTGAAAGGAGGGCTGTGACTAGTGGTGTTTCGCCGGGATCAGTGCTGGGACCTTTGTTATTCCTAGTATATATAAATGATTTGGAGAAAAATGTAGCTGGCCTACATTAGTAAGTGCGGATGACACAAAGATTGGTGGAGTTGCGGAGAGTGAAAAGGATTGTCAGAGGATACAGCAAGATATAGATTCATTGGAGACTTGGGTGGAAAAATGGAGGGGAGAGCAATTGGCCTCTTTGAGACATCCGCCATCTTATAGGATAGAACTGTCCCTATTCCATACAGTGATGCATTAGAAGTCAGAATAATGGGTTTTCTTGGGTCAAAGTGAATCAAGAGGCTCGTGACTACGATTTGCTTAACATGTTTAATCTGGACAAATGTGAGATAATAATTTTGGAAGATCTAATTCATGTGGGAACTATACAGTAAATGGCAGAACCCTTAGGTGTATTGACAGGCAGAGTGATCTGAGCGTACAGGTCCACAGGTCACTGAAAGCGGCAACACAGATGGAGAAGGTAGTCAAGAAGGCATATGGCATGCTTGCCTTCATCGGTCGGAGCATTGAGTATGAAAATTTGCAAGTCCTCAGAACCTTAGTTGGGTCACATTTGGAATATTGCATACAATTCTGGTCGCCATACTACCAGAAGGATGTGGATGCTTTGGAGAAGCTACAGAAGAGGTTTACCAGGATGTTGCCTGGTCTGGAGGGTATCAACTATGAGGAGAAGTTGGATAAACTGGGATTACTTTCACTGGAATGATGCAGGTTGAGGGGCGATCTGATAGAAGTTTACAAAACTATGAACGGCATGGACAGAGTGAATATTCAGACGTTTTTTCCCAGGGTGGAAAAGGCAAAAACTAGGGTACATAGGTTTAAGGTGCGTGGGAGAAAGTTTAGAGGAGAGGTGTGAGGCAAGATTTTTTACTAAGTGGGTGGTGAGTGCCTGGAATGCGCTGCCGGAGGAGCTGGTGGAAGCAGATACAATAACGACCTTTAAGAAACATCTTGACAAATACATGAATAGGATGGGAATGGAGGGATACAGATCCTGGAGTGCAGAATGTTTTAGATTGGACAGGCTTCATGATCGGTGCTGGCTTGGAGGGCCGAAGGACCTGTTCCTGTGTTGTACTGTACTTTGAAGTCAAAGAGAAAATGCTGGAAAACCTCATCAGATCTGGCAGCATCTGTAGGGAGAGAAAAGAGCTAATGTTTCAAGTCCAGATTGCCAAAGCTTTGACAAAATGTCATCTGGACTCAAAATGTTAGCTCTTTTCTCTCCCTACAGATGCTGCCAGACCTGCTGAGATTTTCCCGCATTTTCTCTTTGGCTTCAGTTTCCAGCATTCGCAGTAATTTGCTTTTATTTTGTACTGTGCTTTGTTCTATGTTTCACAATAATAAAGGATCACAAGCCCTACTGGGGAACCTTCATGAAGATAAACCAATGCATCAAATAGTGTTATGGGCAGGGTTTTGAGAACCCCAAAGTGTATCATGGAGTTCACCTGACCCACAACTTTTAATAGATTGTGGTATGGGGAGCACACGGCCCACTCTACAGGTGTGGTACAGCAGAAATGGAAAAGTATTTTTTAAAGCAAAACAATGTTTATTCTATGAACTCAAGTTAACCTTTTTAAAACATACAGTGAACATCTTAGCAACCATTAATTCAAATACAACCCCCAAAGACTACAACACTAAGTAATCCTTAAGCTGTCCTTTTAACATCCATAAGACTTTTAAAAAAACAATCTTTAAGCAGAAGCACATCAGGTTAAGGTCACTACTGGGAGCAGTTATTAGTTTTAAATCACCAAAGGATCGATTTACAGTCCTTAGATTACAGAGAGAAAGACTAATACTACTTCTGGCTGTGACTGCAGCTATCCAGCTCTGAAAACTAAACTAAAACACACCCTGCAGCAAACAGCCCAAAATGAAAGTAAAAAGCTGACAGACAGCTCAGCTCCACCCACACTCTGACATCACTGATAAACACCCATTTCTTCAAGGTACATTTCTTAAACACCCATTTCTAAAGGTACTCTCACATGACAATAGCCTCCCTGAGAATACAAAGATAGTTCTTGCTGCTGGCAAACTATGACTACATCAGGCAGCACGGTGGCGCAATGGTAGCACTGCAGTCTCACGGCGCCGAGGTCCCAGGTTCGATCCCAGCTCTGGGTCACAGTCCGTGTGGTGTTTGCATATTCTCCCTGTCTTTGCGTGGGTTTCACCCCACAACCCAAAGGTGTGCAACGTAGGTGGATTGAACACGCTAAATTGCCCCTTAATTGGAAAAAATGAATTGGATATTCTAAATTTAAAAAAATACTATGACGACACCTTTCGGCAAAGGCCAAGCTCACAGATTTCCAGTTAACTGTGACTTCCAAAAGACCTGGCTCTCCCCACCAATACCTCAAGAAATCATCTTGGCATTGAACATTTTGGACACCGTGCCAGTACTGTCCGGTCACATAAAGAATTGGATGCAACGCGACCCAATCCTGTCCAAAGTGAAATGCATGATCTGGGTGGCAGCATAATAAATCTGACAATTAAGGCCTTACATCATTCATAAGGACAAACTCAGTTGTGAGGATACAAGGGTACATCCCTTGCCAGAAAAAGCAGACACTGCCCCCTCCATCTGACCTCCATCCTTGTGAGTGGCCTGGTTGCTGATAACAGCATGATGCCACAGTGGTTAGCACTGCTGCCTCACAGCGCCAGGGTCCCAGATTCAATTCCGACCTTGGATGACTGTCTGTGTGGAGTTTACATGTTCTCTTCGTGTCTGCGTGGGTTTCCTCCGGGTGCTCCGTTTCCTCCGACAGTCCAAACATGTGCAGGTTAGGTGGATTGGCCGTGCTAAAATTTCCCCTAATGCCCAAAGATATGCACATTAGATTTGGTTATGTGGATAAGGCGAATAAACAGGCCTGGGTGGGGTGCTCTTTCTGACGGTCGGTGCAGACTAGATGAGCTTAATGGCTCAACTTCGGTACTGTAGGGATTCTATGGATGAGGGTAGCTGTGGACTTTGCTGATCCTTTCATGGGCAAGATGCTCATCGTTTTGGTTGATGCCCAATCAAGGTGGTTGGAAGGTCAAGAGATGGTAACAATGTCCTGAGCGGCCACTCTGGAGGCCCTGCGGCGAGTTTTTGGTACCCATGCCCTGCTCACTGAAGGCATAGTGTCTGAAAAAAAGCACTCCTTTCACTGGTGAGGACTTCCTGCACTTTGTCATTACGAATGGCATTCACCAGACCAGGACAGTCCCCTTTCACCCTGCCTCAAATGGGCAGTCCACAAGACCCAGGAAATCCCCCGATAGATTAATATTGTGATGGACTGATTTGGACTGTTTCCTTTGTTTCCTCAGCCTTATTTAAATGTTTTTCTGTGTATAGATTATTTTAAAATATGTTATTGAGGGACCAAATGGGGGAGGGAAGTGGTAGTACGGCCCTTTAGGGACGTGTCCTCACGGTCCATGTGACTGGTACGGAGCCTTTCATGCGGGAGCGCAGACACCCCGACCAATAAGGAAATAACGCGGGGCCCGGGGAGCAGGGTTCTTGTCAGGGTGAACCCGGGAGCCAGGGTGTTAACACCAGTAGAGAGACTCTGTGCCTGTGTGTCAATTACCCTTGTTAATTGCCAATAAAGCCTCCGTTCTTCCTCACTGACATCTACCCGGTATTGCCTCGAGCCACCGCAATTGCTTCACAACGAGCCTCCTGCACATCCTCATTTTTAGAGGAGGCATAATGATCGCTCTCCTTCCCTCCCTCTCACCCACCCTGCCTCCCCCTCTGCAGAACAGGGTGTGCAGTACACAGATACACAATACGTGAGACCCTCTCTGTGGCATATTGAAGCATTCCACTGGATGTATCGAACTGCCTGAATCGCCTCTTCAGGAGACCCATGACCTCCTCGATGGTCTCTCGGGTTCCCCTGTAGAAGGCGTTGGACATGTCCTTTCCATCTGTGCATGGCATCACAGCAGCCATGTTCTCAGTGGGTAGACCTAATCTCCTAATATCCGATCCTGAAGGTACACGGGGTGGGGTGAGGGCAAGCAAATGAATTGCTGCTTCCCAACAAGTACTCACACATGTAGGATCTCTCTGCGGTGGTTACAGGCAAATTATACATTGAATGAGTGGAAGTTCTTGCCGACCACATGGCTGCTGACCCGGCTGTGATCTCCGTCTAGGCTGGCTTTGTCTCGTTGTGAGATCTCCTCTTCCTGTCTTCTGGCATGAAAGCCTCTCACCGATCACAGCCTCGAGGAGGGAGGGGGGTATCATCAAAACTTGTGGCTGTGCTGGGTCTGGACCCGCAGCAGCTTGTAGCTCTATTCTCTATTGCCTCCTCCATTGGAGAGAGACAAAGAGAGAGATAAAGGTCTGAATTTGAGTCATTTTCTTGGCACTTGGTATTCAAAAGGGGAATGAATTAGCTGCATTCAAATGTCCTTTTCTCCCTGGCAGGGGTCCTGAATGATTCACCCCTAGCACAAAAGTCAGCATGTATGTAAAACCAAGCTCTTGCCAACTGCAATTCTTCAAAATATTTCAGTATCTTTCCACAAAGCGTTTTGGCCTCCAAAGTATAATTTCTGTTGCAGATGCCACAGTCCATGCTAGAAGTGCCTATTAATAGATGATAATGGCCGACTTCCGGTTCATGGCCTGCTCCTCATGCCCTCCTCCCCCAGACGTCTCACCTTGCATTCCCAGTGGAGTGCGTTATCCACCATTTCCGGCTGCTGTTGGCCGGATTGCTGCCGGGCAACTGTTAATTGAAGCTAACTCCATTATCAGTGTCTTTCAAAGGTGGGGGAGGGGGGGAAGGAGTCGATGCTCCATCCACTTCCAGGCCAGACTTGCATCCATCACCGATGTAGCCATCTGAGATGGCCACCTGCAAAGGACCATGGGAATTATGGCCAACCCAGGACTCAGACAGACTCAGAGCTTGTGTGTGTATTTGCAACCCAGATAGCTCGACGCGATCGAAATCCCCGCTCGTTTGCATTCTAATGGCCCATTTCCCGAGAACAAAAGAACTGTACTCAGGTAACCGATGCAGATACAGACTAAGTGGCGCCACTCCCGTTACTCAGGGAGCCCAAACAGCCAAGGTCAATGACCGCTCAGGACACGCCCAGCCATCAAAGCACCCGGCCCTTTATTGACCAAAATCGAAGGCAGTGATCGAAGCCTGTCGAATTATTGGGTCCAAGTCAAGGACCGCCCCAAAGAGCGTGAAATCCCAGAGGGATAAGACGAGACACAGCCATGTGCTCGGTCTCTCTTGGATCCGGCCTATGTTAACCCAAGTGCAGCATGGTGACCAGACAGACAAGTTCAAGACCAATGATCGCTACCAGGCGGATGAGCACAGCAGAAACAGAGCCACTTCTTCCACCCAGCCCGCAAGATCCGGAGAAAGGCCTTGTCCATCTGCATAGAGCCGGTTGCCGTGAAGTTAAGTATAGGTTATTGTAGCTGTTAGGTGTAGTTTAACTTGTAGTGTTTTGTGTTGCATGTCGAAGTAATCCTTGTGTGTAAATAAACCATCTTTGAGCTTGAACTGACTAACTGGTTGTGTGGTCCTTTGATCGATATCCGGTAAAGCCTTTTGGTGGTATCATTTGCTATCTGGCAACTCTAAAGAGCATCATTATTACAAAGAACAACACCAAGCTATGGAGAATTCACTCCATTTGGTCTACCTGTTTTTGAAGTCACAGAAATGCCTAAGATTTAACCAGTAAGGCAACACGGGGGCACAGTGGTTAGCACTGCTGCCTCACAGCGGCAGGGTCTGTGTGGCGTTCGCACTTTTGTTTCCTCTGGATGCTCTGGTTTTGTCCTACAGTCCAAAACATATGCAGGTTAGGGAGATTGGCCATGCTAATATTGCCCCAAAAGGTTAGTTGGGGTTACGGGGATAGGGGAAGGGGTTGGGCCAAGGTAAGGTGCTCTATCGGAGCAAGAGTCGGTGCAGAATCGATGGGCTTAATGACCTCCTACTGCACTGTAAAGATTCTATGATCCTATAAATCCACAAGACAGTTAAGAGAGTTCATTGTTTGGCACATATGCTTAGATATTGGATACATAAAGATAGATTGTGACTCTTAGACAGGAGTGATCTAAAATTTCAAACCGACAAAAACTGTCTGGGAACATTAGTCTAAAAAATAATTAAACAGTCAAACAAAATATGAAGAGACAGATAACTCCAACAAAAACACTCCAGATTTGGAGAACGGGGTGAAGGGCAGACTCAAACAGGAAATGGGAAGATTCAGGAAGATTTCCTTGCCAAGGGAGAAAGAGGATATCAAGCCAAAGCGTTCCTTCAATGGGACTAACTTCCACTTCTGATTGGTGGTAAGTAACCCATGATACTTTGTCGGTGCCAGTGGAGTACGATTGCCTCTCCTGGCTTCCAAAGAAACTTTCCTGGGTGTTGCCAGCAGCAATCCCTATTGAAACCAATGATTTGGCTGCTCGACATCGGTACACATCGCCGGACTGTGCAAACGGCACCAATGTATCTCCAAAATTTGTCGTTGGAGTCTTGAGAGCGGCAGGGTAGCACAGGGTTGACACAGTTGCTTCACAGCTCCAGGGTCCCAGGTTCGATTCCCGGCTTGGGTCACTGTCTATACAGAATCTGCACGTTCTCCCCGTGTCTGCGTGGGTTTCCTCCGGATGCTCCTGTTTCCTCTCACAGTCCAAAGATGTGCAGGTTAGGTGGATTGGCCATGCTAAACTGCCCTTAGGTTAGGTGGGGTTGCTGGGTTACGGGTATGGGGTGGAGGTGTGGGCTTAAGTAGGGTGCTCTTTCCAAGAGCCAGTGCAGACTCGATAGGCTAAATGGCCTCCTTCTGCACTGTAAATTCTATGAAAGTCTAATATTATAGGAACCCGGTTTGTCTGCACTGCATTGCAGTACTGAACTTTCATAGGGGGTATCTATCAAGGAATATTAAACTGAGATTCCACTTGCTCTCTCAGATGTGCAGAAGATGGCAGACTTTGAAGAATGGTCCAGTGCCGTGCCAAACAGTTATCCACCAATCAAAACCACTGGATTAAATTATCTTGTCATGTACCTCCTTGCTGTTTGTGGGTGCTTGCTGTGCACTGTACTCCCCTACGTGACAACAGTGCCTACAACTCAAAAAAAGACACTTGCTGTGGAACACTTTGGAACACTTGCTGTGGAACACTATTTTATGGGTGGGATTTTCTGACCACCCCCCCCCCCCAGCCCCCTGCAGCATGTTTTACGATGATGGAGGGAGGTGGCCTGCCTTTGGCTGGCAGCAAGATCTTCTGGTCCTGCAATGGGGTTTCCTGTTGGTCACATCCCCCGCAGCAAGGCGAACTACCAGAAAATCCCAGGCATTGTGCACAAAGTCATGTTTTCTCTCCATTTCATCAATCCTATCTATCTCATCTGCTTTTTATGAAAGATACTAAATGGAATCATTGTTTTTTTTTTGTATTTTCTGCATCTTCAGGAAACTTTGCATATAGCTGCAGGGGCATCTGTCAAATTAAGTCCATCATAACCTTTATTTGCAGTTTTGTTATTCTAAAACTCAGCTTGAAGTTAGTTTGCTTGCTGTGATGTTTGGCACTTAACTCATTGTACATTAGTCACAGTAAATCAACCCTTAGGCTCATTGCAAGCAGAAACAAACTATGCGGCCTCGTCCTAAAAGATGTGCAATCCTGCAAAATCAATTTATTTTATTAATTCACACTTGGGTTGTGAGGGCGCTGCCAAGGGCAGCATTTATTGCCCATACCGAGTTGCCTATTCAGAAGTACTGGTGAGTCACCTTCTTCGACCATTGCAGTCTGCGTGGTGAGGTAAGAAGAGAATTCCAGGGTCTGACGCTGTGACGGTGAAGGTACGGTGATGTGCATTCAGGTCTGGGTAATGTGTGTCGTAGGGAGGACAATGGGAAAAATTCTAGGTATAATATCCCCCATGCTCTTGTTGCTCTTGTCCTTCCATGTGAAAGAGACGGCGAGTTTGAAAGGTGTGATTGAAGAAGACTGGGTGAATTATGAAATCTATTTTTCTTCAAATTCGTTCATGGGTTTGGTGTTACCGGTAAAGCCAGCAAATTTTGACCATCCTTAATTACCTTTGAGAGTTGGTGATGAACCACTTTAACAATTAGAACAAAATCTCAGAGGGTAATTATGGCTTGTGGTTTTTCTGTCAACGTATGCTTTATTTTCATTCTGTGAAAAAGGAGCCAAAGCTCCTCAGGGGCCTAATGATCACCTCCTCGCTCTTCTTTGGCAATCACTCTCTAATGAATTTGACTCCACCTAAGAATCTGGTCACGGGTCCTGTGGGTCCTTGCGTAGCTGATGAGCCAATTCAGCAATAACTCCGACAAGGATTTAAGAGTTGTTTATTTACCTCATGGGGCGCGATTCTCCGACCCCCCACTGGGTCGGAGAATCGCCGGATGCTGACGTGAATCCCGCCCCCACCGTGTCCCGAATTCTCCGCCACCATAGAATTGGCGGGGGCGGGAATCGCGGCGCGCCGGTCGGCGTGCTCCCCCCAGCAATTCTCCGGCCCACGATGGGCCGAATTCCCGCCGCTGTCAACCCTCGCCAGCCGGTGTGGATTGTACCAACTACCTTATCGGCGGAAGCAGACGGCGCGGGCGGGCTCCGGGGTCCTGGGGGGGGCGCGGGGCGGTGGCCTGGTCCGCGATCGGGGCCCACCGATCGGCGGGCGGGCCTGTGCCGTGGGGGCACTCTTTTTCTTCCGCCTTCACCATGGTCATCACTATGGCGGAGGCGGAAGAGACCCCCTCCACTGCGGATGCACGGGGATGCCATGAGCGGCCGCTGACGCTCCTGCGCATGCGTCACCCGGCGAAGTCCTTTCGGCGCCGGCTGGTGTGACACCAAAGGCCTTTCCCGCCAGCCTGCGGGGCAGAAATCACTCCGGCGCGGGCCTAGCCCCTCAAGGTGAAGGCTTGGCCCCTAAAGGTGCGGAGAACTCCGCACCTTTGGGGCGGCCCGACGCCGGAGTGGTTCCCGCCACTCCGAGTAGGGGAGAATCCCGGCCATGGTGTACGATTTGCACCTATTACACCCAAAATTAAGCTTCAATGGTGTTGTTTCAACAACGTAATCAAACCGTGGATTTATAGAATTCCAAAAATGCAGCTATAGGTTATCATGAAGTAAACATTTTCAAAAGGGCTGACTGCTAAGCAAGAGTTTGCCAAGGACATCTCTAAGTTGTATTTTTATAAAGTTTTAGTTTTAATCAGCTGGTGTAGGCAGTTTTGCTTATTCTGGGTATCAGTCACTTCACCCCATTGGTCCCAGAATTACTTTCAGAAATGCATCATTTCAAATATGTAGCTTGCAATAAGCAGTTAATGATCCTGGTATAAGGTTTTGATCATTTGCTTTGACCTCACCATAAATTACCACTGGCGTCATCATTTATATTTTGAAAAGTTGTAGCATGAGAGGAACCAGTCATTCCATCACGTCCATATAAGCACTGGTTCTTCAAATAAAACAAAATACCTACTTCACTGCCTTTTCCTCTGTATATTTTACATTTTCCATGTCTAAATTTGTGTCCATTCCCCTTTATTAATATTGTCATCTGTATATTAATGGCTATGCTTATAAAATATTCCCACTCTTCTAATCTTCCTTTATCTAGAAATGATGTGCATCCTGGTTACCAATTCACCAATTTGTAAAAAACATTCACTATTTACTCTCTATAAAATTATCAATGTTTCAAAATCTTGATTAGATCCTTCCTGAACGTCTTCTAAGTTTTTAATTATATGGAAAAAATAGAAACATAGAAATAATAGGAGCAGGAAGGAGGAGGCCATTCGGCCCTTCAAGCCTGCTCCCCCATTCATTTTGATCATGGCAGATCATCCAAATAAATAGCCCAATCCCGCTTTGGGTAGCTCCCCAGGGGTGCTTGAGTGTCAGTGCCAATGTGCCAGGCTGGCACTGCCAGGGTGTCCAGGTGCTGGGGGAGTGTCAGGGTGTCATCCTGCCCTGTCGCCGATGGCCCAGGGGTCTCTATCCCCCCTGCGAGACCCCCCAAGTTGCCATCACAACTGGTTCACAAATTTGTTCACGCTTTTCTACTTCTCGGTGGGAGAACAAGACGTCTACATTAGGTAATGATTCTGCACTGCCTAGCTGGGTAATCGGGGTTCAATGTGGGCCTCGCCCATATCTACGTCCACTTCATCTGCACTGCGCTCCTCCTAAGACCATAAGACACAGGAGCAGAATTAGGCCACTCGGCCCATCGAGTCTGCTCCGCCATTCAATCATGGCTGATATTTTTCTCAACCCCATTCTCCAGCCTTTCCCCCATCACCCCTGATCCCCTTATTAATCAAGAACCTATCTATCTCTGACTTAAAGACATTCAGTGATTTGGCCTCGACGGCCTTCTGCGACAAAGAGTTCCACAGATTCGCCACCCTCTGGCTGAAGAAATTCCTACTCCCAATCGGTGGAAACATGACAGACCATTACTTACATTTCTCCTTCTTGGCCGTGATGTTGCATTATCATGTTGACATGACACATCCTTTGCTCTTTCTCTCCTGATCTGGGGTCTTGATTACACATCATGGTAAACCTTCTTTGCACTCAGCCATTTGTGCTCAGCCACCGGAATTTCGTTGGCTAGCTGCAAGATTTCTCCACGGTACGTCAGCGGCACTACTACTTGGTGGATCATTGTCCACTTCCTCACTTTCAGGTTTGTGGGCTGCTCTCCATTTCCTCATCGGCACCTCATTTTTAATGTAGCAGGGACTGCCTCTGCCTCGACTTCAGTGTGAGCAGTCTGAACTCATGTTCTTCACTGTGGGTTGCTTCTTGGCTGCTATCCAAGGAAGATTTATTTATTACCAAAAAGAAAATGCTGGAAAATCTCAGCAGGTCTGGCAGCATCTGTAGGGAGGGAAAAGAGCTAATGTTTCGAGTCTAGGTGACCCTTTGTCAAAGATAAAGACAGAGAAAGTGGGAAATATTTATACTGTGGCGTCAGAATGAAAAATGAGCCATTGTCACAGAAACCCAGGGAAACGGGGTGCTAATAGCCACTGACAGGGGAAAAGAGTGCTATTGGCTGTCCCCAGAGAGAACAAAAGATGGGAAAGGCCAAACTGCATAGAAACTAACATCAGAGGGTAAACTGTGACAGATGTAGATGTGAGGGGCGGGGAAGGGGGAAGCAAAGGGGAGAAAGAGTAATGAAAGGTGGAGAATATGGGGGGGGGGGATATCTATAAAGAAATACAAGAGAGAAAGAAATGGTAAAAAAAACAGTTAAAATGAAATGAGATGAAAACAAATGGGTCGAGGTGGGGTAGTGCCAATCATCTGAAGTTGTTGATTTTGATGTTGAGACTGCAAGGCTATAGCGTGTCTAACTGGAAGATGAGATGTTGTTCCTCCAGTTTGCGTTGACCTTCACTGGAACATTGCAGCAGGCCAAGGACAGACATGTGGGAATGGGAGCAGGGTCTTGTGTTAAAGTCGCAAGCAACGGGAAGGTCAGGGTCCTGAATGCGCACAGACCGAAGGTGCTCAGCAAAGCGATCACCCAGTCTGCATTTGGTCGCTCCGATATAGAGGAGACCACATTGGGAGCAGTGAATTGTAATAGACCAAATTGGAAGAGGTGCAAGTGAAATGCTGCTTAACCTGCAATGTGTGTTTTGGGTCTGGGATGTTAAGCATGGATTAAGCATGGTTAAGCATAAGATTTATTTATTACCTCCTTAGAGTCTTCTAGACTCCCGAAAAAACAAGATGGAGGGGCTTCGATCTGCAGGGACACTTCAGATTCCTCTGGCAATGCTTGTCTGACCAAAGAATGGGTTCCCACACAGTCAGGAAAAATGCCAGGCACCTTCTCCTGCAATTGCTCAGTCCCCTTGACCTCAATGGGCTTTTCTGGAACTACTGGAGATGCTATTATCCTTGATGGCACCAGATCATTGCTGAGGAGTAGATTGATGCATCCATAGGCAAACTGGAAATGACTCACAGTCACTGGCCCTGATAATAAGGTCGCACTCCAGATGCACCCAGTGTAGGGGAATGGACATACACCCTCTATCAATCCCCGTTACTGACACGTTGGCACTGATTGCACTCTCTGCTGGGACGATCATGCCATTTTCCAGCAGTAGAGTCTGTTTAGTCCCTGTACCTCTCAGTATTTCTACAGGTTGACTCGCCTCACCCGGGGGAAATAAGATCACCCTTGCTTTGGATACAAAATCGCAGTAACTCTTAGGGGGTTGTTTAATCTCATCCACACTTGAGGTTCCCCTCCAGAGACTTGCAGCTGCAATCGGAGCTATAGCGCTCTGACTGACTACAATTCTCTTCATGTGGTGTCTGGGACCCGGTAAATCCCACTGGTTTTCTCATAGCAACCAGCAATTGGTCTGGACATGCCCTACCTTTTGCCCTACCTAAAATGTAGAAGCTTCTTGGCCCCACTTTTCATTCCAGCACCAGACTTTCTTTCCAGAGGACGGCACCTAGAATTTCCCTCTCTCCCATAGATGCTCAGTTTCCTATCATTCCCCCCACCTCTGTCCTTCCCAGTTACTTGGAGTTCACTTGGGGAGGGTCTCTTCTGGGACGAGGGTCTGTTGATCAGCTCATAATTGTCGAACAGTGTGGCTGCCTGCCTGGCCACTCTCTGCTCCTCTAGCTGTGATTTTATTAGGAGGGATATGGAGTTTTTAAACTCCTCCGGGAGGAACTGTGAGAAATGTGGACCTGTTTGTCTGTGGAGAGATGAATTTGAGGTTACCGGTTGCTCATTAATAACCTGATTACATTGAGCCTAATATAACAGGGCTGCCTATGTTGAAGTCTTTATTTTAAATTTTTTAAAATAAATTTACAGTAGCCAATTTTTTTATTTTTTATTTTCCAATTAAGGGGCAATTTAGCGTGGCCAATCCACCTAACCAGCACATCTTTGGGTTTTTGGGGGTGAAACCCACGCAGTCATGGGGAGAATGTGCAAACACCACACGGACAGTGACCAGGGTCGGGATTCAAACCCGGGCACAGCGCCGCAGTCCCAGTGCAAACCACATACTGCCCCCACTATGTTGAAGTAATCCTTTGTCTTCCCCGTCCTCCATTTTGGGAAAGCGTATCTGGGTTCTCCACTTTAGGCATAAACCACATCTTAAGTGGATAACCAGCGTATAACACCACGTCTGGAAACAACTTCATTTAGCATAATATTTTATAAGGTAAATAGCATTGCAAAACCAGCCAGGTCATTCCCTGTAGAATACTCAAATTGTCGCAAAACCTCCCAAAATGTTAAGAATCACATCAGCAGCCAGGAGAAATAATCCAGCAGCTCACATGTAATTATTTCATGATCCCTTTAAACAGAATCATTCACTGAGTGTAATGTCATGTTCAGCTGTGTGGTGTTAAAACAGGGAATTCGCTAGAGTTTCTGGTTAGAAAATGGCTGCAGTGGCTTCATATCAGCATTGTACACCGATCTGTATCATCATCTGAGATCCCCTGCAGTGCTGAAGGGGGCCATTCAGCCCATCGAGACTGCACCAACCCTCTGAAAGAGTAGCTTACCTGGGCCCACTCCCCTGCCCTATCCCCATAACCCCACCTAATTTTTGGATACTAAGGGGCAATTTAGCATGGCCAATCCACCTAATCGGCACAGCTTTGGACTGTGGGAGGAAACCAGAGCATCTGGAGAATACCCACACCGACACACGGAGAACGTGTAGAATCCACACAGACAGTCGCCCAAGGCTGGAATTGAAGCTAGGTCCCTGAGGCAGCAGTGCGAACCACTATGCCACCATGCTGTTCTGGATGCTGCTGCAAGTTGTTAGGCATGTGAAAACCCCTTTAACAACGGGGGTGCCTTGCGCACTTCCCAAGAGTGATCTGTGTGCTAGTCGGATCCCATTTTTAAGTCTCATTTGGTTGTGATAAATAGGTCCCTATTTAACCCATTATTTATTTAACAACTCTCTTTCTGTGCTTTCACCTCTGTAGGATGGAATCATGCAGTGAAAGGTTGACTGAACCTTGCGGCAAATTCATAATGTGTTTGGTTAATATATTCAAAAGATAGGAATACACCCTTCTGATGTTTTATGGCTCTGAGAAAATTGTATGATATGACCAATAGTGGAATTAATGAATATTAATAAAACCCCAGGAAAAGATTATTAGTGTTACTTACTGGGGGCAGAGGAATAATTGAGTGGGCATTTGAGTGAGAGGGAATTTAGCATAGTGAACCAACCTTAAAATCAGCTTAGAATCCTTAGTTAACTGGAATCAATGGATTTGCCTCTTGCTTGTATAATTGTACTGTGAACTAAACACAGAAGTTTGGGGTCCTATTAGTAATATATATACGTTATGAAGTACCATTCTTGCTTGTAATTTGCTTCAGAAAGTTAGCTCGCCACTGTTTAAATTAGCAATGCCACAACAGTTCAAAAGGATCAATGATTTAAGAATGTGATAGCTTATTAATGTGAGGAAAAACCTTTGACTCAGAAGCTGAGATCAAATCAAATAACAAAACTAGATTGTCCACCAAAATATTTCTGCTTGTCATTTAATAGGTTTTTTAAAAAAATACTTTATCTGAAATGCAGAAAAATACACCTATTGGGGATTTGTTGAACAATTACTTTAGCTGTTCTTCGCGCCATGACAATCTTAAGGAGACTGCTTTTAAATTGAATACAGCGAAGCGCAGAGGTCTAGAACAAGAGTTTAAATGTCTAAGGAAGAGGGTGTAAATGTCATGTAATTACCCAGGAATGGGATATTCTGGCTCGATGATACAGGTGAGGGTCAGGTATATTACCAAGCTGTCAGTCGGACCGGAGCTGGGTTTAGCATTTGATGATTGATTAGTTTTCTTCTTGTAATTTGGTAAACTTAATCACAAAACACTTTCTAATCCATTAAATAATGGGTTTTTCCGTTTTTTTTAACAAATGCTGCAATTTTCTTTGACAACAGTGCTGAAATGGCTTGAAACCAAAAATTTAGGTTATTTGTAACAAAATGATTCGGAATAGGGCCCCAAAATGGAGTTTGGCTGATCAAGCCACCAGCAGAAAACAAAGGTTAATGTCAGCATTACTAAAGGGAAAGCAAAGCAGAAATTATACTGAAAACAGCCAGTAGCCAGTCAACATTTGTTGTGAGCACTGATGGGTTAATGTTTGAAGCACTAACCTGTGGTCACCGAACAAGCAGTTTGGGGGCAGAGCCCACAATTAAAGTTAACTTTTCTGTTCTCTTTGCAGGTGCTGAGTGACCTGCCGGGTTTTCCAACCATTGTCTGCTTTTGCCTCATTTTCAGGCACCTGTAATCTTTATTTTGCAAAGGGGATCGTTCAGTTGTTTCTTTTATGATATTCCTTTCAAAATTATTCTTGGAGATGGCAAGTTACAACTAATCCTGAACTTGCTTGTGAATGTGTTGATAGGCCTACTTCATGAATCCCTCAGCAGCCTTGTGATGGTGCTGCTTCTGTAACAATATTGGGGAGAGAAGTTCTGCCTTTTGGCTCAGTGACAGTGAAGAGCAGTGAAGAGTATTTAACTTGAACTGAAACAAAAAGGCGATAGTGTTGCCATAACCTGGGGCGTGATTCTCCGACCCCCCCCCGGGTCGGAGAATCGCCGGGGGGTGGCGTGAATCCCGCCTCTGCCGTGTCCCGGATTCTCCGCCACCGGCGATTCGGCGGCGGCGGGAATCACGCCACCCCCCGGCGATTCTCCGACCCTCGATGGGCCGAAGTCCCGCAGCTGTCAACCCTCTCCAACCGGCGTGGATTAAACCACCTTTTGAACGGCGGGACAAGGTGGCGCGGGCGGGCTCCGGGTCCTGGGGGGGCGATCTGGCCCCAGGGCGTGCCCCCACGTTGGCCTAGCCCGCGATCGGTGCCCACAAATCCGCGGGCGGGCCTGTGCCGTGATGGCACTCTTTTTCTTCCGCCTTCGCCATGGTCTTCACTATGACGGAGGCGGAAGACACCCCCTCACCTGCGCATGCACGGGGATGACGTCAGCAGCTGCTGAAGCTCCCGCGCATGCGTCGCCCGACGAAGACCTTTCGGCGCTGGGTGGCGTGGCGCCAAAGGCCTATCCCCCCAGCCGGCGGCGCGGAAACCACTCTGGCGTGGGCCTAGCCCCTCAAGGTGAGGGCTTGGCCCCTAAAGGTGCAGAGACTCCTGCACCTTTGGGGCAGCCCGACGCCGAAGTGGTTCCCGCCACTCCATTGTGCCGGAACCCCACGTCCCGCCGGGTAGGGGAGAATCCCGCCCCTTGTTCCTATGTATTTTCTTCTTAGGGAGTCAAAAGACTTGGAAGATGCCGTTGAATTAACTTGATGATTTGCTGATGATGATACAAACTGTAGCCACAACACAGCTGTACTGTACCAAGGTGGTTTAATCCACGATTTAATCCACGATTTAAACCCAATGATAGGACCTAGATCTAAAGGACTTTTAGAACTTGGAAGTTGTCAGCCTCTTTAATATTGTTGCAACTATACTTATTCAGATGATTGGGATGTCTCAATTGGCCACTTGACCTGAGTCCTAGCAGCAATCAAGGTGTACCGAGGGGTCAGGAAATGCATTAACACATTTATTTGGTTTAATTTGACAGGAAATTTCATATACTTGCATTCAGCCTTGCAGTTGTTGTTTTTTTAAAAATCCCAGGCCCTGTTGTATTACTAGAATGGGAGAATCCACAAACAGGTCTGGGGTATAACGTACAGAATATGATTCCTGCTGAGATGATAATCAGCTTCCATTATCACCACAGGAGATTACAGTCATGTTCTATATTGCTTATCCTTTTGATATGTCCCTGTCTGGAAAAAAGTGAAACATTCAATTATCCCTCAGCACTTCGAATTATCCATGCGGGACAGTCACTGAACTTTCATTCACAGCCATCTTTGGCTTGAATGTCCACTTTTGAAAAGCCATGTCTGATTTAAAGTTCCACTATAGCAGGACATAATTTGGTGTTTTTATCCATTGTCATGACATAGCATTGATTCAATCGGTGTCTGTGTGCTGGCTGCATGAGCAATTGGCAGAGGCTGACCAGTATTCACAGAGAGCACATGTTGCAGAGAACCTTAAAATGATTTTACACTGAATCACAGCAATTCCATAAGTAGTTAAACAAAGTTAGTCAGGTGCACAATGTTTGTCAGTGCATCTTCTCATAATACTGTTCACCCACTGCTCTACCAATCGCTCATGCTGCTCAGTCCACCACAACCCAATTAATCACCCAGGAGAAGTCCCTCGTAAACATGGCTCATGCCTGATAATCCACCTAACCCTCAGCCACATTCAAATGAAACCAGCTGCACACTGAACTCTTGCTGTCTTCACATACCTGGGCTGGTTTAGCTCCTTGGGCTAGACAGCAGGTTTGTAATGCAGAACAAGGCCAGCAGCGCGGGCTCAATTCCCGTGCTAGCTCACCCGAACAGGCTCCGGAATGTGGCAACGAGGGGCTTTTCACAGTAACTTCATACTTCTGCCAATAAAAGATTATTATTATTATTACCTCCATCTATTCAGCCTTAGCATGCATATTGTCCAAACACCGTACAGCATGATCACTGACATTCTTTGCTTTCTATTACAGAGCAAGGTTGCCCTGAGCAGAATGGAGCATAACCAGTGAGAACAAAGGATGTTTGTTCTGACCCTATGGAGGAATTGCTCCCCACATCATTGGTCCATCAACAGATCCTGTGGTATCTGGCAACGCTGAGATCATTGATGATAATGGTATCTTCTTAACTTATTTCCCTTCCCAACTTCAGCTTAACCTTATCCTGGTGTCTGGCATGATGAATAAACTGCAGATAATCTGACCGTGGGCCTCTTCCTTTCTGCTCTACCCACTTATCTTCAGTCCTTTATGATTTTCCGCCCTCAGTTCATCAAGAAGTGCTGCATGCCACCCCACAATTCACCCAAGAATAGAGACAGAGCAACAGCAAAGCAAGCATGAAGAGGTCCCAACATTTGTTCTGACAATTTCAGCCACCAGCTCAGATATTTAGAAGCTAGTATAGAGTTGGGATCTGCAAATGGTGAGTCATTGGGTATAGCTGGCTACAGCTAGGCAAGGGGGAAAGAAAGGTTCCTGTGCCAGCTCATTGGAAGGTGATGCAGAAGGCGGGGGAACATCGCACAGAGCTATTTGAAGCCCTCAGCAGAGTGCACATGAGTCGGAGGAGTATATTCATGTGCTCTCTGATGATGTGGTGCCCACACGTGCACTCATGGAGGTCTTCATGTGAAAGATGGCGGGTGCCATGAAGACCCTGGTCCAGCAGAAAGTGGAGGTGCACGCAGATCTGTACTCCATTGCGGTAGCCATGGGTGAGTTCCTGCAGTGGCAACCGAGAGGGAAATGGGGCACCTTGACACCCCTCCACACACCCTGCCCAGGTGCTTCTTCTTCTCAAGGAATCAGACTGGGGCCCTCAGGAAGCCGAGGGGAGGGGGAGCAGCAGCTGGACACCCCTGGACCATCCACTCTGGGATCCCAGAGGCTCTCTGCTCCATCCGAGACCCCTTTGCCTGTGACCCCCCTCAACCTCATCCACTGTCACTGCAGAGGAAGCAGCTGGCACACAAAAGGACACCCAAGTCAAACTCAAGACCTTGTGTTGCCAGAGGACACACATCAAAGTTATCGGAGGCAACAGGGTCAACCATTACATAGACTGCTACTACGCCTGCTGTGGATGCCAGGTGTTGCTAACTTTTGGTTGGTTCTTAATTTGGCTCTATTTAATCACGGTTGCTCAAGAGTCGCCAGGAATCTTTCGACACCACCACAAGGCTCAGAACCGAATACTGATCAATGACTCGATACACCAGTTAGTAAGTTCAAAAGCAATGCTCATTTATTTACACACAGTCAAATCTACTCATGCATCAACTCTACAAACTAAACTACCACTGTTACTAAAGCCTATACTTAGCTTTGGGCGCCAACTCAGTCAGAGGAACAATGGCCATTGCGCGGTTCTGAGGCTGCTGGGCTGAGCTGTTTACAGGGTAGCAACTAGGAGCGTCTATCTCGTAGCGTGCGTTGACTTGGAACTTACTTAGTGTGCTGTAGCTGCTGGGCTGGTCTCTCTCCTCGCTGAGAGCCAAAGCCAAAGGAAGGCGTTCTCCCTTGGGGGATACCTTTTATACCCAAAAGGGCTTCGCGCTCTTTTGGGCAGGCCTTGAACTTGGCCTCAACTAATTGGGTCTTTCCCAATCATCGGTATCGATTTTCCTCCAATACAGGGGTGGTTCCCTGATCGCTGGGCGTGTCCGTCCTGGTGACTTCAGTCAGCTTTGTCTTAGCTTCTTCTGGCGCCAGGGACTCTGTCCTAACATTGTGCATCTAAATGTTTCCCTTTTGTCCCAGGAGATGGCTCATTAGTATGTAAATTGTTTGGTAGTTTCTGTCCTGTCTGAGCGTTTAAGGTTCTAATCAACAGACAGAGCTTGCACCTGCTTGTTTCTTAGCATTGTCCAATTTTCCCTGCAGTCTTTGCAAGTGTCCATTTTGTAATCGGGACGTGGCCATCCCAGATGGCTACATGCCCTCCTTGTGATCCTCAACGCGAAGCGTGAAGGATCACATTACCATGGCGTCTTCATCTTCTGATCCCCGGGGTACCCATCCTTATGCTCTACACTGTCCTATCCTACACAATTTTACCTAAACCATTTTAAATACATTCATTTTCAAAACATTCTATGGGCGTATGACATTAATACATGCATTACAGAAAAATTTTAAAAACTGGAACCTCGAACTATTCTCAATAAACTATCCTCATTTAAACAATCCAAAAATACAAACAATCCAAAAATAATCTATACATCTTAAACTGTACAAAATAGCAGCACACAAATTTCTCTGGCCTGGCAGTCAGACACAGAGGTTTACATCTCTTTATTCCATAGAATGCATTAAACAAAATGCATGCTCTTTAATCCGTCCCAAGGGGTTCGGGGTTCTGGTGAAATCCGAAAATGGGGGACCTAACTCTGTATACCGGGGTGCGAGAGCGATATGCTCTCTTTCGCCATTTCTTGACTCTAAACGTTTGCACGACACTGCAATGTATCACCAGCACTAAGAGTGCTTCAACTACATATGAGAGTGAGTACCAGGTGATAAATCTATCACACCAGGTCGGGGTATTGCTGGCTGTCGCTGGGCTAGTTATCTCGGGGTTCCGTGTATTGCAGGGGTGAGAGTCATTTACGGTTTGTGTGGTAGGGGTCGGGGGGGGTAGCATCCGCGTGCAACTGAAGGGATCCCGCTGAGATCCATGTGAACACGAAGGCTGTCTTTATCTTTGTCGGACTTCTTTGCCTTCCTCTGGGTTTCCTGGGTTTCTGGAGTTCTGTGAACACAAGCATAATTTCTGTTATTGTCTTGCTTAAGATCTCGTATGTCTGTCTGTCTATCCTTTACTACCAATTTCCCTTTATAATTGGTCACTATATGTGACTCCCTCATTTATTTTTTTTAAAACCGAATATTTGGACAAGACATCTGAGAAAATACTGCCGTACTGCGAGCCGTCTCGCAGCCTGTATGATTTACCATCCCAGTGTTTGAAGATGTAAATAGCACAGGGAAGCAACCTAAGGGTTGCCAAAACCAAACAAAAGAATTTTGAACGTAACGAGCCAAAATTAGATTATCATAGAATTTACAGTGCAGAAGGAGGCCATTCGGCCCATCGAGTCTGCACCGGCTCTTGGAAAGAGCACCCTACACAAGGTCAACACCTCCACCCTATCCCCATAACTCAGTAACCCCACCCAACACTAAGGGCAATTTTGGACACTAAGGGCAATTTATCATGGCCAATCCACCTAACCTGCACATCTTTGGACTGTGGGAGGAAACCGGAGCACCTGGAGGAAACCCACGCACACACGGGGAGGATGTGCAGACTCCGCACAGACTGTGACCCAAGCCGGAATCGAACATGGGACCCTGGAGCTGTGAAGCAATTGTGCTATCCACAATGCTACCGTGCTGCCCTATGGGGTGCGTATGGGCCGCGGCGGGTAAGAAATGGGTGGAATCCCTGGGTAGGACGGTGATCAATGCCGTATGTGCTCTACCCGAGCGTAGCTGACCAGAGGGGGGGGGGGTCCTCAGGCAGGGCGGGGAGCAATGCCGTTTCTCCACTGCCTGCGCAACCGGAAAGAACGGGTAAGAATGTGGTCGTTGTGGGGGGCTGCCTCTCGAATTAGGAGAACAACTATGAGTCGGGTTCTGTTGTCAGACTAGTTCCTCTGAACTATTGTCTGGGACAAACTTGTTCCGTTAACAAGTTTCTGGGGACAAACTAGATCCTCTAACAGCCATTGGCCGTCAAACGGGGTGGTGACGTGAGGCCACGAAAACCATTCCGAGTTTACACACAGCACTTAACGATAACACTCATGAACAAACATTCAACAAACATGGTGCAGGTTCCACCAGAAAGGACACCGTATCTCTCCATCGGTTCCTTTTTTCTCCATCATCTGGACACCTCACTGCTCAATAGCGAACAGGGTCGCAGAGGGATTTGTTTGGTAGGAGTCAGACTCTAAGTCATCATCTTCTCGCGGCTGCCAATCTCATGTCTGTAGTAACCGTGCTAAAGCTGCTTGGGGCGAATTGGGGTCCATCTCATCATTCCGGATGAGTCTGAACGAATTGTCTCGGTGCCAGAATCGTGTGTCGAGGTTGGAGCTACTATGCTTCAATCCGTAATCGTCGGACGGTGGGTTTGGGTAAGGGGCTTTGATATAAGTGATTTTAAATGGGTCGGTAGAATCATCCTCAGATTCACTGGGAGTGGGGCCAGGTGCAGGGGTGTAGTCGTATTGTGGTGTGCTGTGGCTATCGTCATCTTGATCGCTATTACTGTCGTTGTTGTTGCTGGTTGAGGGAAGGGAGAGACGGAGTCGTGCTTCTGGGGGCGGAGTTGAATTCGTGTCTGAGGGCGGACTGGGGTGGTTGGGGAGGGTAGGAATACGTCATCTGTGGGCAGGGCGTGATCGTCTGCTGCCGCGAGCAGGATGTGATGTGTGTGGTTATTCTGTGAGCCATAAGCCTTGAGCTGGTTGATATGAAACCACGCAGACTTACCATTGGGATAGGTTATTTTGTACACTGAGGGGCTGACTTTGTCCGAAATGGAGTACGGTCCGGAAATTTTGGGGGAGAGGAATAAACTGGGGTTGTAAAGGGAAAGCATAACTTGTTGCCCTACTGTAAACTCAGTGGCGTGTACTGTTTTGTCGGAACAGGCCTTGCTCTGTTTCTTCCTGGTTCCAAGTCTCACTGCTGCGGTGAGTTGGGCTGCCTTTATGTTGTGTACGAGTTGTGTAACCGCGTTTTCATGCGTGAGGGCTGTAACTGCGGGGCTGGCCAAATCCAGTCCTAGTAAATACTCAGTGCCTTTCATGGGGCGTCCGGTCATGAGGGTGTGGGGGGTGTAACCTGTGGATGTAGATACCGTGTTTCTTAAAAACATCAAAGCAAATGGGAGTACTGAATCCCGGGTACTATTATTTTGCTGAACCATTTTCCTGAGGGTGGCTTTCAATGTCCTATTCATTTGTTCTACAATACCACTTGACTGGGGGTGGTATGCGATATGGAACTTTTATGTAATTTAGAAAATCGTGAGGACATTTTTCATTACACGTCCGGTGAAATGGGAACCTTGATCGGACTCTATAGTGCGTGGGAGGCCCCATCTTGTAAAGATGTGGCGTGTTAAGATTTTAGCTGTCGTCTTGGCCATATTAGTTCTTGACGGAAATGCTTCCACCCATTTTCTGGTGGTGTCTATGACCACCAACACATTCTTGTAACCATTTCTGCACGGGGGTAGATGTCCAATATAATCTATCTGGAGATTTGTCCAGGGTCCATTAACTGGGCGGGTATGGCTAAGTTGAGCCTTTTTAGCATATCTGTCCGGATTGTTCTGTGCACAGATTAAACAATTCTCTACGTAGTGTGTGACATCGGTTTTTAAATCAGGCCACCAGCAGAGCGGTCTGAGGTGGGCTAGAGTGGGTTCAATTCCTTGGTGTCCATGATTGTCATGGAACTGACAAATGATCTGGTTCCTGTACTGGCTGGAAACTATATAAATGTCATCCTTTAAAATCACACCGCCGTGTGTGGTGATCGTGTTTCTGAACTTGTCGTACAGGGCTGAGAAGGTTCCCTTTAAAACTTCCCAGAGTTTCTCGTCCTCTTTCTGGGCCTTCGCTAAATCCTGAATGTTGGTCTGTGAGACTTGAACTGCGTGTACTGGGGCGTTTTCGTGGGGGGTTCCAAAAATAACCGTGCCTGGAGCCTGCCTTCACTAGGGCGTCTGCTTTAACGTTTCCGGGGGGGAAGAACGGTGATGACTGCAAACCATAATTATGCCGTATTTCCTATCCTTCACTGTCTCTAAGATATGGCGGTGTGATGGGGCTGAGGGTAGAGGTTTACCGTCTGCGGAAACAAATCCCCTTGGTTCCCAGTGTGGTAGAAACTCTGTCAAACTATTACAGACATACAAGCTGTCTGAATAGATGTCCGCTGGGGTCGGGAACGAGTCTGGGTGGCCTACAATATACGCAATTGCTGCCAGCTCTGCTGCCTGCGAGCCTAAGTGCCCTGGCAACTTTAAAGAAATGTCATCTAGGGCGCGTCCCTGCGTGTCCTCTTCATATATACTGCAACTGATAATTCTCTTTTCATTTCACACTGTGGATGTGCCATCCACATAAATCGTTAGGGGTGCGCACATGTCTGTGGGCTGGGGCCTCTGGGGTGTACTGTTTTCCTGGGGGGTGTTTTGGGAATAAATGGGCCTGTGTTGTGTTTTATGGTGATGATCTCACATTCGTGAGGGGTGCCTGCATACTGCAGATTATCAGCAAGGAATGTGTGGGTTTTGGTTCTCTTTACCGTGATGTCCCATCCCTGTGAAAGAAGGGTCCAACGGGCTGCAAGGATTTGGCTGACTGTGCCATCTTTAAGTCGACCGTCTAACAATAGCTGTGTGGAGGTGTGTTCTGTGAGAATGGTGATGGGGTTGAGTCCTGTAATGTAGGCGAAGTAGTGTACTGCCCAAAAAACTGCGAGCAGGTGCCTTTCACAGGCAGAAAATCCTTGCTCTACGGGGTCTAACATGCGTGAAGCGTATGCTACGGGGCGTAACTGGTCGTGGCGTTCCTGGAGGAGCACGACCGAAAGGATTCGGTCGGTGCTTGCTACCTCTATAGCGTACGGGGAATGTGGATCTGGGACCTGTAGTGCGGGGGCTGTACTGAGTGCTCTTTTTAAAGCGTCCACGGCATCTGTATGCTGTGGAAGCCATTCCTAAAGTGCCTGCTTCTTGAGAAGTTCGGAAAGGGGCGCTGCTTTAGTGGCAAAACCGTCAATATGGTTTCGGCAGGAACCAACTAGTCCTAAAAATGAACGGCGGGCTGAGACATTGTGGGGAAGGGGCAATTTGACGATCAAGTCAATTCTTTTGTGCTCGATCTCGCGTTTACCATGAGTGATCACTGTTCTCAAGTAAATCACTTTCTCTTTCAAAATCTGGGCCTTCTTGGGGTTGACTTTACATCCAATTTCTTTCAGGAGTGCGAGGAGTTCGGTGAGAAGCAAAATGTGCTCTCCCTTTGTGCCTGTCTGTAGTAACAAGTTGTCTACATACTGGACCAGACAATCAGGGTGGGAAAATTTTGCTAATCCATTTGCCAGCTGTCGGTGGAAAATGGAGGGGGAGTTGTGGAAGCCTTGTGGAAGGCACGTCCACGTGTATTGTTGCCCTTGGAATGTAAAGGCGAATTTGTACTGGCACGCTTTAGCCAATGGAATGGACCAGAAGCCATTACTAATGTCCAAAACCGAAAAAAGTTTGACTGGAGTCCCTGTTTGAGCATGGTCTCGGGACTCGTGGCTATGGTGGGGGCTGCTACTGGGGTTACTTTGTTCAGTTCCCGGTAATCAATGGTCAGTCGCCATGATCCATCCGGTTTCCTGACGGGCCAAATTGGTGCGTCGTTTGTGGAGGCTACTGATCTGAGTACACCTTGATCCAACAAACTCTCTATTACTTTGGAGATTTCTCCCTCTGCTTCCTGGGGAAATCCGTACTGCTTCTGGGCTTTAGGGTCGGGACCTGTAATGTTCACAAAGCCGGCCAAATTGCCACAGTCATGCTTGTGCTGTGCAAATGCTGCTTTGTGTTCCAGCAGGACTGCCCTAACCTGTTTGTCTGCACTAATGGCTCGAGGGTCGAACCAGAAGTCTCCTACTGAGCTTATCCTGTTTACATACTCTCCTACTGTGAGCATGGCGGGGGCTCGTGCTGCCTTTGCCATTTTCCATACACACTTGTTAACTGGGTCAAAAGAGAGGTTATGGGAGCTCATAAAATCAATCCCAAGGATATGTTTTGTTGTCTGGGGCAGATCAACTAAAACTACGGGGTGCTTGGTTGCAATGTTCTCTATCTGTATTGCTATTGGGGCTGTGATGTGTCCCTGTTGTAAATGGCCTGTAAAACCGCTGAGTGTGGTGGTGTCTGTTGTGGACCACGTGTCACGCTGGAACATCGTGGAGGAATTGAGTGTGGTGCGGGACCCTCCTGTGTCCCAAAGAAATTCCACGGGGTGTCCCCGAACCTTGTCTGCTACTACCGGTCTACCGGACTTGTCCCAAAGGGTGTCGCAGACCCAAGTTGGGGAGCCTGAACACTGTCAGTCAGTCCGTTCATGTCTGCATTCTCTGAACGGGCGCTAACGCTATGGATCGGCTTTGCCCTATTCTTGTTTAGGGTGCCTGTTTGTTGGTTTCTCTGCTGCTTCAGGGGCGTGTTGCACTCTCGTGCAAAGTGTCCTAGCTGTCCACAATTATAACATTCCTGAGCTTTTGGCTGGGGTTGGCTGTTCCTGCCCTCAGTTACCCATGCGGGGCTCTGGTCTGCTTTAACTGGGTTCATTTCTACCTGCTCTTCATCGGGTGTTATAAATGCGGTTTTGCCTGCAATCGATTGCTCCCAAGCGCGGGACAACCTCTTCAAAACCCATTTTTCATTGTGGGCCTCATCTGAGGGGTCATAATTTGTGCAAGCTTTTCGTCCTGCTTCTGTGGCATGGGAGACTAGAATTCGGGTCCATTTGGCCATATTATCAGGAGACAAATGGGCGCGGGCTAACTCTCCAAAAACTGCAGTAAAGTGAATCCACAAACGTCCAGCAAACGCTGTGGTGTGCTCTTTCGTCCTTTGCCTTCACTTATTTAGGCCTTCTACGGGGTCTCCTCTGTTAAAGCCAATCGCATCAAGGATCGCTGTGTGCATATCTTGGAGTGTGCTTCCTCCTACATTCTGTGGGTCAGGAAGGGCTGCTACGACTGAAGGGTCGAGGCTTAAAACTGTGAGCTTCACTTGCTCATTTTCGTCCAGGCCGTACATGGTAGCCTGTTGTCTGACTTTCGTGAAAAATTGGTGGGGATCTGAAGTGGGAAGGAACGGTGCAATTTTTTCACACGCGTCCTGTAATTGGGTCACGGTTAACGGGGTTGTGTAAAGGAAATCTGCTTCTCCTTCTCCTGCGGCCCTGCGGTGTGTGGTCACAGGATTCATGGGGGTGTGTTCTGCCTGTTCGGTTGGTGGTTGGGGCGCTTTCCTTTTCTGGGGTTTTTCCTGCGTACATGTCCCATGTACGTATCTATGGGCAGTCTCGTTCAATTCCTGCCAATCGGGGCCGTTTTCTTGATCTAATTGGGGTCCGAATGTACTCTGAAATCCATTTTGCACGGACAGCAAAGATTCCGGCACTTTGCATGGTCTACGGAGCCCTGCGTTTGTTCCATCGTGGAAGTATGGAGTGCTCGTAGGGCTGCTTTTAAATCGTTGCACTGTTTCTGCAATTTCTCAACTTGCTGTTCTGTTTCTTGTCTGACCAAGACCGCACGTTGCGTGTCATGGTAGGCCTTATCGTATTGTGTCTGAAAGCTGTTCAAATGCACGAGACAAGACTGATGTGCCCGCTTGGCATCATCCACCTCTCTGTTCCTTGCTGCTAACTGCTCTTTCAGATCTCGATTCTCTTTCTCTACCTCACTCACGTCTACCTCACTCCTTCTGTCTCTCCTCTATCTCTCTACGGAGCATCCTAACGACCTCCTCTGTGCCTCGCAATTGTGCCAGACAGGACACGATTGCCATCGGCTTGCAAGCTTTTCCCAAGCTCTTCTTGTGGATTTCTGACAGGTTCTCCCATTATTACAGAATTCACTCCAAAGGGGTCATCCTTTCCTTTTGAGATATTTCCTGATCTCTTCTTCCCAAACGGGACACTGTCCTACTCTACTGCTCGTCGCTGCGACCTCGAATTCCTGGGGGTTCATAAGGCATTCCATTGCCTTCATTGCCATTCTGTCTACTAGGACCTCTACCGAATTTGGGACAGGGGGTGATAAAGCAGTGATGTATACACGGGTACGGTAATTTCCGGCCTACAAAACTCCTGACAGTTTTTCGCAACAAAATCTCTCAGGTTTACCTTATATCCCTGTTAGTACGCATGCATTAACACACTTCTGAATCTCAGAGGCTTGATCAGTACTGTTTTGACGCTTGTGGTTTTTCTTTCTGTTCCCAATTGTATTCTCAATTCAAATTTTGGGTTCTCTCGGAGTGGTTAGGCCACTTCTAAATCGAATCCCACCAGCGCCACCAGTAAATGTTGCTAACTTTTGCTTGGTTCTTAATTTGGGTCTATTTAATCACGGTTGCTCAAGAGTCGCCAGGTATCTTTCGACACCGCCACAAGGCTCAGAACCGAATACTGATCAATGACTCGATACAACAGTTAGTAAGTTCAAAAGCAATGCTCATTTATTTACACACAGTCAAATCTACTCATGCATCAACTCTACAAACTAAAGTACCACTGTTACTAAAGCCGATACTTAGCTTTGGGTGCCCACTCAGTCAGAGGAACAATGGCCGTTGCGCGGTTCTGAGGCTGCTGGGTTGAGTTGTTTACAGGGTACCAACTAGGAGCGTCTATCTCGTAGCGTGCGTTGACTTGGAACTTACTTGGTCTGGTGTAGCTGCTGGGCTGGTCTCTCTCTTCGCTGAGAGCCAAAGCCAAAGGAGGGCGTTCTCCCTTGGGGGATACCTTTTATACCCAAGAGGGCTTCGCGCTCTTTTGGGCGGGCCTTGAACTTGGCCTCAACTAATTGGGTCTTTCCCAACCATCGGTATCGATTTTCCTCCAATAGAGGGGTGGTTCCCTGATCGCTGGGCGTGACCTGGTAACTGTCAGTCAGCTTTGTCTTAGCTTCTTCTGGCGCCGGGGAGTCTGTCCTAACATTGTGCATCTAAATGTTTCCCTCTAGTCCCTGGAGATGGCTCATTAGTATGTAAATCGTTTGGTAGTTTCTGTCCTGTCTGAGCGTTTAAGGTTCTAATCAACAGACAGAGCTTCCACCTGCTTGTTTCTTAGCATTGTTCAATTTTCCCTGCAGTCTTTGCAAGTGTCCATTTTGCAATCGGGATGTGGCCATCCCAGATGGCTACACAGGGCAGCCTCTACAAGAAGCGATACACCTAGAAAAGTTAAGACATTTGGATCACAAGTGGTTGAACAGGTGAACACATTTTGTAATATTATAAGCTGAAAATATATTTTGTTTCAGCTTCACTCACAGGCTTCGTGAGAGCTCCCCCTGCAGATCAGGGCCCCCCCTCCCCCCTCCCCCCCAACCACCCTCACACATTCCCCCACCAGCAGTTCAGCTAAGAGCGAATCATAGAATTTGCAGGGCAGAATGTAGCACCGTCAATATGACGCGAGGCAGGTTGAGGTAATGTCAATTGAATGCTTTATTAAGTAGAACTTTATCCCCAGCAGCGTGGTTACAGAATGCAACTGCTGAGGGAAATGGAGGGAAAAACTGGGTTCTTATACCGGCATTTCTGGGTGGAGTCCAGTAGGTGGCAGATCCTATCAGGACCTGGCACCCCTCCACCAATAGCCTGTCGACACGTGGTGTACCGTATTACCCCTAATACATACCACCACACAGAAGGAAACCATTTGGCCCATCGAGTCTGCACCGGCCCTTGGAAAGAACACCATATCCAAGCCCACACCCCCCTTATACAGAAGCCCAGCAACCTGACCCAATCCCTTTGGGCACTGAGGGCAATTTAGCGTGGCCAATCCACCTAACCTGCACATCTTTGGACTTGTGGGAGGAAACTGAAGCAGCCGGAGGAAATCCACGCAGACATGGGGAGAACGTGCAGACTCCGCACAGACAGTGACCCATGCCGGGAATCAAACCTGGGACCCTGGAGCTGTGAAGCAACTGTGCTAACCACTGTGCTACCGTGCCCCCTATCTGGGGGAGAAGTGCGTGTGTGGTATATTCTTGTTCTTTCGCGAATGCAGAGCTTTCAACTTTACACTCATCTCACTGTCCCGACAATTTTCAATGCTCCCTGCTGGGGTTCTCTTTGAGTTGTTCAGCAGAGCTCGCCTGCAGTGCCAGCCCAGCACAGATTGAACTTGCATTCAGTACTGTGCTATTCCAACAGCAGGCTCCTCTCACTTTTAATTTGAGCAACATGGTAGTCTTTAAGCATTTAGTAAGCTCCCGCCCCTCCTTTCCCCACCCCCAGTCACTATTTTCTTTACCCCATCATTGCAGACACCCTGGCATCATCTTTCACCTCCCCACTGTTACCCTCCAGCCTGAACCCTTCTCCTTCAGGGATGGCCAGGTGAACATGCACATTCTCAACTTCCCTGAACATCTCACCACATCCACATTCAACTCCCTGACTTCCTTCTTCCCACCCCAGTGTTTGTGTTTGCCTCCGTGTCGCCTCCAACAATCCTCGGTGCTCCCTCTGCCACTCTCACACTCACCCTCTGCCCCTCTCGCACTCAGCATTCCATCTGCACATGCACCATGAGTTTGCTCCCCAGGAGATAGACATTGGCTCCACAGATTCCTTCCTGGCAAGTTCGCCTGGACATTCCATCTCATCACCACCCCTCCCACCCCCTTACACCTTCAGATACCTCACACACACCCTCCCCCACCCCTCAGTACCATAGCATGGGACATAAAAACAACATCTAAAAACTGCTTCATGGCATCTTGCAAAATCCTTCTTAGTTAAGAAAACATTTCCTAATTATTTCACTTGTTTTGGATAAAGCATGTGTGCACTCAAAGCTTGTAAACTCAACCACTTTTAAGCCATGGAAATTACATACCACTAATTTCTACAGGTTTAGCTAAAGTCAGGAGTAACTCTGGTCTAAACAAGTTCTACAATGGCAGCTTTTGCACGCATTAACGTGTTATTTCCATAAAGCAGAATTTTGAAGCCGGTGGATCTGAGGCCACCAACAATTTAATTGAGCACATTCTGAAATTAGTTCGAAGTATTTGGGATTTATTGGCAAAACCAACATTTATTACATTCCCCTCATTGGTGTTGTCTGGCTTGATCCAGAGCACAGTTAAGTCAACCATATTGTTGCAGGACTGGAGTCACATATAAATCAGAGCAGGAAAGGATTATCCTCATAAAAGAGCTATAGGGTGCGGTGACAATCCAACAGTTTCATGGTCACTCTTCAGCATCAGCTTAAGTCAAATTTTCAAACTGCCACAGACACGTTATTCTCAATGTTATTCAATCAATGTCCCTCCAATTACTAGTCCAGTAACTTAGTCACTGTGCTACCATATCTGGGTTCCTGGGTTATGGGGATAGGGTGGAGGTGTTGACCTTGGGTAGGGTGCTCTTTCCAAGAGCCGGTGCAGACTCGATGGGCCGAATGGCCTCCTTCTGCACTGTAAATTCTATGATAATCTATGATAATCTCTGATAGCCATGTGTTTTCAGATAGATGTAACTCTGTTGTATCTGACTTGTACCCTGAATCCAGTTTACATTACTAGATTTGCACTGTTTAAAAAAAATAGAACTTGGTATTTTTGGGCCTATTTTACATAAATATACCTACTTGTCATTATGTGGTTAGCACAGTTGCTTCACAGCTCCAGGGTCCCAGGTGTGATTCCTGGCTTGGGTAGCTGTCTGTGCGGAGTCTGCATTTCTCCTCGTGTCTGCGTGGGTTTCCTCCGGGTGCTCTGATTTCCTCCAACAGTCCAAAGATGTGCAGGTTAGTTGGATTGGCCTTGCTAAATTGCCCCTTTAGCTTTCAAAAAAAGGTTAGGTGGGGTTACTGGGTTATGGGGATAGGGTGGAGGTGTGGGCTTAATTGGGGTGCCCTTTCCAAGGGCCGGTGCAGACTTGATGGGCCGAATGGCCTCCTTCCGCACTGTAAATTCTATGATCCCTTTTCTCCTCTTCCTTGAGTCTGTTTGGGACATCTTGCCTCAGAAGCCAATTCTCGGAGGTGAAAGAAAATAAGGTGGACCCAAGATGAAGAACTAATGTGGAAACTGGAGCCACTGGGATATTGGTACTAATGATATGCCTCTCATGGTGTTGCGGTCAATGAATATTTGCGTGAGGTCCCTTCGGACAAAGTAGATGTCAGGTTGGGATAAATGCAACTGATTTTTACTGGATTTTAGAAGCAAATTCAAAGACAATATAGATGTTTCAATTCATTGCACTGTTGATTTGTAATCAGTGTTGACTAATAAACGTATATGAGAAGGTATGCATCAGCTCGTATCTGAATTATTGGAAGTAATCATGATATCAAATGTAAGTCTTCATTTTCATTGTTTCATGGACTGTATCGGTATCTCATTTAATTTATTCTGCTCAATATTTTACTAAGGAACAGGGGCGGGATTTTTAAAAACTTCATGTCAACCAAATGTCTAATTCCATTATGACATTGTAAAAAACAAAATATCTGGGGCGTGAATCCCGTCCCCGCCGGTTGCCGAATTCGCCGGCAATGGATATTCGGCGGGGGTGGGAATCGCGGCGCGCCGGTTGGCGGACCCCCCCCCCCTGGCGATTCTCCGGCCCGAATGGGCCGAAGTCCCGCTGCTGGAATGCCTGTCCCACCTCTCTTACCGGCGGGACAAGGCGGTGCGGGCGGGCTCCGGGGTACTGGGGGGGGGCGTGGGGTGATCTGGCCCCGGGGGGTGCCCTCACGGTGGCCTGGCCCGCGATCGGGGCCCACCGATCCGCGGGCGGGCCTGTGCCATGGGGGTACTCTTTTCCTTCCGCCTTCGCCATGGTCTCCACCATGGCGGAGGCGGAAGAGACCCCCTCCACTGCGCATGCGCGGGGATGCCGTGAGCGGCCGCTGACGCTCCTGCGCATGCGCCGCCTGGCAAAGTCAGTTTCGCACCAGCTGGCGGGGCACCAAAGGCCTTTCCCGCCAGCTGGCGGGGCGGAAATCAGTCCAGCGCCAGCCTAGCCCCTCAAGGTTAGGGCTCGGCCGCTCAAGATGCGGAGACTTCCACACCTTTGGGGCGGCGCGATGCCAGACTGATTCGTGCCGTTTTTGGCGCCGGTCGGTGGACATCGCGCCGATTGCGGAGAATTCTGCCCCAGATATTTTGTTTTTTACAATGTCATAATGGAATTAGACATTTGGTTGACATGAAGTTTTTAAAAATTCTTTAAGGGGATGTGGGTGTCGCTGGCTGGGCCAGAATTTGTTGCCCGTCTCTAATTGCCCTTGAACTGAGTGGCATTTCAGGGGGCTGTTGAGAATCAACCACATCCTGTGGATATTGAGACACATGTCGGCCTGACCAGGTAAGAATGGCAGGTTTCTTTTCCTACAAGACATCAGTGAACCAGATAGGATTTTACGAAAATTAACAATGGTATCGCAGTAATCATGTGAATTGAATTAAAATTTCACCATCTGCCTTGTGGGATTCGAACCCAGTGCCCAGCACATTAACCTGGGTCTTGTGGTTATCAGTCCACTCCACCAACACATCCTTGCGTTGAGTGAGGTACCACAATTGGTCTAATTCATCCACTCAAGTGAATTTCCATTTACCAAAAATAGCACAACCTTTTCAATTGCATAATACCACTCGGCCTTGCAAACATAGATCTTTACAATATAAAAGTATTTTGAAAAGGTTAAAACAAATAACTAAAGACAAAGGCCCTGACATTTTGCAGAGTTTACACTGACTGCTGTCAATGGCATTTGAAGCGAGAATTGGTCACTTAAACGATTTGCCTGGTGGGTTCTGTGGATGTCCTACTGTTGATTCAGTGGGAGACCAGGGCTGGTATTTTCACCATGGCAGACAGGCTCGCCATCATAATGTAAATCGCAGAAAAGGCCAAAAATTCTATGTCCTGATTTCGAACCTGTTATTTTGGGGGCGCAGGACTGGAGTCAGGTCAGGGTTGCTAATGCATGATTAATGAAGGTAGCTGGACACCTAGATTACCAGCTACCTCCACTGAAGTGGAATTTTGAAAGAACTGGAGTGTGGAATCTGGAATGTGCAGATTCGAACAGGTAAGAGGAGGTCTGAGCTTGGTGGATTCATTTGGATGGTACCCCTTTACATAGGGTCCTGGGACACCTTGGGAGAGGCAAGGCACCCTTTAGGATTGTTAAAAGTGAACATGATTATGTAATTTTTGTGCACAAACTCATTGGTACTGTCAAGCAGTCAAGGAGCTGTCCAGCTATCAAGGAACTATAAAAGAGTTGTCCAGATAACAAAGATGTCAAAGCTTTTCAAGAAGTGTCGTAACTGCCAAGGAGCTGTCCAAGGAAACTGGATACGTTGGCATGGAGGGGGTCAGACCAAAGGCTGGAACTGAATTGGCATTGTGGTGGGTAATGGGGCACTAATTTGGTGTAGGGGGTATAAGGGCAATAAGGGTGGATAGAGGGGAATGCATTGGCATAGGGGGCATGGTGGCCATGTGGGGATGGGTGAGAGGACATGGGCAAGCATTGCTTGGCATAGATGGCCCACAGGGGATGTGTGGGTGCAGGTGAGGGCATGGGCTGGAGAGATTTATTATTATTCTTCACCTATGCCAGAGCATAGAGGCAGGTCCTGCATCCAGCCCACCCGACAGCAAATTTGAATTGTGGGTAGCAATTTTTAACGGTCAATTTCGCCGAGCCAGGAAATCTTCCAAATCCCTCAACTCAATGGATGGGTGAAAACTGGGGCCCAGGATTCTCCTGCAGAATTTAAAGGCCAAACTGAGGAACTATTTGGGTTTCACTCGCACTGAAAATTTAAAAAAACAGAGCTTTGATGATGATCCTTGTTAGCAGTTATGGGTGGAATTTTGTGGGCTAGTTAGCTGCGGGTGCAAATTCTGTAATGGCCTCAAAATATCACGAGAGACCAAAGCAGGATTTGTAATCGGCAAGATTCCAGAACTCACTCATCCCGGGCCCTCACCCAATGACGTGATCATACTCACTGCCAGGAAGGTGCAAACCTGATTAGCACCAATTTGAATGCGTAACAATGTATTCGCCAGATTAAAGTCGAACCTTCAGACCCCATTGAATTTTCCCACCTAACAGGCATGATATCATAGAACATAGAACATAGAACATGGGGTGAGAATTACGACTGCTGTTTAAAAACGGGAACCAGGCGCCATGACTTCCGAGAGGGAGGAAGGAGGGGGAGCATCACTCTCTACTTAATACCAGGGAGTCCAAGGGGACAGGTCCCACTGGTTAGCGGTTTGGGGGCTGTTGGGGTGGGGGTCGTGGCTGGTGTGCGTGGTCCTGAAGCCTGCTGCCTCATAGAATCATAGAATTTGCAGTGCAGAAGGAGGCCATTCAGGCCATCGAGTCTGCACCGGCCCTTGGGAAGAGCACCCTACTTAAGCCCACACCTCCACCCTATCCCCGTAACTTAGTAACCCAGTGACCCCACCCAACCCTTTTTGACACTAATGGGCAATTTAACATGGCCAATCCACCTAACCGAGGCATCTTTGGACTGTGGGAGGAAACCGGACCGCCCGGAGGAAACCCACGCAGACATGGGGAGAAAGTGCAAACTCCACCCAGACAATGACCCGAGGCTGGAATTGAACCTGGGACTCTGGAGCTGTGAGGCAGCAGCACTAACCACTGTGCCGCCCGACTGTGCCACCATGCCGTCCGACTGTCCCACTTTGCTGCCCGACTGCATGTGTTGTACCAAAGGTTCTTAGACCGCTTGTTATTCTGCTGCCTGGGCTGTTTAAAAAATTCTCAGAGCGTTGTGTTAGTCAGCTGCTTGTGGCATGGGGATATGGCACAGCTGTCGGTGTGGGGCACATGAGATGTTGGAAGGGTGTGATGTGAGTGAAGCAGGCAGGCCTAATGGGCTGGGTGGTTGAGACCCTGAAGGAGAAGGAAACACGGTCCCCAGTGTGGGAGAGGGGGTGGGCATTGCGTTGTGTCTAACTAATCTTGGTTAGTTGAGGAGTAAAGAGAAGTTAGAAAATTAAATTTTGTTTGTGGATATTTAACAAATATATTTACGTTGCAAAAAACAATCTGGCTCAATTTAGGACTGCCTACACAAATGTTTTGATTATTAATGGCCATGGCATGTAAATGTGTTTCAAATTTGAAGCAAAATTTCTCTTATGAAGAAGAGCTTAGATTTATTTATGTTACTTACATTTCCAGCCCTCTTTTCCACATCTGTTGATCTCTCTGTATCACCTACTCCTCTTGACCTCAGGCAATAGATCTCTGTCTCAGCCAAACCACTGAATGATTAGCAGATTAAAGGAATACCAGAGGGAATTTACCCTCCCTTATCTCTGTTTGGTGCTTCCTAGACTGGTATGGTTAATATCTATCACTCAGTATGAGGAAATCAGGAAGCAGGATGTAAAAGTTTTTTTTAATTTTGTCAGGAATGCTATGATGCTTCAACTACACTGCACCATTACACTATTTTTTATCTCAAAGCGCAGTGATTCACAGCTGGAAATTGACAATTAATTTGCATAATGAGGCTCGGCTGGGAGCCTCGATGTCCATTAGTCTGTTGACACAGCTGTGCTGAGGGAAAAGCAGTGCTTGATTGACAACTCTTTCACTTATATCTATTTTTTCAATTGCATAATGTTTATTTGGACAAGATAAAGAGGTGCCAAGTGTTTATAGGTTCTACTCTTGATACTTTGAAGGTTTAGATAATTAACACTTTTATAGTGCTTTAGCAAAAGCAGAAAAGAAAGTTATGAATGAATGACTTGTCCACACATACAATTGTTCAGAGTTCCTCAGGGTAGTGTCCTAGGCCTAACCATCTTCAGCTGTTTCATCAACGACCATCCTTCCAGCCTTAGGTCAGATCTGGGGATCTTCGCTGATGATTGCACAATGTTCAGCACCATTCATGACTCCTGTGATACTGAAGCAGTCCATGTACAAATGCAGCAAGACCTGGACAAATTTCACACTTGAACTTACAAGTGGCAAGTAACATTCATGCCATACTAGTGCCAGGTAATGACCATCTCCAACAAGAGAGAATCTAACACTGGACCCTTGACATTCAATAGCATTACCACCACTGAGTCCCCCACTGTCAACGCCTAGGGGTTACTATTGACCAGACATTGAACTAGACTAGCAATATAAATACTGTGGCTACACGTGCAGGTCAGAGGCTAGGAATCCTGTGACATGTAACTTCCTGACTCCCCAAAGCCTGTCCACCACCTACAAGGCACAAGTCAGGAGCATGATAACAGAACAAAGAACAAAGAAAAGTACAGCACAGGAACAGGCCCTTCGACCCTCCAAGACTACGCCGACCATGCTGCCCGTCGAAACTAAAATCTTCTACACTTCCAGGGTCCATATCCCTCTATTCCCATCCTATTCATGTGTCAAGATGCCCCTTAAATGTCACAATCGTCTCTGCTTCCATCACCTCCTCCGGCAGCGTGTTCCAGGCACCCACTACCCACTGTGTAAAAAACTTACCTCGTACATCTCCTCTAAACCTTGCCCCTCGCACCTGAAACCTATGCCTCCTAGTAGTTCACCCTTCCAACCTGGGAAAAAGTCTCTGACTATCCACTCTGTCTATGCCCCTCATAATTTTGAGGACCTCTAACAGGTCGCCCCTCAACTTCCTTCATTCCAGTGAGAACTTCTGCACCCTCTCGAAAGCCTCCACATCCTTCTGGTAGTGTGGCAACCAGAATTGAACACTGTACTCCAATTGTGGCCTAACTAAGGTTCTATACAGCTGCAACATGACTTGCCAATTTTTATACTCAATGCTCCGGCCATTGAAGGCAAGCATGCCATATGCCTTCTTGACTACCTTCTCCACCTGTGTTGCCCCTTTCAGTAACCTGTGGACCTGTACACCTAGATCTCTCTGACTGTCAATACTCTTGAGGGTTCTACCATTCACTGTATATTCCCTACCTGTATTAGGCCTTCCAAAATGTATCATCTACTGATATATTGTCCACTTGCCTGGATGAGTGCAGCTCAACCATCACTCAAAAAGCTTTCCATCATCCAGGATAAAGCAGTCCACTTGATTGGCACCCTTTTAACAAACAGTAAATCCTTCAACCACCGATACTAGTGGCAGCAGTGTGTGCCATCTACAAGATGTACTACAGGAATACATCAAGGCTCCTCAGGTAGCACCTTCCAAACCCACGAGCACTACCACCTAAAAGGACAAGGTGAGCAGATACATGGGAACACCACCACCTGGAGGTTCCTCTCCAAGTCACTCATCACCCTGACTTGGAAATATATTGTCGTTCCTTCACTGTAGCTGGGTCAAAATCCTGGAACACCCTCTCTGACAGTACTGTGGTCGTACCTACACCACATGGACTTCTGTGGTTCAAGAAGGCAGCTCACTACGATCTTCTCAAAGCAACTAGGGAGGAACAATTAATGTTGGTCAGCCAACAAAGCCCACATTGAATGAATAAAAAAACTAGAGATTTTATTGGTTCTGTACAGAGTGTATGCTAAGTGAATGGGAATGGAAGTGTCGTAGGTTGGCATGGGGGTTATGGGGGGCCCATTGGGGTGCATGGAGGGGAAAAGGTTGGCATGGACCATATGAGAGGCCATTGGGAGTGAGTGGTGGGGCATGGGTTGGTATGGTTGTGACATGGGGAGTGTGCGGGGGGATGGATGGGGGCAAGGTGAGAGGGTGTGAGGGGTGAGGGCTAGAGGGTTATTTTTTGTTTAAATCTTTACATTATAACTGTGACCAAAACTCAGGGCATCAAGGTTTTTAACCGGTTGGCCTCGGCACCTGGCAGCCCGAATGACTGCCTTCATACTGCGTCGGGGGGTAACAAGCCTGACTTCAGTTAGCACCTGCCCTCCAGAATGAAAATCCCACCTTTGGAGGCACGTTCTCCCGCAGCAGCCAAACCAAGCAGGGAGATTTACCGATTCCTGCAACCTAACTTGAGAATTGAAATCCAGCTGGGCAACTCTGTACCTCTCCACAAATGTTGTATTTCTAATTTGTTTGCCCGATATTGCGGGAAAGTGTTCTGAAAAAAACTCAACACCAATGCATAAACAGTTTTTTAAAAACTCATCAATTGTTTTATTGATCAGTTTAATTTTAAAATAGAACTCAAAGGTTTTATTCTAATATTAGACATCTGATAAATAAATCAATAACAGTTTTTATCCAGGGTTTATAATAGGCAATCATTTGTATCATTACGCTGGCCTCCAAACCAACTTATTTTCTCATGATATAACCCGAGTTGATTTGAAGACAATGCTAGATTCCAGGCTACTTGCTCCCGGCACACAAATACAGGCAAATGGATTTTCCTCCAAATCTCTATTTGCTTTGGGGTGGGTTTGGACTGATAATTAAGCAAAATGTGTTCTTAGTTGTTGCAGCCTTAAATCTGTCACACAAAATCTGTACTCAACAATCGTTTCAAAAGAAGTACTTGCCCATGTTTAATATCTGCTGGAATTCCTGTTTACTGCATAAAAATTGATCGGCGACAGAGTGTTGAATCACTCCTATCCATCTTCCCAACTCCAGCCCGAAACCCATCTCAAGACATTATCCGCCTTTTGTAAGATAGATATCCTGGAGTCAGAAACCACATTCAGGGGAAGCAATTTTCGCATGATGTTACTTCAGAGTAGAATTCAGACAATGCCTGATTGTAAGTGTAATTCTGGTAGCGCACATCAACAAAATACAAGGATGAGGAAGTTCAACCTGAAATAGAAACTCTCCTCTCCATCCCCAATGGGATCTGAGGCATCATTGTAATTTTGGTAAGCTGTGGTTGCCAATAATGCGATTGTATCCACGTGCCCATTGTTATGACAACCACAAAGATCTCCCCGTGGGCTTTGTAGAGTACAAATTCACCTACTGATTGCCAATTATGAGATGCATGGCGAGAGTTTAAAACGCCATCTCTGTCAGTCCACGGGCTGGGACGCAAGTGTTGTACAAGGCTGTCATCCTCCTTGTTACTTTACTAAAGGGAGTTATTGTCAGAAAACTGGCCTTGTCCAAGTTATTTCACCCATAAGCGACTAACCAATTTCAACTGGATGCAAAGTGCACTGGTAAATCCAAGAGTGAAAGTTGATCAGAAGTGAAGGTAGGTGCGGGCTGAGGGTTGATTACAGAACTCCTGCTTCCCCCAACTCTGCAAAAGAAAAAAACAGCTTTGGGCCATTTTTGGACTGGCCTCCAGTCGTCTCTTTAAGAACTGTTGGTTAAGCTGCTCCTCCGAAGCATCCTGCTTGAGCCGTTTCAAAATTTAGCAAGTGACCCAAATGCATGCACAGGTCAATGTTGTTAAATTACATGTTATTTTATCTCTTCTACTTCTGCAAAATTAGTGAAATGATGTTAAATCTATGCCACTTACCTTGCATCCAAATTTCTTTGAATGTTCAGTCAAGCCTTTTGCTGCTTCCTTCATTTGGCTCCTATCTTAGCAATGGGGGCATAGATTTCCCATGGGAATTGCATTTGTCTTTTACTGTGCACAAAAGGAGGATGAGGACAGGTGGCTGGATTCTCCGGCCTCCCAACTATGTGTTTCTCAGCAGCGGGAGGGCGGCACACCGTTCACTGGAGGTGAGAATCTCTGTTTCCACCGCTGTCAATGGAAACCCGGGGGTTGCGGGGGGTGGGGGGGGGGGGGGGCGCTGTAAACTGGGCCAGAGAATCCCGCCGCCTGTGAATGGCCAGTGAATTTCAACCGTGAATGAGGAAACACTGGAGATTTTGATGTCGGGTTTCACTTTTCCTTGTGCACTCATAAACTAGACCGACCTAAAGGTCTTACTTATATGGCTGTTAGTATTTGATTGAATGGTAATTGTCTACTCCAGTATTAGACATAACACGGTACACTCTGGCCTTCATGTGGTCACCTGACCTGGATGTCGCAGGTCATGTAAGTATAAGTTATAGCCAAGCTGTACAGGCCTCGCAATCGTGTTTATGTTCTGTTAATAATGCAGTTAGTTTACAGTCATGATATTGGTCATCCTGCAACATAAAAACAAGACAGTATTTTCAAAGGCTGTACCTCCTCAAGGATGGTATCAAGAAAATGGACCAGGTCTTCCTAAGTGATCAGGAAAATCTGTCCAGCACACTTTCATGGCTCATAAGCTGCACAGCTGACCCATGTGTGAGTTCATGTGCCATTTTGTTTTAGCTTTTCACACCAGGGCCATGTGTGCAGTGCAGTTGGTAAGCACTAGAGTGCATAAGTGAGGGGTGTGGATGCAGAGGTCGACCATTTAGAAGGCCCACCTCAGTTTTCCAGCACAGTATCCCAACTCCCAACTGTGTTTAAAGGCGACATAAACTTCACCTCCTTCATCCCTGTAACCACCCACAAGCCGTTACTACTGCATGCCATCTGTTTGACCTCCATGTATCTCTGATGCTTCCATAGATCACCCATGCTGCTGCAGGTTATCTCTATGCCCCCCCATATATCCTTCATCCCTCCTAAAATTATCTATGCCACCACAGGTAACCTCCATGGTACGGTGGCACAGTGGTTAGCACTATTGCCTCACAGCACCAGGGACCCGGGCTTGATTCCCAGCTTGGGCCATTGTGTGTTCAGAGTCTGTACGTTCTCCCTGTGTCTGCGTGAGCTTCCTCCGGGTGCTACGATTTCCTCCCACATGTCCTAAAAGACGTGCTTGTAAGGTGAATAGGACATTCTGACTTCTCCCTCAGTGTACCCAAACAGGTGCTGCAATGTGAAAATTAGAGGATTTTCGCAGTAACTTCACTGCGGTATTAATATAAGCCTACTTTGATGCTAATAAAATTATTATTATGTATCTTCCATTGCCATTCACCCACCATGCATTATTACAGTCCTCTGGTTCCATGCAATATCATTGGAAAATATTTTACATTCCTTCACAAAGCAAATAAATGCATTATCACCTCATAAATAATAATACCACTGACTCTGAGAAAAAATACATTCTGCATATGAAGAAAACTTGTAATACTTGTAATCCTATTGGTTTGTGTCAATAAACAGAAACCACATCAAAGTGATAATCTGATAATACAACTTCTTCAATCTGCCATTTATTCTCCTCACAGGGGGAATATCTCCTGTGCTGAAACTCAGAAGCAATTGAAACTCAGTCAAGCATTGATAATGGCCACAGTTGTTCAAAGAATAGATTGATCCCCGGGGAAGAAAGAGCAGCCGGTGCTCATTTCGATTTCAAAGCAGAATGACTCTCAATCAATAAACGGGAGCAGGTAGCTATATTTTTTTCAGGTGGTAAGACCAAGATTTTAAAAAAATCTGGTAGATCCATTTAAATAACAGTAGAAAAGTTGACAGCACACGCTAACAGGACATTGTGCAACTTTTTTCATTATGTGACTTTCTCTATTGGAAAAGCTTTGCAATGCGTGTGATAAAATATGCAAGGTTGGGCAAGGTAAGGATTAATTTACCTTTGTAGGATAGATCCCGATGATGAATTATTGTGGGTAGAATCTTGTGGAAATACAAGGCTTTCAGCTGCCATCTTAGAGCTGATGATTAGAGCTCTGTGTTGCCTCTTTTCAGGAACAACCGGTTCACCTTGTTCCACTTAGGCAGTTAATAAGCCAACGTGAGGCCAATCAGAGAATCTCAGTTCATCTGATTGGCATTGCAACCTGGAAGACAATGGCCATTGATGGCACGACACTCATCTGAGGCCTAGAATCATTGTTAGAACCAGACCAGAGGTGAATAATGCTGGGAGGGGTTTTCCGGGTTGGGATTTGATGGGGAGGGGTGTCAAGGGTTTCTCCAGCAAGGCCAGGTGATGGGACACTGTGTGGTTTTTTTTGCTCCATTCCCAATGCCTGGTCCCTTGATCAGGCATTGAGTGCCTTTGATCCAGGGACCCCACTCTGGGAGTATGCAAGCAGCCACACACGGTTTTGCTCATCGTGCATCCACATGACAAGTAGCAGCCCACCGCTGGGTTAATATTAGTGGTGGCAGGATGAAGCGGTTCAGTGAGCATCAATTGACAACTTAAGGGCCTCAATTGCCAACGGGGCAGGAAGACCATCCACAGGCCTCTCTGCCACCAACTAAGCAGGGTGGGCATATTGAGGAAAATTGGATTTCCTCCAAACACATACAAAATGGCCTTTAACACACCAATGAAGACCTGAAGTCCACTTCAACCAGCAGAAGAGAATTATCTATTTCACTCCCAAGTGGCCAGTGCCCTGAATTTATCTTCAGATGCTTGTAAGAAGAAGCCACTGCCCTTTGTCACTTAATTCAGGCAGCTACTTGCCATTGAATAAATCAGGTCAAAGGTAGCCTATTGAGGATTGCTGCCCAGTTCAGTGGAAGGACACAGATAAAGCGATATCTTGGGCGGGGTTCTCCATCCAAGGATGCTCAGAATGCGTTCCCCGATGGGTCGGAGAATCGAGCGTTGGGGGAACTCATCCGAACGCGATGCTCTGTCCCCCCAGCTCATGGCGAGAATGAGGTCCATGATGCATGCAAGGGGGTGGTGAGGAGGGGGGGGGGGGGATATAAATAAATGCAAATGGGTCTTATTGATCCATTTGCATCTATTTAGTGGGCCTGGCACCCAATGCTCGGAGTTCCATGACACTCCAATCCCCGTGGCCAGGAATCAAGTGGGTGCGGATCACTTGTGGTCACTATCAGCGCAGCCCACTGCGAGTTCCACCATGCCAAGGCCACGCTGCTAGAGGCCATTTAAGCACATCTGAGGACCCCCCCCCCCGCCCTGGCCATTGGTGAGACAGCTGGGTTTTTGCGACTATCAACAGTTTCCTGGTGACCATTGCTGGCTTTAAATTCCAGATTTATTGTTTTAATTCTAAGCATTAAGGGCAATCCAAACACTCAAGGGTGTGATTTCACTGCACGTACCTCTCTTTGATGTGGTCAGTGTTCGTAAACATTGGGGTTTTACCACTTAGGCCACTGAACCATGAAGGGAGATGAATGAGTCAAAGCTGGAGGTGGTTTGTCAAAGCTGTCAATCACAGACCACTATTGGAAAGCTATGAATGGCTTGCAGCTAATGGATCTGTGGAAACCAGATGCAGGTCACAGCTGTTCTCTTTCCAGGAATGGACACATGGCGCTGCAAGGTAAATGTTACAACTATAATTCTTCTCACTGCCCCTGTCTGGACCACTATCTAGCTTCCATACAAGGGTTTATATAATGGAGGCGGGGGGGATGCGTTCTGAGTGGGGGAGGGTCTGTGGGGAGGTCCCTTTAGGCAGTGGGTCCCTGTGAGCAGTTCCCAATTACAAAGAAGAACAAAGAACAAAATACAGTACAGCCCAAGAACAGACCCTTCAGCCCTCCAAGCCTGTGCCAACCATGCTGCCCATCTAACCTAAAACCTTCTATACCTTCGGGGTCCACATCCCTCTATTCCCATCCTATTCATGTACTTGTCAAGACGCCTCTTAAATGTCACAATCGTACCTGTTTCCACCATCTCCTCCAGCAGCGAGTTTCAGGCACCCACTACTCTCTGTGTAAAAAAAACTCCCTCGCACATCTCCTTTCAACTTTGCCCCTCACACCTGAAACCTCTGTCCCCTCGTAATTGACTCTTCCACCCTGGAAAAAGCTTCTGACTATCCACTCTGTACATACCCCTCACAATTTTGTACACTTCTATCAGATCAGCCCTCAACCTCCGTTGTTCCAGTGGGAACACACCAAGTGTTTCCAACCTCTTCTCACAGCTAATGCCCTCCATACCGACCACATCCTGGTAAATCTCTTCTGTACCTTCTCCAAAGTCTCCACATCCTTCTAATAGTGTGGAGACCTTGGGCGAAATTCTCCCCCAACGGCGCGATGTCCGCCGACTGGCGCCAAAGACGGCGCCAATCAGACGGGCATTGCGCCGGCCCAAAGGTGCGGAATGCTCCGCATCTTTGGTGGCCTAGCCCCAACATTGAGGGGCTAGGCCGAAGGCGGAGGGATTTCCGCCCCGCCAGCTGGCGGAAATGGCGTTTGTTGCCCCGCCAGCTGGTGCGGAAATGCGGCGCATGCGCGGGAGCGTCAGCGGCCGCTGTCAGTTTCCCACGCATGCGCAGTGGGGAGAGTCTCTTCCGCCTCCGCCATGGAAAGAGTGCTCTCACGGCACAGGCCCGCCCGCGGATCGGTGGGCCCCGATCGCGGGCCAGGCCACCGTGGGGGCACCCCCCGGGGTCAGATCGCCCCGCGCCCCCCCCCAGGACCCCGGAGCCCGCCCACGCCGCCGGCGTAAATCAAACCTGGTATTTACCGGCGGGACAGGCAATTTCTGGGTGGGACTTCGGCCCATACGGGCCGGAGAATCCAGCGGGGGGTCCCGCCAACCGGCGCGGCCCGATTCCCACCCCCGCCCAATCTCCGGTACCGGAGACTTCGGCGGGGGCGGGGGCGGGATTCACGGCGGCCAACGGCCATTCTACGACCCGGCGGGGGGTCGGAGAATGACGCCCCAGAATTGAACACTTTATTCCAAGTGCGGCAGATCTAAGGTTCTATATAGTTACAACATGATTTGCCAATTTTTCTACGCTGATGAAGGCAAACATGCCTATGCCTTCTTTTTAAAAAAAATTTAGAGTACCCAATTCATTTTTTCCAATTAAGGGGCAATTTAGCGTGGCCAATCCACCTAGCCTACACATCTTTGGGTTGTGGGGATGAAACCCACGCAAACACGGGGAGAATATGCAAACTCCACACGGACAGTGACTCAGAGCCGGGATCAAACCTGGGACCTCGGCACCATGAGGCAACAGGGCTAACCCACTGCACCACCGTGCTGCCCACATATGTCTTCTTGACCCCCTTCTCCACCTGCATTGACAATTTCAATGACTTGTGGACCTGTACACCCAGATCCCTCTGCTGGTCAATACTCTTAAGCTCCGGATCAGGTGGGGCTGCAGAATGAAACAGGGGCGGACACACAAGGCCAGCTGGGGGAAGGAGGACAGGTGGCAGCGGCAAGTGTCCTGCATGCCCGGAGGGCCAGAAGGCACCCATCCTCGCCCACTTCATATAGGATGTGGCATCCTCTGTCATCCCACCTCCACCGTCCATTCCCCTTCCCCCATCCCTCCCCCTTCCCCTTCCCCTATCCCTTCCCCCACCAGCCACCCTGTTCCACACTCCCTGGTCTGTGTACCATCACTCCAGGGTGTTGGGACTGTGTCGGCACTGTTGGTGGGTCACTGTCGAGGGCAGGGGGGGAATGTTGACCCGCTGAGAGCTGAGCGCTGGTGCTCCTCATACTATACCACAGTCTGACTCCTGCCTGTCTGCTGAGTGTTCTCTCATACCCATCACCTGCACATGGTGTGCCTGGATAGGGGAGAGAGATATTAAGGACCGCCATGCCCGGGGGGGCTGGGGCATGGGATTGGTGGTTGGCCCGCATTGCGGAGGTAAGTGTCAGAGATGTCATATTTCTCGAGTGCAACATCTTTTAATGCTGTACATGTGTGTCCCCCAACTGACCCTGGCCCCCGATGGTGCCGCCCACCTTCCCCACCCGGGAATGCCCACCTGCGACTGGAACATATTCCCCAGTGACCGGACCATGCTCTGGAGCGCCTCGGCAATGCCCACTTAAGACTGGGACACCTCCTCCAGCCCGACAACAGGTTAATGCTCTGGAGGGCCTTGGCAATGCCCACCTGAGACTGGGACACCTCCTCCAGCCCGACAACAGGTTAATGCCCTGGAGGGCCTTGGCAATGCCCACCTGAGAATGGGACATGCTTCGCAGCGCCTTGTCAAGGTCCAGTGGGACTGGGACACGTCATCCAGTGACTGGGACATGTATTGAGGTGCTCAGCCATGGCTGTCACTGACTGAGCCACGCCTTGGATCCCTCCACTCATGCTGCTGATGTCATGCTCCAGGTTTTCCACTTGCCTGGTTTTTTCTGCCTCCGCCTAATGTGCATTAGCAACTGTGTGGTGCTGACCAGATTGAGCCCCAGAAACCTGTCTCTCATGTCGCCCACCATGGTGTGCATGTCTGCACTGGTGGAGGGTGGTGTGGTTGACAGCTGTGCCACGAATATGGTGGTCTCCTCAGACTACCCCGCCAAGGTGTTCTCATGGGAGATTGGGGGGGGGGGATCACCCCACAGGGGTCTGCACCGTCGGATGGAGATCCTATGGGAGAATAGATGTGTGGTCATTGGGAAGGATGGATCATTCTGTATGATATTAACATCTCCCGTGTGACAGGTCATCAGGGTGGGGGCCGGTGGATCCTCACCTCTGCGTCGTATGCCAACTTCTATGTGATAGATCTGTCGTCAGCCACCCTCACGACCTCCAGGGCCCGTTCTTCGTAGGGATGAGGTCTCTGATGCCCACCACCCTGCTGTCCATCTGGGCATCTCTTGTCTGTTGTAGACCAACTTCTCCCACGGGGACACAGAGACAGCATCGTGAACCGGATGCTTCGTTCATCGCGGTGGTGGGGGGGATGAGGCGTTTGGGAGGATGGGAAGCATGGGGGGGTTGGGGAACATGGGGGGGAATGGAGGGGGTGGCATGGGCTGCACTGCTGGTAAGGTGGGCCAGTGCACGGCACAGTGCTGGATGGGGGCATGCCAGGTGCATGCTCGTGGGTGGGCAGTGCCACGGGGTTAGTGCAAACCCACCCATGCGGCCAGGTGGGGCCGCGATCTTCTTACGGCACAGGGTGCCAGTCCTCCCGGCGATGCTCCCTGAACTGACTGCCGCTGCCACTTCCTTCCAGGCGGCACTGGCTGCCCTGTGGCTGACACTCCGAGCTCCTTGTCTTTTATAGTGGTCGTGTGATGCCCTCTTGTGGTGATGCCACCACTGGGTGTTCTGATTACCCATTGGTTACATGTCTGGATATCATTACAACCACAACTTTGAAATTAGAACCAGATCATTGAGGGGTGATGTTGGGGAGCATTTCTTCACACAATGATTGTGGAAATTCTGTTCCCCACCAAGTTGTGAAAAAAACTCAGTCAACTAGTGGGCAGCATGGTGGCAAAGTGGTTAGTACTGCTGCCTCACAGCGCCAGGGACCCAGGTTCAATTCCGGCCTCGGGTGGCTATCTGTGTGGAGTTTGCACTCTCCCTCCATGTCTGCATCGGTTTCCTCCGGGTGCTCCGGTTTCCTCCCACAGTCCAAAGATGTGCAGGTTAGGGGAATTGGCCATGCTAAATTGCCCCTTAGTGCCTACAGGTTAGGTGGAGTTCTGAGGATAGGGCGGGGGATTGGACTGAGGTAGTGTGGTCTTTCAGAGGGCCGGTGCTTACTAGATGGGCAGAATGGTCTCCTTTTGCACTGGAGGGATTCTATGATTCTATGAACTGAAAATATCAGTCAAGGCAATATGCAGATCCAGTGACACTCTCTGGAGCGAAACAGTCACATCTGTGTCCACTTCATGTAATCCGTTAATAATGGAAGACATCTTCAGGGAACTGCCGCTAAGTAATAATATAGATACAAATGTCTCAAACAAGTCTTGGAAGTCCTGTGCAAGCATCAACTGAAACAGTGGGACCTCCACACTTGAATCCATTGATGTCTTCATGCTGCAGAAACCTCTATGGCTGTCCGAGACTCCAGGCTGTTCTGCACTCGGCAGACAACTCCAGAATGTATTACAGTGCCATTGATAGTCATCCTCTCAAACACAAAACCAAAATAACTAATTAATCCGATTCACAACACTAGAAATAATATCGTCAAGGATCAGGCATCTACCCAATGAAAGTTTAAGCAGAATTGTTACTTCAATTGTGGTCATTAAAAGTAGGTACACGTTTATTTCACACATAACCTGCCACTTGCCATGCAGATGGATAATAATGAAAACTCATAAAGTGCGTTTTATTAATAGTAATTTAATTGCTGTTTCCAGACACCACGGGCGTGATTCTTCACTCCCACGCCGAAGTGGCCGCGCCGTCGTGAACGCCATTGAGGTTCACGACGGCGCGGAACGGCCCAGGTCCCGACCGATTCAGGCCCTGACAATGGGCCAGTATCGGGGCCGCTTCACCTACCCGCGCCAGGCCTTGTCGCCTGCGTAAAAGCGGCGCCGCATACATGACATGGCCGGCGCCGCATAACGGACGTCATCCGCGCATGCGTGGTTGCCGTCCTCTCTAAGTCCGCCCCGCAAGAAGATGGTGGACGGATCTTGCGGGGTCACGGAAGGAAGGAGGTCCTCCTTCAGAGAGGACGGCCCGACGATCGGTGGGCACCGATCGCGGGCCACCCCACATCTGAGGTACGCCCCGGTGCAGGATCCCCCCTCGCCCCCCCGCAGGCCGCCCCGCCAGGTGTGGACGGCGCCGGGGGGAACCCGCCGTTTTGACCTGGCCGCTTGGCCCATCCGGGCCTCAGAATAGTGGGGGTGCCGGAGAATCGCCATTTTGGGTGTCTCCGGCGATTCTCCGGCCTGCGGCCCGCGAAACCCGACCGGGCCATTCCCGCCTCTTGGGGGAATTGCGGGAGGGCGTCGGACCGGCGTCCCCGGAAATTCTGGTGGCCCAGGTGATTCTCCCAACCAGCGTGGGAGTGGAGAATCGCGCCCCATTTTTTTTTCTGGATTCAAACAAAAGGACTGATTTGATTTGATTTGGCTTTGATTTGATTTATTGTCACATGTACTGAATTACAGTGTAAAGTATTTTTCTGCGGCCAAGGGAACGTACACAGTACGTACATTGTAGACAAAAATAGAATAATTGACAGATTACATTGACAAATGGTACATCGACAAACAGTGATTGGTTACAATGCAGAACAAGGAGCCAAACAAAGCAAATACATGAACAAGAGCAGCATAGGATTTCATGAATAGTGTTCTTACAGGGAACAGATCAGTCTGAGGGAGAGTCGTTGAGGAGTCTAGAGGCTGTGGGGAAGAAGCTGTTCCGATGTCTGGATGTATGGGCCTTCAGACTTCTGTACCTTCTGCCTGATGGAAGGGTTTGGAAGAAGGCAAAGCCTGGGTTGGAGGGATCTCTGATAATGCTGTCTGCATCCCTGAGGCAGTGTAGACAGAACCAATGTGCGGGTGACAATCTTGTGTGATGCATTGGGCTGAGTTCACCACACTCTGCAGTTTCTTGCGATCTTGCGCCGAGCAGTTGCCATTCCAATCTGTGATGCAGATGGATAGGATGCTCTCCATGGCACATCTGTAGATGTTTGTGAGAGTCGATGCAGACATGCCAAATTTCCTAGCCTCCGTAGGAAGTAGAGACGTTATTGGGCATTCTTGACTGTTGCATCAACGTGAGTGGACCAGGACAGACTGCACGGTGGCGCAGTGGGTTAGCCCTGCTGCCTCACTGCGCCGAGGTCCCAAGCTCGATCCTGGCTCTGGGTCACTGTCCATGTGGAGTTTGCACATTCTCCCCGTGTTTGCGTGGGTCTCGTCCCCACAACCCAAAGATGTGCAGTCTAGGTGGATTGGCCACGTGAAATTGCCCCTTAATTGGAAAAAAAAATGAATTGGGTACACTAAATTTATGTTTAAAAAGGACAGACTGTTGGTGATGGTGACCCCCAGGAACGTAAAGCTATTGACTATCTCCACTTCGGAGCCATTGATGCAGATGGGGGGGCGGGCGGTGTCGTGCTGCGCTTCCTGAAGTCGATGATCAGTTCCCTGGTCTTTCCGACATTTAAGAGAGAGGTTGTTTTCGGTACACCATGCCACCAAGTGATTTATCTCCCTTCTGTAGTCTGATTCGTCGTTGTCTGAGATACGACCCACCACAGTCATATATCATCCACAAACTTATAGATTGAGTTGGAGTTAAATCTTGCCACACAGTCGTGTGTGTAAGGGACTGAATTTGAATAATAAATTTCCTAACAGAACTGATAGACTGCATGACATCGAGAATTCAATTCAGCATTTACTGTCGGTAAACATACTGCCAACACTCATTGTGCAGTGATTTCAGATTACATTGTGAGCAGAAGATTAAATTATGACTTGTACCAATATGTGATCTTCTTCATTTAACACCATTCCTTCCATTTCAGCAAATAAATGGGATAAAAAGCAATCTTCAGAAATTGTGCTATTAATCACTGTAATCCTAACAGGTATTGACTATATTTTGCTATCATGCTCCATTTGCTACACAGTGACTCGAGCAGATATAGTGTTAAAGTGGAGCATTTTTTCCCAATGCAGCAATACAAATTGCTGAAAAGATTAATTTACCATTAGCAATGATATCCAATAACAAAAAGTTCAAATTGTGACATACATTTGTCTGGCATTGAGCGCAAATAAAATATATTTTTCCCAATCCTTATATGTTATAGTAAAATGATAGCATGGATATAAAGTAGGGTTTGCTGCCACACTTACATACATTTGTTTGATTGCGTATTTTTTTTAATGAGGCAATTCAGGAAAGTAATTAAAATTATTTGCATATAAATGCTAAAACTGTGGCAACTTAGGCACTGCGAGGATATCAAGCATTGTCCGCTCTTTCTAGGATATTTGACATGGGTTATGTCCTTCTTTCTCCTCCACCTTCCCAGTTCAAATCCCTCAGCTTCTTACAGATGTCCATGCTTCTGAGTGTCAGTGATTTATTAGCCTTAATTTCTTGATGTGAAAGAACTACCTTAAAGTGTATCAGAAAATAGGTTAACTCAAAGAGTAAAATAGTGAACAATCTTTTCTTTCATTCCTGGGAATGAAAAAAAGGCCATTTTTGCCCATTCCCAATTGTCCTAAATTGATAAAGCTTGTGAGTTCACTTCAGGGGCGTCATTCTCCGACCCCCCGCCGGGTTGGAGAATCATCGGGGGCTGCCGTGAATCCCGCCCCCACCGGTTGCCGAAGTCTCCGGCACCGGATATTCGGCGGGGACGGGAATTGGGCCTCGCCGGTTGGCTGGCCCACCCGCTCGATTCTCCGGCCCGGATGGGCCGAAGTCCTGCCGATAAATTGCCTGTCCCGCCGGCGTGGATTAAACCACCTTTTGAACGGCGGGACAAGGCGGCGCGGGCAGGCTCCAGGGTCCTGGGGGGGGCGCAGGGCGATCTGGCCCCGGGGGGTACCCCCACGGTGGCCTGGCCTGCGATCGGGGCCCACCGATCCACGGGTGGGCCTGTGCCGTGGGGGCACTCTTTCCCTTCCGCCTCCGCTACGGTCTCCACCATGGCGGAGGCAGAAGAGACTCCCTCCACTGCGCATGCGTGGGAAACTGTCAGCGGCCGCTGACGCTCCCGCGCATGCGCTGCCTGGGGATGTCATTTCCGCACCAGCTGGCGGGGCAACAAAGGCCGTTTCCGCCAGCTGGCGGGGCGGAAATTCCTCCGGCGTCGGCCTAGCCCCTCAATGTTGGGGCTCGGCCCCCAAAGATGCGGAGCATTCCGCACCTTTGGGGCGGCGCGATGCCCGTCTGATTGGCGCCGTTTTGGGCGCCAGTCGGCGGACATCGCGCCGTTTCGGGAGAATTCCGCCCCTGATGTCTCGATGATGGTCTCCTCGGAGCTTCCCTCAGAGTGTATCTCTTGTGTGGTGGAGGGAACGACTCCGGGTGGCCCTGCCTCATCAGATAGAGATCCTGCAAGATGGTGGGTACGTGATCAGTGAGAATGAAGGATCATTTGCCTGACATGAACTATTCATTTGAGACAGCTCATCAGGGTGAAGGGGCAGTGGATCCTCATCTCTCTGGCGCAGGCCAACCTCACTGTCAGTGACTGCTCTCTCCTCGTGCAACCCCATGATTTCCAGGGCCGATTCCTCATAGGGGTTGAGGACTTGAATCTCTGGGACTCCGCCCCCTCAACGTGGCCATTTCCCTTTATTATGGGCCATCTTCCCCTGCGGGGACAAAGAGAGAGATTTGCGAGCCGCACACATGATGGGTTGGGGCGGTCTATAGCAGGTGGCATGTGTGGGCACCACTCCTGGACATGAAGGGGTTGTGCTGGGTGTCAGGGGGTTCTGAGAAACAAGCTTGAAGCTTGGTTGTGGGAAGGGTGCGAAGTGTCAGCCAGTGTACAGGTCCAAAGGTCACTGTAAGTGGCAACACAGGTGGGGAAGATAGTCAAGAAGGCATACGGCATGCTTGCCTTCATTGGCCGGGGCATTGTTGCAGCTGTATAGAACCTTAGTTCGGCCACACTTGCAATATAGTGTTTAAATATGGTCGCCACACTACCAGAAGGATGTGGAGTCTTTGGAGAGGGTGCAGAAGTGATGTACCAGGATGTTGCCTGGTATGGAGGGCATGAGCTATGAGCAGAGGTTGGAGAAACTTAGTTTGTTCTCACTGGATCGACGGAGGTTGAGAGGAGACACGATGGAAGTCTACAAAATAGCCTAACAAGAGGTGTGGAATGGTAGACTAAATGGAGCAATGCTCTTTACTTACATTATTGTTGTGATGTTTTATACATGCCAATGTACCTTTAAGAAGCTGAATAGTGAGATCACTATAATATCACCGTGAATGAGGTTGGAGAGTAAAAGCAGCAGCCTCCATCTTAGATGTTCACGATTGCCTGTTATCCCCACTGTAAATGTTCACTACTGTCGGTGACTCTGTGTCAGGAAGACACCATATGAGTCAGATTTATAGTCCAAGTAATAGATGCCTGCAATTGTTAGGATGCAGGCTAGACCAAGGCCTTTGCAGTGCTGTATATAGTTGTTGCTGGTAATAAACTTCATGTAATTGTGTTCAATCAGAACCCTCATCATTCCCAATATCTTCTTTAGCATAGAGACAGATCTCTTAAGATCTACAGCAAGGCCCTCAACATATACGGTGGCAGCAGAACATTAGAGCCCACGACAGCTACTGCTACAAATTCATTATTTGAATGATATTCAAAATAGCGTTCAAGGTTCGGAATTTCCATGCGAGTTCTGGTGTTAGAGTGGGAGAACCCTCACATCATTCCAATTCCTCTTCAAACATCTGCTGAATTGACACATGATTAAATTTTGTACTTCATTGTCCACACAATGCTCTTCAAAAATTAGAACTAGTCTATCTCCATATTCGGCTCGCTCAGTTGGCTAGATGGTTAGGGTATGATGCGGAATGACACCAACTGCTCAGGTTCAATCCCCATACAAGCAATGGCAGTTCATGGAGGCTCTTCCTCCTCAACTTGCCACATGCTTGTGGAGTGGTGAGTCTCAAGCCATGAGCAGCCAAACTGTCTCCCTGATGCAGAGAGATGCCTGTGGCTCTTCGGGACTATGACTGAATGCAATTTACACATGAGCTTTAAACCATTAAAAGTATATTTCTTTAAGCGATAAAGGCATTAAAATATTGATTGTTTTGAAGATGTACTCAACTCAAGAATTGGGAAAATACTTAGAACATTAAATTAAAATATTGATTGTTTTGAAGATGTACTCAACTCAAGAATTGGGAAAATACTTAGAACATTATGATGTATAGATGTGAGAAACAATTCCAATAGGACAGAGATGAAAATTAAAATTTGTTTTTCCATAATTGAACATTCTAAGCCAGTGCTTGAATCTCCACTGAGCTAGAGAATCTTTGCTCTTTGTGAAGAAATATGCTTTTAAGTATCAATCCAGATTCAGCACCCCGTTGTCTCATTCCTCATAATGGTCTGCAGATACTGTTTGTTTTGTTTTACTGCAGCGAAAATATCTTATTAAGATGAATTTGTACCTGCCTGTACAAAGAAAATATCAGTAAATGGCTGTAGTGTGTTCTTGATCAATATTTTGTGGTTTAAGTCGACTACTTGTTTGCTGAGGTGTAGCCGGTGTAATCTATATGTGAATAAAAGCACCTCGTTCAGATTCCATTATTGCAAAGTCTACTCGGTGGAATATTCTCAAAATTAGTTTATGGGTAAACCTGAAGGATGATTTGATTGGATGAGGCATTTATAAGACCCATGACAGACACTCCATCTCAGAACATTTTATTGTTCAAAGGTGCTGCTGTTAAATGAGCTGGAACACAAACAGTAGAAAACTCATTAAAAAAATGGAACCAATATAAACATGCCCAGATCCTAAAGGCAATGAAAAGTTTTATAATGTGCACTTGCATAGCTCAGTTCATGCTATAAATATCCCTGGTGTATAAAAGTTCTTGATTGAAATTGCATTGTGCAATAATAGTTTAATGTGAATTTTGCTTTCTAATATATTAAATAAAGGCATTAACTGTTTCAAACAAATGGGTTTACATCTTCAGTAGAACATAACAAAGTGATGCAAGTGTGTTAATGTTTTTGTGAATAATATTATATAACATGAGTTTACCACAACAGACCAAGCCAGACTTACCTCCGATTATCGGGATTTACCTCCGGTTATCGGGATTTAAGAAAACAGCAAAGCATTCGGTTTGCCTTGAGGTAGAGTTTGTCTTGTCATTTCTATCAAGGGAACTCTGGAATGATTGTCGTTTGCGGCTTTTAAAAGTACCAGACCATGTTTCTTTAAAGAACACCAATTTGCGTTTGTACAAGGTATGAATGACGCTGCTGAATTTGCTCTATGACTGCACTTTCGGCCTGATGGTCTCTTACCCACACCTTTTGACCAGGTACTAACGTGGAGAGTGTTCTCGCTCCCAGTCGGCAATTATACCAGCTTGACTGTTTGCTCATGATACCTTACTTGTAAGGTGACGTTGGGTCTGAGTTCATGTTGCAATGCGGAGAGTTGATCTGGCAAAGCGCCATTACTTAATGGTGTCTCCCTGTAATTGAGTAAAGTTAACTCTCGATCATTGTTCTTTTTAATTTGATTTGATTTATTTTGTCATGTGTACTGAGGTACAGGCATTGTTCTGAGTACAGTCCAAACAGATCGTTCCACACATGAAAAAGCATATGACATACATAAATGCACAATGTAAATACATAGACACAGGCATCGGGCGAAGCAGAAGGAGTGTTCAATTCTGGTCGCCACACTACCAGAAGGATGTGGAGGCTTTAGAGAGGGTGCAGAAGAGATTTACCAGGATGTTGCCTGGTGTGGAGGGCATTAGCTATGAGGAGAGGTTGAATAAACTTGGTTTGTTCTCACTGGAACGAAGGAGGTTGAGGGGCAACATAATAAATAGAGGTCTACAAAATTATGAGGGGCATAGACAGAGTGGATAGTCAGCAGACTTTTTCCCAGGATAGAGGGGTCAATTACCAGGAGGCATAGGTTTCAGGTGCGAGGGGCAAGGTTTAGAGGAGATGTACGAGGCAAGTTCTTTACACAGAGGTGCCTGGAACTCGCTGCCGGAGGAGGTGGTGGAAGCAGGGACGATAGCGACGTTTAAGGGGCATCTTGACAAATTCATGAATAGGATGGGAATAGAGGGACACAGACCCCAGAAGTGTAGAAGATTTTAGTTTAGACGGGCAGCATGGTCGGCACAGGCTTGGAGGGCCGAAGGGCCTGTTCCTGTGCTGTACTTTTCTTTGTTCTTTGTTCTTTGAGTGCAGTACACCTCAGTGAAGAAGATGTGTGAAGAGATCAGTTCAGTCCATAGGAGGGTCTTTCAGGAGTCTGGTAACTGTGGGGAGAAGCTTTTTTTGAACCTGTTAGTGCGTGTTCTCAGATTTTTGTATTTCCTGCCCAATGGAAGAGGTTGGAAAAGAGCCCGCCCACGCCGCCTTGTCCCGCCGTTCAAAAGGTGGTTTAATCCACGCTGGCGGGACAGGCAATTTATCGGCGGGACTTCGGCCCATCCAGGCGGAGAATCGAGCGGGGGGCCCGCCAACCGGCGTGGCGCGATTCCTGCCCCCGCCGAATCTCCGGTGCTGGAGACTTCGGCAGCCGGCGGGGGCGGGATTCACGCCAGCCCCCGGCGATTCTCCGACCTGGCGGGGGGTCGGAGAATGACGCCCCATGCCCTGGACACCATAGCCTAGGTCATTAATATATCAGGAATAGCATAGATCTCAAAACAGCATAGATCCCCTGGTAAACTCCACAACAAACCTTCCTCCAGTCTGAAAAACAGCTACTTATCACTGCACTCTGTTTCCTGTCTTGTCACTCAGTCAATTTCTTATCCAAGTGCCTACTTTCCCTGAGATTCTATGAGTTGCGATTTTGCTCACAAGTCTGTAATGTGCACTGTGGCAAATGTCTTTGAAATCTATATATACCACATCAACAGCATTGCCCTCATCAACAACCTTCTCTGCTGCACCCTCAAAAAACTCCCAAGTTAGTTGAACATGATTTTGCCTGAATTAATTCATGCTGGTTTTCCTTAATTATCCTGCACTTTTCTGAGTGACTGATTTTGTTCTGAAATATAGTTTCCAGAAGTTTCCCTACCACTGAATGCAAACTGACCAGTTTGCAGTTGCCGGCTTTATCCTTGCACCATCCTTTTGGAACAAGGGTGTAACATCTGCAATTCTCCTGTCCTCTGGTACCAGTTCTGTGTCTCAGGAAGACTGGAAGATTATCACTAATACCTCTGCAATTTCCACTCTCGCTTCATATTGATGCATCTCATCTGGTCTTGGGACCTTATCTATTTTAAGTAAAGGTCGCCGTTCTAACTCCTCCTCCTTCTCAATTAGCCGGATGTATATTGGGTTCCTGATGGTCTCTGGCAGGAATATAACCCACCATGGCGGACAGGAGGTGCCATTTTATACTGGCGGGAAACTGATTCTTGGACCTCCTGTTGCATTTCCCCGAGTCAATAAACGTGCCGCATGGGGCTCAGGAAAATTCCGCACTATGTCTTATAAACACTTCCTTTTGACACCTGGTTATGATGAAAATGCGTTTATATTGTAGAAATACAATTCAACTGCTTCAGAATCTCTCATTTGTTGCACACAATTTGCACTAACATGCAGTCAAGGCCTTGAAAACATTGGAAACATGACGAGCAGACAATCAATGTTTTTATTTTTTTCGAAGTTTAATGTAGTCTGCCTTTGTGTTCAAAGATCCCTGCTGCCTTATTGCTGTAAAGTCATCTGGGACTTTGACAACACTCATAATTTTTGTCAAGTATTGATTTGCACTTTTGCTGCACATGGTTCACTTCTATCTTGATGAATCGCAAGCATGTGAAACAGCAATGCAAAATCAATGAATGTATAGCGTAGTGAAGAGAACTGGAAATGCTAGGTCTAATTTGGGTAACCCCTGCAAAAAGGCACAGTGATTGTGATGCGTGACCCTTGTTCAATGTAATGCATGCAGGATGTGCACTGGCTTTGTGTTGCCTACGCATTTTGAATGATTGCTGCACACAGGCATCACAAACAAAATTGTTCATTCGCCTTTGTATGTCAACAAGGGGTTAAAAATGGTAACTTCCTTACCCCCCTCAAAGTCAGCTTGCATCCTTTAAAGAGGAGGTGCATTATGGCTGCCTCAGGTGTTGGCTGTTATGCAGCAAGCAAATCTGACCTAAGAAGTAATGAAGAAGTCACAATGTGGGAAAGCCGGCTCCAAAATTTTTGAACCTTGTTCTGGTGGATGGAAAAGGTACCCAAGGCGAGGCGGTGGCATAGTAGTATTGTTACTCGACTAGTAATCCGGTGACCCTGCATCTTGTTCTGGGGACCCGAGTTCGAATGTTGAAATTTGAATTCAATGAAAATCTGAAATTACAAGTCTAATGATGACCATGAAACCATTGTTGTAAAAACCCATCTGGTTCACTAATGTCTTTTAGGGAAGGAAATCTGCCACCCTTAACTGGCCTGTCCCACATGTGACTCCAGCTCCACAGCAATGCGCCTGATTCTTCACTGCCCTCTGGAATGGCTGAGCAAACAAGATCTAGGGCAAAAAATGTTGGCCTTGCCGTAACGTCCAAACCACATGAAAGAACAGCCCGTAACAGCCTCCCCGAACAGGCGCCGGAATGTGGTGACTAGGGGCTTTTCACAGTAACTTCATTTGAAGCCTATTGTGACAATAAGCGATTTTCATTTTTCATTTCAACAAAGAAAATTAAGCTTGACCAGACAGAGAAAGGACAAGAGTATAGCGATGATGAAGACATCAGCCTGAATTTTATCTTGTGAGAGCAAGTGTGCGGTGGTCCCGATTTTGTGTAAAATGGTGCGTGATTCTGTCAGGGAGGCGCCCAAACATCTTTGTGCCATCTCAGACACAGGTGGACATTGTTGAGGCACCGATGACTCAGAGTCCTCTGGAGCTCACTCCAGCTGCCCCTTTATCCCATGGTGTCCCCCAGGCCCCACAAGCATCATCAGGGAGGAGGTAACTCTGGAGACAAGCCTGGGGCCTGCCATCAAGGAGACGATGGCAGTCTCCATTTCTTCTAACCCCCCCCCCACCACAACACTGCTGCATCTCAATGGCAATGGGCAGAACAGGGTGGCACAACCACGCCAGTAATGTCAGAAAGTCGACCGGGGCCCTCCGACTCCAGGTCCTCCAGAGGACGTCCGCCAATGGCTTCAAATGGCACATGGCACGGAAAGCAACAGACTGCCTCCACCCTAGATGTGCATCTGGGGGACACACCTAGACACAGCACTAGACCACAGAAGACCAAGTAGAGTGAGGAGCACTGAGTGGACACTGTGGGGGGGTGGAGGGGCACTATCCATAGCTAGAGCGAATGGAAATCTGTCATAGTGAAATGTTCATTATAAAAACATGTCACAACTTGTGCATGTGGCGCCCGTGCCACGTTAACCTTCTCAGCGGGCCTGCCCGCACCACACTCCTACCTCCCTGCTCACGGTCAAAAGCCCCCGCTGCAGACCCCATTCAGGCGATGGGTGTGGGTGCTGTCAGCAACCAGGCAGGAGTCAGACTTTTGCAAAAACTGAGGAGCACCCGATCTTTTCTCTGAGTGAGTTATCATCACTCTCCCGCCTTGTTTGGTGACCCGCTGACAGTGCTGACACAGGCCCATCACCCTGAAGAGATGTTACACAAAGGGGAACAGGGAAATGGAGGCATGGGAAATGGGCGGCGGTTGGACTGATGGACCGAGCCTCAACCTAGGAAATCTGGAGGCAATGAGGGCCTCCATGGTCCTCCGAGCATGTCGGATCCTGGCCACCGCCTGCCCTCCATCTTCCGTCTCCTCTTCAGGCTTGTCCTCCAGGCCACCTGGATTGCCTCATTCTCCTACTCCTACAAGGCCACAAGTCCTACCTCCTTCTCCTCCTCTTTCTTCTCCTCCAGCATGTCACTCCGCTGCTGTGCCTGATTGTGGCGGGCACAGCGACAACCACAAAATGGAAAACTCTCTGGGTGATGTACTGCAAGGTACTAGAGCGATCAAGGCACCAGAACTGCATTTTCAGCAGCTCGCTGCATCACTGAATGACAGCACGGCTGGCAAATTGGGACTCATTATATCGGGTCTCCGCCTCAGTCTCAGACCTCCGCACTGGCACCATTGGCCATTTAAAAAAAAAATTTAGAGCACCCAATTATAATTTTTTCCAATTAAGGGGCAACTTAGCGTGTCCAATCCACCTAACCTGCACATCTTTAGGTTGTGGGGGTGAAACCCATGTAGAGACAGGGAGAATGTGCAAACTCCACACAGACAGTGACCCGGGGCCGGGAATAAACCTGGGTCCTCAGCTTCGTAGGCAGCAGTACTAACCACTGCGCTACCACACTGCCCGCAAGCACCTCAGAAGGTATCCGTTGTCCCTCACAAAACCAACCCATCATCCTGGACTGGTCCTCAAAATCACCGGATATCTGCGAGTGCCCCAGGATTTAGTTTTCATGCACGGTCTCAGGGTAGCGAGCACACACGTGTATGATTCTGAGGCTGTGGTCGCACACAGTCTGAACATTCAGGGAGTGGAACCCCTTCCTGTTAATACAGGGCACTCCTTGATGACCCTGTGCTCGCAGGGAAACATGTGTGCTATCGATCATCCCCTGGACCTGAGGCATCCCAGCGATGGCGGAAAGCCCTGCAGCCCGAGCATCTCTGGGTGGACCTGGACCAGCTTCAAGGTTAAAAAATCCGATGCACAGGCAAAGGGAGCATCGGTTACCTCCCGGATGCACCTGTGGGTGGAAGATTGGGATATTCCACACAGGTCCCCGCTCGAGCCTCAGAATGACCCGGTGGCATTGACGTTCAGGGCTCCTGTGACCTTCGCATCCACTGGTAACAGGTGCCCTCCTCCTCCACAGGGTATCACATTTGCAGGGATATGGCACAGATACCGCTCTGTCCCCCTGCTGAGACGCAGTCTTCTGCGGCACATGCTGACCTCCCCTTCTGGGTGCCACCTCAGCCAGATGGGCGGTCAGGTCTTCAGGGGGTGTGGCAGCCCACTGCACGTGGGGTTCCGACTCTAGCCTGAGTTGTCGCTGCTGCCTTCCATGGCATCTGAGCGCCTTGGTTGCCACAGGCAATGTGAGGGAAGCCTATGTGGCATCGACACCAGCAAGCATTGTTATATCAGCAAAGAGTTGGAGAAGGAGAGAGACCGAGAATCAGTTTGGGCTTCAATCCTGGTGAGGCGGTGGCATAGTGGTCTTGTCATTCCACTGGTAAGCCAGAGACCCAGAGTGATGCTCTGGGGACCCAGGATCAAATCCCGCCACTGCAGATGTTGAAATTGTAATTCAATAAAAATCTGGACCATGAAACCATTGTCAATTGTCGTTAAAAAAACCCATCTTGTTCACTAATGTCCTTTAGGGAAAGACATTTGCCATCCTTACCTGGTCTGGCCTACATGTGACTCCAGGTCCACAGCAACATGGTTGACTTTTTAATTGCTCTCTCAAGGGTACGTAAGGTTGGGTAATAAATGCTGGCCCAACCTGCGACATCCATGTCTCAGGAACAAATAGAAAAAACATCAAACCCCCCAAGTCTCCCCTACCCTTACCATGACTCTCCCGCCTTCTCTCAGAGTGCCATCCAGCGAGCCAGTTGCGCTGGCAGACCTTGTTCTGCAAATTCACCCCGGCCACATCAGGAGCCCTTAGACCCCAGACCTCTGCTGGAACCAATAGGGAGGCCATGCTCAGCTGCGCTCCACTTATCCCTTTGGTTGCGAGAGGATCCTCAGCGGTAAAGTCTTGCTCTTTAGTGTTTGATTGTTGGCATCTGCCTCTATGGTGCTGACACTTCTAGAGTTCTGCCACACTGTTCAGGTATCAAAGTTTGTTGGACATGCAGTACACTATTCATCCTTTGAGGCATGGTACCTGTCTCCTCGAGTAGGCACTTGAGAGTTGAGGAATGTGAAGTGCTCTCACAACTAACAAGGCTAATTTCTCATTTGAAATAGCCTTAAGCTGTGAACCTAGAGGTTGCTCACAGTCAAAGGGAGTGAAATAGGCTTACAGGAGAGAAGCCAAAGCAGGGCCCTGCCCTGGAAGAGTTTGGTGGGACAGACAGGCAGAAGCTATGGTTGCCTTTGTTATGAGTCTCCACAATATGTAAAGATTGCTTGAAGGCCTCACAGACACAAAGCCTCTCACCACCTGGCCCATCCTAAAATGCTCATCCCTCTGACCAAGCCAAAATCCCTCTGACCAAGCTGGGGTTTCCCGCTACCCCTTATACACTCCCGCTGAGCACTGAGGCAGTAGCTCCGGTGCCCTTGAGCTGCATGCCGGATAATGGAAATAGCTACTTCCCTCCTCACTTCACCTCAGTAGCCATTGTGCAAGGTTATCCTTTTTGAAAAGGAGTGCCCTCGTGGCTTCCCACTGGGGAGTCGCATAATTCCACAGAGGTCGCTGCATTCGACTTCAATCTTGTTAATAAGAAGATGAAGGTTAATGATATTCTCGCCATTTTTGGGCTTGATCTGGAAATCACCATCAGGAGTGGACCGGTGAATCGCAAAATGGTTCACGCCTGATTCGAATCTCAATTTTGTCTTCTCCCGCTATTCACCTGCGCGCCCCAACCGCGCCGGGCGCAACCCGACTGCTGAATTGCACCCATGGAATACTGTGGGTGGCACGGTATAAAGTGGTTAGCACTGTTGCTTCACCGCGCCAAGGTCCCAGGTTTGGTTCCAGGGTTTGGGTCACTGTCTGCACATTCTCCCTGTGTCTGCATGGGTTTCCTCCGGGTGCTCCGGTTTCCTCCCATAAGTCCCGAAAGACGTGCTGTTAGGTGAATTGGACATTCTAAATTCTCCCTCTGTGTACCCTAACAAGCGTTGGAATGTGGCGACTGGGGGCTTTTCACAGTAACTTCATTGCAGTGTTAATGTAAGCCTACTTGTGACAATAAGGATTATTATTATTATTATTATTATAAGGAAAGATTCCAATTATTTCTCGTAGAAAATCAAACACCAGAGGACCTGAAGGGCACAACATTTCTCAGCTCAGTTGGGCATAAAACTTTTCTGCTGCTACAGAATCTTGTTCACCCAGTAAATCCAGGAGAAAAGTACTCCAGTGAACTAATGAAAATCTGAGAAGGACATTTCTCTGCTTGACTGTTATTGATTGCAGTAAGATTATGTGTTCCACCACTGTTGTCAGGAAAAAGTTGAAAGCATTTTACAGGTCGTAGCCAACTTGAGTGGCAGCACGGTAGCACAAGTGGATAGCACTGTGGCTTCACAGCGCCAGGGTCCCGGGTTCGATTCCCTGCTGGGTAACTGTCTGTGCGGAGTTTGCACGTTCTCCCCGTGTCTGCGTGGGTTTCCTTCGGGTGCTCCGGTTTCCTCCCACAGTCCAAAGACATGCAGGTTAGGTGGATTGGCCATGATAAATTGCCCTTCGTGACCAAAAAAGGTTAGGAGGGGTTATTGGGTTACGGGGATAGGGTGGAAGTGAGTGCTTAAGTGGGTCGGTGCAGACTCGGTGGGCCGAATGGCCTCCTTCTGCACTGTATGTTCTGTGTTAAGTAGGTTAGCTAAATATTGTGAATTTGGTGCAACACATGATGACACTCTTCGTGATCGGCTGGTTTATGGACTCCACAGTGAAGCTATTCACAGGAAGCTGCTCACTGTAAGTGGTTTAGCTCTAAAGGCTGCTGTGAAAGTTGCCACGTCTATGGGGCTAAAAACAAAAGAAACTTCACAGATAGGGGCTGGAGTGAAGATTCACAAAATGGATACCTCAAGGAACAGGGCTGCAAAGGTGCAATCATGTCACAGTTGTACACGGGCTGGACATTCAGTGGGGGAATGCCGGAGTAAAGTGAATACATGCAAGAACTGTGGCAAGAAGTGCCACATTGCCAAGATGTGTTGGGCATAAACAGAACTCAAGAGGTCATGAAATTAAAATGGAAGCGGACAGGGGCACAGAGGTATTGCTGATACCTGATCTAAAGCTGAAGCATTTGCCTTTAAAATGTCAAATATGATCCTAAGGACGTTCTCTGAAGACGTTGTACCATTAAAAGGATGGATTGCGGTGAAAGTGGAAGCAAATGGGCAGATGGCAAAGTTGTCTCTTCATGTTGTCCATTGAAATTTTCCTGCTCTACTTGGCAGAGCATGGTTGTCTCAGACTAGGTTTAACTGGGAAACAGTCAGTCAATTAGTGCATTCAAAGAGCAACTTTTGATGAAGTACGAGAAGGTGCTCAATGATTTGTTCGGCTCTATGACTAGTGTTGAGGTACACCTAATGATCAAGCCAGACAGCAGACCCAAATGTCTCAACCATACGCTATCAAGACGAAAGTTGAAGAACGGGAAAGACTAATATAAACAAGAGTCATTGAACCTGCTGCGACAAATGATTGGACAACACCAATATTTCCTGTATTAAAACGGGATGGCTCAATGAGAATTTGAGGTGACTTTTAAACTATTATTAACCCAATATTGTGCGCAAATCATTATCCACCGCCACGGATTGAAGACGTGTTTGCTGGACTTTCTGGAGGGCAGAAATTGATCTTTCACAGGCATATCTGCAGATGAATGTGACTGCTAATCACAGCCCTACTTATTAGAGTGACATAGAGGTCTGTTTTGTTACAGAAGACTTTGTTTTGTAACAACATCTGCGCCTGCTCTTTTTCCAATGATCCATGGATTAAATTCTAAGTGTGTTGAATAGACTGCAATGTCACTTAGATGACATACTCATCACTGCTTCAAGTGAAAAGGAACACAAAGAGAATTTGGAGATACCCTGAAACATTTAAAGAGCCACAATCTGAATGTTAAGAAGGAAGAGTGTGACGTTTTCCAAGTCATCCATAATTTGCATCGGTCATATCATCAACAAAGATAGCTTTCACAAGGAGCCGAAGAAAATGTCATCAAGCTTTAAGCACCACGTCCTCAAAGTGTGGCACAATTATTGCTTTTTTTTATGATTGATCAATAATTGTGGTAAATTTGTGCCGAATGGAGCAATACGATTGAAACCTTTGCACACTTTGCTATGTGTTAAACAGGCATTGCACTGGTCAGAAGAATGTGAAAATGCAGGCAGTGAAGGGAAAGAAGTTTCACTGAAGTCAGGGCTGTCGATTCATTATATTCCCAAGATGAAGTTGAAAATTGCTTGTGATGCCTCACGCAGTGTGAAGGTTGGTGCGGTCGTCTCGCACATTATGATTTCAGGAGAGGAACGACCGATAGCACTTGCTTCACGCACTCTTACTGGCGCAGAAATGAATTACGCTCAGCTAAAAAAAAAAGCTACGAGCATCATTTTGGGGACACCAAAGTTCCAACATTACCTTTCAGGCCGTTATTTTACTCTTATGATGGATCATTGACCCTTGACGACAATCTTTGGGCCGTATAAAAGTATACCTTCTTTTGCAGTTAATAGTTTGCAAAGATGGTAATTTATGTTGTCGGCACACATGTACGATATCCAATATCGCAAGTCAGACTTACATGTAAATGCTGATGCTTTGTCAGAATTGCCATTACATGACGGATTCCTGGGATGGCAGGAGAGATTGAATCCATTAGGATTATATTCGCTGGAGTTCAGGGGAATGGCGAGGGATCGCACAGAAACCTACAAAATTCTAACAGGACTAGACAGAGTAGATGCAGGAAGAATGTTCCCGATGGTGGGTGTGTCCAGAACCAGGGTTCACCAGTCTGAGGATACAGGGTAAACCATTTAGGACAGGGCCGAGAAGAAATGTCTTCATCCAGAGAGTGGTCAGCCTGTGGGATTTGTTATTACAGGAAGTAGTTGAGGCCAAAACTTTGCATGATTGCGAGAAGCAGTTAAATATAGCACTTAGGGCAAAGGGGATCAAAGGATATGTGGGGGAGGGGGGGGGTGGGGTAGCGTGATTAGGCTATTGAGTTGGATGATCAGCCATGATCATAATGAATGGCGGAGTAGGCTCAAAAGGGAGGATGGCATCCTCCTGCTCCTATTTTTTATGTTTCTATGTAAGTCAAGCCTGAACAAGAAGAAAGTTTTGTCACTATTTTATATTTCTTACTCATGGAAAGTGTACCTGTGACTTCATCTCAAGTTGAAAGATATACAAGAACGGATCCAGTGATTGGGATAGTGATGGACTTGTTCCAAATCTGACACTTTCAAATATTCATAGAAAAACTCCAGGCCTCAAGCCCTACATCACATGAAGACTTGAATTGACAGTGCAAAATGGAGTTCTATTAGGAGGAATCTGCATGATTATTCACAAAGTCCTTGACCAACTGCATGATGGACACCCTGGTGTGTTGCAGATGAAGGAATTGGCACACAGTTATGTTTGGTGGCTGGGGTTAGATGCTCAAATTGTGGAGACAGTAGAGAAATGTGCAAAACTCAGGAACACTCCACCATTACATCCATGGGAATGGCCGACTCAGCCAAGGCAGAGAATACATATCGATTGTGCTGGTCCAGTGGTGGGTTACATGTTCTTGAGGATGCGCACTCGAAATGGCCATAAGTCGCGATAATGCAATCAATGACGACTGAGCAGGCCATGGAGAAACTGGACAAAATATTCACCAGAGTTGCAACACCAGAGTAGATGGTCAGTGTTAGTGGTGCGCAGTATGCTGTGAAGGAGTTTGAGGACTTCTTGGAGGGGAACGCTATACACGATATAAAGTCAGCTCCATATTATCCAGCAACAAATAGATTAGCTGAACATTTTGTCAAATCATTAAAGCATTCCATCAAGGTGTCGAAGGGCCGCGGGACTTGAGCAAAAAGAGTTTAAAAATCCTAATATCTTACACGTTACCAGGCAAAGTTCACCGGCAATGCTGCTGTTCAAGAGGAAACTACGAACACAGTTTGATTTGTTTCCTCCACCTGATAGGTTGGCAAATGACAATATCAAGCACAAATTGCTTGGAGGGAGAAAACATCTAAAAATGGAGTATTTAACCAGAGAGAGAGAGGAGTTACACCACCAATGAGAAATGGGTACTGGCTACGATCCTAAAAAAGACCGGCCCGGTGTATAATATCCATTATACACCGTAGAGATGTGTAATGAAAGAGGTTGGCGATGTCATGATGTTGATCAGTTACTTGCTGCATGAAGTGAGTTCACAGAAATCTTTCAATAGGTTCTTCCCTCGGACAAACTAGAGAACAATACTTTGGAACAAAGATCAGATACAGCGATTACTTCTGATTCTGTTTCGGAGGGCTTTTCAATGCTGATAGTGACAGATACTGAAATAACTACTCAAGAATTACCATCTACGAGGGGCGGCTTGGGTGCAGTGGTTAGCACTGGGACTGCGGCGCTGAGGATCCGGGTTCGAATCCCGGCCCTGGGTCACATTCCATGTGGAGTTTGCACATTCTCCCCATGTCTGCGTGGGTCTCACCCCCACAACTCAAAGGTGTGCAGGTTAGGTGGATTGACCACGCTAAATTGCCACTTAATTGGGGAAAAGAAATAATTGGGTACTCTAAAATTTAAATTTTTTTAAAAAAGAATTACCATCTACAGAAAGGAATGAAGACACTTTTGAGGTCACAGGTAGCTGAGTTCAAGAACTCTGAATTTTACAAAGAAGGAATAGACGTCCACCACAGAGACTGTCTGATTGAATTGGATATATGTTGTATAAATGTTAATTGTTGTTGTTGCACTGATGAAGTCAAGGGGGAGGGGTATTATGTATCAGAGAAAAAATTCCTGCTGGTTTAGCATCACATGATGTGTAAATCAGCGATCATAGATCATAGAATTTAGAGTGCAGAAGGAGGCCATTCAGCCCATCGAGTCTGCACCGGCTCTTTGAAAGAGTACCCTACCCAAGCCCACACCCCCACCCGATCCCCATAACCCAGTAATCCCACCCAACACTAAGGGCAATTTTCGACACTAAGGGCAATTTAGCATGGCCAATCCACCTAACCTGTACATCTTTGGACTGTGGGAGGAAACCGGAGCATCCGGAGGAAAACCACGCACACACGGGGAGAACGTGCAGATGTGTAGTAACATCAGCAGAGTGTTTGCGTGGGCTCTGGGCAGATCCTCATCTTTGATAGTATGAGCAATGCCCTTAATAAATCTCTCATTCTGTTTTACAAGAATCCAGAGTGTGGACACCTCCACTTTGCGACAACAAAGAAATAACACTTTATGATCTTGGTGGCCGTCCACTGGCCGGCGGGTACTGTTCTGGATGGGGGAGTCCAGTGTCATGGTGGGGTACTCCTCAGTCATTGCGTTCTCAGCTGATGCTAGTGAAAATGCAATGAAATGAAAATTGTTTATTGTCACAAGTAGGCTTCAAATGAAGTTACTGTGAAAAGTCCCTTGTCGCCACATTCCGGCATCTGTCCAGGGAGGCTGGTACGGGAATTGAACCTGTGTTGCTGGCGTGCCTTGGTCTGCTTTAAAAGCCAGCTATTTAACCCTGTACTAAACCAGCCCCAAAACTAGTCACTGCTCGAAGGCGGAAGGAGTTGCTGCCATCATGCACATTGCACTGAGAGGTGCCTGCAGATGTGAGTTACAGCTCACCTACCAACGTGCGATTGGTTCGAACAACCCTGCTCACCAGAGATGGATAGGCATCTTGCAGGTTTAACATGACTTAACAGGCTTGTTGCGCCCAACTTAGTGATAAGACAAAGCTGTTGAATCTCAGGAGATTCGCGACGCTCAAAACATCTCGCAAGGTTCAACGGATACTCACAAGACGTCATGAGACCCAGAGTGGCATATTTAAGTGAGTCATTTGGCTTATTTAAATATATCTGCACCAGATTCTCTTGGCACCCGGGACCTAACGGCCTCGACTAGACACCGTTTAGCACTGGTTTCCACAAATGTGGACCAGGCATAATGGTTCCTGGGGGAATATCCCAGCCCATTAGAGAGCCCCTAGTAGTCGGACATAAGAACTAGGAGCAGGAGTAGGCCATCTGGCCCCTCGAACCTGCTTCGCCATTCAATGAGATCATGGTTGATCTTTTGTGGACTCAGCTCCACTTTCCGTCCCGAACACCATAACCCTTAATCCCTTTATTCTTCAAAAAACTATCTATCTTTATCTTAAAAACATTTAATGAAGGAGCCTCAACTGCTTCACTGGGCAAGGAATTCCATAGATTTACAACCCTTTGGGTGAAGATGTTTCTCCTAAGCTCTGTCCGAAATCTACTTCCCCTTATTTTGAGGCTATGCCCCCTAGTTCGGCTTTCACCCGCCAGGGGAAACAACCTGCCCGCATCTATCCTATCTGTTCCCTTCATAATTTTATATGTTTCTATAAGATCCCCCATCATACTTCTAAATTCCAACAATACAGTGCCAGTCTACTCAACCTCTCCTCGTAATCCAACCCTTCAGCTCTGGGATTAACCTAGTGAATTGGGCAGGGTTGTACCTTGAGACTCCAGCTGGTACCCTGGCATCTCCAGGCTGGCACTTGGCATTGCCACCCAGGCACCCTGACAGTGTTACCCTGGCATTGGGTTCCTGGGTGGTGTTGCTCTGTTTCTCTGGTTCTAAATATGGCAGTCAATATGGTCGCCTTCCTTAATCCTAATTATGTTTGCTGTAGAGTCGCCAGGTATCTTTCGATACCACCACAAGGTTCAAACCCAAATACTGATCAAAGAGCCGATACACCAGTTAGTTAGTTCAAAGTCAATACTATTTATTTACACACAAAGTAATATCTACTCATGCACAAAATACTACCAACTAAACTATCTCTAACGCTAATGCCTATACTTAGCTTCGGGTGCTCACTCAGTCAGAGGAACAATGGCCGTTGTTCGGATCAGAGGCTGGTGGGTTCGAAGTGGTACAGGAGAACAGCTAAGGTCGTCCGTCTGGTAGCGAGTATTGACCTTGGACTTATTTGCTTCTGATGTAGCTGGTGGAAGGGTCTCTCCGCTTTGAGAGCCAATTCCAAGAGAGCGACTCTCTCTCAGGGCCTTCTTCTTATACCCGAAGGTGCTTTGTGCGCTTTTGGGCAGGCCTTGAACTTGGCCCCAATTAATTGGGCCATATCTTGGTCACTCGTATAGATCTTGACCAATAAAGGGGTGGGTGCCCTGATGGCTGGGCTGGTCCTATGTGGACGTTGACCTTGCTTTGTTTACGCTTTTGGTTTGGGGAACTGGCGCCGCGATGTCTGGAGCTAGATCGGTTGCTTGAGTGTCTTTCCTATGTTCCCGGAGATGGGCCATCAATATGTTAATTGCCCTACAGTTTCAGTCCCGTCTGGGAGCTGTTTCTTGAATATGCAGACAAGCTCTGTGCCTGCTTGCTTTCTTATCATTGTCCATAGTTCCCTACAGTCTTCGCGATCATCCATTTTGTATTCTGGAAGTGGCCATCCCAGATGGCTACACTACCTCCTTGTCACCCTCAACGCGAAGCGGGAAGGATCAAATTACTGCATCTTCTTTGTTCTCCTCCTCAGTCGGGCACCCATAAGCAAGGACAGGCACAACACTACTCTGTCCTATGGATTGAAATGTATACCTAATTTACTTTATGTACACACATCATTATAAAATTCTATGGGGCGCTATGACATTCAGGCATGCATTACAAAATAAAAAAATTGGAAACTCTAACTGTCCTTAACTAAACTATCCTTAATCAACCAAAAGAATTTACAACATTTTAAACTGTACAATAGCAGCAACACAGGTTTCTCTGGCTTGGCAGTCAAGCACAGGGTTTTACATTTCTTTTATTAGAACAACAAACACACAAGAAAACGGATGTTATTTAATTCACTTAAAGGGGTTGGGGGGTTTGTTGAAGTCCAAAAATAGGGGATCTGAAGGTGTATACCGGAGTGCGGGAGGCTTTCCTCCGCCATTTCCTGAGTCTTAGGGTCTGAACGACACTGCAGAGTATCGCAATTACTAGTAGTGATTCTACAACGTAGGACCAAGTTATGAACTTGTCACACCAGGTCGGTGTATCGGTAACTATCTCGGGGTCTAGTGTATGGCAGCGGTGGGAAACATTCATGGCCTGTGTGGTAGGGATCAGGGGGGTAGCGTCCGTGCGCAACTGGAGGGATCCCGCTAAGATCCAACTGTAGAGCATAATGGTTGTCTTCAGCTTTTCTCCTTTTTTTCTTCCTCCAGAGGCTTCTGTGGTTCCGGGGTTCTCTGGACACAAGCATAATTTCTGTTATTATCTTGTTTAAGATCTCGTATGTCTATCTGTCTGTCCTTTTATTGCCAATTACCCGTTATAATTGGTCACCATCTGTGACTCACTCATTTTTTTTTTAAACCAAATATTTGGGCCAAGACACCCGAGAAAAATACTGACACAGCACGAGCCGTCTCGCAGCCTGTGCGATCTACCATCCCAGTGTTTGAGGAAGTAAATAGCATTTGGAAGCAACCTAATAGTCGCCATAAACAAACAAAAGAGTTTTGAACTAAAAGTGCCAAATGGGGTGCGTATGGGCTGCGGCGGGTAAGAATGGGTGGAATCCCCGGGTAGGACGGTGACCAGTGCCGTATGTGCTCTACCAAGCGTAGCTGACCAGATGGGAGTCCTCAGGCAGGGCGGGGACTAGTGCCGTTTCTCCACTGCCTGAGTGACCGGCAAGAATGGTAAGAATTTATGGTCGTCGTGGGGGTTGCATTTGTTGCTAACTTCGACCTTCAAAGCAGAAGAGCTGTTATGATCGCTTGTCCATGGACAAACTTGTTCCATTAACTGCCAGTGGGTGTGAAAAGAGTGGTGGCGTGGGGCCATGACAAACTTTAAATGAACGAACAACATTCACAATAACAAACAAACATACATAACAAACATGGTGCAGGTTCCATCAGAAAGGACACCGTAAATCTCCATCGGTTCCTTTTTACCATCATCTGGACACCTCATTGCTCTAAAGCGAACAGAGTCGTAAAGGGATTTGTTTGGTGGGAGTCAGACTCTATGTCATCCTCTTCTCCCGGCTGCCATACTCTTGACTGGAGTAGGTGTGCTAAAGCTGCTTGGGGTGAATTGGGGTCCATCTCATTGTTCCGGATGAGCCTGAATGAATTGTCTCGGTGCCAGTATTTTGTATCGAGGTTGGAGCTGCTAGGGGTTAATCCATAATCGTCGGGCGGTGGGTCTGGATCAGGGACTTTAATGTACGTTATTTCGAAGGGGTCGCTGGAATCATGTTCGGAGTCACTGGGAGTGGGGCCTAGTGCAGGGGTATAATCGTAGCGTGGTGTGCTGGGGCTGTCGCTATCACTATCGCTGTCGCTGTCGGTTGGGGGAAGGGAGAGATGGAGTCTTGCCTCTGGGGGTGGAGTCGTAGTCGTGTCTGAGGATGGGCTGGACAGGTTAGGGGAAGGTAGGAATATGTCATTCGTGGGCGGGGCGTGCTCATCTGCTGCTGCAAGCGAGATGTGGTGTGAATGGTTGTTCTGCGAGCCATAAGCCTTAAGCTGGTTTTTGTGGAACCACGCAGACTTGCCATTCGGATAGGTGATTTTGTATACAGAGGGGCTGACTTTATCAGAGATGGAGTACGGTCCGGCAAATTTGGGGGAAAGGAATGAACTGGGGTTGTATAGGCATAGCATAACTTGCTGCCCTACTACCGACCCGGTGGCGTGTACTGTCTTATCAAAGCAAACTTTGCTTTGCTTCTTGCGGGTTCCAAGCCTGACGGCTGATGCAAGCTGGGCGGCTTTCACATTTTCTAAAATCTGCTGCACTGCTTTCTCATGCGTGAGGGCGGTGACTGCGGGGCTGGCCAAATCCAGTCCTAATAAACATTCTGTCCTTTTCATGGGGCGTCCGGTCATGAGGGTGTGGGGGGTGTATCCTGTGGACATGGATACCATGTTTCGAATGAACATTAATGCAAATGGGAGAACGGTGTCCCAGGTGCTGTTGTGTTGTTGCACCATTTTTCTGAGGGTTGCTTTTAAAGTTCTGTTCATTCTTTCTACTATGCCGCTTGATTGGGGGTGGTATGCAATATGGAATTTTTGTTTGATTCCGAAAATTGGAAGGATGTTTTTCATCACTTGTCCTGTAAAATGGGAGCCTTGGTCAGATTCAATGCTGCGTGTAAGTCCCCATCTTGTAAAGATGTGCTGAGTGAGGGTTTTAGCTGTCGTTTTGGCCGTGTTTGTTCTGGATGGAAAAGCTTCCACCCATTTTGTGAAGGTGTCGATGACCACCAACACAACTTGAAACCATTTCTGCAGGGGGGTAGGGGTCCTATGTAGTCTACCTGCAAATTTGTGAAGGGGCCATCAACGGGGCGGGTGTGACTTAGCTGACCTTTCTTTGCGTATCTGTCCGGATTGTTATGGGCACAGATTAAGCCATTCTCAATGTAATGTGTAACATTAGTCTTTAAATCAGGCCACCAGCAGGGATGTCTGAGGTGGGCGAGGGTAGCTTCAATGCCTTGGTGTCCATGGTTGTCATGGAATTGACAAATAATTTGCTGCCTGTCCAGGCTGGGGCCTACATAAATTCCTTCTTTTAAAATCACATCGTCATGTGTGGTTAACGCGCTTTTATACTTATCATAAGATGCTGGGAAGTTGCCTTTTAAAACTTCCCTGAGCTGTGTGTCTTCTTTTTGGGCCTGTGCTAAATCCTGAATGTTGGTCTGTGAGACCTGAACCGTGTGTACTGGGGCGCTTTTGGGGGGTTTCCAAAAGTGACCATATCTGGAACCTGCTTTCGCTAGGGCGTCTGCTTTAATGTTACCAGGGGGGGAAGAACGGTGATAGCTACGAACTTTGATGATTCCCTATTTCCTATCTTTGGCTGTTTTCAGAATATGCTGGAGCAATGGGGCTGAGGGTAGGGGCCTTCCGGCTGCGGAAACAAATCCTCGAGTTTCCCACAGGGGTAGGAATTCGGTTAAACTGTTGCAAACATATAGACTGTCAGAATATAGGTCGGCTGGGGTCGGAAACGAGTCGGGGTGTTCTACAATGTTCATTATGGCTGCCAGTTCTGCTGCCAGCGAGTCTAAATGTCCTGGCAATTTTAACAAAATCTCTTCCAGGGCGTCCTCTACATAAATACCGCAACTGGTAATTCTTTTCCCGTTTAAAATTGTGGAGGAGCCATCCACATAGATTCTAATGGGTGCGCATGTGTCTGTGGGCTGGGGTCTCTGGGGTGTAGTACCTGCTTTCGGCGGAGCTGACTTCGGTACAAAGGGTACTGAATTGTGTTTAGTGGAGATGATTTCAACCTCATGTGGGGTGCCTGCATATTGTAAATTGTCAGCGAGGGAAATATGGGTTTTTGTCCTCTTAACTGTTATGTCCTGTCCCAGTAAGAGAAGGGTCCAACGGGCTGCGTGGATTTGGCTGACTGTGCCATCCTTAAGTCTACCATCAAGTAGGAGTTGTGTTGGGGTGTGTTCAGTGAGAATGGTGATGAGGTTGAGTCCTGTAATGTAGGCAAAGTATTGTACTGCCCAAAAAACTGCGAGCAGGTGCCTTTCGCAGGCAGAAAATCCTTGCTCGACTGAATCTAATACTCGTGAGGCGTATGCCGTAGGGCCTAATCGATCATGCCGTTCTTGGAGGAGCACGGCCGAAAGGTTCGGTCGGTAGTTGCAACTTCAATTGCGTATGGGGAGATTGGATCTGGGACCTGTAATGCAGGGGCTGTGCTGAGGGCTCTTTTTAAAGCATCCACGGCATCCGTGTGCTGTGGAAACCATTTCCAAGGTGCCTGCTTCTTGAGAAGTTCATATAGGGGCACTGCTTTCATGATGAAACCGTCGATATGGTTTCTGCAGTAGCCAACCAGTCCTAGAAATGACCGGAGGGCTGTGACGTTATGGGGCAGGGGTAATTTGACGATCGAGTCGATCCTTTTCTGCTCGATCTCGCGTTTGCCATGCGTGATTACTGTATCTAGGTAAATCACTTTTTCCTTTAAAATCTGGGCCTTCTTGGGGTTTACTTTACAGCCAATTTATCTTAGGAGGCCTAATAGTTCGGTGAGAAGTGAAATGTGCTCTCCCTTTGTGTCCGTCTGTAGTTGCAGATCATCTACATATTGGACCAGACAATCGGGTCGGGAAAATTTTGCTGATCCATTTGCCATCTGTCGGTGGAAAATGGAGGGGGAGTTGTGGAAGCCTTGTGGAAGGCATGTCCACGTATATTGCTGTCCCTGGAATGTGAATGCAAATTTGTATTGGCACGCTTTATCCTAGGAAAGGACCAAAAGCCGTTGCTAATGTCCAAAACTGACTTTTGTTTTGACTGTAGTCCCTGTTTGAGCATGGTCTCAGGACTCGTGGCTATGGTGGGGGCTGCTACTGGGGTTGCTTTGTTCAGTTCCCGGTAATCAATGGTCAGTCGCCATGATCCATTGGGTTTCCTGACGGGCCAAATTGGGGCATTGTTCATTGAGGCTACTGAACGGAGTACGCCTTGGTCAAGCAGACTCTGTATAACTTTTGAGATTTCTCCCTCTGCCTCTTGGGGAAAACTACTGCTTTTGGGGTCTGGGGTCGGGACCTGTAATGTTCACCAAGCCAGCAATCTTGCCACAGTCGTGCTTGTGCTGTGAAAATGCTGCTTTGTGTTGCTGCAAGACTTACCTGACGTCTTTGTTCTGACTAATGGCTCGAGGGTCGAACCAGAGGTCTCTTACTGCGCTAATTCTATTTTCATAGTCTTCAACTGTGAGCATGGCGGGGGCTCATGCTGCCTTTGCCATTCTCCACACACATTTATTTACTGGATCGAATGATAGATTGTGGGAGCTCATAAAATCAATGCCTAAAATGTGTTTGGTTGTCTGGGGTAGATTGACCAGAACTACGAGGTGTTTAGTCTTAATGTTCCCTATCTGGATTGTTACAGGGGCTGTGATGTGTCCCTGCTGCAAATGCCCTGTAAAACCGCTGAGTGTAATGGTGGCCGTGGTGGGCCATGTGTCTCGCTGAAACATCGTGGAGGAATTGAGCGTAGTGCGGGACCCTCCTGTGTCCCAAAGAAATTCTACGGGGTGTCCCCGGACTGTGCCTGCCACTACTGGTCTACCGGACTTGTCCCAATGGGTGTCGCAGACCCAAGTTGGGGAGCCCGAACGCCGTCAGTCGGTACCATTCAAATCTGTGCTGTCCGCACGGGAGCTAATACTATGTATTGGCTTTGCCCTATTCTTATTTAGGGTGCCTGTCTGCTGGTTTCTCTGCTGCTTCTGGGGCGCTTGACATTCTCGTGCATAGTGTCCTAATTGGCTGCAATTATAACACTCCTGGGATTTGGCTTGCTGTGGGCTGTTCCTTCCCTCATTTACCCATGCGGGGTTCTGGTGCGTCCTAACTGGATGCATTTCTACCTGTTCTTCCTCTGCTTTAAAAAACGCTGTTTTGCCTTGGGTGGACTGTTCCCAAGCACGGACAATCTTTTCAAAACCCATTTCTCGTTGTGCGTCTCGTCTGAGGGGTTATAATTCACCAAGCTCTCTGTCCTGCCTCGGTTGCATGAGAGACTAGGATGCGGGTCCATTTGGCCATATTATCTGGGGACAAATGGGCTTGGGCTAACTCTCCAAACACTGCAGTAAAATGTATCCACAAGCGTCCAGTAAATGCTATGCGGTGCTCTGTCTTCTTTTGCCTACACTTGTTTAGGCCTTCTGCGGGGTCTCCTTTGTTAAAGCTGATCGCATCTCGGATCGCTGTATGCATTTCTTGGAGTGTGCTTCCTCCTACATTCTGTGGGTCGGGAAGGGCTGCCATGACTGATGGGTCGAGGCTCAAAACTGTGAGCTTCACTTGCTCCTTTTCATCCAGGCCGTACATGGTCGCCAGTTGTTTTACTCTTGCAAAGAACTGGTGGGGGTCCGATGTGGGTAGGAACGGTGTTATTATATCACACGCGCCCCGTAATTGGGTGACAGTTAACGGGGTAGTGTATAGGAAAGCTGGGTCTCCTTCTGTTGTGGCCCTGCGCTGTGTGGTTACAGGGTTCATAGGGGTGTGTTCTGTCTGTGCAGTCAGGGGTTGGGGCGCTTTTTGTTTCTGGGGTCTGTCCTGTGTGCATTTGCCATGTAAATATCTGCATGCAGTCGCATTTAACTCCTGCCAATCAGGGCCATTTTCCTGGTCTAGCTGGGGTCCAAACGCGCTCTGTAACCCATTCTGAACAGAAAACAGAGATTGCAATTCTGCAATTTGCTTCCGGCACTTTGCGTGATCTACCGAGCTCTGCATTTGTTCCGTCATGGAAGTGTGGAATGCTCGTAGGGCTGCTTTTAAGTCGTTACACTGTTTCTGCAACTGCTCATCTTGTTGTTCTGTTTCCTGTCTTACCAACAGTTGCGTGTCTTGGTAGGCTTTGTCATATTGGGACTGAAAGCTGCTCAAATGGACGAGACAAGATTGGTGTGCCCGCTTGGCATCCGCCATCTCCTTGTCCCTCGCCGCTAACTGCTCTCTCAGTTCCTTGTTCTCTCTCTCATATCCACTCACATCTCCTTCACTACTCCATCCCCTCTATCTCTCTACGGAGCGTCCTAACGAACTCCTCTGTGCCTCGCAATTGAGCCAAGCAGGCCACGATTGCCATCGGTTTGCGAGCTTTCCCTAAGCTCTTCCTATGGATCTCTGTCAGGTTCTCCCACCAAGTAGGCCCTATACTTCCGGGACCTGTTTCATCATTCGCGCAGAATTCGCTCCAAAGGGGCCATCCTTTCCCTTTGAGGTACTTTCTGATCTCCTCTTCCAATACGGGACACTGTCGTACTCTACTGGCCGCAGCGACCTCAAATTCTTGGGGGTTTGATCAGTATTGGTCTTACGCTTATGGGGTTTTTTCTGTTTCCAATTGGATTCTAATTCAAATTTGGGTTCTCTCGGGGTGACTAGGCCACTCCTAGGTCAGATGTCGCCAGTAAATGTTGCTCTGTTTCTCTGGTTCTAAATATGGCAGTCAATATGGTCGCCTTCCTTTATCCTAATTATGTTTGCTTTCAAGTCGCCAGTTTTCTTTCGATACCGCCATAAGGTTCAAACCCGAATACTGATCAAAGAGCCGATACACCAGTTAGTTAGTTCAAAGTCAATACTATTTATTTACACACACAATAATATCTACTCATGCACAAAATACTACCAACTAAACTATCTCTAACGCTGACACCTATACTTAGCTTCGGATGCCCACTCAGTCAGAGGAACAATGGCCGTTGTTCGGATCTGAGGCTGTTGGGTTTGATGTGGTACAGGAGAACAGCTAAGGTCATCTGTCTGGTAGTGAGCGTTGACCTTGGACTTACTTGCTTCTGGTGCAGCTGGTGGTCGGGTCTCTCCACTTTGAGAGCCAATTCCAAGAGAGCGACTCTCTCTCGGGGCCTTCTTCTTATCCCCGAAGGGGCTTCGCGCGCTTTTGGGCGGGCCTTGAACTTGGCCCCAATTAATTGAGCCGCAACCTGGTCACTCGTATTGATTTTGACCAATAAAGGGGTGGGTGCCCTGATGGCTCGGCGTGTCCTATGTGGCCATTGGCCTTTCTTTGATTACACTTTCGGTTTGGGGAACTGGCGCCGCGATGTCTGGAGCTAGATCGGTTGCTTGAGTGTCATTCCTTTGTTCCCGGACATGGGCCATCCATATGTTAATTTCCCTACAGTTTCAGTCCCGTCTGGGAGCTGTTTCTTCAATATGCATACAGGCTCTGTGCCTGCTTGCTTTCTTAACATTGTCCATAGTTCCCTACAGTCTTTGTGATCATCCATTTTGTATTCTGGAAGTGGCCATCCCAGATGGCTACAGTGGCACTGCCAGGCTGGTAAGGGCACTGTCAGAATGCCTAGGCGCCCTGGGTCAGACGCGGGGTGCCTTGCCCATGAGAGGTGGGGTGAGAAGGGGCCCGGAAGAGGATAGTTAGGTGCAGTGGGATGCAGCCTCAAAGTGCCGCTGCCCGCTGAGACAAAATAAAATTGCCACATGCCATTGAATAGCGGGATATTTCTTGGTGCTGAAGGGACGAGAAACACCCCGCTAAACGTGCCCAAAATGGGACTCTCTGTCCCTGTCAGAGCCTCAAGCGAGGGTGATGTGCCCTCACCCCCTGTGCTCTTCCATTTGATCCAACACGTTGACATGACTGTATCTGCGCTGGTGCGCTTGGAACAGAGATGACATGGGTGCATCTGTCCTTGGCTCCTCCTAGGGGGTCCAGGGAGGGTCCTCACGGTCTGCGTCACGTTGTGAGCGTTAAGTGAAAATGTCTGTCGCAAACATCATTGCAACGTCACTGTCCATGCACTCCAGTTTCTTCTTACAATGGGCAACTACCTCACTGAGGCATTGGGAATGGACAAGCAATGGACACTATTTGTTTAAACATCTCATTCCCAATGCCACTGCCCTACATCTCCTATATACTTCCCCTAGTCTCTTTCTTATCCACTGGATTCTTCCCTTCCTCCAAGATGCCTACCTCTCTGCAACTGTAGACCTGGTTCCATGCTCACATGTTAATTCAATGGCTTCCTTCTTGCCCTGCATTAGGATCAGAAGGTTGGACACCCTACCACCCGTTAGCCCGCACTCCTGTGCAATATGACTTCTTCTGTCAGGACAAGAGTGTTTTCATGAGTCCACCCTCTACATGCCAGATCATGCCATCATGATTAAAACAAGAAATTAGTAACTCCTGCCAGCAACTGTCACAGCGTCAGACATGTCCCCAAGGCTCCTGACCACCCGAACAGCTTTTGGAAGCTTTCAAGGTGCCCATTTTAAATCCCCCCTCCGAAACACCATTGGACCCAGGGCGCACCGTGCTCCTGCCTCCGCTGGAACTGCTGATCCAGTCTCAGTGCACCTTTCCGCCTGGTCAGCCGTTAATTGGGCAGCCAGCGTGAAATTGGAGCTGGGATGCGATCGAAGGGTGGCAACAGATCGCCCATCCACTTTTGTGCCCGCTGATTACACGCGCATGCTGAAGGTAAAATTCAGCCCATAGAAATGTGAATTGATTTGACATTTACAGCTATCAGCCCTGATATTGTTTGCATCTTAGTGGATTTATTGGAGGAATGACTTGTATGTTGTGCGACATTGGGTGCAAGTGGGCTACAGTCAGCGCAGGGGTCAAGCATAGCTTGCTGGAGGGTGAGTCCCATTGCAAAGGTCTCAGAATCGGATTATCGGATTTCACAGGGCAATGTCTGGGAGAAACTGATTTGTACAGAAGTTCTTAAGTCAGCAAAATGATCCTTCAGCACGTGCAACACCACTCCCTGTCGAATTTTACGAATTGAAACATCCAGAGAAAGCACCAAACACCTGCAGATTCGTAACAGTCAACCAGCAGCTAACCTGACTGATAATTCCTCGTAATCGAGTGTGAGAGTTAAATGTAACTGTAAATAACCTTTATTGTCACAAGTAGGCTTACATTAACACTGCATTGATGTTACTTTGAAAAGCCCCTAGTCGGCCCATTCCGACGCCTGTCCGGGTACACAGAGGGAACATTCAGAATTCTCAGCTGTCTAGTCCATTGAGCTGAACCATTGCGGGCTTTTCCACTGCTGAATACATATTAAACCATGTGAAGGTTAAGAGAGGGCATTAGCTGGAGTGTCCAGCTGGAAAACAGCACCGTTGACATCAAATCTCCATTGCACGCTACCCACTCTGCACAGTGCTAGTGGACAACTCACAGCACACACGCTCGTCATTCAGGGCAACTTGCCCCACAGGTGTGTGTGCACTGCAGTCACATTTTGGAGTTTGAAGGACATTCGGGGCACAAATAGGGCTTTGCTAATGAACTCAATTTCTCACCCGCTGTCTTTGGTACACAAATAGCTATAGAGTAATCTATTGTCAATTAAGTGAAAGACTTGCCATTATGGAGACTGCTTTTATACTCGCGGAAACAGAAGTCATTTATGCAAAGTCACAGCTTTGCAAAACATGAAACTATTACCGCCGAGCTAATTTCATCCCAGTTTAATCACATTTTTACACATTGTATTAACACCGTCAATGTAAATTACAGTTGTGCCATCAAATGTGATGTGTTGGGTGTTCTGGATCACATACAGGCCACCAACACTTGAAATAGTGCAACACTATTTAATTGAATCATTAACTGTTTAAACATACTTAGAATGTGGGTTAATACGATACTAGCTTTAACTAAAGACCTTTGCCTTGTCCGAACCAGTCGGTGCACTCAGCACATGGTGAATGTCTGTGTTGCAGGCTGTGAGCTCTGTCCTCCTAGCTGGCTGCAACTCGAATGTGCGGGAACTCTGATGCCCCCTGTCTTTATAGTGCATGTGATCTCACTGGTAATTGGCTGCGGTGTTGTGTATGTTGATTGGTCTCACTGTGTGTCCATCAGTGTGTGTCTGCACCATGATATACTGGTGTATATTATGACATCCCCCCTTTTATAAAAAATGTACCTGCGTGGCAAGAAATAGTGTTTGGTGAATGTTCCTGACTACGTGTGTGCAAAATATTGAGAGGACTATGTACATAAAAACTAAGCTATTTACATGGGAAGGTGCCTGATGCAGAAAAACAGTGTGTCACAAGAATAACGAGATGAACACTATATACAAACCACTTAAACGATTAAACGGAAGAACAGAACAGATCAGAAAGTCCATAAGTCCACAAAGTTCACAAATTAAGTCTCTGAGGTGGGCGGCAAATTCTGGTTGACCGCATCAAGGGTGGGTCGGGAGCCGCCGGCTGAGGAGCGGGCTGGACTGCGTCAGAGTGAGGAGGATGCAGAGTGACCGGAATCTCTGCATAGTCCAGGTCAGGGGCAACAGGAAGGCGTGGCAATGGTGGAGGATCACGTGGCGAGCGTGGAACGAGACGAAGGGCACGTCGATTACGGCGCAGAATGGAGCCATCCGGTAGACGAACCAGGAACGAGCGGGGAGCCACCTGCCGAAGAACCACAGCAGTTGCAGACCAGCCACCATCCGGAAGATGGATGCGGACGTTGTCATCTGGAGCCAGAGCAGGGAGATCAGCTGCACGGGAGTCATGAGCCGCCTTGTGCTGTGCACGAGACAGTTGCATTCATTGAAAGACCGGAACGTGGTCGAGGTCTGGGACGTGAATGGATGGCACCGTCGTCCGCAGGGTGCGACCCATGAGCAGCTGGGCTGGCGACAGGCCAGTGGACAGTGGGGCCAAGCGATAGGCCAGCAGGGCGAGGTAGAAATCGGATCCCGCATTGGCAGCCTTGCAGAGGAGCCGTTTGACTATGAGGACGCCCTTCTCCGCTTTGCCGTTGGACTGGGGGTACAGGGGACTGGATGTCACATGCACAAAGTTGTACCTCCTGGCAAAGTTGGACCATTCCTGGCTTGCGAAGCAGGGGCCATTGTCCGACATCACAGTGAGTGGGATGCCGTGTCGAACAAAGGTGCCCTTACAGGCACGGATGACTGCAGACGATGTGATGTCGCGTAAACGTACCAACTCCGGGTAGTTTGAAAAGTAGTCCACAATCAGAACATAGTCCCTGCCGAGCGTGTGGAACAGGTTGATGCCAACCTTGGACCAATGAGACGTGACCAACTCATGGGGCTGTAGGGTCTCACGTGGTTGGGCCGGCTGGAAACGCTGACAAGTGGGGCAATTGAGCACTGTGTTGGCGATGTCGTCATTGATGCCGGGCCAGTACACCGCCTCTCGGGCCCGTCGATGGCACTTCTCCACGCCAAGATGGCCCTCGTGTAGCTGTTCCAAGACGAGCTGGTGCATGCTGTGTGGGATGACAAGGCGGTCCAGTTTCAGGAGAACACGATCGACTACCGCCAGATCGTCTCTGATGTTGTAGAACTGCGGGCATAGGCCCTTGAGCCACCCATCTGTTAGGTGGCGCATGACACGTTGTAGCAGGGGGTCAGCCGCTGTCTTGCAGCGAATTTGGATGAGGCGTTCATCCGTGGCAGGTAGATTGGAGGCCACGAAGGCCACATGGGCGTCAACCTGGCAGACAAATCCCGCTGGGTCACACGGAGTGTTGACTGCCCTGGAGAGAGCGTCGGCAATGATTAGGTCTTTGCCCGGGGTGTATACCAGCTGGAAGTCGCATCGCCGGAGCTTGAGCAGAATGCGCTGAAGGCGAGGTGTCATGTTGTTCAAGTCTTTCTGTATTATATTGACCAGTGGGCGATGGTCGGTCTCGACGGTGAATTGGGGAAGGCCGTACACATAATCATGAAACTTGACGACACCGGTCAAAAGGCATAGGCACTCCTTTTCTATCTGCGCGTAGTTCCGTGGGGATCATGGCGTGTGACGCATATGCAACGGGGGCCCATAATGAGGCCTCATCGCGTTGCAGGAGCACTACCCCAATGCCAGATTGGCTGGCATCGGTCAAAATTGTTGTCTCTTTCGCTGGATCAAAAAAAGCCAGGACCGGGGCCATGGTGAGTTTGGTTTTGAGTTCTCTCCATTCGCGCTCGTGGGCAGGGAGCAATTGGAAGTCTGTCATCTTCCTGACCAGGTTCCGGAGAGCCGTGGTATGAGAGGCGAGGTTCGGGATGAACTTCCCCAGGACGTTGACCGTGCCCAAAAATCGGAGGACCGCCTTCTTGTCCTCTGGCGTTTTCATGGCTGTGATGGCAGCTACCTTGTCCGCATCCGGCTGCACACCCAACTGGGAGATGTGGTCCCCTAGGAACTTGAGTTCTTTCTGACCAACAGAGCATTTGGCTCTGTTGAGGCGTAGGCCCTGCTCCCGTATGCATTTGAACACGCGCTGGAGGCGACTGACATGCTCCTGCGGGGTGGTGGACCAAATGATTATGTCGTCAACATAGACGCTAACACCTTTAATGCCTTCCATCATTTGTTCCATGATCCTGTGGAACAAATATGATCCCAAACGGCATCCTGTTGTAACAATATCTGCCAAAGGGGGTGTTAAAGGTACACAGTTTCCTGCTGGATTTGTCGAGCTGGATTTGCCAGAATCCTTTCGAGCCGTCAAGTTTAATGAAGAGTTTGGCGCGAGCCATCTCGCATGTGATCTCTTTGCGCTTGGGGATTGGATAGTGCTCCTTCATGATATTGCGATTCAGATCCTTGGGATCAATGCAAATTCTGAGCTCGCCGGAAGGCTTTTTTACGCACACCATGGAACTGACCCAGTCGGTTGTTTCCGTAACTCTGGAGATCACTCCTTGGTCTTGGAGATCCTGCAGCTGCTGCTTGAGGCGGTCCTTGAGGGGTGCTGGGACTCTGTGAGGTGCATGCACCACAGGCGTGGCGTTCTGTTTGAGTAGGATCTTGTAAGTAAATGGGAGCGTGCCCATGCCTTCGAAGACGTCGCGGTGCTGGTCGATGATGGCGTCGAGTTGCGCCTGAAGTCACCGTCCTGGAAGGCAGGCGTGTCATCAGGAGAGAGAGAGTGAACTCTTTGAATGAGGTTCAAAAGCTTGCACGCTTGTGTGCCAAGCAGGGAGTCCTTCGAGGAGCCCACGGTCTCGAAAGGAAGGATGGCATTTCGTGACTTGTGCATCACGAGCTGGTAGCAGGAATGATGTTGCCATTGTAGTCCAATAGCTGGCAGGCCGATGGAAAGATGGCTGGTTTGAAATGAAGGCTTTGGAAAGCAGACCACGCCATGAGATTGGCGGAGGCACCAGTGTCCAGGCGGAATCGTATTTGGGACTGGTTGACCGTCACGGTGGCACACCACTCATCTTCTGGATCGATGCTGTATACCAACAGCGGCTGGTGTCTTTGCTTCGGGGACAGCCTGTTTTTCGTAACGACCCCGACTCGAAAAGGCGCCTTGGGGTCCTCGGTGTCACTGCTGTGTGGGAGGTCTGCATCGGACTCGGTGACCGTGGGTTGAATTGCCCGAACATTCCTGCGAGGCTGGCTGAAGCGATATGAGTTGGCAGGCTGAGCTACTCGACATCAGGCAGCATAGTGGCCAAGTCTTCCACATCGTAGGCATTTTCAAGATTTTGCGGGGCATTGCCGTTTTAAATGGGCGGAGCCACAGTTGCCGCATGTCGTGACATCAGCACGTTCGCTGCGCCACCGGCATGCGCGGTGCGATCGTGCGTGGTTCGTGCCTGCATTCCTCAACGTCGCCGTCCCCTCGTTTGGTGTGTACAAGCGTGGGAGTCCGCGAAAAGTGCGCGAAATGGCCGCCCTCATCCAGGCTGAGGCCCTGGAGGTGCTCAATCACTTGGACCCGTTCCGCCTCGTGGGGACCGTGCCGTGCCGTTTCAGCCGCTTGTATATGGGAATACCAACGTTTTCATGTATGACACAGGTCTCGATGGTGGTCGCTAGGATGAGTTGCTTTACTTTGATGAGCTGCTGACGTAGGGGGTCCGACTGGATACCGAAAACGATCCACTTCGGGTATCATGGAGTCGGAGGTGGGCCCGTAGCTGCAAGATTGCGCAAGGATGCGGAGGTGCGTGAGAAAGGATTGGAAAGGCTCATTCTGACCCTGCAAACGCTGCTGGAACAATTAGCATTCAAAACGTTCAGTCACCTCTACGCTGCAGTGAGTGTCAAACTTGAGGAGGACCGCCTTAAACTTCGTCTTATCTTCATCATCTGCAAAGGTGAGAGAGTTGAAAATGTGGATGGCATGGTCCCCAGCCCTGGAGAGGAGAAGAACAATCGTTCTGGTGTCCGAGGTGCACTCCCAGTCCGTGGCTTTGAGGAAGAGCTGGATGCGCTGTTTGAAAACTTCCAGTTGGCCCCGAGGTTGCTGACGGTGCGGAGCGGCGGCGGCGGGCTGATGTTGTCCATGTTGCAGGATGACGGAATGCTGGCGGAAGGCAGATCACTTGCAGGCAGGTCTAAGAAGTGCTAGTATCCCACCACTCCTGGTATCATGATGTGTTGGGTGTTCTGGATCACATACAGGCCACCAACACTTGAAATAGTGCAACACTATTTTATTGAATCATTAACTGTTTAAACATACTTAGACTGTGGGTTTATACAAGACTAGCTTTAACTAAAGATCTTTGCCTTGTCCAAACCAGTCGATGCACTCAGCACATGGTGAATGTCTGTGTTGCAGGCTGTGAGTTCTGTCCTCCTAACTGGCTGCAACTCAAATGAGCGGAAACTCTGATGCCCCCTGTCTTTATAGTGCATGTGCTCTCACTGGTGATTGGCTGCGGTGTTGTGTATGTTGATTGGTCCCATTGTGTGTCCATCAGTGTGTGTCTGCACCATGATATACTGGTGTATATTATGACGAAATGTTCATTGAATTTGTACAAATACACTATTTTTGTTGGTCACTTGGATTGATGGAAATTCACTGGCATTGGTGACAAAAAATATGCAGACGTTTTGATCCAAAAGGTACCTGCATGCATATCAAACATAACAATAGTATTTTTCCTTGTAGCAAAGGCATTGTCACCATGCCTGTTGAAAGAAAATGGATTTATGCGCTGTTCAGGAATTGAACAACTGAACCAGTGAGGTTGCCATTCACTTTTGAATGGCCACCAGCAGATTGTGCTGCAATTTGTTGCTGTTGAATAATTAAATCATTAACTATTTCCTTTCTTTCTTTTTCACTGTGTTAATAATTGGAGAGAAGAAGACTAAGAGGTGATATGATGTATATGTTGAAAAATCACGAGGCTGGACTGAGTAGATGGGGAGAAACTGTACCCGCTCATGGAAGTGGCGAGAACCAGAGGTCATAGATTTGAAGTGATTTGTAAAAGAAGCAAACATGAGGTTATGAAAACATTTTCATACATCGGGTGGTTTGGGTTTGCAATGCACTGTCCGGAAGTGTGGTGGAGGCAGGTTGCATCGAGGCATTCAAGAGGGTATCAGATGATCTGAATAGAAACAAGGTGCAGGGGCACAGGGAAAAGGCAGTGGAATGGGGCCAAAGCCATGATGCTCGTTTGAAGAGCCGGTGGAGACACAATGGGCCAAATGGCCGACTTCTGCGTTGTAACAATTCTTGTGATCCTGTGACCTCTTGGACATTCAAACAGAATCAATTTATATTGTCATAGGTGCTTTCATAACATCCATACAATGTACGTAAACATGTATATTCCAAACATAACATTAATAGCTCGCAATAATAAAAAATGTAATTTCATGAATTGAATCACCAGAAATCAAAGACCCAAATAATATAATCTACAGTACATGGGAAGCAACAGTCTCTTCTGACTCACTGTGAGTAAAGCCACAGCACAGGGTTTCCACAACAAAAGCAACGGAACCCCTAGTGATAGAACAAAGAAAAGTACAGCACAGGAACAGGCCCTTCGGCCCTCCAAGCCTGTGCCGACCATGCTGCCCGTCTAAACTAAAACCTTCTACACTTCCGGGATCCGTATCCCTCTATTCCTATCCTACTCATGTGTTTGTCAAGGTGCCCCTTAAACGTCACTATCGTCCCTGCTTCCACCACCTCCTCCGGCAGCGTGTTCCAGGCACCTACTTTCCTCTGTGCAAAATACTTGCCTCGTACATCTCCTCTAAACCTTGCCCCTCTCACCTTAAACCTATGCCCCCTAGTAATTGTCCCCTCTACCCTGGGGAAAAGCCTCTGACTATCCACTCTGTTTATGCCCCTCATAATTTTGTAGACCTCTATCAGGTCGCCCCTCAACCTCCTTTGTTCCAGTAAGAACAAACCGAGTTTATTCAACCTCTCCTCATAGCTAAAGCCCTCCATACCAGGCAACATCCTGGTAAATCTCTTCTGCACCCTCTCAAAAAGCCTCCACATCCTTCTGGTAGTGTGGCGACCAGAATTGAACACTATCCTCCAAGTGTGGCCTAACTAAGCTTCTATACAGCTGCAACATGACTTGCCAATTTTTATACTCATTGCTCCGGCCAATGAAGGCAAGCATGCCGTATGCCTTCTTGACTACCTTCTCCACCTGTGTTGCCCCTTTCAGTGACCTGTGGACCTGTACCCCTAGATCTCTTTGACTTTCAATACTCTTGAGGGTTCTACCATTCACTGTATATTCCCTACCTGCATTAGACCTTCCAAAATGCATGACCTCACATTTGTCCGGATTAAACTTCATCTGCCATCTCTCCGCCCAAGTCTCCAAACAATCTAAATCCTGCTGTATCCTCTGACAGTCCTCATCGCTTTTTAGGAGTGGGCAATCTGTTAATATTGTACTCTTATTTAAGAGCATTTAATTCCACCTTTTGTCATTTTTAATGGAAGGAATTATGCTGGAAAGCTGATTCTCATATCGAACACATGCATCTCTCCCTTCCTCACACACATATGCACATACTCACAATCACCTCGCCTCACACACACTTACTTCTCTCTCTCACATTTCACACATACCCATACCTCTCGCACTAACACGCCCCCCCTCTCTCACACACACTGAGCCACCCTCTCAAACACACAGCCCGCTCTCAAACACACACTTACTTTTCTCTCACATTCTCACACACACATATACCTCTCGCACTAACACCCCCCCTCACACAAACTCAGCTACCCTCTCTCTCATGCACACAGCCCCCTCACACACAGACACTCACACAGCCCCCTCACACACACACAGCCCCCTCACACACACACACACACACACACACACAGCCCCCTCGACACACAAACACACAGCCCCCTCACATACACACACACAGCCCCCTCGACACACACACAGCCCCTTCACACACACACACACACACAGCCCCCTCACACCCACACACAGTCCCCTCACACACAGCCCCCTCACACACACACAGCCCCCCCACACACACATAGCCCCCTCACATACACACAGCCCCCTCACACACACACACAACCCCCACCCTCACACACACACACAGCCCCCTCACACACAGCCCCCTCACACACCCACACAAAGCCCCCTCACACACAGCCCCCTCACACACATAGCCCCCTCACACACACACACACACACACAGCCCCCCCCACACACATAGCCCCCTCACATACACACAGCCCCCTCACACACACAACCCCCACCCTCACACACACACACAGCCCCCTCACACACAGCCCCCTCACACACACACACACAGCTCCCTCACACACACACAGCCCCCTCACACACACACACACACACAGCCCCCTCACACAGCCCCCTCACACACACACACACACACACTCACACACACACAGCCCCCTCACACACACACACACAGCCCCCTCACACACAAACAGCCCCCTCACACACTCACACAGCCCCCACACAAACAGACAGCCCCCTCACACACTCACACAGCCCCCTCACACACACACACACACACAGCCCCCTCGACACACACAGCCCCCTCACACACACACACACAGCCCCCTCGACACACACACAGCCCCCTCACACACACACACACACACACACACACAGCCCCCTCACACACACACACACACAGCCCCCTCACACACACACACAGCCCCCTCACACACACACAGCACCCTCACACACACACATAGCCCCCTCCCTCACACACATACACAACCCCCGCACACACACACAGCCCCCTCACACACACACACACACACACACAACCCCCTCACACACACACACAGCCCCCTCACACACACACACAGCCCCCTCGCACACACACACAGCCCCCTCACACACACACACACACACACACACAACCCCCTCACACACACACAGCCCCCTCACACACACACACACAGCCCCCTCACACTGCCCCCTCACACACACAGCCCCCCCCACACACACTCACACGGCCCCCTCACACACACACACAGCCCCCTCACACACATACGCACACAGCCCCCTCACACACACACACACACACACACACACACACAGCCCCCTCACACACACACACACACACACAGCCCCCTCACACGCACACACACACACAGCCCCCTCACACACAGCACCCTCACACAGCCCCCTCACACACACACAGCCCCCTCACACACACACACAGCCCCCTCACAGACAGACATCCCCCTCACACACAGACATCCCCCTCACACACACACAGCCCCCTCACACACACACACAGCCCTCGCACACACATGCACAGCCCCCTCACACACACACACACACACACACAGCCCCCACACACACAGAGCCCCCTCACATACACACAGCAACCTCACACACACAACCACACCCTCCCTCACACACACACATAGCCCCCTCCCTCACACACACACAGCCCCCTCACACACACACACACACAGCCTCCTCACACACACACTGCCCCCTCACACACAGCCCCTTCCCTCACACACACACACAGATCCTCTCACAAACATAAACAGCCCCCTTTCTCTCTCACACACACACCCCAAAACCACACACACAGATCCCCTCACAATCATAAACAGCCTCCTCCCTCTCACACACCCCAAAAACACACACACAGACCCCCTCACAAACATAAACAGCCCCCTCGCTTTCACACACACACACAACACACACAGCCCCCACTCTCTCACACACATAGCCCCCTCTCTCTCTTCCACACACACCACACACACTCTCTCTCACACACACAGTCCCCTCTCTCTCATACACGCGCATAGTCGCCTCTCTCTCTCTCTCTCTCTCACACACACACACACATAGCCCCTCCTCTCTCTCCCTCACACACACACACAGCCCCTCCTCTCTCTCTCACACACACACAAATACACTCATAGCCCCCTCTCTCTCATACACACAGCCCCCTCTCTCACACAAATACATAGCCCCCTCTCTCACACCAGACATAGCACCCTCTCTCATACAAACACTGATATGCCATTAATAAACACACAACGAGTGATGAACGTACACTTCAAAGAAGCTTAGCCAGTGCTTGAATGTTTCCGTGGCGTCGGCTGCCTGTGGTCCAGCTCCAGGCGATCAGGCTTGAGTGATGAGTTCATCTTAGAAGTTTAGTGTATTAAATTGATATGCCATCAATAAACACACAACGAGAGATGAACGTAACTGAGGCTTTAATACACTAAACAGCAAGCCTCCTGGCCTCTGGTCCCGAACTGGGTCGGAGGCGGAGACTTCCCACTATTATACATGAGCCTGAGGGGAGGAGCCACAGGCGGAGCCAACCGCGACAAGCCCAGGCATGTACAACACAACACAATGCAATACAGTAGTTTACCACAAACACATAGCCCCCTCTCTCACACAGACACATATAGCCCCTCCTCTCTCTCTCTCTCACACATACATAGCCCCCCTCTCTCTCTCACACACACATAGCCCCTCCTCTCTCTCTCTCACACACACATAGCCCCTCTTCTCTCTCTCTCTCACACACACATAGCCCCTCTCTCTCTCTCACACACAGAGCTCCTCCTCTCTCTCACACACTCCTCTCTCTCTCTCTCTCTCTCTCACACACACACACATAGCTCCCTCTTTCTCTCTCTCACACACAGAGCCCCTCTCTCACACACATACATGCATAGCCCCCTCCTTCACACACACATAGCCCCCTCTGTCACACACACACACACACACAGACATAGCCCCCTCCCTCACACACACATAGCCCCCTCTGTCACACACACACATACACACACACACACAGCCCCCTCCCTCACACACACATAGCCCCCTCCCTCACACACACATAGCCCCCTCTCTCACACACACATAGCCCCCTCTCTCTCTCACACACACACACACACACACAGACATAGCCCCCTCCCTCACACACACATAGCCCCCTCCCTCACACACACATCGCCCCCTCCCTCACACCACATAGCCCCCTCTGTCACACACACACACACTCATACACACACATACATAGCCCCCTCCCTCACACACACATAGCCCCCTCTCTCACACACACATAGCACCTCTCTTTCACACACACATAGCCCCCTCTTTCTAAAACAGACACTCATAGCCCCCCCTCTCTCTCTCACACACACATAGCCCCCTCTCTCTCTCACACACACACATAGTCCCCTCTCTCACACAACACATAGCCCCCTCTCTCTCTCACACACATACATAGCCTCCTCCCTCACACACACATAGCCCCCTCTCTCACACACACATAGCACCTCTCTTTCACACACACATAGCCCCCTCTTAATAAAACAGACACTCATAGCCCCCTCTCTCTCTCACACACACATAGCCCCCTCTCTCACACACACATAGCACCTCTCTTTCACACACACATAGCCCCCTCTTTCTAAAACAGACACTCATAGCCTCCTCTATCTCTCACACACACATATCGCCCCTTCTCTCACACCACTCATAGCCCCCTCCCTCTCTCACACACATAGCCCCCTCTCTCTCTCACACACACACATAGCCTCTTCTCTCACACAACACATAGCCCCCTCTCTCTCTCTCTCACACACACACATAGCCCCCTCTCTCACACAATACATAGCCCCCTCTCTCACACACACACATACATAGCCCCCTCCCTCACACACACATCGCCCCCTCCCTCACACACACATTGCCCCCTCCCTCACACACACACACTCATACACACACATACATAGCCCCCTCCCTCACACACACATAGCCCCCTCTCTCACACACACATAGCACCTCTCTTTCACACACACATAGCCCCCTCTTTCTAAAACAGACACTCATAGCCCCCTCTCTCTCTCACATACACATATCGCCCATTCTCTCACACCACTCAAAGCCCCCTCTCTCTCTCACACACACATAGCCCCCTCTCTCTCTCACACACACACATAGGCTCTTCTCTCACACAACACATAGCCCCCTCTCTCTCTCTCTCTCACACACATACATAGCCCTCTCCCTCACACACACATAGCCCCCTCTCTCACACACACATAGCACCTCTCTTTCACACACACATAGCCCCCTCTTAATAAAACAGACACTCATAGCCCCCTCTCTCTCACACACACATATAGCCCCTTCTCTCACACCACTCAGAGGCCGCTCTCTCTCTCACACACACATAGCCCCCTCTCTCTCTCACACAACACATAGCCCCCTCTCTCTCTCACACACACACACACATGGCCCCCTCTCTCACACAACACATAGCCCCCTCTCTCTCTCTCTCTCTCACACACACATAGCCCCCTCTCTCACACACACATAGCACCTCTCTTTCACACACACATAGCCCACTCTTTCTAAAACAGTCACTCCTTGCCCCCTCTCTCTCTCACACACACATATAGCCCCTTCTCTCACACCACTCATAGCCCCCCTCTCTCTCTCTCTCTCTCACACACACATAGCCCCCTCTCTCACACACACATAACACCCCTCTTTCACACACACATAGCACCCCTTTCTAAAACAGACACTCATAGCCCCCTCTCTCTCACACACACATATAGCCCCTCCTCTCACACCACTCATAGCCCCCTCTCTCTCTCTCTCTCACACACACATAGCCCCCTCTCTCACACACACATAGCCCCCTCCCTCACACACACATAGCACCTCTCTTTCACACACACATAGCCCCCCTTTCTAAAACAGACACTCATAGCCCCCCATCTCTCTCACACACACATATAGCCCCTTCACTCACATCACTCATAGCCCCCTCTCTCTCTCACACACACATAGCCCCCTCTCTCTCTCACACACACATAGCCCCCTCTCACACACACATAGCCCCCTCTCTCTCACACACACACTCCGTTCTCTAACACAACATCCAATCAACAAAAATTGCAGGGATTCTCTCTAAGGGGAGGAACTTTCCTAGTTAGAAAGAGTGTACAATGGACTAGCTTGAAGCATGCAGCTAATGAAGCAACCATGTGAGTAAAGTTTGATTGTTCAACATAAGAAGCCTCAGGGAGTACATCTTCACTACTGGAGATGAGGATAAATGATCCTGGCGCTGCTTCTAACCCTACTCTTGTGAGCACTGTGTATTCAACCAAAACTGAAGGGGAAAAAAATATATTCATCAGAATGCCTCTGTTCAGGTGAATAGACCCATTCGAGACCTCCACGGAGGACTGGAGTCAATAAATTGAATGCCTCGGGTTCAATTTCTAGACAAACAAAATAGGGGAGGAGGCAAAGATCAAAGCAATTCTCCTAAGCACCTGTGGAAGTCAGACCTACAATCCTATTGGCAGTTTCATAGCCCCAAGCGAGCTCCACTCCAAATCATTCAGTCAGCTTGTGGATGTGGTGAAGCATCAGTTTCAACCCAAACCAGCCATAATCCAGAGAACCAAATTTAATTAGAGGATGAGAACCCCAGGGGAATCGACCGTGACTTCCATTGCTCAATTAAGCAAATACCAGAGCATGTGATTTTGGAGTGACCCGAAACGACTGGCTGCAGGACCAGTTAGCTTGCGGCATAAGTATCGACGCCGTACAGCACCGATTACAATCAGGAATTGACAAACGAGCAATGGAGATTGCGCTGTCCATGGGAAGCATTGCAAATAGATTCACAGGGGCTGCAGAGCGCACAAAACGGTGCCACATACACTTAGTGTGGGAACCTGCAGCCAACCGCAGCCCCAAAACCACCGGAGCAGCCGCGAAGCGTGAAAGATTTCAAGTCACCCACAGAACAAAAAGATACAGCAATTAGACTGTAACTCTGAAGTTGAAATGTTACTGATGTGGGGGTGACCATGCTCCAGAATCGTGTAGCTTTAAAGTGACTGGGTGTCATTATTGTCACAAAAGAGAACATTTGGTAAAACGGTGCAGAGCTGGATCAAGAATGCCAAGTAATCAATTAGCCAAGATGCTGTAAGTGCACAATGTGAAAGAGCCTGAGACCGTCCCTTCTGATATTTACTATTTTCAATCTTAAAGCAGTCCTGCCAAACCCTATTACTGTAACACTCCATCTCTACATAGGGATTCAGGGGCATCAGCCACCCAGTTGAAGACATACATGAGAGGAGCAATAAAAGTAAAATATACCACAATAGTACCTGTGAGTTATGAGCAGCAGGCTGCCCACCTCCCAGTCATAATAGTGATGGGTGAAGGACAAGCCTTCTGAAATGAAGTTGTATTGAGATTTGTGCAGGCAGGGGGACTGCCAGAATTATTAAGAAAATACAACACCGTCTTCCGTGATGAATTAGGCAAAATCAAAGGCTTCCCAGATTAGATTTATATTGATCCAGAGGCAACTCCTCAATTCTTTAGGGCAAGACCAGTTCCACTTGCCTTACGAGAGAAAGTGGATACTGAGCTAAACAGGTTGGAAGAAATGGGCATCATGCAGCCAGTTTTGGTTTTGGAATGGGCTGCACCCATCTTCCCCACATTGAAACAGAATCTGACCATCCGTATTTGCGGTGATTAGAAACAGGTCATCAGTCCGCCAAGCGGGACAAATATCCAATCCCGAGAATTGAAGACCTGTGCAAAGCTTCCATAGTTTTCACAGAACCCTACAATCCATTGAGTCTGCACCGATCCTCCAAAACAGCAGCCGACCTCTGCCCACTCCCCAGCCCTATCCCAGAACCCCACCTAACCTGCATATCTTTGGACACCAAGGGACAATTTAGAATGACCAATCCATTTAACCTGCTTATTTTTGGTGTCTAAGGAACAATTAAGGTAGATAAGTCCCCAGGGCCTGATGGGATCTACCCCAGAATACTGAAGGAGGCGAGAGAGGAAATTGCTGAGGCCTTGACAGAAATCTTTGGATCCTCATTGTCTCCAGGTGATGTCCCGGAGGACTGGAGAATAGCCAATGTTGTTCCTTTGTTTAAGAAGGGTAGCAAGGATAATCCAGGGAACTACAGGCCGGTGAGCTGTACGTCAGTGGTAAGGAAATTACTGGAGAGAATACTTCGAGACAGGATCTACTCCCGTTTGGAAGCAAATGGACGTATTAGTGAGAGGCAGCATGATTTTGTGAAGGGGAGGTCATGTCTCACTAACTTGATAGAGTTTTTCGAAGAGGTCACAAAGATGAATGATGCAGGTAGGGCAGTGGATGTTGTCTAGAGGACTTCAGTAAGGCCTTTGATGATGTCCCTCATGGTAGACTGGTACAAAAGGCGAAGTCACATGGGATGAGGGGTGACCTGTCAAGGTGGATACAGAACTGGCTAGGTCATAGAAGGCAGAGAGTAGCAATGGAAGGGTGCTTTTCTAATTGGAGGGCTGTGACTAGTGGTGTTCCGCATGGATCAGTGCTGGGACCTTTGCTGTTTGTAGTATATATAATTGATTTGGAGGAAAATGTAATGGTCTGATTAGTAAGTTTGCAGATGACACAAAGGTTGGTGGAATTGCGGATAGCGATGAGGACTGTCAGAGGATACAGCAGGATTTAGATCATTTGGAGACTTGGGTGGAAAGATGGTAGATGGAGTTTAATCCGGACAAATGTGAGGTAATGCATTTTGGAAGTTCTAATGCAGGTAGGGAATATACAGTGAATGGTAGAACCCTCAAGAGTATTGAAAGTCAGAGAGATCTAGGTGTACAGGTCCACAGGTCACTGAAATGGGCAACACAGGTGGAGAAGGTAGTCAAGAAGGCATACGGCATGCTTGCCTTCATTGGCCGGGGCATTGAGTATAAGAATTGGGAAGTCATGTTGCAGCTGTATAGAACCTTAGTTAGGCCACACTTGGAGTATAGTGTTCAATTCTGGTCGCCACACTACCAGAATGATGTGGAGGCTTTAGAGAGGGTGCAGAAGAGATTTACCAGGATGTTGCCTGGTATGGAGGGCATTAGCTATGAGGAGCGGTTGAACAAACTCGGTTTGTTCTCACTGGAACGACGGAGGTTCAGGTGCGACCTGATAGAGGTCTACAAAATTATGAGGGGCATAGACAGAGTGGATAGTCAGAGGCTTTTCCCCAGGCTAGAGGGGTCAATTACTAGGGGGCATAGGTTTAAGGTGCGAGGGGCAAGGTTTGGAGGAGATGTACGAGGCAAGTTTTTTACACAAGAGGGTAATGGGTGCCTGGAACTCGCTACCGGAAGGGATGGTGGAAGCAGGGACGATAGTGACATTTAAGGGGCATCTTGACAAATACATGACTAGGATGGGAATAGAGACCCAGGAAGTGTTGAAGATTGTAGTTTAGTCGGGCAGCATGGTCGGCACGGGCTTGGAGGACCGAAGTGCCTGTTCCTGTGCTGTACTTTTCTTTGTTCTTTGTTCTTTGTAATCCAGCATGACCAATCCACCTAACCTGCACATCTTTGGATTATGGGAGGAAACCGAAGAACCTGGAGGAAACCCACGCAGACAGAGAGAGAACGTGCAATCTCCACACAGTCCACCCAAGACAGGTATTGAACAAGGGTCCCTCATACTGTGAGGCTTCAGCGCAAACCACTGTGCCACTCTGACTGACATGAGGTCAAACTTACACAAAGCGAATGAGTCACACATGCCAGCAACTCAAATTCGGTAACATTTACTGGGGGTATGTCAAAATAAAAAGACACAAAGGCCCATTCCAGTATACATGCCTGCCTTTTGGTATGTCTTTGGCATGTGCAATATTTCAAAGGAGAGCCTTCTAAAGGCCTACCATGGGTTGTAATATTCCTTGACAATGTCCGTATTGTCAATTCCAATAATAGCACATGATGAAGGAATAAGACTGAAACTTGTCTTTCACCTTAAGCAAGATTATTCTCAGCATCATTAACCTTCTGATACCCTACCCAAATGTTCCATGTGTGTCCATTTATACTCTTTTGGAGATTGTGCCAATGATCATCTCTTGTCTTTAACAATGAAATTAGCTTAACAATATGATGCGCTATCAATTAAGACGAGACGAGAGTAGAATGTAATCGAGGCTTTATTACACAGAGATGTGTGGCCCCCTACAGCAGCTGACAAAATGGCTGCTGTTCGGAGAGCACACATATTTATAATCCGCCTACTGGGCGGAGCGAGCAGGCAGGGATCTACCCCCGTACCTGTAGTACTGGGGCCTTACTATAAAACCCATATATATACAGTATAATACATCAGTGGTGCTTACCACATTCACCCCCTGTTAAAAATGAGTCCAGCGGGGGTGGTGGAGAACTATATACAGACAAGCTGTTTTAAAATTCGCAGAGAATATTACAAATTTAGGGGTGCCGGAACAATGGCGGCCTTTGAGCGGGCCTGGCACACTGCAGCGCAATGTCCCTTCCTGCCACAGGCCAAGTAGAGGGCGCTCCGCGCCGGGCAGTGCTGCCGGGGGTGTTTTGACTGTCCACAGAACTAGCATTTGGGTCCCCAGGGGTTGGTTGGATGCTGCGCGGCACACGCGTGGGGTTGGCTGTGGGCTGTCGCTGATGGGGTCCATGATGGGGTGGCCATCGGCGGGGTCCACGTGCACAGGGAGGGTGGGCCGCACGGTCGGGGGGCATAGGCCTGAACGTTGCGTGATGCGACCGTAAGCGAGAGCGCTAGTTTTTTGGTCGCCGCGAGGTCAAGCGTGGCCCCGTCTAAGAGGCGCTGGCGAATGTAGTCAGACCCTATGCCCATAACGAACGCGTCTCTCATCAGCAGTTTCGAGTGTTCAGTGGCCGAAACGGCCTGGCAGTCACAGTCTCTCACAAAGGCGTGCAGGGCACGCCAGAAATCTTCCACAGACTCACCGAGAAGTTGGTGCCGCGTGGATAGGAGATGCCTGGCGTAGATTTTGTTGGTCCGCTGAGCGTAATTTTCCTTCAGTAGCGTCATGGCTTCTGCGTAGGTCGGCACGTCCTGGACGAGGGGAAAAATGTTGGAGCTCAGCCGCGTGTACAGAATCTGGAGCTTCTGTGCTTCTGGGATTGGGTCTGGCGCACACCCGATGTACGCTTCTAAACAGGCTAGCCAATGTTCAAAGTCTTTTTTGGCGTTGTCTGCTTGAGGATGCAGCTGCAGGCGATCCGGCTTGTCATCAGTGGTGACGACCACACAATATAATTGCAAAAGGATACTTCTGATAGGATCCACAGAGGTCGAGCATCCAGCAAACTTAGAAGAGGTTAAATAGGTTGCAGGAGGCCAGAGACCACATCAAGAAAGAGAAGTGCAGCTTTAAAGTAAAAGAGGACAAGGCTACCCTGCTGATAGCTTCAACAAGATTTCAGTGATGGGCATTAATTCTGTCCCCCTATGAATATACATTGAAACAACGACTTGGGATATAGAAATAGCAAACGTGGATGCCTTTAGCAGCCTACCCTTGTGAGAAAATGTCACATGTACACTTGTACCCCAATAAATGTTCTTGGTATTAAATTAGTTAGGCTGTTTGCCAGTCCGTGTGATGTAGATCAGGAACTGGGCCAATCGAGATTCGTTTCTGTGCAAAGCCAGAGGGAAGATACGAACAGAATGAGTAAATGAGCCAGTCTCTGAGGAAATAAAACCATTCCTTACCCGGAAACGTGAATTGCGTTGTCCGGATAGCACCAGACTCTGGATAGCAAGAGTAGTTGTTCCTGTATCAGGCAGAGAGCAGCTCCTAATTGAATTACACAGTGCCCATCCTGGCATGTCTGAGATGAAGATTCGTACAAGGGGTTATATGTGGTGACCTGGCATTGATGCAGATATCGAAAAGCCAATCAAGTACTGTCAACAGTGCCAATTGCAACAATGTTTGCTTGTTGCAGCCTCAATGAATCCTTAGGAATGGCATGCCTGGCCAAGGGTACAGGTTCCTATCGACTATTTTGCTCCATTCCTTGGCACAATGTTTTTGCTTGTTATTGATGCACATCTAAATGGATGAAGAATTTTGAAGTGAGGTCAGCTTTCACATGTTACCTTCGAAAGATTGCGCCAATGCTTTTCAACTCATGGATTACCCAAAATCATTGTATCGGATAATGGAACAGTATTCACAAGTGCTGAATTATAAAACTTTTCCTGTCTCAATGGAACTAAACACATCAGAACTGCGCCTTACCACCCAGCATGAAATGGACTATCCGAGACAGCCATCCAAACTTTCAGGTCTAGGCTAAAAACACTGCCAGGAACAGCCTTAGAGACCAAAATCTCACGATTTCTCCGCTATCTTGTCACATGTGTCATGTGAGAGTGCCTTTAAGAAATGGATGTTTAAGCAATGTACCTTTAAGAAATGCAGTGATGTCAGAGAGTAGGTGGAGCTGGGCTTTTAGCTCAGCCATTTTGAAGTTTCAGTTTGAGAGAGCAGCTGAAAAGTGCCTGGCTGGTTTGTTGAGAGCTGTAGGAAGGAAAAGAGCTGGTCTGGTGATTTCTGCAAATCCAAAGACTATAAATATATTGAATGTAACCTGTTGTGCTCCTGTTTTTGAAGGGTTGAAGTCTTTTGGAGGTTTAAAAGAACAGTTTGCAGGATTGGGTAGTGTTGTATTATTTTCAGGGTTATCTCTGAAGTAAGGGATGTTAAGAGATCCAATGTTTATTTAAAAGGTTAAGTTGAGTTCATGGAATAAACATTGTTTTGTTTTAAAAACCACGTGTCCATAATTGCAATACTACACCTAGGGAACAATCCGTGTGCTCGGAAAAGCAACAATAGCATTAAAGGGAGAGGTTGGTTGGACTCCATGATACATTTTGGGGTTCTGAAAACACTTCTCCCATAACACATGCAACAAAGGGAGTTCCACCAGCAGGACTGCTAATGAAACATCATCTCAGAATGAGACTAAGCCTCGTGTTTACAAATTTGCCAGGGAGCTAAGAGACCTAGATAGGGAAATACATAGGGCTATATCTGTCGGCGGGATCCTCCGTTTCACCAGCAGCGCACTCGCACCTGCGGATTTCCCAACGATAAGGGGTTGCCACAAGACCGGCTGCCAGGATGGAGGTTCGCAGAAAATGGGTGTGGCAGGACGGAGAATCCTGCCCATAATATTTCTGATGAATCAGGTCAAAGCATGCGATGTCAGGGGAAAGTCTCATGACGGATAGCTCGTTAGCTGCAAGACAGAAAAGAGAGAGTATTAGTATACGATAGCTCCTAAATTGCAAAGGTTGGGAAATGAGGTTCCAAAAGAATCATTGCTGGGGCCATGATTGATAATTTCCATCAACTTTGGAAATAAAAATAAGTTTCCTGACTGACACCAAATTAGGAGGGGTAGTCAACATGGAGGAGGACTGCAAGACATTACAAGAAGACAATGAAATGTGTGGGCAATCATTAAAATGACCAGATACCACAATGTACGTGTGGTCCCCACATTGCACTGAACCAAGGCTGCTTAATCGAATGTCGTCATTCCAGTGCTTTGGTTTTGGGTCTAACCAATTTAAGCCACCTCCCTGCACCACCGCCTGCCCTTCCCCCATTCCCCACAGGGTGCTTATTTAGCAGCTCTACCATTCATACACTCTTAACTCCAAGCTTTCTTCCTTCATGCTTAGTGGGCCTATCCCGAACCTAACGATCCTCCTACTATCAACGTGCCTGCGCAAAATCTTTTTATAAGTGGGCACTACATCAATTTTCTGGAAACTGATGCCAGTTCATGGGTGAAATATTAGGGGCTGGATTCTCTGACTTCTAAGGGCTGACGCCGGCGTGGGAACAGTGGCGTTTTATGCCAGTAAAAATGGCGCAACAGCTGCACCAATCCACTGTCCGGTGGAGGCTGGCAGCCGAGCATCGTAAAGCCCCCGACATTACATGCGGATAGGGCCAGAGAACTGTCGGGTCCGTGGCCGCGCATGCTCACATCAGCGGCCTGCGGGGGACATGTGGTGAACCACTGTAATAGGAGATGTAAGGTAGGACCTGCACTACAGGTTCGCCGGTAGCTCCTGCCGGCTGGCTCCACCCATGGAGAACTGTATAAATATGCATGACCTCTAGTGCCCTGCCATTTCGCCAGCTGCAGCAGGAGGCCACGCATCTGATTGTAATGAAGCCACAGTTGTACCCAACTTTAGCCTTTGTGCAATTGGCCACGCCGTGAAACATGGCACCAGCCGTGTGTGGACCCATCCTGCCACACACTGACCCCCAGTAAACGCCCTTGCCACCCCCGGACCACCGCCCACCAGTCCCCAGCCCCTGCCAAAGCACCCGCTGCCCACGGAATGCCCCCCCCACCCCCCGCCAGACTGTGACGGTGCTGGACTCAGTGCGCCATGCGGGGTGCATGGAAAAAAATAGCATGAGTAACCCACGCCATCGGGAACTCGGCCCATCGGGGATGGAGCATCAGAGGAGGGCCTTAGGTGACGCCCTGAGGCTGTCCATACGGCGTGCGGCGTACTCCCTGAGTACACTGTTTTTGAGGGGGCGGAGCATGGCAAAAGCGGCACCACCCCCGATTTCGGAGCAAACGGGGATTCTGCAGCCGATCGCCGAACACGATTTTGGCATCGGCAGCCGGAGAATCCCGCCCTAGTAATTGAATGGAAGTATCATTTACCAAAACCTGTAAGCAAAAATATAACATTTTTGGTTTCTGTTCTTTTCACAGTCTGAGAACTGCATTGTGTTTGATGAACACAGGACAGAGAACACAGAACATACAGTGCAGAAGGAGGCCATTCGGCCCATCAAGTCTGCACCGATCCACTTAAGGCCTCACTTCCATCCTATCGCTATAACCCAATAACTCCTCCTAACCTTTTTGGTCACTAAGGGCAATTTATCATGGCCAATCCACCTAACCTGCACGTCTTTGGACTGTGGGAGGAAACCGGAGCACCCGGAGGAAACCCACGCACACACGGGGAGAACGTGCAGTCTCCGCACAGACAGTGACCCAGCCGGGAATCAAACCTGGGACCCCGGTGCTGTGAAGCCACAGTGCTATCCACTTGTGCTACCGTGCTGCCCACTAGTACATATATAGGGGGCGATTCTCCAAAATGGAGACTAAGTGTTCGCGCCGTCGTGAATGCCGTCGCATTTCACGATGGCGCGAAACGGGCACGTGGATGACCGATTCTGTCCCCCACAGGGGGCCAGCACGGTGCTGGAGCGGTTCACACTGCTCCAGCCTCCCTTCCCGGCGCCAAATGGGTGCCACACCAACCCGCGCATGCGGGGGGGACTTCTTCAATGCTCCTACCCCGACACAACATGGCGTGGGGGCTCTGGGCCAGAAGCGGAAGAAAGTAGGCCCGGGGGGGGAGAGGCCAGCCCGCCGATCGGTGAGCCCCACTCGGGGGCCAGACCCCATCGGTGAAGGAGCTCTTTTCCCCGCCCCACAGGCCGCCCCCGACCTTCGCGCAGAGTTCCCGCGACCAGGGGTGAACAGCGTCGGCGGGACTCTGCCACTCGGCCCATCTGGGCCGGAGAATAGGCGGCCCGGCCTCGTGCAGTGGCCAGCGATCGGCACCACGCCAACGTGCCAGCGCAAATGGCGCCGATTCTCCGCACCTCGGAGAATCGGGCGCCTGCGTCGGGGCGGGGCTCGGAGAATCGCGGCCATAGATTTTACAGGAAGAGCTTCAAAACTTTCGTATTAAATTTACTTTCTCAAGCAATTTAAATGCAAATATTTTGTAATGTGCAATTATTTAAAAAGACTGAAGGGTAAATTAGTCTTGCTGAACGGAAATGACAAAACAATTTTCAATGAATAAACTATTTTAATTATGCTGCTGAAATGTATGATAGTTTTCTCTTTACTAAACCACTATTTAGCTTTGATGAGAACTTAGTTTAATTAAATCATTTTAGATAGTTACATTTTACATTGGATATTCACAAAGCATGCAAAGCACAAGTTATCCTTCCCATTCATGAGAACGCACATCATTTGAATATTCTGGAATCTGCCCTCTTAGAGGGGACACTGACATGCTTCAATCGATTTGTGACCTTGTAATATTACTTTATATGTCAGGATGGATCATACTTGCAAAGTTGTTGTAAACACCCATGCTTATTAAACAAAAATTGGCTTAATTGAGCTGCTATATCTTATGGTCTATAAATGAGTAATTTATTAGGAAATTGTATCCAATTACCTTTAACCTTGCTGTAGTTTTCGATTTGTTTATGATGTGGCACAGAAACGACCGACAGTGCTTTACTGATAGACATGTAGACATTTTGTAGTAATGCAGAGGAGAATATATATCTGAACATTGCTGGATGTGGAACAAAATTCTTTCGACATCACTTTTAAAATGTTCATCATCTGTCTCTATGCTTAAACAAGCATCCTATCTGGCTGCATCACAGCCTGACATGGCAACTGCTTGGTCCAAGACCGTAAGAAACTACAGAGAGTAGTCCAGTCCATCATACAAACCCACCTCCCACCCATTGACTCTGTCTGCACCTCCCGCTGCCTTGGGAAAGCGGGCAGCATAATCAAAGACCCCTCCCTCCTGACTTACTCACTCTCCCAACTTCTTCCATCGGGCAGGAGATACAAAAGTCTAAGAACACACACTAAGAGATTCAAAAACAGCTTCTTCCCCGCTGTTACCAGACACCTAAATGACCCTTTCATGGACTGATGGACTTATGGACTGATCAGGGGCGACATTCTCCGACCCACCTCGCCGGGTTGGAGAATCGCCGGGGGCTGGCGTGAATCCCGCCCCCGCCGGTTGCCGAAGTCTCCGGCACCGGATATTCAGCGGGGGCAGGAATCGCGCCGCGCCGGTTGGCGGGCCCCCCCGCTCGATTCTCCAGCCCAGATGGGCCGAAGTCCCGCCGATAAATTGCCTGTCCCGCCGGCGTAAATTAAACCACCAACCTTACCGGGGGGACAAGGCGGCGCGGGCGGGCTCCGGGGTCCTGGGGGGGGCGCGGGCCGATCTGGCCCCGGGGGGGTGCCCTCACAGTGGCCTGGCCCGCGATCGGGGCCCACCGATCCGCGGGCGGGCCTGTGCCGTGGGGGCACTCTTTCCCTTCCGCCTCCGCCACGGTCTCCACCATGGCGGAGGTGGAAACGACTCCCTCCACTGCGCATGCGTGGGAAACTGTCAGCGGCCGACGCTCCCGCGCATGCGCCGCCCGGGGATGTAATTTCTGCACCAGCTGGCGGGGCAACAAAGGCCGTTTCCGCCAGCTGGCGGGGCGGAAATTCCTCCGGTGTCGGCCTAGCCCCTCAATGTTGGGGCTCGGCCCCCAAAGATGCGGAGCATTCCGCATCTTTGGGGCGGCGCGATGCCCGTCTGATTGGCGCCATCTTGGGCGCCAGTCGGCGGACATCGCGCCGTTTCCGGAGAATCTCGCCCCTGATCTCTTCACACATCTTCACCTGATGCCTGTGTCTATGTATTTACATTGTGTATTTTATGTTTGCCCTATTATGTGTTTTCTTTTCATGTACAGAATGAACTGTTTGAGCTACATGCAGAGCAATACTTTTCACTGTACCTCGGTGCATGTGACAATAAACCAATCAAAGCCAATCCAACCCAACTAGCACTGCCCTGCAGCCTCCAATAATTGAAGATTAATCTCCAGAACACTGCTTATGATATGGTACGAATTAAGTAATGGCATGATGGGAAAACTGGTCAATGGGGAGACTGGTCAAAAGGTTTGATACAATACCAGAAAGACTGAAACTACTCATTCCAGCTCCCCAGGCCCAGGTAAAGAATGCTGCCCTAACCATTTTCAGACTAGTATGGCCGTAGGCCAACTCTGCATAACTTGAAGTCTGAAAAGATCAGCGAAGGTCGAGCCATTCCAAAACATCGGACCTCGGCAACTCCTGATAAAACTAACTCGTCATAACCCAGGGCCGTAGGAATTTAAATCAAAGATAAGTTCAGGAAGAAACAAGTCTATTCTGACCTTTCAATGTTCCCTCCGAGGACTAAATAATGGTATGAGTGATATGACCAAACATGGTCTGGTCTTTGCTTACGTTTGTATTTCCGATCAAACTCCTGACCATACTGTTGTCACATAATCTTGATAAAGTTAATGTATAAATATTGAGCTAATCCTCCGCAAAAAGTGCGGAACTTGTGACAGACTGAGCAGTTTTGTTGACTGCTCTCAAGTTTCAGCCATTACTGCAGGCAGTTGTTTTCGAAAATAAAGCTTGTTATTCTGTCTTAACGAGTGTGTTGAATTTTTCTACTACAGAAGCGAAAATATTGACTTTGACATGCTGAGACCTGGGAGAAAAAGCATAGGGGCATCAAACAAAATTGTCTCCTTCAAACACTTTCATTTATTTGTGATAACTTATAGGAGATGCGGAAAAATATGGCTGGACTGAATACTGATGGGGTAGCGGAAGCCCTGACAAAGGGCTGGAAAGTTGGGGGAGTTCTCTCCTCATCAATCTTGCAGGCCCACTGCCACATGTTCGGTCCATCATATCATGAATGAGTTTCCATTCGGGCTTCGGTCCCTTTGGAGGTGAGAGAATGTTTCCAATTGTGGGCAGCACGGTAGCACAAGTGATTAGCACTGTGGCTTCACAGCGCCAGGGTCCCAGGTTCGATTCCCTGCTGGGTCACTGTCTGTGCGGAGTCTGCACGTTCTCCTCGTGTCTGCGTGGGTTTCCCCCGGGTGCTCCGGTTTCCTCCCACAGTCCAAAGACGTGCGGGTTAGGTGGATTGGCCATGGTAAATTGCCCTTAGTGACCAAAAAAGGTTAGGAGGGGTTACTGGGTTACGGGGATAGGGTGGAAGTGAGGGCTTAAGTGGGTCGGTGCAGACTCGATGGGCCGAATTTCCTCCTTCTGCACTGTATGTTCTATGTCTATGTCTATGTCTATAATTGCAGAGTTGGCAACTCTTCAGTCCCATCACCAGTAGACGTGCCCACAGCTGGCACCTCACCCAGCCAAGAGGTGCAGCAATGGGCACATGGGGGATAGGGGTGGCTGGTAGTAACGGGGGAGGGGGCTGGGGAGGTATGGGGATGTGCGTTGCCATGAAGGTGACCATTGCCATTGTGGACCCCCCTCCTTTGATTCGGATTAATAATACTGAAAGGTGAAGTGGAAACATTAATCATTTGTGCTTCCCTTCAGGATCAGGTGATGTCAGAAGCCTGTGAAATAAATGCAACCTTCAGGAAAGCAACCGACCAAAATTAGCAACACACATCAGTACTTCAAAATGGATACTTGGAGGAAATAAAAAATATACATGCAGGAAATATATGACTGCCAAAAGCATAAGACAACCTTCACATGAATATTACATAATTCTGGATCTACAGGAAACGGTGACTTAAATCAGAATGAAGAACCCCAAAATAATTGCAACTTCACACAGAAATCAAACAGCGTAGCAGAGGATCCTCCTTTCATAGACTAAATCAAATCCTAAAATGGTTCTAATATTTAAATTTGTTGCATACTATCAAATAGGTCAGCTGTAAGATTTACAGTGATGCTTCATATGTTTTGTATATTTAATAATAATAATCTTTATTGCCACAAGTAGGTATACATTAACACTGCAATGAAGTTACAGTGAAAAGCTCCTAATCGCCACATTCCGGCGCCTGTTCGGGTACACAGAGGGAGAATTCAGATTGTCCAAATGACCTAACAGCACGTCTTTCAGGACTTGTGGGAGGAAACTGGAGCACCCGGAGGAAACCCACGCAGACACGGGAAAATGTGCCGACTCCGTACATGCACAGACAGTGACCCAAGCGGGGAATAGCACCTAGGATGCTGGCACTGTGAAGCAACAGTGCTGACCACTGTGCTACCATGCACGAAGGCCATCCTTCTCAACCTTGCCCCTCGCCTGAGGCGTGGTGATCCTCAGGTTAGACCACCACTCGTCAGCTCCCTCCCTCAAAGGGGAAAACAACATATGGTCATCTGGGCCTTAATATATTTGGGGTTAATTTATATTAAGATAATCCTACTAAATTAAATTAATAACATAGGTGATTAAATTCACAGTGTGCACAAGGACGGAGAGAGGGTCACATTAAATTTTATCACCAGGTCATAGAATAGATAATAGCGAATTGGTCATTAGTTTTACACACATCCTAATTTTCTCTCCGTTAGCAGCCAATAGAAATCAAAGTCAGACAGGGTGTAGAATGGATCCCCAATTTACTGTTGGTCATTTCTTGTGTCAATCGAATTTAAAATTACCTTCAAACTGTCTGAAAAAGCTGAGAGCAGTTGAGGAATCTGTCAGAAAGGTGTTTCTTGCATATCAGTCAGTTTGAGAAAATGGTTTGGATTTCCCTGCAGGGCAGTTCTGCTACCAGAAGGGGTTTGCACTGATTAAAAATGTAGGATGTGCTTCTGACAGTATCACTGCCACACAGAGGCAGCCACCACTGTATGCAGAAAAATACAATGGTGCTGCTCGCCACAGCCTTTGAATAGCAGCATTAAGTGTTCAAAAGGGCCTTGAAGATTTAAAAGAAAATTCAAGAAAAGTTTATGACTGAGTTACAACCCCTTCCAGACCAGACCTGTGGGTAGAAGAGAGAAATGAATGGCCAGCACAGACCTTTTGCCTCCAGCATGGCCCATAATGTACCACCACCCTTCTTCTATCAATAGCTGAGAGTGATAGAGCTTCAGTCTGGGGTCAGGTCATTTGTTTCGCGATCCTGACCTTTCCAACTCCACCTTCATTTCAGTGAATTAGGACAGACAAAAGTTGGACAGTTCAATTCTCAGGTGGGAGCAAGGGGGTAATTCCTGGCAGCAGTTTGAGAGGCAGGGGTCCAATGGTGGGGCTTCTTACCTATTGTCCTCCTTCACTCGCTCTACATGACCTGATATCGATGTGGTAAGATAAAATGGCTTTGGCTGTGGCTTTGCATATTGTAACCAATGTCGCCTTGTATAGCACGTCACATGATACATGGTGACATCACCAGAGGCCCTTGGAAAGTTGCCCTCTCTTTCACATATGACTGTGAGCCAGCAGAACCTCTGGAAAAAACTTTGACAACTAGTTAAGTAACTTACGGTGTGGTATTAACTGTGAAGTAAAAGAAAAACCCATTAAAACAGAACATCAAAAGATAAAGCTGGTAACGAGGATGTTTTTCCAGTAAAATAGTCAAAAGTAATAACTCAGACTTGGACATCGATTCAAGGATCGATGTTCAGGAGACCACTCCACCTTCGATTGAAGTGTGGTAAACCTGGGCATTGAAAACTGACTTTTAGCCTTTGCAAAGGGTGTATATTAATTTATAAATGAATAGAAGCACTCTGGACCATTCCTTCAGTTTTGTTTTTTCCTCAACAGCGACCCAGGAGGGTTAGAAGTGGAAAAATAATAATATTTTTCAGCCAGGGGGTCGGCGGTAATACTCGTCAATTAAAACAACTCGAAATCTCCCAGAAAATTAACAATGTAAAGAAACAAAGAGGTGAGCTGTGAAGGAATGAGTTGTTATTTCCAGCTGCACGCCTTCGCACGCGGCAGGCTGCAGCATTGGAAACTCAAATTCTGAGAGAGTGAGAAAGACCTGCTTTTGGGAAGGAAAAATAATGTGATAGTAACCAAGATACGCAGAATTACAGCTGAAATCTTCTGATTTTTAAACACAATGGTGTTTGCAAAAAAAAATTCTGAAAGACACAGTCTAACCAAGAAATGAATGTTTCAACGAAACAACAAATGAAATATGACGAAGTAAAAGTAAATTGGAAGAGAAAGGCATTAGAGGGGAGGAAAGGTTATGGCAAGTACCACAACGTAAGAACTGGTAATTGCAATGCTGGGAAAATGTGCCATGGAATCATTCAATGAGAATGCGGAATCATGGAATTTTGATGAAGAGAGATTGCAGTACTATATTGCTGCAGACAGGGGACGGGATTCTCCCATTCGGCAGCAGAGTGTCCACGCCGTCGGAAACGCCATCGCCTTTTACGATGGTGTGAACGGGCTGCTGGGAGTACCGATTCTGGCCCCGACAGGGAGCCAGCACGGCGCTGGAGCGGTTCACGCCACTCCAGCCTCCCATCCCGGCACAAACTGTGTTCCATGGGATCCGCGCATGCGCAGTGGTGCCGGCGCCAACCCGCGCATGTGCAGTGGCCTCCCTCAATGCATCGGCCCCGACGCAACATGGTGCGGGAGTTCGGGGCCGACGCGGAAGAAAATAGGCCCAGGAAGCGAGAGGCCGGCCCGCCGATCGGTGGGCCCCGATCGCGGGCCAGGCCCCATCGGAGGCCTCCCCCGTGGTCGGAGCCCCCCCCCCCCCCCCCCACCCCAAAGGCCACCCCTACCCCCACCCTGCACGCAGAGTTCCTGCCGGCTGCGTCCAGGTGTGGATTGCGTTGGTGGGACTCTGCCTTTTTAGAGCGGCCGCTTGGCCCATTCGGGCTGGAGAATCGGCAGCCTGGCCACGTACAGCGGCCTGTGACCTGTGCTGCGCCAAACGCACTGGCGCCGATGGCGCCGATTCTCCGTGGAGCGGAGAATCGCGTGTCGGCGCGGCGTGGCCTGGTTGCGGGGATTCTCCGGCCCGGCCCCGGGCTGGGAGAATCCCACCCAGGATAACTGATGAAATTAAAGTAGCAAATTTCTTGAGGGTAGTAGGGCAGAGAAACTTTAGCCTATTACAAAGCCTGTTACGGCAACTTACAAGGAATTAACAGAGACCCTTGAAGAACACTGCATGCCCAAACATTAATCATAGCAGGGAGACTTGGAGGTCATTGAGGTCATCAAGAAGAGGGTGGAAATGCTGCACAATTTTTAGCTGTACTATGGAGAATAACCAGAAATTGTGAGTTTGGATTGACTCTTGAGGACACGCTACAAACAGAGTTGTGTGTGGAGAAATGAGACAGTCCAGAGATGATTGTTGACAGAAAGCTCTTTAACACGCAGGCTTGCTGTTGAAATAACAGTGCCTATGGGATTGGCAGGAGGAGGAGCTTCCCAAATTAGAGCTGGGTAAACGCAAGAACTCCCCCAAATTCACAAATAGGGCGGGATTCTCCCGCAACTGGCCAGATGGCCCAATGCCGGCGCCAAGGGCGGCGCGAACCACTCGGGCGTCGGGCCGCCTGGAAGTTGCGGAATCCTCTGCACTTCCGGGGGCTAGGCCGGCGCTGGAGGGGTTGGCGCCGTGCCAACCGGCGCGGTCTTGCGCATGCGCAGGGGGTTTCTTCTCCGCGCCGGCCATGGCGGAACCCTACTGAGCCCGGCGCGGAGGGAAAGAGTGCCCCCACGGCACAGGCTACTTTAATTTCATCGGTGCGCCCTGATCGCGGCCAGGCCACCGTGGGGCACCCCCGAGGACTCGGGTAGAGGCCTACCAGCCAGGACCCGCCGTGATGGACCATGGCCATTTCACACTAGTGGGACTGGCCGAAAACGGATGGCCGCTCGGCCCATGGGGGCCCGGAGAATTGTCGGGGGGGCTGCTGCCAACGGCCCCCGACCGGCGCGATGTGAACCCTGCCCGAAAACCGGCGCCAGAGAGCTGAGCTACTCTACGTGATATGGGTAACCGCAGGAGAAAGACAACTCACTTCTCAGCAGCCTTGGTATGAATGAGGAATGGGTAGGAGGTGATGAAGACATGCAGAGCAGCAGCAGCTGTTGTAGGATAGAGGTACAGGAGGGTGAGGCAACCTGCTTCCCTGCTTCCCTGGCACAGGGCATCTCACTTCTTCTGAACCTCCTCCGCCAAGATCTCTAATCCGTGTCCAAGACCCTCAGTGCCCTCTCGCTCAGCCCCTGACCTCTCCTCATAAGTGCCATTGTGTGTCCAACAGCACACTTCAGGGGCGAAATTCGCCGACACCCCCACTGGGTCGGTGAATCGCCGGGGGCTGGCGTGAATCCCGCCCCCGCCGGTTGCCGAAGTCTCCGGCACCGGCTATTCGGCCGGGGCGGGCCCCCCCCGCATGATTCTCCGGCCTGGATGGGCCGAAGTCCCGCCGCTAAAATGCCTGTCCCGCCGGCGTAAATGAAACCACCTACCTTACCGGCGGGACAAGGTGGCGCGGGCGGGTTCCGGGGTCCTCGGGGGGGGCGCGGGGCGATCTGGCCCCAGGGGGTGCCCCCACGGTGGCCTGGCCCGCGATCGGGGCCCACCGATCCGCGGGCGGGCCTGTGCCGTGGGGGCACTCTTTCCCTTCCGCCTCCGCCACGGTCTCCACCATGGCGGAGGCAGAAGAGACTCCCTCCACTGCGCATGCGTGGGAAGCTGTCAGCGGCCGCTGACGCTCCCGCGCATGCGCCGCCCGGAGATGTCATTTCCGCGCCAGCTGGCGGGGCACCAAAGGCCTTTTCCGCCAGCTGGCGGGGCGGAAATTCGGCCGGCGCCGATCTAGCCCCTTAAGGTTGGGGCTCGGCCCCCAAAGATGCGGAGCATTCCGCACCTTTGGGGCAGCGCGATGCCCGTCTGATTTGCGCCGTTTTGGGCGCCAGTGGGCGGACATCGCGCCGTTTCCGGAGAATGTCGCCCCAGATCTTCAGTGAAAGTCTCTATGAAAAGTACCTCCAATCAAAAATTAGGGGCATGCTTTCAAACAGACTTCTTAGCGTTTAATCCGCTTAATCAAAATGACACTGCCTCTAGAGCATTTTCAATAGGCACTGTGAAATCTAAGGAGATACTGGCCACCACAGGAGCAAACAGTGACAAGTGGGAATTGTCATGATATTCATACCAACATATCATGGTGCAAGCACACACACACACTGATGGACAGATCAACGGACCAATCAACACACACGCAACATCACAGCCAATCACCAGTGAGAGCACACGCACTATAAAACGGGGAACACCACAGTTCCCACTCATTCCACCAGGAGATAGCTCAGAGCACAGAGCTCACAGCGTGCCACTCAGACATACACCATGTGCTGAGTGCCTCTCTAAGATAGTGCAAGGGCTGGGTCCACAGGTTAACTGGTAAAGTACGAACAACAGCCAGAAGTATACAGATGTTATCAAGAATAATAAAACAGAGTTGTACCATCGACAACTGTGTTGGTTCGTTTGTATAGCAGAACACACAACACAACATAGTACCAGGATTGGAACCCTGCAACTGTGAGACCTACCTGCACATCTTCAGCGTTCCGCCATCCTGCGCCATGGAAACCATCAGCCCGCCGCAGCCGCTTCAAATCGCTGGAAACCTCGGCGTCAACTGGAAGCTGTTTAAACAGCGCTTCCAGCTCTTCCTAGAAGCCACAGAGAGGGAGAATGCATCGGACACCAGGAAGATCGCCCTCCTCCTCTCCACGGCAGGGCAACACGCCATCCACATCTACAACTCCCTGGCATTCGCAGACGGCGAGGACAAGACGAAGTACAAGACGGTCCTTCTAAAACTTGAGCAACACTTCAACGTTGAAGTGAATGAAAGCTTCGAGAGGTACCTCTTCCAGCAGCACCTGCAGGGTAAGGATGAGCCTTTTCAATCCTTTTTGACACACCTCCGTATCCTCGCGTTGCGGTAATTGACAGAAATCGGATGTCCCCAAGTAGGACCCACCAGCCGATGCCAGTGCACAGCGTCAATTCGGGTGATGAATGGTGTGCCACCCTAACGGTCAACCGATCACCAATCCCATTCCGTTTAGACACTGGTGCCTCCACCAATCTCATTGCATGGTCAGCCTTCTACGCCCTGAAGGTCAAACCATCGATTCGGCCATCCCGCTGTCAGTTGGTCGATTACAACGGTAATGTTATCCCGGCCATGGGATCCTGCCAGCTCAAGGTTATACACAATTCACACGCAGCCACACTGTCTTTTGAGATAGTTGGATCCTCGAAGGACTCCCTGCTAGGCGCACAGGCGTGCAAGGTTCTCCACCTCATTCAGCGGGTACACACTCTGTCTCCAGAAGGCACGCCCGATTTCCCAGATGCAGACTTTAGGGCACAGCTCCACTCGCTCCTCGCCCACAACCAGCAGGCTTTCGAGGGCATGGGCACACTGCCCTACACTTACAGAATATGGCTCAAACTGGACGCCACCCCGGTCATTCACGCACCTTTAGAGTCCCAGCACCACTCAAGGACCGCCTCAAGCAGCAGCTGCAAGATCTCCAGGACCAAGGACTGCTTTCCCGGGTCACGGAGCCCACGCCATGGGTCAGCTCCATGGTGTGCGTTAAAAAGCCCTCTGGCGAACTCCGGATCTGCATCGACCCGAAAGACCTGAACAATAACATCATGAGGGAATACTACCCCATACCCAAACGGGAAGAGATCACGAGCGAAATGGCCCGGGCTAGAATTTTTACAAAGCTTGATAAAAGGGTTTTGGCAGATTCAGCTGGATCAGTCCAGCAGGAAGCTGTGCACCTTCAACACTCCCTGTGGCAGGCACTGCTACAATAGGATGCCGTTTGGCATCATCTCAGCATCCGAGGTGTTTCATCGGATCATGGAACAGATGATGAAGGGCATCGAAGGGGTGTGCGTTTATGTTAACGACGTCATCATCTGGTCCACCACACCACAGGAGCACATCAGTCGTCTCCAGCGCGTCTTTGCTCGGATACGGGAACACGGCCTGCGCCTCGACCGAGCCAAGTGTTCTTTTGGCCAAACTGAGCTAACGTTTCTGGGGGACCACATATCCCAGTCAGGGATGCGTCCGGATGCCGACAAAGTGACAGCTATTACAGCCATGCCGCAGCCGGCAGACAAGAAGGCAGTGCTACGCTTTCTCGGGATGGTCAACTTCCTGGGTGTGGTGGTATGTATTAGGGGTCATGTGAGACTGTGAAGCCGTGATGCTATTGGCTGACAGATCCCGTGTCCTGGTTGGCTGCCGACTCCTGGCTCCGCCCTGAAGGCGGAGTATAAGAACCCGAGCTTCTCCCCGCAGCTTCATTCTGTTGCTGAGCTGCTGGGGACAAGTCTCGCTTAATAAAGCCTGAATCGACTTCATCACTTCTCGTCTCTCTCGTAAGTCATTGTGCGCTACAATTTATTAAGCGAGCTTAAAAGACTATGGAGCTCCGGATCGCCCCGGAATGCCTGCGGATCAGCCCCACGCAGCGAACTCGGCAGCAGTATTTAAACATTGGCAAGCATGCTTTGAAGGCTACCTCCGAACGGCCCCCGGCCGGATCACAGAAGACCAGAAAATGCAGGTCCTGCATTCAAGGGTAAGCCCGGAAATTTACCCTCTCATAGAAGACGCAGAGGATTTCCCGACGGCGCTCGCATTGCTGAAGGGCATCTACGTTCGGCCCGTTAACCAGGTCTACACGCGCCACCAACTCACGACGAGACGGCAAAGTCCCGGAGAATCGCTAGAAGAATTCTACGACGCGTTGCTAATTTTGGGACGGGGCTGCAGCTGCCCGCCGGTGAACGCGATCGAACACACGGACATGCTAATTCGCGAAGCATTTGTGGCAGGTATGAACTCTCCCCAAATCCACCAAAGACTTTTAGAAAGAGAGTCGCTAGGACTCTCAGAGGCACGGGCCCTTGCAGCTTCCCTAGATGTGGCCTCGCAAAACGCCCGCGCCTACGGCCCTGACCGCGCGGCAGCCCCTTGGGCTCCGTGGACCCCCGTCGCGACAACCCCCCCCGCTCGCAAGCTTGCGCGGTTAAAGCGCCAGACCATCCCGGGGGGGCCCGCTGCTATTTCCGCGGACAAGCAAAACACCCCCGGCAGCGCTGCCCGGCCCGTGCAGCTATTTGTAAAAGCTGCGGCAAGAAGGGCCATTACGCGGCAGTGCGCCGGTCCCGGGGGGTCGCCGCAATTCCCGGAGAAGAACGAGCCCAGCACATCCCAAACGCTCCCCCAACCCCCCCAGCGCCCCATGTGCGACCCGCCGGTGCTGCCATTTTGGGTCCCGGGCACCACGATGGGAGGATGGGCGCCGCCATCTTGTGACCCCCCCAGCCACGTGCGATTCATGGGGGCGGCCATTTTGTCCACCCCCGACCACGTGCGATCCATGGGGGTGGCCATTTTGTCCACCCCCGGCCACGTGCAATTCATGGACGCCACCATAGATTACATAGATTACATAGAACATACAGTGCAGAAGGAGGCCATTCGGCCCATCGAGTCTGCACCGACCCACATTAATCCCTCACCATCTTGGTTGACAACAAAGGACCCCAGCATCGACGGCTCCACGGGGTCTGAAGAAGACGCCGCGACACTACTACCACGACTGGCTTTGGTGACACTGGATCAATCGCGGCCCCAGACGCTCCAGACGACGACAACAACGGTGCTGGTCACCGGATACGAGACGCCATGCCTGATCGACTCCGGTAGCACTGAAAGTTTTATTCACCCAGACACGGTAAGACGCTGTTTTTTGACCATCCGTCCAAGCACGCAAAAGATTTCCCTAGCTGCAGGATCCCACTCCGTCGAGATCAAAAGGTTCTGCATCGCGAACCTAACGGTGCAAGTGTGGGAGTTTAAGAACTACAGGCTCTACGTCCTTCCCCAACTCTGCGCGCCCACATTACTGGGATTAGATTTCCAGTGTAACCTGCAGAGCCTAACATTCCAATTCGGCGGCCCAATACCCCCACTCACTATCTGCGGCCTCGCAACTCTCAAGGTTGAACCGCCGTCCTTGTTTGCAAACCTCACCCCGGATTACAAACCCGTCGCCACTAGGAGCAGACGGTACAGCGCCCAGGACCGGATATTTATTCGGTCTGAAGTCCAGCGGTTGCTGAAGGAAGGCATAATCTAGGCCAGCAATAGTCCCTGGAGATCCCAGGTGGTCGTAGTAAACACCGGGGAGAAGCAAAGGATGGTCGTAGAATATAGTCAGACCATCAACAGGTACATGCAGCTAGATGCGTACCCTCTCCCCCACATATCCGACATGGTCAATCGGATTGCCCAGTATAAGGTCTTCTCCACCGTGGACCTCAAGTCCGCCTACCACCAGCTCCCCATCCGCCCAGGTGACCGCAAGCCTTCGAGGCAGACGAGCGTCTATACCACTTCCTAAGGGTCCCATTTGGTGTCACAAACGGGGTCTCGGTCTTCCAACGGGAGATGGACCAAATGGTTGACCAGCACGGGTTGCAGGCCACGTTCCCGTATCTCGACAACGTAACCATCTGCGGCCACGATCAGCAGGACCACGACGCCAACCTCCAAAAGTTCCTCCAGACCGCTAACGTCCTGAACCTCACATACAACCGGTTGGCCATCCTGGGATACGTAGTGCGCAATGGGATAATAGGCCCCGACCCCGAACGCATGCGCCCCCTTATGGAATTTCCCCTCCGCCACTGCTCCAAAGCCCTAAAACGTTGCCTGGGTTTCTTTTCATATTACGCCCAGTGGGTCCCCCAGTATGCAGACAAGGCCCGCCCGCTAATACAGTCCACTACCTTCCCCCTGTCGACAGAGGCTCGCCAGGCCTTCAGCCGCATCAAAGCGGATATCGCAAAGGCCACAATGCGCGCCATCGACGAGTTCCTCCCCTTCCAGGTCGAGAGCGACGCATCCGACGTAGCTCTGGCGGCCACCCTTAACCAAGCAGGCAGACCCGTGGCCTTTTTCTCCCGGACACTCCACGCCTCAGAAATCCGCCACTCCTCAGTGGAAAAGGAAGCCCAAGCCATAGTGGAAGCTGTGCGACATTGGAGGCATTACCTGGCCGGCAGGAGATTCACTCTCCTCACCGACCAACGGTAGCCTTCATGTTCGATAATGCACAGCGGGGCAAAATTAAAAATGACAAGATCTTAAGGTGGAGGATTGAGCTCTCCACCTTCAACTATGAGACCTTGTACCGTCCTGGAAAGCTGAACGAGCCGTCCGATGCCCTATCCCGCGGCACATGTGCCAACGCACAAATAGACTGCCTCAAAGCCCTCCATGAGACCTCTGCCACCTGGGGGTCACTCGATTCTACCATTTCGTAAAGTCCCGCAACCTCCCCTACTCTGTGGAGGAGGTCCGTACAGTCACCAGGAACTGCCAGATCTGCGCAGAGTGCAAACCGCACTTTTTCAGGCCGGATAGAGCGCACCTGATCAAGGCTTCCCGTCCCTTTGAACGCCTCAGTCTGGATTTCAAAGGGCCCCTCCCCTCCACTGACCGCAATGCATACTTCCTGAATGTGGTGGACGAGTACTCTCGTTTCCCCTTCGCCATACCCTGCCCCGACATGACAGCGGCCACAGTCATTAAAGCCCTTGGCACCATATTCACACTGTTCGGTTGCCCGGCGTATATCCATAGCGACAGGGGATCCTCCTTCATGAGTGATGAGCTGCGCCAGTTCCTGCTCAGCAAGGGCATAGCTTCGAGCAGGACGACCAGCTACAACCCCCGGGGGAACGGGCAAGTAGAGAGGGAGAACGGCACGGTTTGGAAGACCGTCCAACTGGCCCTACGGTCCAGGGATCTCCCAGTTTCCCGGTGGCAGGAGGTCCTCCCGGACGCTCTCCACTCCATCCGGTCGCTGCTGTGTACCACCACTAACCAAACGCCCCATGAGCGCCTCCTTGTCTTCCCCAGGAAGTCCTCCTCCGGAACATCGCTGCCGACCTGGCTGGCGGCCCCAGGACCCATCTTGCTCCGGAAACATGTGCGGGCGCACAAATCAGACCCGTTGGTTGAGAGGGTTCACCTTCTCCACGCGAACCCGCAGTACGCCTACGTGGCGTACCCCAACGGCCGACAGGACACGGTCACCCTGCGGGACCTGGCACCTGCCGGCAACACACACACCCCCCCGACACCGATCATCCCCTTCCTGCCACCGGCGCACCCCGCGACCTCCCCCTTCCCGGGGGGATCGGTCCTCCTCCCGTGCCCGCCCAGGAGTAAAACAGGAACAAACACCGAAACGCTCCCGGAGACGACAACGCCTGAACAAGCACCTGCACCACCACCGGGGCTGAGGCGATCGACGAGGAAGACCAGACCGCCCGCTCGACTCGTGGAATCCGCGTGACTCCAAGAATGTTGTTGTAACAAAAAAATGTTTTGGGTAATATTGTAAATAGTTTTCACAAACTTGTACATAGCCCAGTGTAGGGCTAAAACTGTAGTAACATGTCCGAAATTTTCCTTCCAGGGCCAGCCTTTTAAACCCCTACCACCATGCGAACCACCACCCCGCCGGGTTCCTTTTTAACAAGGGGTGAATGTGGTGGTATGTATTAGGGGTCATGTGGGACTGTGAAGCCGTGATGCTATTGGCTGACAGATCCCGGGTCCTGGTTGGCTGCCGACTCCTGGCTCCGCCCTGAAGGCGGAGTATAAGAACCCGAGCTTCTCCCCGCAGCTTCATTCTGTTGCTGAGCTGCTGGGGACAAGTCTCGCTTAATAAAGCCTGAATCGACTTCATCACTTCTCGTCTCTCTCGTAAGTCATTGTGCGCTACACTGGGTAAGATCATTCCCAACCTTGCCTCCCACACAACAGCTCTACGCCACCTAGTGAAGAAGACTACAGAGTTCCAGTGGCTGCCGCAAACCAGAAGGAATGGGAGGAGCTCAAGATCAAGCTCACGACAGCCCCGGTATTGGCGTTCTTCGACACTACTCGAGATACAAAGATCTCGACTGATGCCAGCCAGTCCGGCATTAGGGCGGTACGCCTGCAACAGGAAGACACTGCATCATGGGCCCCGGTCGCCTATGCCTCGCGGGCCACGACCCCCACAGTACAGCGCTATGCGCAGATTGAGAACGAGTGCCTGGGTTTGTTAACCGGCATAGATAAATTCCACGACTACATGTATGGTCTCCCTCAGTTCACCATGGAAACCAACCATCGCCCCCTGGTCGGCATCATACAAAAGGACCTTAATGAGATGACCCCTCGCCTCCAGAGCATTCTGCTCACGCTCCGGAGGTACGACTTCCAACTGGTCTACACCCCTGGTAAGGACCTCATCATCGCGGATGCACTGTCCAGAGCAATGAGCACACCGCCCGATTCGGGGAGGTTCATCTGTCAGGTCGAAGCGCATGTGGCCTTCGCATCAGCCAATCTGCCAGCCAATAATGCAAGTCTGGCCCGTATTCGCCAGGAGACTGCGGCTGACCCCCTTCTACAACGTGTGATGCGCCACATGATGGAAGGGTGGCTCAAAGGACAGTGCCCACAATTCTACAATGTCTGGGACGACTTGGCCGTCACTGATGGTGTCTTCCTAAAGTTGGACCTTATTGTGATTCCACACAGCATGCGCAGGCTGTTCCTCGAACAATTACACGAAGGCCATCTCGGGGTTGAGAAGTGCAGGCGGAGGCCCCGAGAAGCTGTGTACTGGCCGGGCATCAGCGACGACATCGCCAACGTGGTGCTCAACTGCCCCACCTGCCAAAGGTTTCAGCCGGCGCAACCCCCGGAGCCGCTTCAGCCCCATGAGTTAGTAACGTCCCCCTGGGCGAAGGTGGGTGTGGACCTTTTTCATGCGCTCGGCAGGGACTACGTCATCATAATTGACTATTTTTCAAATTACCCGGAGGTCATACACCTGCGCGACTTGACATCATCAGCTGCAATCAGAGCATGCAAGGAAAACTTTGCTCGCAATGGCATTCCACTTACCGTCATGTCGGACAATGGGCCCTGTTTTGCGAGCCAAGAATGGTCTTCTTTTGCCGCTTCGTATGACTTCAAACACGTGACGTCCAGCCCTCTGCATCCCCAGTCAAATGGCAAGGCGGAAAAGGGCGTCCATATCGTGAAGCGGCTCCTCTGCAAGGCTGCTGATGCCGGATCTGATTTCTGTTTAGCCCTGCTGGCCTATCGCTCGGCCCCACTGTCCACAGGCCTCTCACCAGCCCAGCTGTTGATGGGTCGCGCCCTCAGGACCACTGTGCCATCCATTCATGTTACTAAACTCGACCATGCTCCAGTACTGCAAAGGATGCGACAGCAGCGTGCTCAGCAGAAGGTGGCACATGACACTCGGGCAACTGATCTTCCTGCCATGGCGCCTGGAGACAACGTCCGCATACACCTACCAGAGGGTGGCTGGTTGGCAACTGCCGAAGTTCTCCACCGCATGGCTCCCCGCTTGTTCCTGGTTCGCATGCCTGATGGCTCCATTCGCCGTCGTAATCGGTGGGCCCTTCGGCTGCTTCTGCGCTCGCGACGTGATCATGCACTGGTGCCACGCCCTCCTGTTGCCCCTGATGTCGACTTCGTGGAGCTTCCTGCCACTATGCCTATTCCTCTATCGCCCGTGGCCAGGCCCATTCCTCAGCCGGTGGATCCTGACCCACTCTTGAGGCGGTCAACACGAATTTGTCGCCCACCTACTAGGTTGGACTTATGAGCCTGTTTGCACATTGGACTCACTGAATTGTTATGCAACAATGTTAATGTGTTTCTCTTTTTGTTGTTCCAGGAGTTCTCTTTCGAAGTTTGATGATTGCACTTGTTTTGTTTATGGTACAACCTCGTTGCTATGTTGCCTTCCTATGTATATAGTTTAGCCTCATGTACATGTTGTAGATATTGCACACACATATTCAGCTGCACTCAGTACACACCAATATTTATTACCATATAGGCACATATTCTTGTGAAAAGGGGGGATGTCATGATATTCATATAAACATATCATGGTGCAAACACACACACACACTGATGGACAGATCAACGGACCAATCAACACACACGCAACATCACAGCCAACCAGTGAGAGTACACGCACTATAAAACGGGGAACACCACAGTTCCCGCTTATTCCAGCAGGAGATAGCTCAGAGCACAGAGCTCACAGCGTGTCACTGAGACATACACCATGTGCTGAGTGCCTCTCTAAGATAGTGCAAGGGCTGGGTCTACAGGTTAACTGGTAAAGTACGAACCACAGCCAGAAGTATACAGTAGATGCTATCAAGAATAATAAAACAGAGTTGTACCATCGACAACCATGTTGGTTCGTTTGTATAGCGAAACACCCAAGACAACAGGAATATTATTATTTTCAAATTAAATTCAGAATACCTTTAGGGCACGAGGGACAGTGGGAGGGAAAAAGTTGTGGGTTACATTTGAAAAAAGATAGCTTTTTAATAGGGCTGCTTGTTTGATACGTGTTGCCAAGCCCAAACCAGAGGTCACAAATGCAAGATGATATTCATTTCAATCTGAAGACAAAACACACCTTTAGGCCACTAGAGGCAGTGGGAGGTTTTTGAAATTTCTGTATTACATCTTAAAAGTGATCACTCGTTCAAACACACTCAACATCTGTTCGAGGGGCTTGACATCGGAAAGAGGGAAGACAATGAGAGCCAAACTCTTGCTCTCGCTGCTGAACCTCCTTTGACTTCCCCCATCACCCCCACCCTGTAATGGCCCTGCCCACTCCACCCTTCCCCCACCCTAAGAGTGCGCTAAAATGGAAAGATGGATTTAAGAAAAGCACACAGTTGAAAATAAAATGCATCTAAAGAAAAAACAAGTTTGTAGTAAAGGTTCCACCGACAACACAGGGACATCTTCCAGAGTCACAGAGAAGATTGACAATATTTCCAGAGAAAACCACCTCAAGCCTAGAAGGATGTAGCATCGAAAGGAAAGATGAACTTCAGGAAGACACGAAGTGGAAACCATTGCAGTTAATTCTTTTTTTAATAAATATTTTATTTTCCTTCCCACCACTGCAGTCTCACGGCGCCGAGGTCCCAGGTTCGATCCCGGCTCTGGGTCACTGTCCATGTGGAGTTTGCACATTCTCCCCATGTTTGCGTGGGTTTCGCCCCCACAACCCAAAGACGTGCAGGGTAGGTGGATCGAACACGCTAAATTGCCCCTTAATTGAAAAAAATGAATTGACTACTCTAAATTTAAAAAAAAATAAAAAATGTCCTTTCCCCCACTCTTTCCCCTCTGTACTGTTTGTTTGTGTGTGCAGAGAGTGGGGTAGTTAGGAAGGAAGGTTTGGGGGTTGGGAAAGGGGTATTAGATACTCAGCAACATCTTCTGTCAGTATTATTCTAACAGTGTCACACAATCAATCACTCACGGGACGAGATGAGAAGGAGTCAATCGATGGCTTTATTACGCAGATTTGTTCCCCAGCAACACAGTTACAGAATGCGGCTGCTGGGAGAACCCGGCACTTATACTCCGCCTTACTGGGTGGAGCCAGTAGGCGGCTGATCCAATCGGGACGCAGCGTCTATCCACCAATAGACTCTGGGCATCACAGGGTACCGTAATACCCCTAATACATACCACCACACACTGTACATAATAAAACATTCCTTGTGTTAAAGTTACAAACCTGGTCATTGCAGTTTCTTGGGATCAACCAAGGACCTCGAGTATTTTAAATACAATCTAATTTTACCTGTCTTGCGACTCCGGGTCGAATGGGGCACGAATGGACTGTGCACTAGCCCAGGGTGTCGTAACACCAACACCACTTAAAGCTCACCTGTCCTACTCAGAACCAATCTGCAACTCTTGACTAATTGGGCTCAGCAGCAGATACCTACCTGGGGAAAGGTGCTGCCTGTCCTTACCCCCGGGGCAGGGCGGTGCTGGCAATCGTCGGGGCAGCTGCAACTGAGGCCTTGGCCTGAGGCAGGACTCAAACCACCAAGAATGGTTCTTACCAACCTTCTTATCCACTTAATACACTTTCCACTCTCTGTTATGTTTCACAAGCTGCCAATGGTGTAAGATTGAAGCTATTACTTTCCACTACTTCTCTCGCCCCAATTTGACCTTTGTGCAATTATGTTTTTATGTGTTTTCAGCAGTGAGGGAGTCTGAAATCGTGAGAAACAAAAGACCAATGAAAAAGAAACACTTTGGCAGAAATCTTCCAGCCGTTCTCACAGGCGTGATCTTCTGGTCCCGTCTTTGGTGCATCCCCGCCCCGGGAAACTGGATTCAAAGGGAAATTCCATTGATAGCATTGGGTCGCTTCCCGACACTGATAAACAAGCAAGCATGGGGAGCGTGGAAAATTACCCCACCCCCCACCCCCCCCATCCCCTCACCCCCAGTGAGTCACTGTAGCAAGGGCAGGGGGAATGGACAGTAGAGGTGCCAGCTCATTGTAGGGTGAGGTCATGTACGATTTCTGTACGAAATACATGTGCAAATTGGAGTCTTATGAGGTGATTGCCGTTCATTGAGCCAGGATTCCAACCGCAGTCGCCGTAGTCAGTGAAATTTGCGAGGGCTTGTTTTAACTCCCTCAAAACCCAGTCCACACAGTTAAAATCTGGGGCTGAATTCTCTATTTCGCGATCCCGAATGCGCGATTCCAGATTCTGCGGAGAATCACGTGTAATACAAAAACCGAGGTTGATGCCCAAATCCGATGCCGGCGCCATGCTCCGGGAGTCCCTCCCTGACGGCAAAATCTAAGTTTCCACCCTGCACCGACAGATCCATGAAAAACCGTCAATTGCATGCATTTAAATCTACTCAGCGGGTTGGACACAGTATGCTCAGTGCTCCTGCGATGCTCCGTCCCTCTCAGACAGAAGTCACGCGGCGTGATTTGGTGCAAGTATTTACAAACGGGGCCTGGCGCCATGACTGCTGAGGGGGTGCGAGAAGGTAAGAAAACTTTTAAAAACTCTCCAAAATTGTTAGGCTTGCTGTGGGGAAGCTGTCTGGACTGTGGGAGTAGCAGGAAGCGACTTGGTGACAAGTCAGCGGACTTGGAGTGTCCTCCTCGGGATCGGGGTGGCCTGGCTCAGAACGCCATTGCTGCAGTATTTGTTTTAAATGCACCCCTTTGGTGCTACTTACAGGCCCCTGGCTGTTCACTCTGCTGTCTGCTCACTGTATCCTGTAAACGTTCAGTGAGCCTCTGGTCATTTGGGGACCTGCCTGGGATATCTTAGATATCCGCACTGTGAGGAATGCCCTATCTGCATGGGCATTGGACTAAATAAACTTCAGTTTGGACCAGGCCTACCAGGATGCTGAGGCACCAGGATTTGCCACCATCACTGGCATGGCCCCTGTCCAGGGGGCGATCGAATGTCATGCATGCCCCCCAATGTGCACTGGTTCATCACAGTGTGCCCTTCATCCATTAGAAGGGGTTCTACTCCCTGAATTTCAGTTGGTGTGTGACCACCAGCTGCACATCATACACATTATGTCCAATATCCCGGCACCTTCACGGCTCTCACTCTGGTGAGGGGTTGATTGTTGGGTGACAAGGGTTACCTGATGAGGTCATGGTCAATGAAGCCTGTGCAGAGGCCCCAGACCAACACTGAGACCCATTATAACAACGCCCATGCAGCAACCAGGAGTGTCATTGAGCTGTACATCGGCATGCTCAAGATGTGCTTCCGATACCTGGACCGCTTTGATGGGTCTCGAACATCGTGCTGGCCTGCTGCGTTCTGCACACCATTATGCAGCAGAGGAGGAATATGCTGCAGGAGGAAGAAGAGCCCAGTCTCATCTAATGAAGAGGATGAGGTGGATGTACAGGAAGAACCGGGCGTAGTTCCTAGGCTGGCCACCCAACGCTTGCTCCAGAACCACTGGACACAGGATAACCTCATTAACTCCCAATTTCCTGACTAAGAGACCTGACCACTGGCTGCTCCGCCACCCTGTCCCACCTCTCCATTCCCCTGCCCCCACCTTTCTAAATGGTACCCTCTTCCCCACAGCCGCTCACACCTTTCCTGACCCACTCCACCTTCCTGTCCCTCTTCCCTTCACAGCACATTCCATGTCCCTCCTCCCTTCACTCCACCTCCCCATCCCATTGCCCTTCACTCAATCCCACAACCCCAGCTCCCTCCCCCCTCTGCCCTCCGATGGCCCTCAAGTAGCATCAGCGAGTCTTGTCCACGAGATGGAGAATGATGCTGACTCGCTGTGAGATGAGCTTGGGTACGTCTCGTCATTTGACAAAGACTGATTCTTGTCTTTAGGATCACCTTCTACTGTCCGCCTGGGTGATCCCTGCATGTGTGCTGGTCAAACCATCTCATGGGCCCAAATATCCTTTGAGCGGGTGGAGTGTAGGCTGGAATCTGGAGATGATGAGCGTTGACGGGTCACTCACTGGGTAAGCTGTTCTACAAGGCAGCTTCTCATTTTTGGCCCCGTTCACTGCTGAGGGTGACCACAGGCGTGATGTTCAAGTGTCTTGGGAATCCTGCCTCATCCATCCTCCAACTGTCCCACACCCTCACACACCATACCCCCAACACACATCCTCCACCCTCTAAGCCCTTTACACCCAGCTTCAGCCCATCCTAACACCCTTCAGAGAAAGGATAGAAGCAGGTCGGAATGTTTGTGGGGGAGTGTTTACTGTTGACTATATGCATTGTTGTGCCCTGAAACCTAACTATCACCTGTGTGCTACATCTGTGCCAACTTAAGTGGTGTCTACCTTTCTAACTTTCTGCACTCCAACATTCCTTCTAGTTATTACCCCAGAACACAGATAGCATATCAGACATGGAGGTGGTCTGCTGCGTCTCTCGCTGTCTGACCTGAGATCACTTTGGTGGCTGTCTTTGGAAGCTGTTAGAGGTGAAAATATTCACACGAAGGCCTGAGTATAAGTAAAAACGCAGCTTATTATATCAGAATTCTGGGAGAAAAGGCCTGAGGCTCCGCAGCCTATTGACAGCACACTTTCTTACTTGAGCTAAGGCTCTGGGTTAATATACAGATTCAATGGGAGGAATGAGTTGTATTCTCATTTACATACAATCAATCAACTATATTCGCGTCACACTTCATTACATGCAATCAATTTTCTTAGCATCTCAGTTATCACATATATGGTTAAAGTTGGTGTTGTCTTACCCGCCCGAAACTTCATACAGAAGTCATTCAAAACTAACATAATGATGTCCAGTCTGCAGCTAGGGTCCTTGGGCTTATCAAAGACACATATCGTTCCTTGTTCTGTGAAGCTGTCATCAGCGGCTGTTGAAATACTCTCTAGGTTCTCATGAGGTTGTTTACACAGTTTGTAACTTATTGTTAAAGGAAAGTGGCTAGTTCAGCCATTTTGTGTCTTTAGTGTTGCTAAAATAGCTAACAGCCATTTTGTGTCCTTTCTGATATTAACAAGCATTGTGTATACACTATCTATTTCTACAAATTGCTTCTTCTAAACAGGCATCTAAGCCAATAAGTACCTTTTGTCTCAGCAGAACTATTCAAAAGTAATGTAGGAGCACAAATGCAGTTACAGGGCCACCTATAATTTATATCATAGTCCAGTGTCAGAAAATGTCCTCCAACAGAGGCTTTGGATGTGGATGAGCGTAGACACCCTGTTCTGCCCGCTGCCCATCAGCTTTGGCAGTGTCAGCTGAGCGGGAGATTCGGAAGCCCTGAGGTGTTCTAGCACCCCCCCTGGCGGAGGCACCGGCTGGACCCTTTCACTTCCTCCTTCCACAGGATGCTTGATGGCCCCCGGGATACTCCGTGGAATGGAGTTGAGGCCAGAATGAGGTCCGGAGGCTGCACTGTCAACTGACACTGCCAGTCATGGAGGCCCGCTCTCGTCTGAGCCATGTTCTTGATGCCTTCAGCCATGGAGCAATGAGACTGGGACACCATCAGACCATAAGACATAGGAGCAGAATTAGGCCGCTTGGCCCATCGAGTCTGCTCCGCCATTCAATCATGGCTGATATTTTCTCATCCCCATTCTCCTGTCTTCTCCCCATAACCCATGATCCCCAGTAAACCCCGAAACCCCACATCCGTCAGTGAGTGTGAAATGTCCCCACTACCTCAGTCATGTCCCTCACTGCCTTGGTCATGTCCTTCTGGCATTGTGCAATGTCCCTCTGAGACTGTGCCATGTTTCTCTGCGCCTCTGACATGTCCCATTGTAACTGGCCAATGTCAGTCAGTGCCCGGCCAATGCTCTTAATGCCTCCAGCCATTGCCCTGTGTCACTAGGCCAAGCACTGGAGCACTGCAGCAATGTCCAGATGGGTCCAGTACATATCTGCTTGTCACTGGGCTCCTCTGTCCTGTGCCTCAGCCATCAACTGCACAAATTGACCCAAGCCTTGGATGGCTTGACCCATGACTCTGACATCTTCTCCCGGCCTTCCAATATGGGCGCCACCCGTTTAGTGTTGGCCTGGTTACCACACATTATCAGCACTATCTCCTACACCTAAAGACAGTTGGACTCCTCCAGGTGCACGTGTCGACACTAAAAAGTCGCTGACAACCCCTCCTTTTAATCCTGACTTATGTCTACATCTGTACCAGTGATGGGATCAAACCTTCCAGAAGCACAACACCTGTCTGGATTACACATGTTTCCTGGGATCGGGCAGTCCTCTGACCACTCATTCCCTCAAGAGTCCCTGCCTCCAGCTGATGTTCTGCAGCATGTGTGATGTGCATACCAGAAGGTGACCCAGGAGCCTCTTCACTAAAATTCCCCATCGGGGTGATAGTCTCTGCGATAGTGGAGAGTGCAGGTGACAGCAGTGATGAAAAGTCGGTGTCTTCCGCAGACTGGTGCTTCGGGGTTTACTGGGATGTGGGTGGGGGGCAGTCTGTTGGTGACTGTGCCTGATGAAAAACAAAAGACATGGTGAGATTTTGGGAAGGAATGGTCTGTGGGAAAGGAATGACTCACTTGCTATAGGGACATTATTTTGCATTGGGAGCTCACTTGTTTGCCGCATGCAGACCTCGCTTGTGAGACAGCCCTTTCTTCAGTCTTCAACTCCGTCGCCCTCTGCGCTGCAGGAGTCTGCACTCTTATGATGGCCCTGACGATTTTCTGCCGCTCCTGTCGATTATGGGTTGCTTTGACCTCGGGGACACATAAAGGACATGGTGGAAGGCATGGAAATGAGTCCGACGGCGGGCATGCGGGTGGGGGTGGGGGGTCTGTAGCTGGTGGCATGTGTGTGCGACACACCTGGCCAAAGAGGACAATACAGTTGTTGGGGGATGGTGGAGAATTGGATGCAAGGGAGATGCAGGTAGGTGGGTGTTAGTTGGCCTCGAGGGGAGTGGGTGGTAATGTAACGAGCGATGGTTGGGAGTGGTGCTAGGATCTCAGTGGTGGTGACTCACCCGACCTGCCCGAAGGAGGTCATACATCTTCTTTTGGCATTGCGTCCCAGTCCTCCTGGTGAGACAGGCAGTACTGAACACGCCTGCCACCTCCTCCCAGGCCCTGTTGACGATTGTTCCTGCCCATCTTAGGCAAGTGGGTGCCCCTGCTCTCCTCCTTCGTGTCCAGCATTCTGTCCAGCTCACTCTCCATGAACATTGGTGCTGGTCTTCGTGGAGTCATCTTCTTAGGAACATAGGAACAGAAGTAGGCCATTTAACCTTTTGTGCCTGCCCCACCATTCAATGGGATCATGGCTGATCTCTGACCCAACTCCATACACCTGCCTTTGGCCCATATCCCTTATCTTTGCTTCACAAAAATCTATCTCAGATTTAAAATGAACAACTGTTCTGGCTTCAACTGTTTGTGGGAGAGAGCTCCAAACCTTTACCACCCTTTGAGTGAAGACGTTCTTCCAAACATCGCTCTTGAATAACTTTAGACTAATTTTGAGACTATGCCCCCTAGTTTTAGAATCTCCTCCCAGTGGAAATAGTTTATCTTTATCTACCCTGTCTTTCCCTGTTAATATCTTGAGTGCCTCAATCAGATCACCCTTAAACCTTCTAAATTGGAGCAAAAATAGTTCCAGTTTGAGTATTCTCTCCTCATAGCTCAAACCCTGTAATCAAGGTATCATTTTTGTAAACCAACGTTGCACTCCCTCCAAGGCCAAAATATCCTACCTAAGGTGTGGTGCCTAGAACTGCTCATAGTACTCGCAAGTGGAGTCGAACCAGGATTTTGAATAGCTGCAGCATAACCCCTGTGTCTTTATATTCCAGTCCGCTAGATATAAAAGCTAGCATCCCATTAGCCTTTATGATTATTCTTTGCTCTTGATCCTGGCATTTTAATGCACTTGATCCCCCAAGTCTCTTTGGCATCCATTTAAAAATTATTCTGCTCTATCGTTGTTTGGTACAAAATGGATAACCCCACACTTGCTTACATTAAATTCCATCTGCCATAATTTTGCCTATTCACCTAGTCTGTCAATGTCTCTTTGCAATTTTCTGCTATCGTCTAGGCTGCCAAAATGCCACGTAACTTTGTATCATCCGCAAATTTGGATGCATGATTTTCTATGCATCATCCAAGTTATTAATGAATAGTGTGAATAATTGAGGCCCCAACACAGATCCCTGTGATACACCACTAGTCACACCCTGGCAATTAGAGTAATTACCCTTGATCTCCACTCTCTGCCACTCAACCAATTTCCTAACCATGTCAGGAATTTGCCCTCAACTCCATAGGCTTCCATTTTATTTCCAGTATTTTGCATGGGACTTTATCAAATGCCTTATGGAAGTTCATATAAATGACATCCGTAGACATTCCAATGTTTGCTACCTTAGTCACATCTTCAAAAAATTCAGTAAGATAAGTCAGGGATGATTTTCCCTTGATAAATCCATGCTGGCTCTTCCTGATCGACCAACATCTTTTGTGGTATTCAGTTACCCCTTCCTTGATTATAAACTCCAGCAATTTCCCCACCACAGATGTTAGGCAACTGATCTGTAATTCCCTGGTTTCCCCCTTTCATCCTTCTTAAAAAGTGCAGTGACATGTGCAATTTTCTAATCCAGAGGGACTACTCCTGGAATCTAGGGAACTCTGGAAGATTATAGTTAGGGCACCTACACCCTTTGACACCCCCGGATGGAAACCGTCAGGTCCTGGGGATTTGTCACTCTTTAGTTCCATTAATTTCCTAGTTAGTGATGCTGCATTTATGCTTAATTGTATGAAGCCCCTGTCCTCTATCCACCATTAACCTTTTCGGACTTCCGGCAAGTTATCCTCCTTTTCAACTGTAAATACCGAAACAAAATAATTGTTCAACATGTCTGCTATTTCCCCATTATCACTGACAATATCTTCATTTTCAGCTTTTAGTGGGCCTACATCTACATCTTGGCCATCCACTTTCCCTTTATATAACTATAATATTACTTCTTGTTGATTTTGCTGTCCCTTGCAGGTTTCCATTGGCTGGAATGGGAGGATGTGGGGAGTGGAGTGCTTTCAGCAGCGGCAGCTTATCAGGCTCTCCAGCACTAGTTCCGGCCCCAACGAATCAGATGCCAGCGGGAATGGGAATATTTCTAAATTCACATGGGCAGAGTGCTGGCCTAATTGCATGTCCTGACTCATTCCACAAACAGAGCCCACAAAGGGAATGTGAAGCGCACGTAATTCAGTCCCGGCGGCAAATAGTCTCCCAAACGGATATTTCCGACGGTGATCTCCAGATGCGCTAAAATAACCCAGGGCATAAGACATTAAGGGATGACACGAGTCCTGCCTGCTCTCCCTCCATCAACCCAAAAATCCACTCACAATTAACATCCCCCCCCCCCATACAACATTACCAAAGCACAAAAGGTAATTTGTAGAATATATTCCGATTTCAAATATATTTCCATACATTTCTGAAGGTCTTTAACAAAACTGATGTTCAAGAGTTAATGAATTAAATCATTTTACCAGCCATTAAAAGAGCTAACAAAAGTTCCTTCTGATCTATAAATTGCTGACTTTACATGTTTGAATTGCACAGTATCTCATAATAACAATATAATTACTCAGGGAGTTCAGTGATCATTAGCAAGTTGTTGACAAGAGGCTGGAATGCATTAATCACACAGGGCAATCTTGTTCAAGACCAAATGTACTGGAGAGCTATCCTTAATGATGTAGGGTGCGTGACTCAAGGGAAAATTAAAAGTGAGCGTTTAAAAAGATGAAATAGCCAGAAAAGCGAAAGATTGATTAACCATGAGACTCCCTAATGGCAGGATCAGTTTCAGGTGGGCGGCGGGGAGGGTTGCTTGGGGGAAATTAGTTACTGACACAATGTTGCCATGGTTGGAGCTGTGTCAATGCCAGGCCTATGACTGGGTACCTGAATCTGTCCCCTGAATTAGTCAAAAGATCCATTTAAAGCACTGATTGAGATCCAAGGAACCTAATGTTCTGAGAACTCCCATTGGCCTTTTGGTTCTGAACTGGACAAAGTGTTCATCGTGCATGCTCCAAATGATATGAGCTTGTGATCCAATCCTGCAAGATCCCAACGGTGAATATCTCTTCATTTTTGGCACGCTGGAAGGGACCGGATTGCCGCACTGGGTTTCTACATTGATCAGAATTATGCTTTGCCTTGGAAGGCTTGGAATCTGGACAGGCTACTCAATATTATAGAGGACTGGAACTAGTGGGCTGCTCTGGTTGGTACGAGAACATGGGCCCCACTCGACTGGCCCAATACTAATGAAGACCAAGCACCCCAGAAGGACCACCGGCAGCTGGTCAGTCCATTTTCCAGCTCAGCTGCTTGAACCCTATGTATCTAAACTAAACATACTCCACATAAAACACAGTTAACTGGCACCTCAGCAGTGCTAAATGTCAGGAGCAGAGAAAAAAAACTGTCTCCAGGTTTTACTAAGTTTTAGCTACAGTTTTTAGGTACACCCCATTGATTAATATTGCAAGCATTTACATATTATGTTGTTAAATTATCCCATTAGTCAGAATCATTCTACTGCTTTTCCAATGGAAAAAGACGAGATGTTACTATGAAGCTCATTAACTCTCTTAATGATTACACTACATTATAGAAATGACAAAAATCAATACCAGTTAAAGAAGAGAATGTTCACTATAATGCAGAGACTCCAAGGTCATTAATTGAACATTCATTAAAGAGAGCATTTCTTTGCTAAACTTGTGGCCAAGTTAGTGTCCCTTTTATTTTTTCAATAATTCATCAGAAAACCTTGTATCTGACTGGCATAAATGGTGTATTTTCTTGGTGTTTTTTTAGCTGCCGTTCAATCACTTCATTGATTGAAAATCACAACATCCATCATGTGAACAAACGATTGAACCATGCATTGAAAACATTTAAGACAGGAAACGCAAAAAAGAGCATCTGAGTGCACACAATGCTTCTTGTCTGATGGTGAGATGATAAGTGATGGTCCAAGGCCCTCTTGCTTGCTTCTCTCACTGTGTCAGCTGCAGTATGACCCTGGGTTTATCACGAGGCCCATTTAAAATGCAGATTGGATTTAACTATTGGGAATGTGTGCCTTGCACACAAGAACCAGATTGTGGGCTGGTCAAAAAATATTCAAAGGCAAAGTTCTTTTTACTTTGACATAACATTTCTTCTCCCTCTACCAAACTTCATCTAATACGGCCACATCTCTCTCTCTCATGTTAATCCAGCAATCTCTTAAATGCACCAGTACCATTTGCCTCAACTAATCCCAACTGGTAGCAAGTTCCAAATTCGAACCAAGCTCTGGGAAATAAGTTTCTGATTGATCACTAATGACTAAATTATATTTCTGGACCATAGTTTGGGATTCTCCAGCAATGTAATTATTGAATATGCCTGCCTTTTCCTTGACACTGTCACCATTACCAGTTTTCAAGGAGCCCACATTACTTCTGACCACTGTTAATTTCCTAATGAAATTGTAAAGGTTTTTGTGTTGATTTTGTCATCCCTTACATGTTTCTTTCCATGCTCCGTTTTTGTTACTTGATTTCTCACCTTTGTTGATGATGGTACTTTTCCCATTTTCCAGGATCTGTGTTTCATTTTTTTGCATTTTTCCCTTTCTGTTTCTTTTATTTTATTTTTCATGTTGCCTCTTATTTATTTTGTTCATCATAGCTGTCTATTTGGCAGGTAAAGCATTAATGCTAAGAGTCCAAAACGGTTCTGTGACATGTTAAATTCTTTTTTGATCCTGTTTCACTGATCTTCTGTTATTTTATCTCTTAAAAGTTTTGACCAATTTACTGTGGACAATCTTTGTATCTGCCATAACCCCCATGAGGATCAAGGGGAAATCATCATTGATCTCCCCAAGGCACTCGTGGAGTACGAGCCATCATCCCAGGTAGAGGATGATGGCCAATCACCTGGAGCTGGTTCTGAGCAAATGTTAAAAGCAAGCCCAGATTGGAGCCTGGTGAGATATGTCCTCCCAGTTAAGATTGCACTCGGAGTGAGATCTGCATTATGCAGATCATGGTAAATACTTGTAAATAAATTAATCTTACATTTACCGTCATCCTTCTCTGTGTCAAAGGGACTTCAAAGAATCATAGAATCCCTACAGTGCAGAAAGAGGCCATTTGGCCCATCGAGTCTATACTAACCCTTCGAAAGAGCACCCTACCTATGCCCAATCCCCCACCCTATCCCTCTAATGCAACCCAACCTGTGGCCACTAAGCGACAATTTAGCATGGCCAATCCACCTAACCAGCTCACCTTTGGATAGTGGGACAAAATCGGAGCACCCGGAGGAAATCCACGCAGACACAGAGAGAAAGTGCAAACTCCATACAGACAGTCACCCAAGTCCAGAATCGAATCCATGTCCTGGTGCTGTGAGGCAGCAGAGCTAACTACTATAGCACCTTGCCGCCTTGCTAATAAAAATGCTATATATAAATGTAAGATGGAGTCATAACATATTATTGTAGTTGCTGAGACGGGGTCTTCTCCTTTCATGGATCCTACTTCTGAGAGCTTAGAAGATGTAACTTGACACAGGTCATTTTTGCAATCAAGGTATCCTTGTAATAATGTCAATATTCACGAGCCTCGTGCTAATTAGAAATCCATCTGTTGTCCCAGATACTCTAGTAGGGCCAATGTGGAAAAGAACCAGCAGATGAAAAGCCACCATAAATGCTGGGATTAGGTGTTTGGAATTTTGGTCCCAAGGGATCTCTTTGAAAAGCAAGATGTATTCAGCAAATTGGGAACAATGGGAAGATGCGTTTTGTAGAAGTGAATAATTGGTGCAGAATTATTTGGTGGAATGATAAGGATGAAAATTTGAAAGAGAGAAATGAGAAAGTAAAATAAATTTTAAAAGCCTGTTAGACATAGACTCGTGGCGCTAAATAGACTCGCCTGTCAGCCACAAGGTGACAAAATCCTGCGGATCACTAGTTTTCATACTTACCCTTCTGCATTGTCCACTGTATCACCATTTAAGTAATTATAGCTACTCTATTGGATCATTAAGTCTATTTTTGACAATGTTATCTAAGCAAACAGGAAGTGAATTTGAAATGCCAATGGATAAATCAACTTCGTACACTTCACAAAAATGTCAGACAATTTCTAATTGTGTGATTAATTGAGTAATCATTGTACCTCTAACAAGTACAAATAACTGAAGTGATAAAGTAATGAGCATATCACTGTGTGAAATTTGCATTTTATTTGCATGGATTTGATAACATTGTCACAAAAAAACATTTATTTGGTCGAGGGGGGGAGCATAAATCAACAGAATCATTAGGTAAACACACCACGTTATTGCTAAATGGCAGAAATCTGTTCACAAGACCATCCGCCCGGTTTCTTTGTTTGAATAACTTCTAAATTTGGTTGACATGCTAAATTATCTAAGATAAATGCATTATCAGCTTCAAAACCTATTTGCAGGAGTTCAACTTGTACATGTATCAAGCATTTGCTGGATGTCCCAGTTGACTGCTCAGCCAACAGTCTTCATGTTAAATTATTAATCCTCCTTTGGAGCAAGTATCGGGTGGATTATCTCTTGCCAACAGGCACACATATCTGGTTAGCTGCTTAAAGCACAGCATTTCCTGATGGAAATAAATTGGCAGGATTTTCAAATTGCCCCATAGGATTAGACGACAAATTATGATGTGGGAAGAATCGAATATGTTGGCAGCTGGAGTAATAAGTGAACGCTAACTATTTGTTGCAAACCTGTAATATTCAAATTGTTATCACTGTTGCTTATGAATATTCTATAAACATTACACCTTATTGAGCAGATGCTTATGTACGGTAATGCTCTACAATGTAACAATGAAGTACATGTTCAGGAAAACAAATTTACAATGGGCGATGGAAGTAGAGTAAACCAATCCAACCATTGAAGCATACAGTCTTTGGGTAATTTGGAGGTGATATTGAATCTCATTTTTCCAATTCCAATGAAGAGTCATATTGGACTCGAAACGTTAACTCTGTGCGTGATCTACCGGCCAGGTTGCACCTAAAAAGCAGTGCAGTGTGGCCGGTAGATGCCGGGAGATCCCTCTTCCGGGATCTACCTGGCTCGCCACGCCTCGTGAGATCTAACACGATGAGACACCACAATGTGGATCACACCCATTGTGGGCGGGATCACCTTCTGGCAAATCTGCACAGCCAATCTCACTCTAATATGCATTCCTGAGATCTTACCAAGGCGTGGGTTTCAACCCCCTTGCCTTGGAGACCTTGGGCGAACGCCATTCATTGCTGTTCGCTACAAATGGGGTCCAGACAGAACGTCACTTGTAGGGTTCTCCCATGGGTTTGGAGGCCCTAGGTGCTTGCCCACTGGGCAAACTGGCAGCCTGATACTGGGTGCCACCCAGGCACCCTGGTACCACCAGGTTGGCAAGTAGGAGAACTCACAGCTTGGCATTGTAACCATTGACTGCTGTCATTGTCTTGCCCCTCAAGAAGGGAGACAGTGGTCATGAAAGTGGTTCTCTTTGTGATTTTTAGGGGATTTGATTTATTTTCAGGGGTTTCAGCAGAGGCTTTGGCAATGGAGCCTCAAATGCATCTGTTTGTGGTCCTTCTGGCTGGGGATTTAGTACCTATCCAGTGTTACTATCCCAGTTGATGGTATAGCTGGACAGGAAGATCCGAGAATGGAACTCTGGCTCAAAAGATCATAATTCTTTTTAATAAAAGGTCACAGGCTCAATCTTTAAAAACAAGGAAAAAATATTTATTATACGTGACAAAATTGGATTATGATACAATACGCCTTTACTCTCCCCCTGAGTTTAACAATTACACACAGGTTTTAGGATTGACATGATTTCAAAGTACACCTTAATGTACAATAGTTTCATTACCGGAGGGCACCGTAGCACAGTGGTTAGCACAGTTGCTTCACAGCTCCAGGGCTCCAGGTTTGATTCCCGGCTTGGGTCACTGTCTGTGTGGCGTTTGCACGTTCTCCCTGTGTCTGCATGGGTTTCCTCCAGGTGCTCCGATTTCCTCCCACAGTCCAAAAATGTGCAGGTTAGGTGGATTGTCCATGCTAAATTGCCCTTAGTGTCCACAAAGTTGGGTTGGGTGGGGTTATTGGGTTACGGGGCTAAGGTGGGGGTGTGGGCTTTGGTAGGGTGCTCTTTCCAAGGGCCGATGCAGACTAGATGGGCCGAATGGCCTCCTTCTGCACTGTAAATTCTAAGATATCTCTATGATTAACGCAAAGAGCCTTTTAAGCATACAAGATGACTGATGGCACATACACTCTCCAATCTGAACCCCAAGTGAATGTTTGTGGGTGTCTCCCCAGAATCCCCCCAGATGAATGTTAAGTGAGAGTTTCCACTTCCAACAACATGATTTAAATCTTCTCCCATGTATGCTTTCCCTTAGCGGTTTGCAGTCCGAAATCCAGACCAGGTTTTCCAAATGACACTTTTAAACACACTTCCGCTCCACTTTTATCAGTAAATCTAGCCCGGGATATACACCAACCCCTTTAGGGTTTCTTTGTTTTGACTGCCCAACAAATTACTCACAATTGCTTTATCTCTTGATTCCCAGACTGTATTAAAATAGTATCATACATTTAGTTTACATTTGCAGGTTGCTCTCCCACTTTAAATCTTATTCCTGCAATTTTCTCTTAAGTCAAAACACTTTGTTTACTCTTCCTTGAATTCGCCTGAACCACACATTGGTCTCTGTTCTCTTAACTCCAGACTTCTTGGACACGTCTCTTCATTTCTCTAGTTTCCTTAACTAACTGCTCTTCAGATCTCTGCACTTGTTTTCTTAACCTTTACACCATAGTTTGGCTTTTCTTCGAGAAAGGTTGAAAAAGGTGTTCCCTCTCTAGCCTTCTGGACCAATTGTTCCCAGCAAAGCCACGAGAGCTGCCTTTTCTCTCGCCACCTATCTCCAACTGCAACCAAATTCGCGAAACTAAAACTTAAAGGTTTCTCTACCTTACAAGCTCTCAGTTGCTACGCAACGACTGCTGGTTTATTTATTCTTCACACCATAGCCCTCTCTAAGTACAATAGAAATACTGTTGGAATTTAACCAACCCCACACGTACAAACACCTCTGTCCAGCATGAGTCAAACCATGAGTTTCCTCTTCCTGGCACAGAAACATTTTATCAAACCCCTTAAAACTATATCTTGGCCGGGATTCTCCCCTACCCGGCGGGGCGGGGTGATGGGTACCACTCTGGCGTCGGGCCGCCCCAAAAGTGCGGGTTTCTCCACACCTTTAGGGGCCAAGCCCTCACCTTGAGGGGCTAGGCCCGCGCCGGAGCGGTTGGTGCACCGCTGGCAGTCGGGAAAGACCTTTGGCGCCATGCCAGCCGGGGCCGAAAGGGTTTTGCTGGCCGACGGAAGTCCGCGCGTGCGCAGGAGTGTCGCGTCATCCCCGCGCATGTGCAGGGTGGTTGTCTCTTACGCGTCGGCCATGGTGAAGGCTGTGGCCGAGGCGGAGGGAAAAGAGTGACCCCATGGCACAGGCCCGCCCACGGATCGGTGGGCCCCGATCGCGGGCCAGGCCACCGTGGGGGCATCCCCCGGGGCCAGATCGCTTCGCGCTCCCCCAGGACCCCGGAGCCCGCCCGCGCCACCTAGTCCCGCCGGTAAGAGAGGTGGTTTGATTCTCGCCGGCGGGACAGGCATTCCAACACCGGGATTTCGGCCCATCACGGGCCGGAGAATTGCCGGGGGGTGGCTTGCCGACCAGCGCAGCGCGATTCCCGCCCCCACTGAATATTCGGTGCCGGAGAATTCGGCAACCGGCGGGGGTGGGGTGTCGGAGAATCCCGCCCCTTATTTCTAATGTTGACCAATACAAATATAAATCCTTTAAAACTACCTTTGTTTTCTTAACACCCTGACCATTGCTCACTGTATATTGCGCAAAATCATGAATGGGCCTAAGTCATAGATTATCATAGAATTTACAGTGCAGAAGGAGGCCATTCGGCCCATCGAGTCTGCACCGGCTCTTGGAAAGAGCACCCTACCCAAGGTCAACACCTCCACCCTATCCCCATAACCCAGTAACCCCACCCAACACTAAGGGCAATTTTGGACACTAAGGGCAATTTATCTTGGCCAATCCACCTAACCTGCACATCTTTGGACTGTGGGAAGAAACCGGAGCACCCGGAGGAAACCCACGCACACACGGTGAGGATGTGCAGACTCCGCACAGACAGTGACCCAAGCTGGAATCGAACCTGGGACCCTGGAGCTGTGAAGCAATTGTGCTATCCACAAGGCTACCGTGCTGCCCCTTTCAATCCTGGAATGTGCCCAGTTACCTGAAATTACCCAGGAAAGGGAAAAGGCGGGATTCTCCATCAGCCACCGGCGGAATCCCGAAAGGGGGTCTCCTTGTGATTTTGTGGATTTGATTTGTTTTCAGAGGTTTCAGCAGAGGCTTTGGCAATGGAATTTCAACTGTGCCTGTTTGTTTTCCTTCTGGCTGGGGTTTTGTACATATCCAGTGTCACAATCCCTGTTAATGTTCTCGCTGGACGGGAAGATCCCAGAATGAAACCACGGCTCAAAAGACCAAAGGCGGATCTTCTGTCGGCTGACGCTGGAATTGAGAAACACGACTGGGCGGAGAATCGGTTCTGATGCTGAAATCGTGGCGGGTGCTGGTTTCTTGCCAAATCGCAATTATACGGTGCGTCGACAGCGGTGTTAATGCGTTCCATTCCGCACGTACAGTCAACGCCATTTGAATATCATCCACCGGGGCGAATTCCCGACAGCGAGGTTCACTTGTGCTTTCAAAAATCGTGAAACAGGCGCCATGGCTGCTGAGGGGGAAAGAGGGGGTACGGAAAGTCTCCAATATCGGCCAAAGTGTGCTGACAGTTATGACGCTGCCGGGGGACGTCTGCCAGGGCCGGGTGGAGTAGCGGGCGGTGGCCAGGAGGTGGGCCGTGGGGTCAGTGTGGACTGGCACGGTACACCATTGCTGCAGCCTGCAAGGCTGCTGAGCGCGCGGCTGACTGCCCACTGTGAACCTAGTGCCACGGGTCGTATAGGTTTCCTCCCAGACCTCCCCATCTAGGTGCCCTCTGGTCCCAGCCGACCCATCAACGGTATGGGCACTTTCCAGTGCAATCAGTGCCATCTTGTTGGCTGGGATGGTGTGTGTGGGGAGTGAAGTGTGTATATGCAGCTGCAGCTTGTCAGCCTCCCAATTGTCAATCACAAATCCAGCAAATGCCGCGCTGTTTCGTGGTGCCGGTGCTCGCCTCATAACAATCGCTGAATCGGTCCAGACGCTGCGCCAGTTTTGTTGTTGTAGAAATCCATGTACCCTGATCTGGCATCTACACTTAGTCTCAGGAAAGGAGAATTCCGCTGAAAGTGCCTCAAAGATTTGAGCAACAGGTGAAGCTAGTTGTTTCATGCTGCTACTATACAGAGACAACACAAGTGGTATTCTCCACGAACCAGATGCTGCCATCACATCAAAAGACATTCTGCCTACCATACAAATGAGTAATGTGTTATATTAATTTCAATGCCGTTGTGATGCCAGGGATGTCTGGCATACACTCCTTTGGCTGTTTGTAACAGGCAAAGTACTGACCTGTCTCAACTAGCCCGTGCTTGTGAAACGCGGAACATATTGTCCAACATTGTAGGTGATTTTGTGATTGGGCAACATTCACTGAACCATCCCAATTACACTGAATACCAATTTAAGATTATCAGTCAGGTTTGCTCACTTACCCATGCTAAAGGCTTCGTATATTCACATACATGGCCCTGTCCTTTGAAAACAGAACAGGCGTGATCTAACGTGCACTCCACACCCGAAAAACAGCACACCGCAGCGCAATGTGGCGGTAACTGCTGAGAGACCCTGCTCCCGGGACCCTGACCCCACAGCCCACCTCCTGGCCATCGCCCGCGACTCCACCCGGCCCTGGCAGAAGTTCCCCGGCAGCGTCATAACTGTCAGCTCCCCATGCCTCATGAGATCTAACATGATCTGGCGAGACATCACAATGCCAAATACAAGGGCAGGAACTCGTTTTGCCAAATCTGCATAATCTGTATATTAGAGCAAGACAGTTAGTCTCCCTCTAATATGCAGTTCCCTGAGGTAACCAAGGCTTTGGGAGCTACCCCTTCACCTTGGAGACCTTGGGTATGTGCCATTAAGCACTTGTCTCTACAAACGGGGACCAGACAGAATGGCGCTTGTGGGGGTCTCCCAGAGGCCCCCAGATGCATGCCCTCTGGGCAGGGTTGTACCCTGGCACTGTTAGTGCCACCTGGGACCCTTGGCACTGTCAGCCTAGCACCCTGACAGTGCCAGCTTGGTACCCTGGCAATGACACCTGGGTGCCAGCATGGCACTGCCAAGATGCCCAGGTGGCACTGTCAGCTGACGTGCACTGCTAGGGTGCCAGTCTGGCACTACCAAGCTGCAAGACTGTGGGAGGAAACCAGAGCACCCGGAGGAAACCCACGCAGACACGGGGAGAACATGCAGACTCCGTACAGTCAGTGACCCAGCGGGAAATCAAACCTGGGACCCTCGCACTGTGAAGCCACAGTGCTATCCACTTGTGCTACCATGCTGCAAGGTTAGATCTGCAAATAGAGACAAGAACAGGTTCCATCACTTTCAGAATTCCCCATCTGAGCGACGAAGGGCAAACTTAATTTTTTCAAGTTTAAGGAATTCAACAAGATCCCCCAACCATGCCGATATTTTTGGTGGATCTTTGGATTTCCATTCTAATAAAATTCACCTTTGTCAATTAATGCGGCAAAGGCCACCATGTCCGCTCTTTTCCCTTCTATTGGTCCTGGTATTTCCAAAGCTCCAAAAATTGCTTCAGGAGGTCCAGGTATTATTTCCACCTCCACAATTTTTGATGATGTTTGAAACACCGAGGTCCAAAACCTCACTAACCTTGTACATGACCAGAACATGTGGACGTGGCTATCTGGTCCTCCTTTACACCTCTCACATTTATCTTCTACTTCTATGAAGAATCTGTTCATTCTTTCTTGTGTCATATGGGCCCTATGTACTATTTTGAATCGCATTAAGTTTATTCTAGCACTTGAAGATAAAGTATTGACTCTGTGCATAATTTCACTCCATAATCCCCATTCCATTTCCATATCCAACTCTTTTTCCCACTTTTGTTTCATTTCTTTAATCGGTGTTACCTTTTTGTCCTTCGGCCACCTATAAACGTTCGGAATTTTTCCATCTCCCAAATCATCTCGTAAGGGCAATTAATCAAGGAGATTGTTATCTGGTAGTCGAGGGAAAGAGGACAACTTCTTTTCACCAAATTAAATTATTTTAAAAAAAATTTAGAGTACCCAATTCATTTTTTGCCAATTAAGGGGAGATTTAGCGTGGCCAATCAACCTATTTTGCACATTTTTTGGGTTGTGGGAGCGAAACCTACGCAAACAAGGGGTGAATGTTCAAACTCCACACGGGCAGTGACCCAGAGCCGGGATCGAACCTGGGACATCAGTGCAGTGAGGCTGCAGTGCTAACCCACTGTGCCACCGTGCTGCCCCTACCAAATTTCATAATTGAAGATATGTAAACTTCCCCTCCTTCTGCATTTTGTGTTTTTCCCTCAATTCTTCAAACTCCCACAAATCTACCTTCTCAGAATAATTATTTTACTTGTCCCAATTCCTCTTTGTGCTCCCGTTTAAATGTTATATTGAATCTTCTCATGGTGAATTGGTGGTTTCAATATGTAGGGGCGGGAACTGATGTGTTTCCCAAACCAAAATGTCATCTCAATTGTCTTCAGGGGCGTCATTCTCCGACCCCCCGCCGGGTCGGAGAATGGCCGTTGGCCGCCGTGAATCCCGCCCCCGACCCCGCCGAAGTCTCCGGTACCGGATATTCGGCGGGGGCGGGAATCGGGCCGCACTGGTTGGCGGGCCCCCCCGCTCAATTCTCCGGCCCGGATGGGCCGAAGTCCCGCCCAGAAATTGCCTGTCCCGCCGGCGTAAATCAAAGCTCGTATTTACCGGCGGGACCAGGCGGCGTGGGCGGGCTCCGGGGTCCTGGGTGGGGCGCGGGGCGATCTGACCCCGGGGGGTGCCCCCACGGTGGCCTGGCCCGCGATCGGGGCCCACCGATCCGTGGGCGGGCCTGTGCCGTGGGGACACTCTTTCCCTTCCGCCTCCGCAACGGCCTCCACCATGGCGGAGGCAGAAGAGACTCTTCCCACTGGGCATGCGCGGGAAACTGTCGGCGGCCGCTGACACTCCCGCGCATGCGCCGCATTTCCGCGCCAGCTGGCGGGGCACCAAACACCATTTCCGCTAGCTGGCGGGGCAACAAACGACATTTCCGCCAGCTGGCGGGGCGGAAATCCCTCCGGCGTCGGCCTAGCCCCTCAATGTTGGGGCTCGGCCCCCAAAGATGCAGAGCATTCGGCACCTTTGGGCTGGCGCGATGCCCGTCTGATTGGCGCCGTTTTTGGCGCCAGTAAGCGGACATCGCGCCGTTGGGGGAGAATTTTGCCCCAGATTTCTTGGGTGGGATTCTCCGACCCCCCGCTGGGTCGGAGAATCGCCGGGGGGCGGTGTGAATCCCGCCCCCGCTGGCTGCCGAATTCTCCGGCGCCGTGGATTTGGCAGGGGCAGGAGTCGCGCCGTGCCGGTCGGCGGTCGCTGGGAATAGCCCTCCCCAGCGATTCTCCGGCCCGCATTGGGCCGAGTGCCCACCAATATTAGGCCGGTCCTGCCGGCGTAAATTACAACAGGTACTTACCGGCGGGACCTGACCCCGGGAGGTGCCCCCACGGTGGCCTGGCCCGCGATTGGGGCCCACCGATCCGCGGGCGGGCCTGTGCCGCAGGGGCACTCTATTCCACCGCGTCGGCTGCTGTGGTCCTCCGCGATGGCTGACACAGAGATGAAACCCCCCTGCGCATGCGCTGGGATGACACCAGCACATGGAGGCCCTTCGGAGCCGGTTGGCATGGCACCAAGCCCCTTCCCCGCCGGCCGTCAGGACACAAATCACTCCAGCGCCGGCCTAGCCCCTGAAGGTGCGGAGGATTCCGCACCTTTGGGGCGGCCCAACGCCGGAGTGGTTCACGCCACACCTTCGCGCTGGAGTTGCCCGCCCCGCTGATTCCCGCAGAACCCTGCCCCCATTTGTAAGGACAATGTCACCACCAAATTTTCTGTAAACGGCCCCAGGTTAAATGGGAGTGGGGCAGCAGTTAAAGCATTAAAAATTACTGATGGAGGGGGTAGAAGAAGATTTTAAAATGTGGATTTCCCTTCCACTTTTATTAGCTGGGTGGGTACAAACAATAAAAATTAACATCCTTCCAAAATTTGTATTTGTGTTTCAATTCCTTCCAACATTTCTACCTAAAACATTTTTCTATAAAATGAATAACATAATTTGGGATTTTATAGGGCTCATAAAATTCCATAAACTTGACGGATATTTTTACGAATGAATCGGCAGGTGAATCGAGGATTGGCACTGCCCGATTTTTTGCATCATTATTATTGGGCAGCTAATATAGAAAAGATTTGGCAATGGTGGAAAGAGGAAGAAGCGGAATGGGCACAGGTGGTGGAAGCATTGTGGCTTTTTCAACTAAACAAAAGTTTAGGGGACAGCCATTCCCTGGATTATTCCCTGTGGCAATGTTTTGACCGATCAGAATCAACTTCATAGGATCATAGAATCATACAGTACAGAACAGGTTATCCAGCCTATCAAACCTGCACCTACACAAAACTACTCTAATCTACACTGATCCCTCTTCCCAGCACTTGGTCCATAGCTTTGAATATTATGACATTTCAAGGGTGTGGTAGTATCGGTATTATGGTACCTGAGAGGCTAAAGCACCATTGGTAGAACCTGTATGCTTGCTATTGGCAAGAGTGTATAATAGCTCTGCCCTGATAGGCGGGGTATAAGAACCCATGCCGCCCCAGCACGCCTTATTCTGTACCTGAGCTGCTGGAGGAAACATCAAGCTTATTAAAGCCTTCAGTTGGACTACAACCTCGCTTTAGTGGTCATTGATCGTGCATCAAATTAATAAGCTAGATTTTTAAGAAGAAAGGATGGAGCTCCAAATCAAGCCGGAGTGTCTGCAACTTCGCCCCCACGCGGCGAACTCAGCGGCAATCTTTAAGCACTGGCTGGCGTGCTTTAAAGGGTATCTCGAGACGGCTGAAAACGCACCCACGAGAGAGCAGAAACTGCACGTCCTTAATTCAAGGGTGAGCCCGGAGATTTACACCGTCATCGAGGAAGCGGAAGACTTCGATGCTGAAGGAGCTGCTAAAAGGACACTATATTCGCCCGGTAAACCAGGTCTACGCCCGCCGCCTGCTTTCAACAAGGTGACAATCCCTGGGGAATCATTGGAGGAATTCTACCGCGCACTCCTGGTGTTGGGAAGAAGCTGCGGCTGCCCACAAGTTTCGGCGAGCGAACACACGGAACTCTTAGTCCAGGAAAGCTTTTGCTTTCATCACAAATCCGCCAGTGCCTGTTAGAGAAGGACACCCTGGGTCTCTGGGAGGCACGGGCCCTTGCAGGCTCCCTGGGGTGGCCTCCAGGTACGCCCGCGCCTACGTTCCCAAACGCGCGGCAGCCCCCTGGGCAACATGGAACCCCGCAGCGGCCGACCCTGTGACTTCCCCTGTTCCCCCACAGGCCTGCGCTGCAAGGCAGCCTGGTAACCCCGAGGGGCCCCGCTGCTACTTTTGCAGGCAGGCAAAGCACCCCCGCCAGCGCTGCCTGGCCCACGCATCCACCTGCAAGGGATGCGGTAAAAAGGGCCACTTTGTGGGAGTATGTCGGGCCTGAGCCACCACAAACCTCTCCATGGGCCCCGTGCGGCCAGCGGTCGCCACCACCCCCATATCCCAGGGCCACGTGCGGACCCCGGGCGCCGCCACCTTGTTCCGTGGATGCCACGCTTGAGGGATGGACGCCGCCATTTTGAGCACCCCCGGCCATGTGCGACCAATGGGAGACACCATCTTGGATGAACCCCCAGGACCCCAGCTCGGCCGACCACACACTGCCTGAACAGAATTCCCATCTACTGCGATTGGCCTCGGTGACTCTGGGTCAATCTCGACCTCGAACACTCTCAACCGCTACGACGACCGTTTTCATCAACGGGCACGAGACGTCCTGCCTAATTGACTCTGGGAGCACGGAGAGCTTCACACACCCTGACACGGTAAGGCGCTGTTCCCTCCTCATCCTCCCTGTTAATCAGTTCCCATTCAGTGGAGATAAAGGGATTTTGTGTAGCGAACCTCACAGTCCTGGGGAGGGAGTTCAAAAATTTCCGTCTCTCCGCCCTTCCCCACCGCTGCGCGGCTACACTCCTGGGTTTAGACTTCCAGTGTAACCTTCAAAGTCTGACCTTCCAATTCGGCGGCCCTATACCCCCCTTACTGTCTGCGGCCTCACGACCCTTAAGGTCAACCCGCCTTCCCTGTTTGCGAACCTCACCCCGGATTGCAAACCCTTCCCCACCAGGAGCTGACGCTACAGTGCCCAGGACCAGATCTTTATTAGGTCAGAAGTCCAAAAGCTACTGAGGGAAGGGGTCATTGAAGCCAGTAACAGCCCCTGGAGAGGTCAAGTAGTGGTGGTAAAGACCGGGGAGAAGCATAGGATGGTCATTGACTACAGTCAGACCATCAACAGGTTTACGCAACTGGACGCGTACCCTCTCCCCCGCATATCCGACCTGGTAAACAGGATCGCGCATTATAAGGTCTTCTCTACGGTGGACCTCAAGTCCGCCTACCGCCAGCTCCCCATCCGCACTAGTGACCGCAAATACACTGCCTTCGAGGCAGACGGATGGCTCTATCACTTCTTAAGGGTTCCCTTTGGTGTCACTAACGGGGTCTCGGTCTTCCAGCGTGAGATGGACCGAATGGTTGACCGGTATAGTTTACAGGCAACATTCCCGTATCTCGATAATGTCACCATCTGCGGCCATGACCAGAGGGACCACGACACCAACCTCCGAAAATTTCTCCAGACCGCTAAAATCCTTAACCTAACATACAATAAGGGTAAATGCGTGTTTAGCACCGACCGTCTAGCCATTCTCGGCTACATAGTGCGAAATGGAGTTATAGGCCCCGACCCTGAACGCATGCGCCCCCTTATGGAGGTCACCCTCCCTCAGTGCTCTAAGGCCCTGAAACGCTGCCGAGGGTTTTTTAGCTACTATGCCCAGTGGGTCCCCAACTATGCGGACAAGGCCCGCCCCCGATCCAATCCACAGCTTTTCCCCTGTCGATAGAGGCCTGCCAGGCCTTCAGCCGCATCAAAGTAGACATTGCAAAGGCCACGATGCACACCATCGACGGGTCCCTCCCCTTCCAGGTCGAGAGCGATGCATCCGACGTAGCTCTGGCAGCCACCCTCAACCAAGCGGGCAGGCCAATGGCCTTCTTCTCCCGTACCCTCCATGCTTCCGAAATCCGCCACTCCTCAGTCGAAAAGGAGGCCCAGGCCATAGTAGAAGCTGTGCGGCATTGGAGGCATTACCTGGCCGGCAGAAGATTCACTCTCCTCACTGACCAACGGTCGGTTGCTTTCATGTTCGATAATGCACAGCGGGATAAAAACGACAAGATTTTGCGGTGGAGGATCAACCTCTCCACCTACAACTACGAGATCTTGTATCGTCCCAGGAAGCTAAACGAGCCTCCTGATGCCCTGTCCTGCGGCACATGTGCCTCCGCACAAGTGGACCGCTTCTGAGCCCTCCACGAGGACCTCTGCCACCTGGGGGTCACTCGCGTTTACCATTTCGTCAAGACCCGCAACCTGCCCTACTCCTTCAAGAGGTCAGGACTGCCACCAGGGACTGCCAAATCTGCGCGGAGTGCAAACCGCACTTCTACCGGCCAGAGAGAGTGCTCCTGATAAAGGCTTCCCATCCCTTTGAACGCCTCAGCATGGACTTCAAAGGCCCCCTCCCCTCCACCGACCGCAACACGTACTTCCTAAACGTGATTGACGAATACTCCCGGTTCCCATTCGCCATCCCCTGCCCCGACATGACCGTCACCACCGTCATCAAGGCCCTCCATAGCATTTTTGCACTGTTCGGGTTCCCCGCTTACATACACAGTGATAGGGAGTTCTCCTTTATGTGCGACGAACTGCGTCAATTCCAGCTCAGCAAGGGCATCGCCTCGAGCAGGATGCCCAGTTACAACCCCCGGGGTAACAGACAGGTAGAGAGGGAGAACGGAACGGTCTGAAAGACCTTTCTACTGGCCCTACGGTCCAGGAACCTCCCAGTCTCCCGCTGACAAGAAGTCCTCCCGGATGCCCTCCACTCCATCCGGTCACTACTTTGTACAACCACCAATCAGACACATCACGAATGTCTCCTTGTCTTCCCTCGGAAGTTCTCCTCTGGGACCTCGCTCCCGACCTGGCTGGCAGCACCCGGACCCATCCTGCTACGAAAACACGTGCGGGCCCGTTGGTCGAGAGGGTCCATCTGCTCCATGCTAACCCCCAGTATGCCTACGTGACGTAACCCGACGGCCGACAAGATACGGTATCCCTATGGGACCTGGCGCCCGCCGGAACTCCACGCACATTCCAGCCACCAGTCCCACCCTCCCCTCCACCGCAGCACCTTACAGGAGGATCGGTCCTTCCGCCGCCCCCGTCTAGGCACCCCCACCCACCGACGCCCCCCGCAGGCGCTCCCTTCCCAGGTCAGTCGTTTTCCCCACCAGCGCCGTCTAGGGGTGACGAAGCTGCCATGAAGATCGAAGCCAAGCTCCCGGAGTCACAGACGCCCGAGCCTCCACCGAGTCACCACCAGGCTCCGACGATCACAGAGCACGGCTAGGGCCCCCGATCGACTGATTGCTTCATTTTAACTGTAATCTGTAAATATAAACCACCAAATGTACATAGCTACGAGACTTGTAAATAGTTACTAAACACTGTACGGAGGCATTACGGTACTTCCATAACTAATTATACCATGTTGTTATGTTTTGTAGTTTCTGGCCACCACCCCCGCTGGACTTTTTTTTAACAGAGGGTGAATGTGGTATTATAGGTATTACGGTACCTGAGAGGCTAAAGCACCATTGGTAGAACCTGTATGCTTGCTATTGGCTAGAGTGTATAATAGCTCCGCCCTGATAGGTGGGGTATAAGAGCCCGTGCCGCCCCAGCAGCCTTCATTCTGTAACTGAGTTGCTGGGGGAAACATCTATCTTATTAAAGCCTTCAGTTGGACTACAACCTCACTTTAGTGGTCAGTGATCGTGCATCAAAGTGTTCATTCAAATACTTCTTAAAAATTATGAGGTTTCCTCCCTCAACTACTCTCCCAGGCAGTGCATTCCAGATTCCCATTCACTTTCTGGGTGAAGATTATTTTCCTCAAATCCACTTTATACCTCCTGCCTTTCACCTTAGAATTATGCCCCTTGTTATTGCCCCTTCAACAAATGGGAATAGCTGCTCTATCCACCCTGTCCATGCCCCTCATAATTATAGAATCATCGACTTTACTGTGCAGAAGGAGGGATTCGGCCCATCGAGTCTGCACCGGCTCTTGGAAAGAGCACCCTACCCAAGCCCACACCTCCACCCTATCCCCGTAACCCAGTAACCTCACCCCACCTTTTTGGGCAATTTAGCATGGCCAATCACCTTTGGACTGTGGGAGGAAACCGGAGCACCCGAAGGAAACCCACGCAGACACGGGGAAAACGTGCAGACTCCGCACTGACAGTGACCCAAGCCGGGAATCGAACCTGGGGCCCTGGATCAGTGAAGCAACTGTGCTAACCACTGTGCTACCGTGCTGCTCTTATACACCTCAATCATGCCCCTCTCAGCATCCCCTGCTCCAACAAAATCAACCTGAACTTATCCAGCCTCTGTTCATAGCTAAAATGCTCTATCCGTGCAACATTTCGGTGCAATCACATCCTTCCTGTCGTGAAGCGACCAGAACTGAACATTGTACTCCAGTTGTGGTCTAACTAAAGTCCTGTAAATCTCCAACATAACCTCCCTGCTCTTATAATCTTTGCCACGACTGACAAAAGCAAGTGTCCCCTTCAGTTTCTTCGTGACCTTATTAACCTGTACTGCCACCTTAATGGATCTGTGGAGAAGCACCCCAAGATCCCTCTATCCCTCTGAGTTTCCTAGTGTTCTTACATTCATTGAGTACTCCCGTGCCATGTTACTCCTTCCATAGTGCATCACCTCACAATTTTCAGGGTTAAATTCCATATGCCACTGATCTGCCATTCTGACCAATCAGTCAACATCTTCTTGTAACCTTAAGACTTGCTTCTTCAATGTCAACCAACCAATCAATCTTAGTGTATTCTGCAAACTTACGTATCATCCCCACCACCATTTTCTTATCTATTATTTATATATGTCACAAACAATAGAGGTCCCTGTGATACGGTCCTGTGATAGGGCAGCACGGTAGCCTTGTGGATAGCACAATTGCTTCACAGCTCCAGGGTCCCAGGTTCGATTCTGGCTTGGGTCACTGTCTGTGCGGAGTCTGCACATCCTCCCCGTGTGTGCGTGGGTTTCCTCCGGGTGCTCCGGTTTCTTCCCACAGTCCAAAGATGTGCGGGTTAGGTGGATTGGCCAAGATAAATTGCCCTTAGTGTCCAAAATTGCCGTTAGTGTTGGGTGGGGTTACTGGGTTATTGGGATAGGGTGGCGGTGTTGACCTTGGGTAGGGTGCTCTTTCCAAGAGCCGGTGCAGACTCGATGGGCTGAATGGCCTCCTTCTGCTCTGCAAATTCTATGATACGCATTGGGCACTGGCCTCCTGTCACACACATAAGTCTTCTACCACCACCTTCTGTCTCCTCTCACTAAGCAAATTTTGGATACAACTTGCCTGTTAACCTGGATCCCATGTGCTTTTATCTTCTTTATCAGTCTTCCATGTGGGACCTTGTCAAAGGCTTTGCTGAAATACATATGAAATGAAATGAAAATCGCTTCTTGTCACAAGTCGGCTTCAAATGAAGTTACTGTGAAAAGCCCCTAAACAACATCAACTGCATTACCCTCATCTACACACCTGGTCACCTCCTCAGAAAGGACTTACCTGGATTAAATTTAAACACCTTGGCAGTTAACTGTTCCCCGAGGCTTTCTTTCTGATGTATTGTTCGTGAATAATACATACCAAAGAATGCATTGCATTATTATATTTTAGTATTTAACAAGCAAAAAAATTCATTCCATAAACAACTTGCTATGTTGGATGTAATTGTATCAAAACAGATGGTGAGATCCAGTTGATTTCAAATGTATTCCAAAAGATTTTGTAAGATTTATCCCAAGGTCTAGAAGAATCCTGTAGGATTATAACTAGATATTGAAAACCTCATCCTTTCCTAACATTGAGCAAAATGCAGTTGAGAATTTGTGGTGATACCACAATAGCTGATTGACTTGAGACCTTGCCTCCATCAATTTTCACGTAGCTTTTCAAATATCTTTTTGCTCTGGTTTGAATTGCCTTGGGCAATCACGAGCAGCTATTGAACTAGTTGTTTGAATCAATATCTATCCAACAACAATTTTTATTTATACAGTGCCTTTATAATTATAAGAATATCCCAAGGTACTTAACAGAGCATTCTTCAACACAATCTGATACTCAGCCAAATGTTAGGTCAGATGACCAAAACGTTTGGTAAAAAGGGGGAGGTGTTAAGGGGTGATTTGAAAGAGGAGTGAGAAGCAGATATGTTTATGGAGTGACTTCCATATCTGAACAACTGAAGGCCCACCAGTGGAAGAGCAATGATTTGGGAATACTCGAGCAATCTTGAGCTAAAACATAAAAGAATGTTAACATGATTTTGGAAAGAAATAAGCAATTGTTTTGAACTCTTCTTCATATTTGGAAGAAATTCATCTTTTGAAATTTGTGCTTTGAGATGGCTACACGTTTTTACACAAATATATTCTGCAAAAAATCACGATGCCACTCATGACTTATCAGTGATCTTCTTTTGTGTTTATCTTTGGGTAACTTGTACCCAAATCAGCATGAGGAAGGTTTCATTCTGTTCATGAGTGAGTTAGGTCTGACTCAGATAGATTTTTCCAAACTGGCTTAATTTACACTGTACATATGGCAAGCTTCAAAGTGAGTACATCTCTCCGTATGCAGTTTATTCCTTCCTCTCACCTGAGTCTTCAGCACATAACTACTGATGTTACTGTTACGTCATGATACACATCAATATCTCATTACCATGACATTCAACCCATTGTACAACATTTCCTCTCAACATTAATCACAACTTCTTAATAGCAATCTTAAGCTATTTTCTTTAAACTATATACATCATATCGGTGAACCTCTCTAGCATCCTTTACTGTTACAGATTCCAGTGAACTCTATGCCCCGCCCACCCCACCGCCAATCACTTTCATGAAAGATTCTATTTCCAGAAAGTTGTGGCGGCTTTGGGGAGGAGGTTTACCAGGGTGTTACCTGGATGGGAGGGTGTCAGCTATGTGGAGAGGCTGAATAGACTTGGACTCTTTTCATTAGAAAGACAGAGGTTGAGGGGTGACTGATAGAGGCCTACAAGATTATGAGGGGCATAGATAGAGTGAATGGGCAGGCACTCTTTCCCGGTGTGGGTGGGTCAGTCACCAGGGGGCATAGGTTTAAGGTCCATAAGGCAAATATTAGAGATGTGCGAGGCAGGTTTTTTACACAGAAGGTGGTGAGTGCCTAGAGAACGTTGCCAGAGGAGATTGTGGAAGCAGATATATTAACGGCGTTCAAAAGGCATCTTGACAAACACATGGATAGGATGGATATCGAGGGATACGGCACAAGGAAGTGCTGAGTGTTTTGGCAAAGGGTGGCATCATGACCGGTACAGACTTGGAGGGCTGAAGGGCCTGTTACTGTGTTGTATTGTTCTTTCTTCATGACTCTCTCGAAGGTGGTTGTGGATTAATATAGTCAATTGTTACTTCACTGAAAAACAACAAAGTCGATGGATTGGGACAGTGTCTTTCCATGACTGCTGGTAACTGGGTTGCGATCTCCCCAATGGATGAGCTGGAAGGACCATGAAACCTTTTCAATGAAAGGCTGATCCAAGAAAGGAAGACTTCAGGACACAGATAATCTCACTCTCCTGAACGGGAGGAGGGCAAACTGGTATTCACACAATGAAGTGCTCTTAGCACCCCGCAGAAATAGCTGAGAAAGTGAAATATCTTCAACTCCAACAAAGTGTTCAAAAGATAAGAACATAAGAACTAGGAGCAGGAGTAGGCCATCTGGGCCCTCGACCCTGCTCCACCATTCAATGAGATCATGGCTGATCTTTTGTGGACTCAGCTCCACTTTTCGGTCCGAACACCATAACCCTTAATCCCTTTATTCTTCCAAAAACTATCTATCTTTGTCTTAAAAAACATTTAATGAAGGAGCCTCAACTGCTTCGCTGGGCAAGGAATTCCATAGATTCACAACCCTTTGGGTGAAGAAGTTCCTCCTAAACTCAGTCCTAAATCTACTTCCCCTTATTTTGAGGCTATGCCCCCTAGTTCTGCTTTTACCTGCCAGTGGAAATAACCTGCCCGCATCTATCCTATCTATTCCTTTCATAATTTTACATGTTTCTATAAGATCCCCCCCTCATCCTTCTAAATTCCAACGAGTACAGTCCCAGTCTACTCAACCTCTCCTCGTAATCCAACCCCTTCAGCTCTGGGATTAACCTAGTGAATCTCCTCTGCACACCCTCCAGCGCCAGTACATCCTTTCTCAGGAAAGGAGACCAAAACTGAACACAATACTCCAGGTGTGGCCTCACTAACACCTTATACAATTGCAGCATAACCACCCTAGTCTTAAACTCCATCCCTCCAGCAATGAAGGACAAAATTCCATTCGCCTTCTTAATCACCTGTTGCACCTGTAAACCAACTTTTTGTGACTCATGCACTAGCACACCCAGGTCTCCCTGCACAGCAGCATGTTTTAATATTTTATCATTTAAATAATAATCCCTTGTTGCTGTTATTCCTACCAAAATGGAGAACCTCACATTTGTCAACATTGTATTCCATCTGCCAGACCCTAGCCCATTCACTTAACCTATCCAAATCCCTCTGCAGACTTCCAGTAACCTCTGCACTTTCTGCTTTACCACTCATCTTTGTGACGTCTGCAAACTTGGACACATTGCCCTTGGTCCCCAACTCCAAATCATCGATGTAATTTGTGAACAATTGTGGGCTCAACACTGATCCCTGAGGGACACCACTAGCTACTGATTGCCAACCAGAGAAACACCCATTAATCCCCACTCTTTGCTTTCTATTAATTAACCAATCCTCTATCCATGCGACTACTTTACACTTAATGCCATGCATCTTTATCTTATGCAGCAACCTTTTGTGTGGCACCCTGTCAAAGGCTTTCTGGAAATCCACATATATCACATCCATTGGCTCCCCGTTATCTACCGCACTGTTAATGTCCTCAAAAAATTCCACTAAATTAGTTCTGCACGACCTGCCCTTTATGAACCCATGCTGCATCTGCCCAATGGGACAATTTCCATCCAGATGCCTCGCTATTTCTTCCTTGATGACAGATTCCAGCATCTTCCCTACTACCGAAGTTAAGCTCACTGGCTTATAATTACCAGCTTTCTGCCTACCTCATTTTTTAAACAGTGGTGTCACATTTGCTAATTTCCAATCCACCGGGACCACCCCAGAGTCTAGTGAATTTTGGTAAATTATCACGAGTGCATTTGCAATTTCCCTAGTCATCTCTTTTAGCACTCTGGGATGCATTCCATCAGGGCCAGGAGACTTGTCTACCTTTAGCCCCATTAGCTTGCCCATCACTACCTCCTTGGTGATAACAATCATCTCAAGGTCCTCACCTGTCATAGCCTCATTTCTATCAGTCACTGGCATGTTATTTGTGTCATCCACTGTGAAGACCGACCCAAAAAACCTGTTCAATTCCTCACCCTTTTCCTCATCTCCCATTATTAAATCTCCCTTCTCATCCTCTAAAGGACCAATATTTACCTTAGCCACTCTTTTTTGTTTTATATATTTGTAGAAACTTTTACTATCTGTTTTCATATTCTGAGCAAGTTTACTCTCATAATCTATCTTACTCTTCTTTATCACTTTTTTAGTAGCTTTCTGTTACCCCCTAAAGATTTCCCAGTCCTCTAGTCTCCCACTAATATTTGCCACTTTGTATGCTTTTTCCTTCAATTTGATACCCTCCCTTATTTCCTCAGATATCCACGGTCGATTTTCCCTCTTTCTACCATCCTTCCTTTTTGTTGGTAGTAACCTTTGCTGAGCACTGTGAAAAATTGCTTGGAAGGTTCGCCACTGTTCCTCAACTGTTTCACCATAAAATCTTTGCTCCCAGTCTATTTAGCTAGTTCTTCTCTCATCCCATTGTAATCTCCTTTGTTTAAGCACAAAGCACTAGTGTTTGATTTTACCTTCTCACCCTCCATCTGTATTTTAAATTCCACCATATAGTGATCGCTCCTTCCGAGAGGATCCCTAACCATGAGATCATGAATCAATCCTGTCTCATTACACAGGACCAGATCTAGGACCGCTTGTTCCCTCGTAGGTTCCATTACATTGTTCTAGGAAACTATCGCAGATACATTCTGTTAGCTCCTCCTCAAGGCTGCCTTGACCGACCTAGTTAAACCAATCGACATGTAAATTAAAATCCCTCACGATAACTACTGTACCATTTCTACATGCATAAGTTATTTATTTGTTTATTGCCTGCCCCACAATAATGTTACTATTTGGTGCCCTATATACTACTCCTATCAGTGACCTTTTTCGCCTTACTATTCCTGATTTCCACCCAAATGGATTCAACCTTATCCTCCATAGCACCAATGTCATCCCTGACTATTGCCCGGATGACATCCTTAAATAACAGAGCTACACCATCTCCCTTACCATCCACTCTGTCCTTACGAATAGTTTGATACCCTCGGATATTTAACTCTCAGTCGTGAGAGTTATCCTTTAACCATGTTTCAGTAATGGCCACTAAATCATAGTCATTCACGATGATTTGCGCCATCAACTCATTTACCTTATTCCGAATACTATGAGCATTCAGGTAAAGTACACTTATGCTGGCTTTCATACCTCTGTTTTGAATCTTCACACCTCGATCTGTAACCTCTCCTAAGTTATATTTCCTCTTAGCTTTTCTCCTAATTTTCCTTGTCGTTGAACCCATATCTTCATGCAACAACGTGCCGCATTGCTTACCATTTTTGTTTTTACCTGCATCATTTCCTGCTGCATCAGGGATAAAGAAATGTATCCAATTTCTGAGATCTGAACAAATCTGGATGATGAGAAGAAGAATGATGAAATTCCTATCGACATTGCAGGAAACAAAGATTTGAATTCACCACCAGACTTAGGAACATATGACTTAACATTACACCGCTCCACTCCAAAGGCAATGTGATGATTATTTCAGCGTAGAAGCATTGTTAGAATAATGTGTGTCTATCCTGTGTTCTCTTTTAATCCCTGTCCTGCTACCTATTTGAGATACATTTCTGTTTAAATTGAAGCCTTTGAATACTGGGGCAAACCCCCTTCCAGATGGGCTGGTCCAAAATCATCCCCTTTGGATTCTGTGGCAGAATCCGTGATGTCTTTTGACAGACCTGGGGAGACATTCTCCGACCCCCCGCCGGGTCGGAGAATCGCCGGGGGCTAGCATGAATCCCGCCCCGCCGGTTGCCGAAGTCTTCGGCACCGGATATTCGGCGGGGGCGGGAATTGCGCCGCGCCGGTTGGCGGGCCCCCCCGTTCGATTCTCCGGCCCGGATGGGCCGAAGTCCCGCCGATAAATTGCCTGTACCACCGGCGTAAATTAAATCACCTACCTTACCGGCGGGACAAGGCGGCGTGGGCGGGCTCCGGGGTCCTGGGGGGGGGGCGTGGAGTGATCTGACCCCAGGGGGTGGCCTGGCCCGCGATCGGGGCCCACCGATCCACGGGCGGGCCTGTGCTGTGGGGGCACTCTTTCCCTTCCGCCTCCGCCACGGTCTCCACCAGGGCGGAGGTGGAAGAGACTCCCTCCACTGCGCATGCGTGGGAAACTGTCAGCGGCTGCTGACGCTCCCGCGCATGCGCCGCCCGGAGATGTCATTTCCGCGCCAGCTGGCGGGGCAACAAAGGCCGTTTCCGCCAGCTGGCGGGGCGGAAATTCCTCCGGCGTAGGCCTAGCCCCTCAATGTTGGGGCTCGGCCCCCAAAGATGCGGAGCATTCCGCACCTTTGGGGCAGCGCGATGCCCGTCTGATTGGCGCCGTTTTGGGCGCCAGTCGACGGACATCGCGCCGTTTCCGGAGAATTTCGCCCATGGCAAGTAGTCAATCAGTGCATATAAGATTTACAATCTTCTCCTATCGGGGCCTGTGGTTGGGGAAGCCAGTGAGTAACTTTCAGGGGAGAAGGCAGGTCTTTTGGACAGTGCCATTTCTTGTTCTGTTCTGTTAAGCAGCCAGTGAGTCAGGACCTTGAACTCTCCATCGCTCCTTCTCCCTCTCTCTCTGTGCTGGACGATTTTAATAAGCACTGCAGCCATATCTGTGAAGACCTTCCTCTGTGTAAGGAGCACAGGACACCAACAGATCTGGGGAAAGAGATCTTGAGTATGAAAATACAAGTTTTCCCAAAGGTCAGTAACCTTCAAACTGTGTGTGTCAGGGGCTGGAAGGAGTTGATGAATTAAGGCTTAAAGTGGGAGCATTTGTGATAAAGCCGCCAGAGTTGTACAGGAATCAGACAACTAAAAACTGCTAACGTCTAGGACCAGAGCTGTATTGTTCTCACTGGGAGGCAAAAAGCTCCATCATGTGGTACAAAAGCAAAAGTGCACCAACCTGAGCATCCTGTGTACAGCACTACCTACTGCCCGGCGACGAGAACTGCGCTGACCTGGAATTCTTAGGTGAATCACCATTTGGTGGTCAAAGGCCTTAACTATGTCAACCTGAACCTCTCGAGTAAACCTGGGCTGGATTTTCCGCTGGCAGAATGCTCTATTTTGCCGGCAGCCCGGGAGTTTCCCGACAGAGTGGGGCTGTCCCACAATGGGAAGCCCCATTGACCAGCCAGCGAAATGGAGCATCCAGCCAGCAGGATGAAACAGAAATGTGGCATGACGGGACAGAGAATCCGGCCCCCTATTTCCCAGAGACGGAAGCCACAGAGTGAACACTCATCTTAGACCTATCCTTTAATCCCTCTTTACTTTTATTCCTCAGCGACCCTCACCTGTTGTTTGTCTTGTGTGTGCCTGGGCAGAAAGTGGGACGGGATCTTGGATTAGGTATTCTGGCAGACGATTACCCTGTTATTTCCTTATATGTTCATCTTTTCTCCTTTTTATTAATAAATAGTTTGTTAATGTTTTACTTATAAATCTGGGGCTGGATTCACTGATTTTGAGGCTATGACCCCATGCCGGCGTGGGAACGGTGGCTTTTTACCACCGGACATTCGGAGTAAATTGGCCACCAATCCTCCGTTTGGCTCAGGGCTAGAAGCCGAGCAGAGTAGAACATCCGGCTCTGGCTGCCGATACTGCCCGGTGAATTGCCGGGTCCATGGCTGCACATCCACACGGCAGCGGCCTGCAATGGCCGCACCATACAAAATGGCGCCGGCTGCCCGCGGACCCGGCCTGCAAAATAATGACCACCCTTTGGCTGGCTCGTGAGCCCCGGACCACCCTCCAACAGTACCCCAGACCCTGACAAAGTCCCCCTGCCCCCTGTGCTGGACTGAGTCCGCAGCCGCCACGCCGGGTTCCTGACAGGTGAGACCATGATATTCCCAAGCCATCGGGAACTCGGCCGGTTGGGAGCGGAGCATCGGGGAGTGGGCCTCAGGCAACATCCTGAGGCCATCGGTATGGCGCACGGCATACTCGTACACCGCTTTGGAAGGGGTGGGACATCACGAAAGAGGCGTCGCCCTCGATTTTGTCGGAAACATGTATTCTCCGGCCAATCGTCAAAAGAGATTTTGACGTCAGCGACCGAAGAATCCCGCCGCTGGTGTCTGTAACTCATTGGAGCAGTAAAGGGTTAAAGATCTTCGGAATATACAAATTATTGGTTAATTCACTTATGTTGAGACTCCAGGGTCTGTGGGGCTAGAAATGACCACACACTCGCCCAGGGTGTTGTGACAGCATGTAAAACACCATCTTCAGCAATGGAATGTATTTACAGAACTAGATTGAGGATAGAATTCTTGTGTAGGGCTCCCAACCATAATAAAGCTGTAGTTTTTTGCCTCTGCTTCTATGATGAAGGACCACTTTAATAGGAAAGATGATTTTCTGTTGCGATTGAAGTATGGATGTTAATTTACATGCCCAAGCTAATATGCTGTGCCATTGTTCTGGCAGCATGATTCACTATGGAACCAAACATCTTGGGCAGGATTCTCCCATCTGAAGGCAGAGTGTTGACGCCGTCATAAAAACTGGAGAGTTTAACAACGGCGTCAAATGGCCGGCGCAGGTCTGTGCATGCGCGGTAGCTCCCTTCTCCGCGCCGGCCCCGATACAACATGCCATAGGGCTACAGGGGCCGGTGCGGAGCAAAAGAAGCCCTGCTATGAGAGGTAGGCCCCGACCACGGGCCAGGCCACAGTAGAGGTCCCCCCCGGGGTTGGACCCCACCCGTGCCCCCCACCAGTCCGCCCCCAACAGGATGGATGCCGAGGTTCCGCCGGGTAAGACCAGATGTGAACGGTGCCGGCGGGACTCGGGCGTTTTTGGGCGACCACTCGGCCCATCCCGGGTGGACAATCGTAGGGCGGCCCCCGACCGGTGCCGCGCCGACTGTGCCGGCGCCAATGGCGTCGATTCTCCGCCTGGCGATTCTTCGAGCCAGCGTGGGCTGAGAGAATTCAGGCCCCTGTTTCCCCCCTGGATAACTCACCATGGCCAGCCAGGGACATACAATAAATATCATTGATGGGTTCATTGAAACTATTTCAGATCTTTGACAGGAAATACAGCTGACCTCTGGGAAGAAAAAAAACAACAGAGACTTCTTATGCTTCAGCAGTAGATTTGAAGAGCGCACCACTCTCCAGAAACATTTCTTCCAACCGATCGCTCAATGTTATAAAAGCCTTTTTCTAGTAACTTTCCTCAGGAAAGAGTCAACCTAGATCTAGAAGGCGTTCTTGGCTATGGTTACCGTCTACTGCAGTCTCTAGTGTTTACACATCTTTGGGCCTATCTGCAAGAAGAATTGAGATATTTGCAAACTCCTCCTGGGCACCAGGCGATGGTGATACTGCAATGGAAAATAATCCACCGCTCAATGATTAATCCTTACCAGCTGCTGTTGAATTTAAATCTAGTGTTTCTGTGCCTGACTTTACAAATTCCTTCATGTAAGGTATTCAGTTGTACTGTTGTCAAACTTTGACTGCTATTTCTAAAATGCCCTGAGACATACATGCATTTCCAGTCAGACAGAGGGTCTTAATAATCTGCCACTCCTTATGGTGAAGAGTGGTGGTTACCTGACCATTGACTTAAAGATCAATACGTTGCCATTTAATACAAGATGGCTGGATGTCTATTGCTTTGAGCCATTCCACATGATCAGCCAATATTGTAACACCAGTACTAGTATTGGGCAGCACGGTAGCACAATGGTTAGCACAGTTGCTTCACAGATCCAGGGTCCCAGGTTCAATTCCTGGATTAGGTCACTGTCAATGCGGAGTCTGCACATTCTCCCCGTCTCTGCATGGGTTTCCTGCGGGTGCTCCGGTTTCCTCCCACAGTCCAAAAATGTGCAGGTTAGATGGATTGGCCATGATAAATTGCACTTAGTGTCCAAAAACGGTTAGGTGCGGTTGCTGGGTTACGGGGATAGGGTGGAGGTATGGGCTTGGGTAGGGTGCTCTTTCCAAGGGCTGTTGCAGACTCGATGGACCGAATGGCCTCCTTTTGCACTGTAAATTCTATGAGTCTATGAGTATCAAGTCTGAAGTCAATGTTAAAGCTTTTAACTTCCTAAGTGACTGAGCAAAATGTTTCTTCTTGATCCTTTACTTCTCCCAGGAAATCTAGGGCGCGATTCTCCACTCCCACGCCGGTTGGGAGAATCGCCTGGGCCACCAAAATATCCGGGGACGCCGGTCCGACGCCCTCCCGCGATTCTCCCAAGCGGCAGGAACGGCCCGGTCGAGTTTCGCGGGCCGTAGGCCGGAGAATCGCCGGAGACACCCAAAATGGCGATTCTCAGGCACCCACGATATTCTGAGGCCAATCATCTATGCGGCGCCGCTTTTACGCGGGCAACAAGGCCTGGCGCGTGTAGATGACGCGGCCCCGATCCTAGCCCATTGTCAGGGCCTGAATCGGTCGGGACCGGGGCCGTTCCGCGCCGTCGTGAACCTCGACGGCGTTCACGACGGCGCGGCCACTTCGGCGTGGGAGTGGAGAATCCCACCCCTATAATCTCATTGTTTCCCTTAGTGCCAAATTCTTGAATTGCCCACATTTCATAGACAATATCTTGCTTTGTACCTTTAATGAAATTTCTGGATTTACAGAAGTATTTGAGGTGTCCTGTCCTGCCGGGAAATGACGGGCTGGATTCTCCGCACCTTTGCGCTGATAGGGCGGCCGGCGCGGGGGCGGAGAATCGAGGTTCCCCGAAGAAATCGGGACCGGCGACGGGTACGTCGCACTGCCTGGGACCTACCTGGGGCCATTGCCAGAGGCCCGCTCATCCATTCTCTACCCCCGACCGGCCGAAGTCCCGACGGCATGGAACTAATGTGCTCCAGCCGGTCAGGATACTCGCATGCCGGTTGCAGACCCAGTACATGGCCGACCTGTTTGGGGGCGGGCCGATTGGAGGCCAGGGGGAGCCTAATAAGCAGCTGGGACCTGCGTGTGCGGGGTTTGAGTGTCGGGCGCACGGCCGATCGGGGGGTCTCTTTTGTGAGTCTAGCACCACGGTCCGAATCTACCATGGAGCACGGCACAGCCACTGGAGGCCGCCGCCCGTGCGCATGCGCGGCCTCCGACCCAGAAGTGCGGGGGCCTGTATCTGCAGCAAAAGCTGCAACATCTACTCTGGATCTCTGCTAGCCCCCTGCAGGGCTTGGAATTAATTTCCCTTTGCACCAAGTTTTTCTGGCGTACACCTCTACCGTTTTGATGCCGGTGTGGGGACGTAGTCCCAATAATGGAGAATCCAGCCCCATGCCTTCTGTGCTGCTTTTTAGCGCCGCGATGCATGCATCGTAAAATGGCTGCTATCGGGTTTCCCTCCCTTTTGCCTGTTTTGGGAGGCACAGTTGCCACCTTCGGGCCTTCCCAACTGATAAACCTGCCTGAAGCCTTGGTATTTAGATGGATTTCCTTGCTACGTTTGGCCTGCCCTAGTGTATTGAACTCTTGATCGAGAGGTAGGTCACCTTTTGTCTTAAAAAATCTGACAGCTTTTCGTAGCAGACTCTGATGACAATGCAGTCATGAATAAGTACATCTTTCAATGAACATAACCCACAACTACTGGCTAGCCGATACAGGTCTGTAAGTGACAATGGGTACCACTGGCCTTTGGGATCCCTGATTGAATCAGGCTTGTTCGGGTATGAGGTTCTGTTTTGGGTTGAAATATGTATCAAATGCTTATGGGATGATTTCAATGTCTGTGAAGCTCTTTTCTCACACCTATCTCAGGAGGGTATCATTGGCAACAGGCTCCACTGCGTAGAGGAATTAATTCACCTGGTGCTTCTTCTCTTTAATATGCAAACCCAACATTGCTCAAGTGTTGTTTCTATAACTCCCAATGCTGGTCTCCCTGAGAACATTTGAGAGTGTTGAACGTTTGTTGAAATGGTAGCAACTGCTTGAGTGATGCTGAGCTTGTTATCGATTCTCAATGTGCTTCTCACTGAGGTACGTCTTTGGATTCTTTCTTTCAAAATGTTGTTTGATACCTCCCCATGGGTGTTCTGTCAATTGAAGATTGTAATGAAGCCTCGCACCCACAAGTCTTTAGTAAGCAGCAGAACAGGGGCTCATCTTGCTTCAGAACCTTTATTGTTTCAGGAGTGATTGATGAAGGCATTGAATGTGCACACGTTGACCAAAGTTTGTATCCTGTCATTGCATCATTCCTTTTGTGTGACTGATGTCATGATAATATACATTCAAAACTTTCAGGCAAAAACAGAGTACGCACCTGTGTGTACCACTCGAATGCATGAACACTGCACGGGACACGCAGAAATTGTTCAATGGAACATTGCACACAGAAACCTGTGGTAAGCCTCCATAGCAATTCCAGGAACAAAACAGAAACATTAATGAATTGCAATGACAGATTGTGTCAATAAACTGGAGAACATGGAGGCAATTATGTAACAGGAAGAAATAGTTTTAAATGCACTAATTGGAACTTGGTTGCAAGCTGCATGAGAATGAAGGGAGAAATTAGTTATCTCAAGTGACAGCAGAAGAGAAATTGGCATACAAGATTGTACATCAACAACAAAATGTTTTTTCTTTAAAAGGTGATTGCTTAGTTGCTGAGTATCCATAGCAATAACATAGGAGGCTATTTCACATTCCAGAGTTCTGCAAATAAATGAACAATTTAGATTTCTGTGCCGATGTGATGCCAGGCAGAGAGGTTGTATGTTCCAATAGGCTGTACTCAACCGAACTCAAAACATAATGTCTAACAATAGATGTGGTTCCACAATTGAACAGTACTTGCTGAACAATCCTGAGTGTGCTCAGAATTCTAGTAGAAACCAATTATCAGTTTTTCTCAAAATGTGGCTCACTTATAATTGCTAGAAGTTACATATGTTCACGTAAGCAGGAACCTGTCCTCTGGAAGCAAAAGGAAGATGACCAGCATTGTGTCTTTTTTGAATAATCAATAGCGTGGAGGACAATAGTTTCCTGGTGCATTCCCCATGCAAAGGTCTCGACCAATCAGAGATGGCTTGCTAACCAATCAGCACCCTTCTCTCAACCAATAGAAATTATTCCTTCCTTTGCAATTTTACATTCTTATGTCTGTTCTGATGAGTGCAAGATGAAAAGCTTTGACAATATATCTCTTTTTTAGCAATACCCAGTTTATGTAGCTCCAAGCAACTAAATTATAAATAAGCTAAAATTGAGAAAGAAGGAATATTATGTTCCTTTTAAAAAGAAAGAATAATTTCCCAGTGACTGACGGAAAGAATCACACAATACATTTCATGTTAAGACTATTACTGTAATAAACAAATTAAAAACAACATAGTCTAAACATTACTTGATAGGCAACTGATATACCAAATTGCAAAAACTGTACTCCTCCATTAACCAATTAACAAAGCTACTTTAAAATCCATTTTCATGTTGCACCACATTCTCAGCAAATATGTAGCCTTATAGATTCAATTCTAAATGCCCTCCTGGCTTTTCTACAGGCTCCCTTCTTCCTACAACATCCGGATGAGCGTTTCAGTGTCCTTTGAAAACCACTTTGTTGAGCTGTCTGAGTATCTCTGTACTGAATTTCAGCAGTAAGGCCCACTCCAGTGATTCGTTGATTTTTAAATCTCTGCAAGTCTCTTCGAACAGAAAATCAGTTGTCCTCAGAGTCCTGCTTGGTGGTGAACACAAATCCTCACCTTCTCTTTCCCCATGACAGCTTTCGCTAAGTGCAGTGTGGCATGATCTCACCATCTCCAGTAACATTTGCACCACAAAAGTATCAGACAAAGACCTTCTCTGACAAGAGAGAATCTAACCACCTTCCTTTGGAATAGTTAATGTTCCCATCGCTGAATCTCCCACAATCAACATCCGAGGGAATCCCGTTGACCAGAAATTGAACTGGACCAATTATTTAAATACGGTTACGAGAGCAGGTCAGATGTTGAGAATTCTTTGGCAAAACACTCTCCTAAGCCTATCCACCATCTACAATACACAAGTCAGTAGTGTGATGGAATACTCTCTACTTGCCTGAACGAGTGAAGTTGCTCCAACACACAAGAATGTCAACACTATCCAGGACAAAATAATTCACTTTATTCACACCCCACCCACCAGCGTCAGCATTCTCTCCCTCCACCAGCAACGTACAGTGACAGCAGTGTGTACCATCTACAAGGTGCAGCAACTCATTACACGCCCTTCGAAAGCACCTTTCAAACCTGAACCAGGAGGACAAGGGCACAAATTGCATTGGAGCACCACCACCTGCAATTTCCCTTCCAAACCACACACACCATCCTGACTTGGAACAACATCACTGTTCCTTCACTGTTGCCGGGTCAAACACTTTGAACTCCCTTCCTAACAGCACTGTAGATGTTCCTACAAAACATGGATTGCAGCAGGTTCACAAAGGCAGCTCACCAGCACCTTCGCAAGGACAGTTACGGGTGGGCAATAAGTGCTGGACCAACCCTTGATGCCCACAGCCTGTGAAATAATTTTTAGAATGAGGACATTCTATTTCACTTTAAATTAAAGGAATGATTTTAAAGTAGGACCATTTTATAAAGTCTCACATTTGTGATATACTTACGAAAAAGAGAGAATTCAAGGAAATAAGCTAAGAGTTTAAGAATAGGATCAGGGAAGGAAGGTGGGAACATATGTCGGAAATCTCGAAAAATATTCTGTAAATATCAACAGTTATGGAACAGTTGTTAAATGTGAGGGGGACCATTAGAATTGGGAAAACCATCAGGTAATTTAGAATTAAGTATCAAGAACGCAGCTTCAGTATTGACTGAAAAGAATAATATTGAGGAGAAAGTAAATCCTTAATTGAATCATAGAATAGAATCCCTACAGTGTAGAAGGACACCATACGGCCTATCAAGGACTATACAACCCTCTGAAAGAGCACCCTCCAAGGCCCAAATCCCTCACTATCCCCATAAGCCCACCTCGGGCCAATTTAGCATACCCAATTCACCTGACCTACACATCTTTCGACTGTGGGGGGAAACTGGAGCACCCGAAGGAAACCCACACAGACACATGGAGAAAGTGCAAACTCCACACAGACAATCACCCAAGGTGGGAATCGAACCCAGATCCCTGGTGCTGTTAGGCAGCAGTACTAACCAATGTGCTACCGTGCTGCCACTAATTCATTAAATAAAAGATGGAAATTATTTTTTAAAAAGGGAAATTTTCAAGACGTTATTTCTGGTAAAATGGGACAAAGTGTTGTGTCCTAATGGGATAAAGTGAATCATCCTGAGGTAATTAAGGGAAGAAATAGCAGAGGGATGAATACTTATATTTCAAGGTATACAAAGAAAAGTACAGCACAGGAACAGGCCCTTTGGCCCTCCAATCTTGCACCGAAAGAAGAAGTGAATTCCACAAAAGTGCCTAATACACCAAATTGCTTTTTGGTTGAGGGGTCGCAGCTAAACTTTGAATACGGGAGGAGGTGGCATAGTGGTATTGTACCTGGGCTCATAAACCAGAGACCCAGAGTAATGCTCTGGGGATCCAGGTTCAAATCCCGTCACTGCAGATGGTGAAATTTGAATTCAATAAAAAAAATTTGGAATTAAAAGTCTAATGCTGACCATGAAACCATTGTCGATTGTCGTAAAAACTCGTTTGGTTCATTAATCTCCTTCAGGGAAGGAAATCTGGTGTCCTTACCTGGTCTTGTCTGCATGTGACTCCAGGTCCAAAGCAATGTAGTTGAATCTTAACTGCCCCCTCAAGGGCAATTAGGGATGGGCAATAAATGCTGGCCCAGCCTGCAACACCCACATCCCATGAACAAATTTGAAAAAAGGTGATTTGCAATAAGGGTGGGGTAGCTGAATTTCCAGCTGAATAACCGAGACAAGATATTGCATGTCAAACTATTGGACAAGGTTAAGAGATGTGGAATATTTGGGAACCCAAAGAACCAGAAAGAAATTAAGTAGAAAGGGGGAAACAAAGAGTCAGAGTTGAGGACAGTTTTTTCTTTTTCTTCAGATGCATGGAAATGGACAGAATGTGATGCGGAGAGTCTTCTGAGACTGCTTCTGCTTACTGTGAACATCAATAATTTGAATAAAGGACTCGAGGGATTGGTATCCAATTTTGTAAAAGAAAATACAACAACAGGTGGCATCAAAAATAATTCTGAACAGCAAAGGAAGCTGCCATTGGGATGTGGATCGTTCAGTGATATGGGAAAATGGAATTCTGAGCTTGCAAATGTGGGATGTTTTCTTTAGTTTAAGAAAATAAAAGTAATAACTATTATGAATGGAGGAAAACTGGGTAATGAGGAAGAGCAGAGGGAGCTGCTGTTTCACATTTATAAAACATTAAGTCGTTGAAGCGATTGTAAAAATAGTGCTGCACTAGGTAATGTAGCAAGAGACAATAAAAATATCCAGACGTAACGGTGCATTTCTATAAAGCTTGAGTAAGATCGCAATTAAAGTTCCACGTCCACTTCAATCTTATGGATCAGAATGCAATAGCGAGGATGAAGTCCAGATTCATTGGAATGTTAGCTGATTTGAGGTGAGGCAAATGCAAAGAAAGCTTGAAATTGTGACTATTTTCATTAATACAAGAACCTTAAGGGGGAATTTTATGAAGAAATAGAATTTAAAAAACAGACCGTCCTCAGAGATTTAGCTATTTAGAATAAATGGACATGGATATACAATCGCATTTGAGAACATAATAACAAAAGTAGGTCATTAAGTCCCTCTAACCATTTCAGCTGAACATTAAAATCAAGGTTGATTAATATCCCATCTGCTATGTCTCCTGTTACAATACCCTGGGCTAGTGCGTGGTAAATTTCAGCCCCACTTGACCCAGAGTCACAACACAATTGAATTAACCAGTAATTCTGAGAAAACTACCCAAAGTGTTTGGCTTTTGACTGTCTAATAATTACAGTCATCAGGTTTGTAAGTTTGAACACAATTACTGTTTATTTATATCAAGAACAACAAGACAATATGCAGCAAATATAACTGGTTAACAATTATTTAATTCCTAATTCCCCACTTTAACTTGCCCCCACCCTCTACATTCACACACCCTCACAAGACACACAAACACAGAGGGGAAGAAAGGGGTAAAAATCACAAGTAGAAGGGAGAAATCATCTTTGTTTCAGGTAGTGATTTCCAGCACCTTACTCCTCTTCAAACTTTGCTTTCAGTTCAAGGTTTTTCACCATAGATTCCTTCATAGTCATAGAATCATATAGCACTGAAAAGGCCCTTCAGCCCATCCCATCTGCGCTGGTAAAAAGCAGCTTTCGAACCATTCAAATCCCATTTACCAGCACATGGTGCACAGCTTTGCTTGCCCTGGGACCACAAGTGCACATCTAAATACTTCTTAAATGTTATGAGGGTCTTTGCCTCCACCACCCTTTCAGGCAACAAATTCCATACTCCCACCACCCTCTGGGTAAAAAACGTTTTTCCTCACACCCTTAATCTCCTGCCCTTACCTTAAATTTATTCCCCCTGCTCATTGACCCCCTCCACCAAGGGGACAGATTGGTTCCTGTCTACTCTATCTCTGCCCCTCATTATTTTATACATCTCAATCATGTTCTCCCTCAGTCTCCTCTATTCCAAGGTGTAGCCATCTGGGATGGCCACTTCCCGATTACAAAATGTTATGTAATGTAATGTAAGTCACTTATTGTCACAAGTAGGCTTCAAATGAAGTTACTGTGAAAAGCCCCTAGTCACCACATTCCTGCGCCTGTTCGGGGAGGCTGTTACGGGAATTGAACCGTGCTGCTGTCCTGCCTTGGTCTGCTTTCATGGATACTTTGCAAAGATAGCAGGGAAAATGGACAGTACTGAGAAAGAAAGCAGGTGCAGGGTGTGTCTGTTGATTGGAGCCGTAGCTCCCAGACAAGACCAATACTGCAAAACCATTACAGTCCAAAGATGTGCAGATTAGGTGGATTGGCCATGATAAATTGCCCTTAGTGTCCAAAATTGCCCTTAGTGTTTGGTGGGGTTACTAGGTTATAAGGATAAAGTGCAGGTGTTGACCTTGGGTAGGGTGCTCTTTCCAAGAGCCGGTGCAGACTCGATGGGCCGAATGGCCTCCTTCTGCACTGTAAATTCTATGATAAATTCTATGATTACCATATTAATGAGCCTTCCCCGGGGACAAAAGGTAACATTTAAGTAAACAATACCAAGACAGACACCACGGCGCCAGAGGAGACCAGAACAAAGCAGGCCAACGGCCACCTAGGACACGCCCAGCCATCAGGGCACCCACCCCTCTATTGGAGGAAATTGTTAGGAACGATTGGGAAAGAGCCCAATTAATTGGGGCCAAGTTCAAGGCCCGCCCAAAAGCACGCAAAGCCCCTTTTGAGTATAAGAAGAATCCCCCAAGAGAGAATCGCTCTCTTGCGGCCCCGGCTCTCACCAAGGAGAGACCTGCCTAACAGCAACATCAGAACAAGTAAGTCCAAGGTCAATGCACGCTACGAGACAGACGCTCCTAGCTGTTATTCCACACCAATTTGACCTCAGCAGCCTCAGAACCGAACAACGGCCATTGTTCCTCTAACTGAGTGGGCGCCCAAAGCTAAGTATAGGCTTTTAGCAGTAGTGATAGTTTAGTTTGTAGAGTTTTATGCATGGGTATATTTGACTGTGTGTGTAAATAATTGAGCATTGAGTTTGAACTTACTAACTAGTGTATCGAATCTTTGATCAGTATTTGGTTTTGAACCTTGTGGCGGTATCGAAAGATACCTGGCGACTCTAGAGCAAACGTAATTAGAATTAAGGAAGGCGACCATATTGGCCGCCATCTTCAGAGCCAAATTAAGAGAAACACAATTAGCAATATTTACTGGCGACTCCGCCGGGACCCGACTTAGAAGTGGCCTAACCATTCCGAGAGAACCCAAAATGTGAACTGGAATCCAATTGGAAACAGAAAAATCACAAGCATAAGAACAATACTGATCAAACCTCCAAGATTCGGAAGTGTGTTAATGCATGCGTATTAACAGGGATATAAGGTAAACCTGAGAGATTTTGTTGCGTAAAACTGTTGGGAGATTTGTAGGCCGGAAATTATCGTAAGCCGTATCCATGTTTACATCACCACTTTATCACCTCATGTTCCAAATTCAGTAGAGAACCCAGATAGAGAAAATGGCAATGAAGGCAATGGAATGCCTTATGAACCCCCAGGGATTTGAGGTCGCAGTGACCAGTGGAGTAGGACAGTGTCCCGTATGGGAAGAGGAAATCAGAAATTACCTCAAAGGGAAAGGATGGGCCCTTTGGAGCAAATTCTGTGCGAATGACGAAACAGGTCCCAGGAGTATAGGACATACTTGGTGGGAGAACCTATCAGAGATCCACAAGAAGAGCTTGGGGAAAGCTCGCAAGCCGATGGAAATCGTGTCCTGCTTACCACAATTGCGAGGCACAGAGGAGGTCTTTAGGACGTTCCTTAGAGAGATTGAGGAGAGAGACAGAAATAGTGAGGGAGATGTGAGCGAGTTTGAGAAAGAGAATAAAGATTTGAGAGAACAGTTAGCAGCGAGGGACAGAGAGGTGGATGATGCCAAGATGGCACACCAGTCTTGTCACGCCCATTTGAGTAGTTTTCAGACACAATATGATAAGGCCTACCAAGACACGCAACGTGCGGTCTTGGTAAGACAAGAAACCGAGCAACAGGTAGAGAAATTGCAGAAACAGTGCAATGATTTGAAAGCAGCCCTACGAGCGCTCCACACTTCCACGACGGAACAAAGGCAGAGCTCGGTAGACCACGCAAAGTGCCGGAAGCAAATTACAGAATTGCAATCTCTGCTTTCTGTCTAGAATGTTTTTCAAAATACGTTTGGACCCCAATTAGACCAGAAAAACGACCCGATTGGCAGGAGTTAAATGAAACTGCCCACAGATACATACATGGGACACGTACACAAGAAAAACCCCAAAAGAGAAAAGCACCCCAACCCCCGACTGAACAGGCAGAACACACCCCCATGAACCCTGTAACCACACATCGCAGGGCCGCAGCAGAAGGAGACGCAGATTTCCTGTATACAACCCCGTTAAGCATGACCCAATTACAGGACGCGTGTGGAAAAATTACACCATTCCTTCCCATATCAGACGTCCACCAGTTTTTCACAAGAGTTAAACAGCAGGCTACCATGTACGGCCTGGGCAGTTTTAAGCCTCGACCCTTCAGTCGTGGCAGCCCTTCCTGACCCACAGGATGTAGGAGGAGGCACACTCCAAGAGACGCACACAGCGATCCTAGATGCGATCGGCTATAACAGAGGAGACCCCGTAGAAAGCCTAAATAAGTGTAGGCAAAAGAGGACAGAGCACCCCACAGCGTTTGCTGGATGCTGGTGGATACATTTCACAGCAGTTTTCGGAGAGTTAGCCCGTGCCAATTTGTCCCCAGATAATATGGCCAAATGGACTTGAATCCTAGTCTCTCATGCGACAGAGGCAGGACAGAGAGCTTGTGCAAAGTACAACCCCTTAGACGAGGCCCACAATGAGAAATGGGTTTTGAAGAGATTGTCCCGTGCTTGGAAACAATCAGTCCAAGGCAAAACCGCATTTGCAAAATCCGAGGAAGAGCAGGCAGATATGAATCCAGTTAAAGTGCACCAGAACCTCGCATGGGTAAATGAGGGCAGGAACAGCCCACAACAGCCAAAATCCCAGGAATGTTACAACTGTAAACAATGAGGACACTTTGCACGAGAGTGCAATGCGCCCCAAAAGCAGCAGAGAAACCAACAGACAGGCACCCTAAATAAGAATAGGGCAAAGCCAATCCATAGCGTTAGCTCCCGTTCAGAGAACGCAGACATGAACGGCACCGACTGACGGTGTTTGGGCTCCCAAACTTGGGTCTGCGACACCTTTTGGGACAAACCCGGTAGACCGATCGTAGCAGGCAATGTTCGGAGACACCCCGTAGAATTTCTTTGGGACACAGGAGGGTCCCGCACCACACTCAATTCCTCCACGATATTTCAGCGAGACACGTGGCCCACAACAGACACCATCACACTCAGCGGCTTCACAGGTCATTTACAACAAGGACACATCACAGCCCCTGTAGCGATACAAATAGGGAACATTACAACTAAACATCCCATAGTTTTGGTCGATCTACCCCAGACAGCTGAACATATCCTAGGAATCGATTTTATGAGCTCCCACAACCTCTCTTTTGATCCAGTTAATAAATGTGTTTGGAGAATGGCAAAGGCAGCATGAGCCCCCACCACGCTAACAGTTAGAGACTATGAAAACAGGATTAGCTCAGTAGGAGACGTCTGGTTCGATCCTCAAGCCATTAGTCAGGACAAACAGGTCAGGGAAGACCTGCAGCAACACAAAGCAGCATTTGCACAGCACAAGCACGACTGTGGCAAAATAGCTGGCTTGGTAAATATTACAGGTCCCTCACGCTTGTTAGATCCTGTCGAGCAAGGATTTTCTGCCTGCGAAAGGCACCTGCTCGCAGTTTTTTGGCCAGTACAGTACTTCGCCTACATTACAGGACTCAACCCCATCACAATTCTCACTGAACACACCCCATCACAGCTATTATTAGATGGTCGACTTAAAGATGGCACAGTCAGCCAAATCCGCGCAGCCCGTTGGACCCTTCTTTTACAGGGACGGGTCATTTCAGTTAAAAGAACCAAGACCCACACCTTCCGAGCCGATAATTTACAATATGCAGGAACCCCTCATGAGTGTGAGATCATCACCACAAAACACAACACAGGCCCATTTATACCTAAGACACCTCCCAGGAAAACAAATAATACACCCCAGAGACCCCAGCCCACAGACACGTGCGCACCCCTGAAAATTTATGTGAATGGCAGTTTTGAACGGAAAGAGAATTCCCGGTTGCGGCATTTATGTAGAGGGCGCGCAGGGACGCACCCTAGATGAGATTTGATTCAAGTTGCCAGGACACTTAGGCTCACAGGCAGCAGAACTGGCAGCAATCGCTTATATTGTAGACCACCCTGACTCATTCCCGACCCCAGCAGACATCTATTCGGACAGCTTGTATGTCTGTAATAGTTTGACGGAATTCCTACCCCTGTGGGAAACTAGAGGATTTGTTTCCGCAGACGGAAAGCCCCTACCCTGAGCCCCATTACTCCAACATATCCTAGGGACAGCCAAAATAGGAAATATGGCAAAATTAAGGTTCGCAGTCTTCCCCCCCTGGTAACGTTAAAGCAGACGCCCTAGCGAAGGCAGGTTCCAGGCATGGTTACTTTTGGAACCCCTCCCCCCCGAGAGCACCCCAGTACACGCGGTTCAGGTCTCAGAGACCAACATTCAGGATCTAGCAAAGGCACAGAAGGAGGATGAAAAACTCAGTGAAGTTTTAAAAGGAACCTTCCCAGCCCCGTATGACAAGTTTAAAAACGTAATCACCACACACGACGGTGTGATTTTAAAAGAAGGCATTTATGTAGTTCCCAGCCAGGACAGGAACCAGATTATTTGTCAGTTCCATGACAATCATGGACACCAAGGCATTGAACCCACCCTAGCCCACTTCAGACCGCTCTGCTGGTAGCCTGATTTAAAAGCCGATGTCACTCACTACATAGAAAATTGCTTGATCTGCGCCCAGGACAATCTGGACAGATATGCAAAAAAGGCTCAGCTTAGTCACACCCACCCCGTTAATGGCCCCTGGACGAATTTGCAGATAGACTACATAGGACCCCTACTCCCCTGCAGAAATTAGGAAAACAATCAAAGTCTATTCAAACACTCTTTGTAACTAAAACTATCCAGCCCAGGCAACCTCCAGGTAAATCTTCTATGCACCCTTTCCAGTGCTATGACATCCCTCCAATAATGTGGATTCCAGAACTGCGCACAATACTCTAGCTGTGGCCTAACCAATATTTTGTACAATTCCAACATAACCTCCCTGCTGTTAAACTCCATGCCTCGGCTAATAAAGGCAAGTATACCACATGCCTTCTTAACCACTGCATCCACCTGCTCTGCTAACTTAAGGGACCAGTGTACATGCACACCAAGGTCCCTCTGATGCTCAGTGCTTCCCAGGGTCCTGCCATTTATCATGTATTACCTTGCCTGGTTTATCCTACCCAAGTCCATCATCCCACACTTATCCGGACTGAATGGCATTTACCAGTGATCAGCCCATCTGACCAGCCTGTCTATATCCTCCTGTAATCAAAGGCTAACCTCCTGACTGTTTAACACCCAACCAATTTTTGTATCATCTGCAAACTTACTGATCAACCCTCCTACGTTCATATCTAAATCATTTTGATAAACCACAAACAAGGGCTCCAACACTGACCTCTGTGGGTCCCCACTGGACACAGGCTTCCAGTCAGAAAAACACCCCTTGACCATCAATCCTGACTTCCTGCCACTCAGCCAATTTTGGATCACATTGGACAAATTTCCTTGGACCCCATGGGCTCTTATCTTCGCTCTCAGTCTCCCATGTTGGAGCTTACCAAAACCCTTGCTGAAGTCCAAGTAGACTATGTCAAATGCATTTCCCTCATCTATATACCTGGACACCTCTTTCAAAAATTCTATCAAATTGGTTAGGCATGTCCTCCCTGTAACAAAACCATGCTGAGTCTTCTTTTTTTTAAATAAATGTATAGTGCCCAATTCATTTTTTCCAATTAAAGGGCAATTTAGCGTGGCCAATCCACCTACCCTGCACATCTTTGGGTTGTGGGGGCGAAACCCACGCAAACACAGGGAGAATGTGTAAACTCCACACGGACAGTGACCCAGAGCCGGGATCGAACCTGGGACCTCGGCGTTGTGCGGCAGCAGTGCTAACTACTGCGTCCCCGTGCTGCCATGCTGACTGTTCTTGATTAATCTCTGCCTCTCCAAATGCAGGTTCATTCTGAATCTCAGAATTGCTTCCCAGCGTTTTCCCACCGCTGAGGTTAGACTGACTGGCCTGTCGTTTCCTGGTTTATCCCTTCCTTCCTTCTTGAATAATGGTGCCACATTAGCTAGCCTCCAGTCCTCCAGCATCTCTCCTGTGCCCAGAGAAGAATTGAAAATTATTGCCAGTGCCCCTACTATTTCCTCATTTGCCTCACTCAACAGTCTGGGATACATTTCATCTGGCCCTGGAAATGTGTCTACTTTTAAGCCAGCCAGACCTCAGAACCTCCTCGCTGTCTTTGTGAATCTTTTAAATTTTATCACAAACCTTCCCTCTGATTTCTATACCCACACTGTCCCTCTCATGAGTGAACACTGACACAAAGTCTTCATTTGGAACCTTACCTACATCTCCAGCTCCACACACAAATTACCACTGTGGTCTTGACTGGGCCCTAGTCTTTCCCTAGTTATCATTTTACCCTTGATGAATTTGAAAATAACTTAGGATTTTCCGTTATTTTACCAGCTGGTATCCTTCCATGTCCCCTTTTTGCTCTCCTGATTTCCTTTTTAAGTTCTATCTGGCACGTTCTATATGCCTCTAGGGCTCCTGCTGTTTCGAGCCCTTGAATCTGCCATAAGCAGATCTTTCCCCTTATCCAATGTTACATATCCCTCACTATCTAGTGTTCACTGGATTTATTGGTCCCACACTTTTTCTTGATTGGAAGATGTTGGCCCTGAACTCTCCCTATTTCCTTCTTGCATGTGTCCCCACTGTTCTGTCACAGATTTACCTAAAAGTTTCTGCTCCCAGTCCACTCTGCCAAATCAAAATCAGGGGCGACATTCTCCGACCCCCCGCCGGGTCGGAGAATCGCCGGGGGCTGGCGTGAATCCCGCCCCCGCCGGTTGCCGAAGTCTCCGGCACCGGAGATTCGGTGAGGGCGGGAATCACGCCGCGCCGGTTGGCGGGCCCCCCCCCCCCGCTCGATTCTCCGGCCCGGCTGGGCCGAAGTCACGCCGATAAATTGCCTGCCCCACCGGCGTAAATTAAATCACCTACCTTCCCGGCGGGACAAGGCGGCGTGGGCGGGCTCCGGGGTCCTTGGGGGGGCGCGGGGTGCTCTGACCCCGTGGGGTGCCCCCACCGTGGTCTGGCCCGCGATCGGGGCCCACCGATCCACGGGCGGGCCTGTGCCGTGGGGGCACTCTTTCCCTTCCGCCTCCGCCACGGTCTCCACCATGGCGGAGGTGGAAGAGACTCCCTCCACTGCGCATGCGTGGGAGACTGTCGGCGGCTGCTGACGCTCCCGCGCATGAGCCGCCCGGAGATGTCATTTCCGCGCCAGCTGGCGGGGCAACAAAGGCCGTTTCCGCCAGCTGGCGGGGCGGAAATTCCTCCGGCGTTGGCCTAGCCCCTCAATGTTGGGGCTCGGCCCCCAAAGATGCGGAACATTCCGCACCTTTGGGGCGGTGCTATGCCCGTCTGATTGGCGCCATTTTGGGCGCCAGTCGGCGGACATCGCGTCGTTTCTGGAGAATTCCGCCGCAGGTCTCTGTAGTTTCAAAAATACAGCACCCACAGCGTTTCTGGAGAGAGAGAGGGTCTTGGTCTTTGTTTTCAGCCTGTACACGTTTTCCTATACATTCATTCATTAAGATCCCCTGCTGTTTCAAAAATCCAGCATTCGTAGTCTTTCTGGAGAAAACACAGAGGAGAGTGAGTGGGTCCTCCTCCCTGTGCTTTGAGGAGTCAAACTGAGCTCCTTGAGACTCTAAAAATCATTCCACTTGGATAGTGTCTAACCACCACCTGTTCCTGGGTATTGTATGGCTTATTGGCCACTTCATTGGCCACCAGCCAATCAATCAAACTGAGTCCCACCCCATCTCCATCTCTGATGCTGAAAGGTTTGACGCCTCCTGCTCAAACCAGCAGAGACTAGCAGAATATTTCTCCTGTAACTTCCGAATTCCTCACTCCCCTTTGCTGCTTGACTTGACGACACATGTCAATTAATCATCCGTGGGTCAAAAGTGATAATGGCCAAATGAAAGAAAGGGTAAATAAGGGAATAAACAGGAAGGACCCTTACACTCCCTATTGCTTATCATCTACCAGTTAGATATTCTATCAATCTGAAAATAGGCCGGAATTCTCCGACCGTTCGCTGATGGCAGGATTCTCCAGTGTTGCAAGCAGAGCACTCCTGCCTGTGGGTTTCTCTAGCGGCATGTGGTCAGTTCAATAGGAATTCCCATTGACTGTAGTGCGGACAGAGAATCCTGCCACCAGCAGGTGGCCCACCGCCTCCTGCCACTGGGATACACGTGGCTAGTAAGCTGGAGAATCCCGCCCCATATGATTTTTTGCTGCTTTTTGTGAAAGAGAGTTTTATACTTCTGCCACATTTCTGTGAGGAAGTGCCTTCCTAACTGGCCTTCTGAGCAGCCTAACTTTGAGTTTAGGTTTATGGTCCCTTCACCTCAACTCTCAATGACTGTAAAAAGTTTCTATCGAACCTACAAATTTGCATTAGAACCCCCAAAAAATCAATCAGCTCACTTCTTAACCATCTAAATTACAGGGAATACAATTCTAATTCATGTAATCTCTAATCATAATTTCAATCCTGGTACCATTCTGGTGAATTGGTCTGCACTCATTCAAAGGCCAATATATCATTTTAAAGTGCAATACTTCAAAATGTACACAATACTCCAGATGTGATTGAACCTGGGCTCTGCATAGTTGGAACAAAACTTACTTCCTTTTAGATACTCGCCCCATAGATATAAAAGCCAATATTCAACACTAATAATTTCTATTTGATTTGTTTTTTTGTAATTGATGACTCCATTTTTGTGACTTATTCAAGTGGATCGTTAAACCTCTTGAATGTCCACGATTCCTAGCTTTTAACTATTTAATCTATTCTGTTTTTGGTCCAAAATGGATAAACTCACAATTATCAACCTGCCATAATTTTTCCCACTCAAATTATCAATGTCTCTTTGTAACATTGTGCTCCCATGTTCATTACTTGCTGTGCAAGCAATTCTTTTGATCGAGGAGGGAGAGTAGGAGAAATGTTTTACACAGGGGGATATTAGGCGGTAGAATGTATTCATAGGATTCATAGATCATCATAGAATTTACAGTGCAGAAGGAGGCCATTCGGCCCATCGAATCTGCACCGGCTCTTGGAAAGAGCACCCTACTCAAGGTCAACACCTCCACCCTATCCCCATAACACAGTAACCCCATCCTCAGGGCAATTTTGGACACTAAGGGCAATTTATCATGGCCAATCCACCTAACCTGCACATCTTTGGACCACAGAAGGAAACCGGAGCACCCGGAGGAAACCCACGCACACACGGGGAGGATGTGCAGACTCCGCACAGACAGTGACCCAAGCCGGAATCGAACCTGGGACCCTAGAGCTGTGAAGCAATTGTGCTATCCACAATGCTACCGTATTGGCAGAGTTATTAATTAAACCAGAGACCAAAGTCAATATTTAGAAAAGTGTTTGGAGGAAATGGTATTGAAGGGCACTGAGATTAAAGTGGGCGTACGGGATTAGGATTATTGATGATACAATGGGGATTTGTTGGTCCGAGTGACCTGTTTCTATTGGAATTTTAATGTAATCCTGCATGACCCAAGAAAATATCATTAACTGAGGACCTTAAAGGTTTATGACAAACAACAAATTATTACTCATGTTATTGTCCTTTTTTGGCACAGTTTTGTAATATATAACCTATGAATTGTGTAATTATAAGATGTTAAAACCCAATAAAAACACTTTTAAGTAATTATTCCTCATGAAGTCATAAAATTGATTTGCAACAAAGAAGAAGGTCATTGGCACATCATACCTGTACCAATTGACAAATAGCCATTCAGCATAATCCCACTTTCTAGCGCTTGGTCCATACCCTTGGAGGTTACAGCCAAGTACTTTTTTAATATTCTGGGCGGGATTATCCACTCCCGCCGAAGTGCCCACACCGTCGTGAACGCCGTTGAGGTTCATGACGGCGCGAAACGGCCCCGATCCCGACCGATTCAGGCCCCAACAATGGGCTAGGATCGGGGCCGCGTCATCTACACGCGCCAGGCCTTGTCGCCGCGTAAAGGTGGCGCCGCATAGATGACGCGGCCGGCGCCACATAACTGGCGTCACCCGCACATGCGCGGGTTGGCCGGCGCCAACCCACGCATGCGTGGTTGCCGTCCTCTCTGAGTCCGCCCCATAAGAAGATGGCGGACGGATCTTGCGGGGCCGTGGAAGGAAGGAGGTCCTCCTTCAGAGAGGACGGCCCAACGATCGGTGGGCACCGATCGCGGGCCATGCCACATTTGTGGTAGTTCCCGCGCTGTTCCCGATGGCTGCGACCAGGTGTGGACGACGCCGGGGGGGAACCCGCCGTTTTGGGCTGGCCGCTTGGCCCATCCGGGCCTGAGAATAGCGGGGGTGCCGGAGAATCGCCATTTTGCGTGTCTCCGGCGATTCTCCGGCCTGCGGCCCATGGAACTCGACGGGGCCGTTCCCGCCGCTTGGGAGAATCGCGGGAGGGCATCGGACCGGCGGCCCGAGAGATTTTGGCGGCCCAGGCGATTCTCCCAACCGGCGCAGGTGTGGAGAATCTCGCCCCAGATCTCTACCACCCTTCGGGTGAAAACAAAATCTCCCTTTGCACTTAATAACTTTTACCCTATATCCATATCCCTGGCAATGGACCCCTCTAACAAGGAGGATATGGCCTTCCTCGCCATTCTATTCAGAACCCTCATAATTTTATACACTTCAATTATGCCTTTCCAAAGTCATCTCAGCACCAAAGGAAACAACCCTAGCCTATCTAATCTTTCCATGTAACAGAAATTCTCCAGCCCAGGCAACATCCTCGTAAATCTCTTCTGTATCCTCTCTCATGCACATAAATTTTTGTCTTTGGTATGGTGACAAGGGCACATGCAGTACTTCAGCTGTGGCCATATTAGTCTTTTATACTGTTCTAGCATAACCACCCAGCTCTTGCACTCTATGCATTGTCTAATAATGGTGAGTATGCTTTCGTGATCACCTTTTCTGCCTGTCTAGGCACCTGCAGGGATCTGTGGATATGTAGTACAAATCCATCTGTTCCTCTGTAATTCTCAGAATCTGAAGATTACAGATTTATTGATTTATGAATTGCTTCATTGATTTATTTGGTACATTTAAGAAATTATGCAGTATAATTTTTAAATTCAGTACTTAGACAGAAAATGGAATATCCACAAAGCCAAAGTTAGGGGGCTGGATTCTCCATCGGCCAGATGCTCCGTTTTGCCCACAGCCCGGGGGTTTCCCGAAGGTGTGGGCTGCCCCACAATGGGAAACCACATTGACCAGCCGGTGTAATGGAGCATCCTGCCGTCGTGCTGAAACAGAAATGTGGCGGGGCGGGGAATCCAGCCCGTGGTTTAGATAGAAATATGAGAATTACTGGTCAAAGTTAATATTGCTTCAAAAGACACTTTCATAAGGCCTTCGTAATGAATAGGTAATTGTTCCACAATATGTTTAATAATAAAAATGCATCAAAAGCAAGGTTAGTGCAAGCACCTTATCTGGGTAGAAATGGCATACATGACAGATGCACGTAGACATTTAATTAATTTGATGGACATTGGTGAATTTTAAGTAATGCCGAATGGCCAGATAACAAATCATGTTCTAAGTGACAGACAGTTGTTTGAATAAATCAGAAACCTCAGCTGAGAATTAGAAACTAAGTAAGGGCTAAACCCACATTCCCTTAAGAATGTGATCTGTATGACTGATTAGAGAGAAGAATTTTAGCCATCAGAGATCCTTGAAGCATTCATAAAAATTACTTTTAAAAAGGCTTTTCGTTGAAATGACTTTTATTTTGGAAATCACTATTATTTTTAAGTTTTTTTTGCTTTCGTTCTTCAGTGTCTCACAGAGAGTTTGTCGATTTAATATTGTGCAAATGTACCAAACAAATTCTTAAAGAAATAAAGAGTGCTTTATACACCTATTCAACCAGACTGAGACCTTATCCATGAGCGAGAGATAATAGGAATCTTACAGTATCCTTGCAACTTATTATGTATTCCCTTGCTGTGTTTACCTTCCCCAGATGCTCTACTTTACACTTCTCTGAACTGAAATCTATTTGCCATTTTTCAACTCACCTTACTAGTGTATTGCTATCTTCCGGCAGTCTACAGCTTGTATTTCATTATCAGCCACATGGCCACTTTTTGTATTGCCTACAAACGTCCTAATGTTAGCCCCTATATGCAAGGCCAAATCATTGATAGAAACCAAAACAGCAAAGGCCTAATACTGAGTCTCGTGGAACTTCACTGGTTACAACATTTCAGATACAAAAAACACCCATCTATCACCATGCGTTTTGCCTCTGAGTCAATTTTGGATCCAACTTGCCAGTTTGTCTTGGATCCCATGGGCTTTTACATTTATGAAAAGTGTGCTATGCAGGACTTTATCAAAAGCCTGGCTCAAATCCATATTGACAACAGTCAATGCACTTACCTTCATCCACCATCTTTTTTACTTCCCCAAAACATTCAGTCATGTTAGTCAAACACCACCTTCTCTAAACAAATATATGCCGACTATATTTGGTTGTGTCTTTCTAAATTAAGATTTATCCTGTCTGTCCCTTAGAAATTTTTCCAATAATTATCCAATAATTATAGGCTGACTGGCCTATAATTACTCGGCCTGTCCCTTTCTCACTCTGTGAACAATGATATAATGTTGGCTTACCTCCAATAAACTAGCACTGCACCAGAAAATAATGCTCAGGACCTCTGTTATTTTTCTTCTTTTGCTTCTTTTAACAGCGGAGGAGACCTTCCATCTGGACTTGGGGTTTGATCCACCTTCAAAGATGTTAAAGTGCTCAGTATTTCATAGAATTTACAGTGCAGTAGGAGGCCATTTGGCCCATCAAGTCTGCACTAGCGCCATGGAAAGAGCACCCCACTTAAGCCCACACTTCCAACCTACCCCTGTAACCCAGTAACCCCACACAACCTTTTTGGACACTAAGGGCAATTTAGCATGGCAAATCCACCTAACCTGCACATCTTTGGACTGTGGGAGGAAACCGGAACACCCGGAGGAAACCCACGCAGACACGGGGAGGATGTGCAGACTCCGCACAGACAGTGACCCAAGCCAGGAATTGAACCTGGGACCCTGGAGCTGTGAAGCAACTAACCACTATGCTACCATGCTGCCCTTCATCTCTCACTATGTAAATTCCATCTAATATATCACAGTCCACCTTCTTGATTCAGTGACTGGATTGGCCCTCTGTTTTGTGAAGTATTCATTAATAACCATGCCAATGTGCTCCACCCAAAGGACCGACTCTTTCTTCAGCTGTCCTCTTTATTTTTAATTTAAATTTTTTTTTAAAACATGTCTTTTTCCTTGATTTTACTTGTCAATATATCTTTTCATGCTTTTTTTGCGCTCCTAAATTCTTTAACGTTTCCAGCCCAGCACTTTTTGTGCTCCAGTTTCTATTGATCTCTCGGTATCTGTCATAAACTTCCCCTCCTTTCTTTATCTTTTCCTTTAAGACGCTTGACATTCAGAGTGCTCTGCATTTGTCATTCCAACCTTTTATTTGAAGGGAAAATACTTGCTCTGATCTTTCTCTATCTGTCTCTTGAATGCCTCTCATTGGTCTGGCACTAATTGACCATGTTTCCAGTCCATTTGACTAAATCATTCCTGTGCTTAATAATAAGTGGCTTTACCCAGTTTTATTCCTAGTCTATCTTTGGCCTTTCCATAACCACCTTAAATCTAACTGAATGATGATCACTTCTATCAAAAATCTCCTCAATAATAATAATAATCTTCATTAGTGTCACAAGTAGGCTTACATAAACACTGCAATGAAGTCATTGTGAAAATCCCCCAGTTGCCACACTCCAGCGCCTGTTCAGGTACACTGAGGGTGAATTCAGAATATCCAATTCGCCTAACAAGCATGTCGTTTGGGACTTGTGGGAGGAAACCGGAGCACCCGGAGGAAATCTGCAGAGATAGTGACCCAAGCCAGGAATCGAACCTGGGACGCTGGCGCTGTGAAGCATTAGTGTAAGCACTGTGCTACCATGCACCCCCCCCCCCCACCCCCAGTCCCTCCCCTCCCTTACTGATCCACCTTCCTCTTGCTCACCTTCATTCTCAAACGCCAAGTCCAGAACTGGTCCCTCTCCTGTTGGGCTTGTTTCATAATGGCTTTAAAAAGTTCTCATTAATGTATCTTAAGAATTATGCTCCCTCTGTGTTATTCGCAGTATTTCTATCCCAGTTAACATGAGGGTACCTGAATTCCACTCCCCCCAGCCCCCCGCGCCCGCTACAATATTATGCACTGTTGATTTTGCACTTCTCAGTGAATTGATGGACATATTTACTTGTCTCTCTCCCTCTAACATTTTTAAGTCTACAGTACCCTCTCAGTCATGTTATTGTTTCTTTTCAGCTCGCCGGTTCAACTCATACGGCCTTATTGACCCTGGTCCTACCTGCTTTGTCTTCCTCATCCTTGCGATCACCTATTCTCTCCCTACCTGCATATTTCTAAGCTGTGGGGGTTATGACATCCAGAAACATGCTCTCCACAAATCTCTCAGCCTCATGGATGCACTGCAATAACTCCAGCTGTGGCTAGCTCCAAAACCTAGAGCTCGAGCTGCAATAACCCGCGAGATGTCTTGCATACCTGGTCACCAAAGTTACAAGAAATAATTGTTTCAGTGAGTTCCACTTTACTTTAGTTTACTTTAGAGGCAAAATTATTTTTCTTATAAATTATTTATGTTATGTAAGCAGTTCGTGTTGAATGTTGGAAATTCAGGTATATTGTGTAATAGGTATTTGGTATTGGTGCAGTAAGAGTTAAAAGCCTGGGTTAGCGTGTGTATGACTGCTGCTGTGATGTTTTTAAAGAATCCTGGTTTGAAAGGTTTTGGGAGCAAGAGATGCAATTAAGGCATCGTAAAACCTTGGGCTAATGGAATTTGGTTTGGATGAAGGGGGTTCCCTGTGGAGTTACTTAAATACTTAAGGCAGGATTATCCGTTGCCCGATGCCAAAATCGTGTTCGGCGATTGGGCAGAGAATGGGCTCTGACACCGAAATCGGGGCCAGCGCCAGTTTGACGCGGGTCAGTCGTGCTCCGCCCCCTCTGCGGACTGTGTCCAGCGCCGCCACACTCGGCCGGGATCCATGTTGCTGGCCAGGGGTCTTCCGCGAAGGCTGGGGGGACTGGTGAGGTATGACCAGGGGTTGGCCCGGCTGTGGGCTGTGGGGTCTGGGATGGTGGGTTGGGTCTGCGCATGGCCGGCGCCATGTTGTACAGCGCGATCGCTACAGGACATCAGCCGTGCGACTAAGCGGCCGGGACCTGCCCATTCCCCGGCCGTTTTCAGCACGGGAGGTGGGACTTTCAGTCGATGCCGGTGTTAGCCCTTCAGCTGTGCCGGAATAGGCGAGGGTTGCACGCCGATTGTCCGGTCGTAAAAGACCACAAATGTTCTGCTGGCACCGGCACTCAGCCGCTGAAACGGAGAATCCATACCATGGGCGAGATTCTCCGACCCCCCGCCGTGTCGGAGAATCGACGGGGGCTGGCGTGAATCCCGCCCCCGACGGTTGCCGAAGTCTCCGGCACCGGAGATTCGGTGGGGGCGGGAATCGCGCCACGACGGTTGGCGGGCCCCCCTGCGCGATTCTCCGGCCCGGATGGCCGAAGTCCCGCCGCTAAAATGCCTGTCCCGCCGGCGTAGGTTAAACCACCTACCTTACCGGCGGGACAAGGCGGCGCGGGCGGGCTCCGGGGTCCTGGGGGGGGCGCGGGGCGATCTGGCCCCGGGGGTGCCCCCACGGTGGCCTGGCCCGCGATCGGGGCCCACCGATCCGCGGGCGGGCCTGTGCCGTGGGGGCACTCTTTCCCTTCCGCCTCCGCCACGGTCTCCACCATGGCGGAGGCAGAAGAGACTCCCTCCACTGCGCATGCGTGGGAAGCTGTCAGCGGCCGCTAACGCTCCCGCGCATGCGCCGCCCGGAGATGTCATTTCCGCGCCAGCTGGCGGGGCACCGAAGGCCTTTTCCGCCAGCTGGCGGGGCGGAAATTCGTCTGGCGCCAACCTAGCCCCTCAAGGTTGGGGCTCGGCCCCCAAAGATGCGGAGCATTCCACACCTTTGGGTTGGCGCGATGCCCGTCTGATTTGCGCCATTTTGGGCGCCAGTCGGCGGACATCGCGCCGTTTCCGGAGAATTTCGCCCCATGTGTTTCAGCTGGGTAAGATGATGTAATTAATAGGAAGAGCTAAGAATTCAAGTAATTTGCCGAAATGCATTTTAATTGTGTTCCTAATGTGGATGTGAGCAGAAGTGAAGCATCTGCTCTCACTGCTGAAGATATGTCTTTCGACAGATTAGCAATTCCTTTCCAAGCAGTTCAGAATTGTATGGCTGGATGTGAGCTGAAGCAAGCTGTGAACCAGCTTCTGAAGAAATACAGACAATGTTCCTGAAAACGTCAGCTACATGTCCTGCATTGTTCTCACAGGGGCAGGTCTCTTTCTTTAAAGCAGTATCAAAAGACCTTTCTCAAAGTAGAGTATCCAGACATCTCTGGACAGCAGGTATTTCTGAGTGCTAATTGTATTCGAAAGTGGATTGAGAGCTGTAATGATTTTGTTGTTTGAGTGAGAATAAATATCGCGGCTAAGGGTTATTGTGCCTCTATATTGATTAGCATTGTAAGCTATTTTTCTTGTCCAATGTTGAAGATATTTTAGTTCTGTGTTAGCAACAAAGTTTATTTTGATATACCATATGGGGTAGCATGGTAGCACAGTGGTTAGCACAGTTGCTTCACAGCTCCAGGTATGATTCCCGGCTTGGGTCACTGTCTGTGCGGAGTCTGCACGTTCTCCCCGTGTGTGCGTGGGTTTCCTCTGGGTGCTCCGGTTTCCTCCCACAGTCCAAAGATGCGCAGGTTAGGTGGATTGGCCATTCTAAATTGCCCTTAGCGACCAAAATGGTTAGGTGGGGTTGCTGGGTTACGGGGATAAAGGGGATAGGGTGGAGGCATGGGGCTTAAATAGGGTGCTCTTTGCAAGGGCAGATACAGACTCGATGGGCTGAATGGCCTCCTGTTGCACTGTAAATTCTATGTCTATGTCCTTATTCTCTCCTGGGGAAATCGTGTCTGGAGCGAGGTATCCTTTCCTCACAGTCTTACAAAATTAAAATAAAATATTGAGGTGTCCATTCAGCATCCTCGTCACTTTTGAGGTCTGGTAGTGTATCACAATAAGTGTTACATGAAAATAAAAGTAATCTTTTTCTGACTGGTAAAGTTATGGGGCGTCATTCTCCGACCCCCCGCCGGGTCGGAGAACGGCCGTTGGCCGCCGTGAATCCCGTCCCCGCCAAAGTCTCCGGTACCGAAGATTGGACGGGGGCGGGATTTGGGCAGCGCCGGTTGGCGGGACCCCCCGTTCAATTCTCCGGCCCGAATGGGCCGAAGTCCCGCCCAGAAATTGCCTGTCCCGCCGGCGTAAGTCAAACCTGGTATTTACCGGCGGGACCCGGCGGCGTGGGCGGGCTCCGCGGTCCTGGGGGGGGCGCGGGGCGATCTGACCCCGGGGGGGTGCCCCCACGGTGGCCTGGCCCGCGATCCGGGCCCACCGAAACGCGGGCGGGCCTGTGCCGTGGGGGCACTCTTTCCCTTCCGCCTTCGCTACGGCCTCCACCATGGAGGAGGCGGAAGAGACTCTCCCCACTGCGCACGCGCCGGGAAACTGTCAGTGGCCGCTGACGCTCCCGCGCATGCACCGCATTTCCGCGCCAGCTGGCGGGGCAACAAACGCCATTTCCGCCAGCTGGCGGGGCGGAAATCCCTCCGGCGTCGGCCTAGCTCCTCAATGTTGGGGCTAGGCCGCCAAAGATGCAGAGCATTCCGCACCTTTGGGCCGGCGCGATGCCCGTCTGATTGGCGCCGTTTTTGGCGCCAGTCGGCGGACATCGCGCCGTTGGGGGAGAATTTCGCCCCTGATTTCCCCCTCTCGTTCTCCCTTTCCTGATGGTGATGGCATATATTGTACCAGTCTGACACCTTGCTCCAAGACTGTCCACTGGTAAGCCATGCTGCTCATGCCAGGAAGGATTGATTTCAGATAACGGGCGAAATTCTCCGTGATCGGCGCAAAGTCCGCCGATCGGCGCAAAAAACGGCGCAAATCCGACTTGACGCATGGCGTGACGGCTCATAAGGCCGCGCTGCTCCCCCCCACCCGACCGGAACACCCGACCGGAACACCCGACCGGAACACCCGACCAGAACACCCGACTGGATGGCTGGCCGCCGCTCAGCCCCGAAGTTCGAGTCACGGGATGTGGAGGCGCTCCTGGACGCAGTGGAGCAGAGGAGGGACGCTCTGTATCCCAGGCACGGCCGCAGAGTTGCGCCACGCCACAGCCGGCGGCTGTGGAGGAAAGTGGCAGAGGCCGTCACCACTGTGGCCCTGACACCACGGACAGGCACCCAGTGCCACAAGAAGGTGAACGACCTCGTCAGAGCAGGCAGGGTGAGCCTCCCCATATCCCCCCTCCCCCATATCCCCACCCTCCCCCATATCCCCCCTCCCCATATCCCCCATATATCCCCCTCCCCCATAACCCTCCTCCCCCATATCCCCCCTCCCCCATATCCCCCCTGCCCCATATCCCCCCTGCCCCATATACCCCCCTCCCCCATATCCCCCATTTCCCCCCTCCCCCATATCCCCCCTCCCCCATATCCCCCCTCCCCTATATCCCCCCTCCCCCATATCCCCCTCCCCATATCCCCCCTCCCCCATATCACCCCTCCCCCATATCCCCCCTCCCCATATCCCCCTCCCACATATCCCCACTCCCCCATAACCCCCCCTCCCCCATATCCCCCATTTCCCCCTCCCCCATATCCCCCCCTCCCCCATATCCCCAAGTGAATCCAGCCCTAACCTTAACCTCTGCAATGCACGCGCAACCGATGGCGTGCATTCAAATACCTGCCTAACAGTGTTGCCTTTTACCCCTGCCACCACCCCCCCCCCCCACAGGAGAAGCGCGCACACAACAATAGGGAGCATGTGAGGACTGGAGGAGGCCCCGCTGATGAGAGGCCACTGACCGAACACGAGGAAAGGGCCCTGGAGCTGGCTGGCGGACCTGAGGACCGGGAGATTGCTGATGCAGAGGTCGGGGGCGTAGTAGCAAGTGAGCCACTGACAGCCCGTCCCCATATCCCCCTCCCCTATATCACCCTCCCCCATATCACCTGATCACTGCCTGATGTCTAACCATGCATGCTTCATTGTGTATCGCAGGAGCAAACGTCGAGGCACCCATCCCCCCAAATGCAGACCGCCCGCAGGTTGCCCCTCGGAGGCCACGGGAGACGGAGAGACCCGCACCCTCCAGCATGCGACGCCCGCAGGATGCCCCTCGGAGGCCACGGGAGACAGAGAGACCCGGACACTCCAGCATGCGACGCCCGCAGGATGCCCCTCGGAGGCCACGGGAGACAGAGAGACCCGGACCCTCCAGCATGCGACGCCCGCAGGATGCCCCTCGCACACCACGGGAGACGGCGAGACCTGGAGCAACAGTGAGACGACAATCCCGTCACGTGAGGGAGCGACCACCCAGCGACGAGGGGGGCAGCCACAGGCCCCCGTCACATCCGAGCCAGGACACCACTACCCAGGACAACACTACCCAGGACACCACTACCCGGTACACCACTACCCGGGACAGCACTACCCAGGAAGACGAAATACCGGACAGTGACTCAGAGTGGATGGGTGGAGACGAACCCCCACCCTAAAGTGCCATGGACTCAGAGTGGGACGAAGAGCACGACACAACGCCGCTGCTGTCACCAACACCCTCCACCATCGCAGAAACACTCACCTCGGTTGGGCACTTTAGTACACTCACTGGTGTGCACAACACAGCCGTCCCGGTACAGCAGGTGGAGGTAGGAGCAGCAGAGGGGCCGGGCGGTCGGAGGGCAGCCCAGCCCAAGCAAACATCTGCCGCCCAGATGGATCCCGGGTTCCTGGAGTTTCCACACCCACACATAGATTCGATGCAACCACCGACCCGGAGACGAGCGAAGAGGGTGACGGCCGGCTTGCGGCGGCTGCAGTCGCAGGTGGAGGAGTCCACCCGCGTCCAGGAGCTGGAAGTGGTGCCGGTCATGCGTGCCACCCAGGCCGACACCGCACGGGTGGCATCCACGTTGGAGGCAATGGGTGCGACGGTGTCAGACATGGGGAACGGTTTGCGAGGCCTGGGGCTTTCCATGCAGGCGGCGTCTGTGGCCCAGGACATGGCTGCCCTCTCACAGGAGGCCATGAGCCAGTGCCAGCGCCAGATGGCAGAGGAGCTCAACACCATAGCCCAGTCTCAGTAGGCCATGGCCCAGTCTCTGCAGGCCATGGCCCAGTCTCTGCAGGCCATCGCTGAGGGCATCGGCGCCAGTGGCCATGTGCGAGCTGGCGTCGCACTGTCACAGACAGGGTTTGCCAACCCCCTGGGCTCCATGGCTGCAAACCTGCAGATCCCTGTTGATACCAGCACGGGCCTCCAGGACTGGCAGCGCCAGACGTCGGGGGGGGCGTCGGATGGCCAGTCCGTTCGCATCCCCCACCCATGTAGAGGCCTGGGGGCCATCGGGCACCCCGAGGGAGGAGGAGGTGGTGTGGTCCGTCCCGGCTCCCCCTGTAGGGGAGGTCCCGGAACACCGCGACACCTCGGACTCCCCCCCCTTCCGTCCCAGGTGCATCGGGTGGGCAACGGGCAGGACAGGCTGGCAGCTCGCCATCCCAGTTGCCCGGGCCGCAGCCTGGCCCATCTAGGCCAGGACGCCCCAGGAAACGGCTGCCAAAGGGATCCAGTGTCAGAGGGCAGGAATCACAGGAGTCCACCTCCAGTTCTGCTGTACCGTCTGGGGAACCACGTAGACGTAGTCAAAGGGCCCGTAAGGCCAAACAATTAGACACTGAGTGAGTTGGCACGGGTGCAGGGCACATATAAGTTTTAGGGGCTAGGGCACGTGCATGAACTCGTTTGGTTATTAAAGTCAATGTTACACCTACAGAAGCTGCCTTTGTGCTCTGTCCAAAGCGTGCGGGGGTGTCATGTACGTTGAGCGCAAGTGTGTGTGTGAGGGGTGGTCTTACCTCAGCCCCAGGTGAGTCTGCCCCGTTCCCCCTGGGCCGCCATCAACATCCCCACGGGCAGAGGACGGGACCGTGCGCTAATGTGTCACAGCCGCATGCAGGGATGGTCCGGGTGGATGGTGGTACTGTGGCCATGGGTCAGACATAGTCCAACGATGTGGAGTCAGGAGCTCACCGCAGGGCGGGTTATCATCATCCTCCATGGCCTGCAATAGACACGCGTCCACCCGCAACTGTGTGAGCCCGGCCCGTTGTGCCGCAGGTGGATCGGCAATGGGGGGGGGTGGTGTGCATGCGGGTGGGGTGGGTGGGGTTGGGGACGGGGGTGAGGGTGCTGGGTGGGTGGATGGGTGGGGGGTGTGGGTGGTCGGCTGTTGCCATGGTGTGCGGTCTGTGGCCATACTACCCGATTCCCACGCCAATCTAGTCAGTGAAGCGGGCGGCTATCAGTCTGTCCCGTGCCCGCTGGGCCAGCCGGTAACGGTGGACAGCCACCCACCTGTGTCTACCATGTCTGCCCTGACCATTACCCCCATCCCCCTCATCTGGGGAGGACTGCGCCTCTTCCTGCTGCTCCTCCACTCCGCCCTCCTCTGCCTGCGGCACATCGCCCCTCTGTTGGGCTATGTTGTGCAGGACGCAGCACACCACAATGGTGCGGCCGTCCCTATCTGACCGATACTGGAGGGCACCCCAGAGAGGTCCAGGCACCTGAAACGCATCTTCAGCACGCCAAAGCACCTCTCTATCACTCCCCTTGTCGCTACATGGGCATCATTGTAGCGGTTCTCCGCCTCATTACGTGGCCTCCGTATAGGCGTCATCAGCCACGATCGCAATGGGTAGCCCCTGTCGCCCAGCAACCAGCCCCTCAGCCGGGGATGACATCCCTCGTACATGCTGGGGATGGATGACCGCGACAACACGTATGAGTCGTGTACACTGCCTGGGTAACGTGCTCAGACTTGCAGGATCATCATGCGGTGGTCGCAGACCACCTGTACGTTCATCGAATAGGTCCCCTTCCTATTGGTGAACACGGCCCTGTTATCTGCAGGTGGCCGCACGGCGACGTGCATCCCATCAATCGTGCCCTGGACCATGGGGAACCCGGCCACGGCAGAGAAGCCCACGGCCCGGGCATCTTGTCTGGCCCGGTCCACAGGGAAGCGGATGTAGCGCTGCGCCATGGCATATAGGGCATCTGTCACTGCCCGGATGCACCGATGCACCGATGTCTGCGATATGCCGGACAGGTCCCCACTCGGTGCCTGGAATGACCCCGTTGCATAAAAGTTCAGGGCCACCGTAACCTTGACGGACACGGGGAGAGGGTGTCCCCCGCCAGTGCCACGCGGTGACAGGTGTGCCAGCAGGTGGCAGATGTGTGCCACGGTTTCCCGCCTCATCCGGAGTCTCCTCCTGCATTCCCGGTCCGTGAGGTCCTGGTATGACTGCCGGGGCCGGTACACACGGGGCACCCTCGGGTGCCTCGGTTGCCGTGGGGCCGCGACGTCCTCCTCCCCCTCCTCATCCTGTCGGTCAGGTGTCCCTCCAGCCTGGGCGGCTGCAGCCTGTCCCTCTGCGGCAGCCTGCGCCGCCTCTCTGGCACGCTCCTCCTCCTCATCCAGGGCAACATGGACATTAGCGGCTGCCGCCACGGCGGCCAACATCACTGGATGATTGGAAAACATGACGGCCTGGTTGGGGGGGGGGTGTGGGGGGGGGGGGTTGGGGGGGGACGATGACATGTCATCATTGCAATTATCCCCTCCTTCCCCCCAGCCAGGTGGCATGGACCGCATGGGTCCAACTGTTGGAGGCTGGCACCTGGCCAGGTGGACCAACTCACTTGCCCTCGCACCCCCCCTCCCCGGCCTGGACCCTCCATCCCCGTCCCCGGCACGGACCCCAACCTCCTCCCCGGCACGGACCCTTCATCCCCCTCTCCGGCCCGGACCCCCCATCCCCCTCCCCGGCATGGACCCCAACCTCCTCCCCGGCACGGACCCCCCATCCCCTTCCCCGGCCCGGACCCCCCATCCCCCTCCCCGGCACAGACCGCAACCTCCTCCCCGGCACGGACCCCCCATCCCCCTCCCCGGCACGGACCCCCCCCAACCTCCTCCCCGGCACGGACACCCCCAACCTCCTCCCCAGCACGGACCCCCCCATCCTCCTCCCCAGCACGGACCCCCCCCCCCCATCCCCCTCCCCAGCATGGACCCCAACCTCCTCCCCGGCACGGACCCCCCATCCCCCTCCCCGGCACGGACCCCAACCTCCTCCCCGGCACGGACCCCCCCATCCTCCTCCCCGGCACGGACCCCAACCTCCACCCCGGCACGGACCCCCCATCCCCCTCCCCGGCACGGACCCCAACCTCCTCCCCGGCACGGACCCCCCATCCCCCTCCCCGGCACGGACCCCCCATCCCCCTCCCCGGCACGGACCCCCCCCAACCTCCTCCCCGGCATGGACCCCCCCAACCTCCTCCCCGGCACGGACCCCCCATCCCCCTCCCCGGCCCGGACCCCCCATCCCCCTCCCCGGCACGGACCCCCCCATCCTCCTCCCCGGCACGGATCCCCCCATCCTCCTCCCCGGCACGGACCCCCCATCCTCCTCCCCGGCACGGACCCCCCTCCCGGCACTCCCCCTGTGCCCAGCCCACTTTAACCACCCCCCCCGCCGCACACACACAACACGAGACACACCTCTCCCCACACATTCAGACTGCGGCCACGCCATCGCCTGCCCAGCGGCCAAGGCCAATCCCCCAGGCCGTCACTCACCTCCACGCTGGTCGGCGTGAACCTGGAGCACAGGGTCACGCCGATGAAAAGGAGGTTTGATTTACGTCGGCTGCCTTGCGCAGACCCGTGCCATTCTCCGACGTCAGCGGCGCCATTAACGTCCCGCCGACTTTTCTCCCTTCGGAGACTTCGGCAACCGGCGGGGGCGGGATTCAGGGCGGCCAACAGCCATTCTCCGACCCGCTGGGGGGTCGGAGAATGACGCCCCACATTTCAGTTGGCATAATTCACAGCTACATACATTAAAACACATGGGCAGATGGGTCATTGCAGAGTGATCAGAATCTGGAGCCTTTTGATTCCATCATTTGCATTATATCGAAAGCAATTGCGATACCATTTCTGCTGGTCTGGGGCGATAAGCTAACTCAGCTCAAGCAAGTGGTTAAACCAGCATGGTCTTGAATGATACATTTTTCAATAAGTCAGGAGGGAAACTCAGCGATCCTACAAATTTACGACTGTACAGATAATATTATTTAGGTTCCTGCTTTTCACAAGCTTCATTATTTTACTTATTATTTCTAAGTAAATCATTATCACTGCACCAAACATATATTAAACCATGCATAATTGTATATCCATACAATCATCTTCATATTATTAACAAATCGGAAATAGTCGGGCTTATTTTTCTTCACTGTCTTCTACATTCCATAAAATAATGATGGGTGGGTGAGAACGACAATGTAAATACCACTTGAACTGAATTTGAATTTGATTCATTGTCACGCATACCGACGTACAGTGAAAAGTATTGTTCTGCCTACAGTCCAGACAGATCGTTCCATACATGAAAAAACATAGGACATACATAAATACACAAAGTAAATACACAGATTTTGGGTGAAGCATACGGAGTGCAGTACTACTCAGTGGAGAAGATGTGTGAGGAGATCAGGTTGGTCCATGAGAGGGTCATTCAGGAGTCTGGTAACAGCGGTTACTGCGCTTTCTCAGACTTTTGATCTCTTCCCCGATGGAAGAAATTGGAAGAGAGAATAACTCAGCTGGGAGTGGTCTTTGATTATGCTTCCCTCTTTCCCAAGGCAGCAGGAGGTGTAGACAGAGTCAATGGATGGGAGGCGGGTTCGCATGATGGACTGGGCTGTATTCACGACTCTCTGTAGTTTCTTACGGCCTTGGGCTGAGCAGTTGCCAGTTCAGGCTGTGATGCAGCCAGATAGGATGCTTTCTATGCTGCATCTGTACCTTACATCAGGATTCAAATGGCAATAAATCACTCAAACTTTGTACTTGCAATTTATGGCCGCATATGAACTTGTCAAGAAAAATATTCCCCTGTCATAACTAACACGTACATATTGAAAGAATTCTTTCTATTTTTTTACCATTAGTAACTGTCAAACTCCAAGAAGAGGGAAGACACAGCTGAGAATAGCTGTGAACTCCTTGCATACCTCCACATGTCAACTTTGCAATTTTCGGGAACAGTGATAATTAGATCATTAGAAATGCAAATAGGGAACAAAGAACATTGGGCGATATTCTCCCCCCCCCCCCCACGCCAGGTGGGAGAATCGCTGGGGCACCGCGCGAGTCGCGCCACGCCGCCCCGACACCCGCACGCAATTCTTCCACCCCCCCGAAACCAGCGCCGCGAGAATCGCGCTGGGCCGCTCGGAGAATCGCCACAAATGGAGAGCGGCAATTCTCCGGCCCGGATGGGCTGAGCGGCCTGCGAAACAAATGACAGTCCCGCCGGTGCCGTTCACCCCTGGTCGCTGCCGGCGGTAACTGTACGGGAATACTGGGGCGGGGGGGCGGCCTGTGGGGGGAGAGGGGGCTCCTTCACCGGGGGGGCCTCCGATGGGGTCTGGCCCGCGGTCGGGGCCCACCGATCAGCGGGCCGGCCTCTACCTCCACGGGCCTACATCCTTCCGCGGCCAGCCCCAGAACCCCGGCGCCATGTTGGTGAGGGGCCGGCGCGCGTAAGAAGTTCCCCGCGCATGCGCAGGATGGCGCGGCCAAACTGCACATGCGCAGGAATGATCTGCCCCAACGGCATATGTGCGGGTTGGCGCTGCGCCAAGGAGGCCGGAGCGGCATGAACCGCTCCAGCACCGTGCTGGCCCCTGTGGGGGCCAGAATAGGTCGTGCCCGGACCCTGTTCGCGCCGTTGTGAAACGCGACGGCGTTCACGGCGGCGCGGGCACTTAGTCCCGGGAGCGGAGAATCCCGCCCATTGAGTACCATTGTCAAGGGCAAATACGTATTTTCTGGGGGTTTTGGGATGAACATACTCTTGAAATAAAATAAACAAATAATTCATTTTCCTTCATTGGTTCTTTGCTGATCATTTTTTTTCACATTTTTGCAGAGTAAAATTTGAGAGATTTCATTTCAAATGTTTTGTTTTGGTCAGGATAATTGTAGAGATGCTAATATTTCATAAAACTTATTGGAGGATGTTCATGCTGAAATGTGTACATCGCAGCCTGTGAGTCAATTGTATGGAGCCGAATGAGAATATTTGAAGATTTTCAAATCAGTGCTTCACAAAGATCCTGAAACAAATCCACTTGGTGAATTGCCAAACCACATTTGAATTTACTCTTGAGTTTAGAAACATACAACATATCCTTGCAAAGATAGAAGTGAGATTAATATAGATCACCCTGCAAATAGACATAGGGTTGAATTTATTGCAGCCCATGGTGGTAGGAAACATGTTAACTGGTCCCACTTAATCATGGGAACAGCCCCACACCTGAGTGAAAACGTCTTGTGATTAAGTGGGAGTGCAGAAAGGACTGGTGCAGGATTCACATCAACAGCAGGATGTCTGTTTGACTTAATAATGAGCAAATTGACATCCACTATCCCTGATCCCACTGCAATTCAATGGTAACTCAGGGATTGAATGGCAACTGTACAGCTTTCCAATTGGGTTTGCCAGAAGCATCCTGAGGGTAGGGGGCTGGGGTGCAATGTTAGCATTCATGTCAAAGGGCTACAATACAAGAGCAGGGATATACTGTTGAGGCTCTATATGGCTCTGGTCGGACTTCATTTGGAGTATTGTGAGCAGCATTGGACCCCGTTGTAGCCATCTGGGATGGCCACTTACAACAAGAAACATGGATGTTCGCAAAGCCTAAAGGGAAATATGGACAATGTAAGATTCAGGCAGGCACAGAGCCTGAATGTATATTTGTGAGCAGAGAATCCAGACAGCATCGAAACCCCCAGCCGATTAGCATTTGAATGGCCCATCTCCGTAAGACAAAGGATTGATACTCAGGTAACCGATACAATTCCAGACACATCGGCGCCACTCCCTTTACTCGGGAATCATAAACAGCAAGGTCAATGATCAATGACACGCCCAGCCATCAAGGCACCCACCCCTTTATTGGCTCAGATCGAAGGCAGTGATCGAGAGCTGCCCAAATAATTGGGTCCAAACCTAAGGACCACCCAAAAGAGCACGAAACCCCCCAAGGATAAAGGGAGACACTGCCATGTGTTCGCTCTCTTTTGGATCTGGCGCTCCGGCAATGTCTATCTCCAACTGCAGCACCACGACCTGAAGCAAGTCCACGTTCAACGCTCGCTACCAGACGGATGAGCCCAGCTGAGCAGCAGTTACTTCTCCAGACCCAGCAGATCCAGATTCGAACAAAGGCCACTGTTCCTCTGACCTAAGCCGGGTGCCTGAAGTTAAGTACAGGTTGTCATAATGTTAGGTGTAGCTTAGCTCGTAGTGTTTATGTTGCATGTATAAGTTAATCTTGTGTGTCAATAAAGTATTATTGAACTTGAACAAACTAACTGGTTGTTGGGTCTTTGATCGATATCCGGTTGAACCTTGTGGTGGTATCATTTGATACCTGACAACTCTGAAAACAATATAATGTCAATATCTAGACAAAGAAGGGCAACCTTATTGACTGCCATATTTATAGCGAGTAAATATGGCAATATTATTGGCGACCTCTGATGGGATTCGACCCAGAAGTGATTTTGTCACTCCAAGTGAACCCACAAAACGTTTGAATTAGAAACCCAATTGGAAAAGTGAAAGAAACCACAAGTGTAAGACCAGTATCGATCAAACCTCCAAGATTCGGAAGTGTGTAATTTGCATGCGTACTAACAGGGATGGATATAAGGTAATCTCGTTAGATTTTGTTGCGTAAAACTTTCGGGAGTTGTGTGTATCAGAAAATAGCTAAAGCCGTACCCGCTGTTTGCAGCACCGCTTTATTTCCCCCTGTCCCTAATTCACGGTAGAGATACAGAGAATACAGTAGAGATACAGAGGTTACAGTAGGAAAAGACATAACCCAGCATGAGGGAATGAGAGTAGCGGAGAAGGGAGAGCAAGCAAGAGGAGTGTAGGGTAGGATAGGGGAAGAGCCGGCAGAAAACCGCAGAAGCCGGGCAGGGGAGAAGCGAGACAGTAACTCCCGAGAGGGGGGCCACCGCACTAGTGGGAAAGCTAGCGCTGGGGGCATGCAACAAAGCAGGGCTGCAGCGTGCCCCCAACAGGGGACAAGGCGCCAGGCTGGAGGTGGGGGGGACCACTCAACAGAGACGGGAGAACAAACTGGGACAGGAACAGGGGAAAGAGGGACAAAGGAGGGGTACAAGTGAGAGGGGGGAAAGGGGAGAGACCGGGAAGGGGGGGGCACAGGGAGGGAGAGACCGGGGAGGGGCGACACAGGGAAGGAGGGACAAACAAACCTAGAAAAGGAATTGGGCTACAAAGTGCCACAACCAAGAGCTCAAAACAAGGAATCGCTGCAAGCACCCACCCAGTACGGTCTCTGGGCGAAGGGAGACCCCGCGTGCAGGGGACTACCCGCATGGCAGTCGCACAGTGGGCGGCCATGTCGGGTGCCCCCGGGACAAAGGGAAACCCTGGAGCACAGGGACCCGACCGCATGGAGAGAGCAGTGACAGCGGCCATCCTGGACGGCCCCATAACAAAGGGAAACTCCAGAGGGCAGGGCCCGTCCACCAGTTAAGTATGGTTAATCCCACAGGAGCGAGGGGGCAGACGCCCCCCACCAGGATAGTCACCTGGAACGTAAGGGGACTCAACGGCCCAGTGAAGAGATCCAGAGTCCTCACCCACCTAAGAAATATGAGGGCCGACATAGTCTTCCTCCAAGAGGCACACCTGAGAGAGCAGGACCGACTGCGGGTAAGAAAGGGCTGGGTGGGACAAACCTACCATTCCTGCTATGGAACAAGGGGCAGGGGGGTGGCGATATTGATCGGCAAGAGGACGATATTTAGGGCGACAAAGACGGTTAGGGATCCAGGGGGACAGTATGTCATGGTTAGCGGGGCCCTGGATGGGGCACCAGTAGTACTAGTGTACGCACCCAACTGGGATGACACGAGCTTAATCAAGAAGCGCATGGCAGAAATCCCTGACATAGCGACGCATCGACTAATCATGGGGGGGGGAGACGGGGACGACGGGGGGGGGGAGGGGGTGGGGGGGACTTCAACTGTGTACAGGACCCAAAGCAGACAGATCAAATCCCAAAACGGGGAAAACCTCAAGCATGGCAAGGGAACTCAGTCACTTTATGGAGCAGATGGGAGCAGTGGACCCCTGGGGGTTCGCCCACCCGGGGGAGAAGGAATTCTCCTTCTTCTCCCCAGTACACAACGTATACACCAGAATTGACTTCTTTGTGGTAGGGAAAACGGTGCTTCCGGGGATAGACAAGGTGGAATACTCCGCAATTGTGATATCAGACCACGCTCCACACTGCATGGATGTGAGGCTGGAGACGGGCAGGGCCCAACGCCCCACATGGAGGTTGGACGTCGCCCTACTAGCGGACAAGGCCTTCAACGAAAGGTTATCACGGGCCATTGCAGAGTACACAGAGAACAACCAGAATGGGGAGGTCTCACCCTCCACATTCTGGGAAGCACTAAAGGCCGTACTAAGAGGCGAAATCATCGCTTTCAAAGCGCAAAGAGATAGGGAGGAAAGGGTGGCGAGGTAGCAGCTGGTCGATTCCATACTGGAGGTAGACCGTAAATACTCCGAGGCCCCGACCGTAGAGCTCCTGGCGGAGAGGAAAGAGCTACAAAGGAACTTTGACCTGCTCTCCACCAGGAAAGCAGTGCACCAACTCCGCCAGGCATGTGAGACCCTATATGAACACGGAGACAAAGCCAGCCGCCTGTTGGCACACCAGCTGAGAAAGCAGGCAGCCACTAGAAAATTGCACAAATCAGGGATACTAGAGGCACGCTAGAAACAGAACCAGAAACGATCAACAAAACCTTCAAGGCCTTCTACCAAGGGCTGGATACCTCAGAGCCCCCAATGGGGGAGTCTGGGATGAAACGGTTCCTTGATGGACTGGATATTCCAGTCATGGGGAGGGCAAAAAATGGGGCTTGGAAGCACCACTAACACTGAGAGAGATCATGGACAGCATTAGCTCCATGCAGGCGGGGAAGGCGCCGGGACCCGATGGGTTCCCGGCGGACTTCTACAAAAAATTTGCGACAGCACTGGCCCCACACCTGCAGGAGATGTTCACAGACTCGCTAGCGAGGGGCACACTGCCGCCCACGCTAGCACAGACCTCAGTCTCGCTGATACCTAAGAAAGACAAAGACCCAACGAAATGTGGGTCATACAGACCCATCTCACTGCTGAATGCAGACGCCAAAGTACTGGCCAAAATCCTAGCCAAAAGGCTAGAAGACTGTGTACCTGAGGTGGTCGCAGAGGACCAGACGGGCTTTGTCAAAGGTAGACAGCTTACATCGAATATCAGGCGCCTGCTGAACGTGATAATGGCCCCCTCCGGGGAGAGGACACCAGAGGTGATCGTCTCCCTAGATGCAGAAAAGGCCTTCGACAGAGTCGAATGGAAATACCTCATAGAGGTACTGGAGCGGTTCGGGCTTGGAACAGGGTTCACCTCCTGGGTAAAGCTCCTATACAACGCTCCCATGGCGAGCGTACAGACCAACAATACCAACTCCCGATACTTCCAGCTGCACAGGGGCACCAGACAAGGATGCCCACTGTCCCCGCTGCTGTTCGCTCTAGCGATCGAACCACTAGCAATCGCGCTCAGAGCAGCAAAAAGCTGGAGGGGGATCCGAAGGGGAGACAGAGAGCACAGAATCTCACTCTATGCAGATACCTGCTCCTTTACATTTCGGATCCACAGAGCAGCATGGACGGAATCATCGCGCTCCTGAAAGAGTTTGGCGCCTTCTCTGGCTATAAACTCAACATGAGCAAAAGCAAGATTTTCCTGGTACACCCACAAGTAAGGGGGGGCAGCACTAACGGGACTGCCGAATAAACAAGCCCTACACAAATTCTGCTACCTTGGGATCCAAATAGCCCATGACTGGGAAGGGATCCACAAATGGAACCTCACCAGTCTGACAGAGGAAGTAAAAAAGGACCTGCAAAGATGGAACACACTCCCACTCTCCCTCACGGGGAGAGTCCAGACGATCAAAATAAACGTGCTGCCCAGGTACCTCTTCCTACTTAGATCCATTCCAAACTACATCCCCAAGGCCTTTTTCAAAGCACGAGACAAACTAACCTTGGCGTTCGTGTGGGGGAGAGCCAGAAGCCGAGTGGGTGTGCGCTGAAGAGGCCTCCTGCATGGGGACCTCCCACTGGGCCCTCGCCACGGTGGCGCTCCCATCCCCACCCAAAAAACACTCCAGCAGCCAGATGGTAATAGCCACCCTCCAGTCCTGGAACCAACTACGGCAACAATTTGGCCTGACCAAAATGTCGTGTAAAGCTCCCATCTGCAACAACCATAGGTTCACGCCAGCGCTGACTGACGCCACCTTCAAAAGGTGGGGACAGGTCAGAAGGATACTGACAGTCAGGGACCTATACACGGACGGAAGGATCGCAACATTGGCGAATTGACAGAGAAATTCCAGCTAGCCGGGGGAACGAGCTAAGGTACCTGCAATTAAAAACTTCCTACGAAAGGAGACAGGGACATACCCACAACCACCACGACAGACACGACATACATAGATTTACATAGAATTTTACAATGCCGAAGGAGGCCATTCGGCCCATCCAATCTGCACCGGCTCTTGGAAAGAGCACCCTACCCAAGGTCAACACCTCCACCCTATTCCCATAACCCAGAAACCCCACCCAACACTAAGGGCAATTTTTGGACACTGTGGGCAATTTAGCATGGCCAATCCACCTAAGCACATCTTTGGACTGTGGGAGGAAACCGGAGCACCCGGAGGAAACCCACACATTACCGTCCGATGGCTTCTCAGGGAAAATTAAAACGTCAGCAGCAGCAGCGACCCGTAGGGGAGTGGGGGTGAGTGCTCCGTTGGGAGGGTGTGGGAAGACTGAGGCGCGTGGGGTCACGTCTCGTCAATTGCTATTGTATATTCTCTTTTTGCACTATGTTAATGTTCATTCAATTTGCTGTGTTAGGATTATTACTATTTATTATGAAAAACTTTGCAAAACTTTAATTTAAAAAAAAAATTTAATAACAAGGAAAATACATAATCGTAGAAATGGCAATGAAGGCAATGGAACGCCTTATGTACCCACAGGAACCCGAGGTCGCAGCGACCAATAGAGCAGAGCAGTGCCCCAAATGGAAAGAGAAAATTAGGAAGTGCCTAAAGGGGAAAGGATGGCCCCCACGGTCTGAGTTTTGTGCAAATGAAGAGACAGGTCCTGGTGGTATAGGACAAACTTGGTGGGATAACCTGACCGAGATCCATAAAAAGAGTTTAGGTGAAGTTCGTAAGCCGATGGCAATCGTGTCCTGTTTGGCACAATTGCGAGGCACAGAGGAGGTCGTAAGGACGCTCCACAGACAGCTTATAGAGAAAGAGAAGAGGAATGAGGGAAACGTTGGTGAATGCAAAAAAGTAAATGAGCAACCCCGAGAACAGCCAGAGGCGAAGGACAAGGAGATGGCTGATGTCAAACGGGTACACTAATCTTGTCTAGCTCACCTAAGCAGCTTTCAGACACAATATGATAAGGCCTACCAAGACACGCAACGGGCAGTTTTGGTAAGGGAAGAAACGCAACACCAAGTAGAGCAATTAAAGAAGCAATGCGAGGACTTAAAGGCAGCCCTACGAGCACTCCACAGTTCCACAATGGAACAAAGGCAGAGTTCGGTAGACCACGCCAAACGCAGGCAGCAAATTTCACGATTAGAGTCACTGCTCTCAGTGCAAAATGGTTTCAGAGACACCTTTGGACCAAATTTAGACCAGGGAGATGGCCCCGATTGGCAGGAACTTAATGAAACTGCCCATAGTCACCCTATCAAAAGCAGGCTCACGACATGGTCACTTTTGGCAACCACCCGAGAGTGCCCCAGTATATGCGGTCCAGGTCTCACAGACCAATATTCAAGCTTTGGCATAGGCACAAAAGGAAGACGACACGCTGAAGGAAAATTTAAAAGGAGACTTCCCAGCTCCCTATGATCGGTTCAAAGACACTTTAATGGTACTCGACGGAATCATATTAAAGAATGGTATTTATGTGGTCCCCACCCAGTACAGGAACCAGATTATTTGTCAATTTCATGACGGACACCAAGGGATAGAATCCACCCTTGCCCACCTCAGACCTCTCTACTGGTGGCCCGATTTAAAAACTGATGTAACCCACTACATTGAAAATTGTTTAATCTGCGCCCAGAACAACACAGACAGATACGCAAAGAAAGGTCAGCTAAGGCACACCCACTCTGTTAATGGCCCATGGACAAACTTACAATTAGATTAAATTGGTCCCCCCCCCCCTTGCAGAAATGGATTTAAATATGTGTTGGTCGTGATCGACACCTTCACAAAATGGGTGGAAGCATTTTTTCCAGGACAAACATGGCTAAAACGACAGCAAAAATTCTAACCCAGCAAACATTTACTAGGATGGGGACTCCACCGTAGTATTGAGTCAGACCAAGGTTCGCAATTCACAGGAGGAGTAATGAAAATGTCATAACAATTTTCCGAATTAAACAGAAGTTTCACATTGCCTATCACCCACAATCCAGCGGCATTGTGGAACGCATGAACCAAACCCTAAAGGCAATACTTAGGAAGATAGTGCAACAACATAATACAACATGGGACACAGTTCTCCCATTTGCACTGATGTTTATTAGAAACATGGTGTCGAGTTCAACAGGCTACACCCCGCACACCCTCATGACCGGACGACCCATGAAGGGGAACGAGTATTTATTTGGACTTGATTTGGCCAGCCCCACAGTCACTGCCCTTATCCATGAAAAAGCGGTCCAACAAATAATGGAAAATATTAAAGCAGCATAGCTCGCTGCAGCTGTTCAACTAGGCGCGAGGAAAAAGCAGAGTAAGGCCTGCTTTGATAAAACAGTGCACCCGGTAGAATATACAGTCGGACAGCAGGTGATGGTTGCCCTATACAGTCTGAGTTCATTCCTCTCCCCCAAATTTGCAGGACCCTACTCGATTTCTGACCAAGTAAGCCCCTCAGTATATAAAATTATGTATCCAAACGGAAAATCAGGATGGTTTAATATAAACCAACTTAAGGTTTATGGAACTCAGTGCAGCCACTCACACCACATTTCACTGGCAATAGCAGACAACGACGACCCACCCACTGGCAACCTAATCCAACCCTCCCCCAGTCAGGACAGCATGTCCACAGACACGACTTTGACTCCGCCTTCAGGGACGAGTTTCCACCTCACACTTGATTCGGCCGCTAGAGATAGCGACAGCGAAAGAAAAACGGACTTACTTGAGATCCCCGAACAATTGCAAAACAGACCAGGCCCCAGTCACTACAGCCCCAGTAACACCGACCAAGATATGTTCGGCCCCTCAGAGACCATTTATTTGCCACTACCAGAACCTGACCCACCGCCCGACGATAGCGATCCCCTCCTTCCCGCTACCGCACTACAGGATAAAAAACAATGGCACCGCGATAACTCTTATCGACTAATAAGAAATGACTAAATGGATCCCACATCGGCCCAGGCCATCATGGCACAGAAACTCCAGTCATGAGTTTGGCAACTGGGAGATGGTGACGACTCAGAGTCTGACTCCCACCATGCTAACCCCTTTATGACACTCTTCGGAATGAAACCCTGAGGTGTCCAGATGATGACAGAAAGGAACCTATTGAGATTTATGGTGTCCTATTCTCTGATGGAGCTTGCCCACTTTCTTTCTTTAGTTTGCTATTTTTTTTATGTTGAATGGTTGTCTCTTGTACAAATTTTTGTGTCGATCTCACCAAATTTCTCGATACAGTTTATTCTTTCGGTCTCATGCAAACTTTCTTGATGCAGTCATAACTACTCTTTTGACGCCACATGGTAGTTAAAGGAACAAGTTTGTCGGAAGTCCATTGATATTCAAATTCTTTCCGTTCTTGTAAGGTCACCCAAGCAGTGAAGTAACGGCACTGATCCCCGCCCTGCTTGAGGACCCCCTATGTATTTGGTCAGCCAAGCTCGGGTAGTGGAGCAACGGCACTGATCACTGCCCTACCCGGGTATTCCACCCATTGTTGCCCTGCCGCGGCTCATACGCAACCCCTTTTGGAAAGTTCTTTTCAAAACTCTTTTACTGTTCTTTTAAAGTGTGGTTTAAAGAATGCACTTTGCCATAGTTTTTGTTTGCTTTCCGGCGACCCTTCAGTCGCTAACCCCCAACTGCTATTTACATGTTCAAACACTTGGTTGAAACAAATTTGCTGCTAGGAAAATCTACCTCAACACTGGACGGAGAAATTGTCCGCCCACTCAGCGCATCAAACACAGGCTGTGAGATTGCTTGCACTCGGATGTCTTGTCTCCCAAATGGTTGGTTTAAAAAAAAAATGAGTGAGTCACATAAGGTGACAATTCTAAATGGGAAATTGATGTAAAGGAGAAACAAACAGACAAACAAGATATTAAACAACAAGATAATAACAGATAGTATGCTTGTACCCCCAGGAATATACAAATATACCAGGAGACAGAGGAAGACAAAGACAAAATGAAGACGGACCTGATGAACTGCATCATGATCATCGTTGGATCACTACAGTTGCGCGCGTTATCAGCCCCTATACCCTTCAACACTCAGGCCCTAAACATGATCACCCAACTCGGTACCCCTAGCCCAGACACGACATCACACATAGACACAGCCACTGATACCCCCACATGGTGTGAAAACATCATAAAGTGTTATTCCCTTTCTTACACGGTAGAAGCCCTATTGATTACAGCAATACTTTGCAGTATCGTCCAGACACTTAGGCTTCAGAAATGGTGAACGAAAGCCTCCCGCCCTCCAGTATACACACTCAAAGCCCCTTTTCTCAGACTTCAACAGGCTCCACGCTCTTTTTGAACCCTTTTTCTGCCTAATAAATTCCGCGGTTTTCAAGACGATTACTTTCTCTGTAAGTGGCATAAGTGTCAAGTAGAAATGCGATGCTGCTATTGTTTATTTTGTACTGTAATATAAGTTCTTTTGGTTATTAGCTAGCAGCAAAGTGTAGTTTAGGTAAGGACAGTTAGAGGTTCCCCTTTGTGTAAAGAAGTTGAAATGTATGATTGAATGTTATAGTGCCCCCTTAGAATTTTTTATAGATGTGTGATGTATTTAAAAAAAACTGAGGTAAATGTTCCAATCCACAGGACAGAGTAGGATAGAACCTGTCCTTGATTACGGGTACCCGGTACACCAGAGAACAGAAGAAGATTCAGTAGTGTGATCCATCACGCTTCGCGTTTATGATCAAGAGGACGGACTGTAGCCATCTGGGATGGCCACTTAAAACAAGAAACATGGACGTTTGCAAAGCCGAAAGGGAAATATGGACAATGTAAGATTCAGGCAGGCACAGAGCCTGCATGTATATTCATGAGCAGAGAATCCAGACAGCATCGAAACGCCCAGCCGATTAGCATTTTAAAGGCCCATCTCCGTAAGACAAAGGACTGATACTCAGGTAACCGATACAGGCCCAGACACATTGGTGCCACTCCCTTTACTCAGCAAGCATAAACAGCAAGGTCAATGGCCGCTTAGGACACGCCTAGCCATCAAGGCACCCAATGTAATTGGCTCAGATCGAAGGCAGTGATCGAGAACTGCCCAATTAATTGGGTCCAAATGTAAGTACAGCCCAAAAGAGCGCGAAACTCCCCAAGGATAAAGAGAGACACTGCCATGTGTTCCATCTCTTGTGGACCTGGCGCTCCGGCAACGTCCATCTCCAATCGCAGCACCACGACCAGAAGCAAGTTCAAGTTCAACGCTCGCTACCAGACGGATGAGCCTAGCTGAACCGCAGTTACTTCTCCAGACCCAGCAGATCCAGATTTGAACAAAGGCCACTGTTCCTCTGACCTAAGCCGGGTGCCTGAAGTTAAGTACATGTTGTCATAGTGTTAGGTGTAGTTTAGCTCGTAGTATTTATCGATATCCGGTTGAACCTTGTGGTGGTATCATTTGATACCTGGCAACTCTGAAAGCAATATCATATCAATATCTAGACAAAGAAGGCCAACTTTATTGGCTGCCATACTTATAGCGAGTAAAATTAGCAGCACCGTATCTCAGGAAGGATGTATTGGCCTTGGAAGGAGTCCAGAGGAGTTTCACAAGAATGATCCCTTGAATGAAGGGCTTGTCAAGTGAGGAGCAGTTGAAGACTCTGGGTCTGTACTCAATGAAGGTGAGAAGGATGAGGGGAGATCTCATTGAAACTTACAGAATACTGAGAAGCCTATACAGAGTGAATGTGGAGAGGATGTTTCCACTAGTAGGAGAAACTAGAACGCAAGGCCACAGCCTCAGACTGAAGAGACGATCCTCTTAAACAGAGATGAGGAGGAATTATTTCAGCTAGAGGGTGGTGAATCTGTGGAACTCAGAAGGCTGTGGAGGCCAAGTCACTGAGTGGCTTTAAGACAGAGATAGATAGGTTCTTGATTGATAAGGGGACAAGGGTTATGGGGAGAAGGCAGTAGAATGGGGATGAGAAACACATCAGCCATGATTGAATGGCGGAGCAGACTCGATGAATCGTATGGCCTAATTCTGCTCCTATATTTTATCGTCTCATGGTCTTTTGTACAGTGGGTTCATAGTCGGATCTCTGTGCCTGATCGAGGGACCTGGCATTGGGAACGGGGTTGTCCCCTGCAAACCAACCCTCCTGGTCTTGCCTCTGAACACCCACCCGACTAATCATATGACCTCCAACCCACCAAAACTCACCTTTGGTCAGAAGTCCCTTCAAATTCTAGGCCTCCTGTGGATGCAGTGCCATCAGCAGCCACCATTCTCATTCACCTTCACTCACCTGATGAAGGGGCTACGCTCCGAAAGCTCATGATTCCAAATAAATCTGTTGGACTTTAACCTGGTGTTGTAAGACTTCTTACTGTGACCATTCTCATTGGCGATAGAGGTTTGTGTTTCAGTGGCTATTTGCCGAAAAAATGTCCAGTCATAAAATGGATGCCCAATTTTGTCAAACTATCATCAGGATTGTGAGGCAGCTGTCAACAACTAGATTAACATGGAACTCAATGGCACCCACCTGCGCAATGGCAAGAGGCCAACAGCCCGGTGGGCAGAGCCATTGTAGCACCGTCAATATGACGCGAGGCAGGTTGAGGTAATGTCAATTGAAGGCTTTATTAAGCAGAGCTTTATCCCCAGCAGCGTGGTTACAGAATGCAGCTGCTGAGGGAAATGGAGGGAAAAACTGGATTCTTATACTGGCATTTCTGGGTGGAGTCCAGTAGGTGGCAGATCCTATCAGGACCTGGCATCCCTCCACCAATAGCCTGTCGACACGTGGTGCACCGTATTACCCCTAATACATACCACCACAGCCATGAACCTCAATCATGGGGAAGGCCCACTGGTGGCTACTTAAGTGCCTGAACGGCACTTGATTCCATAAGGCCTCTGCCATGGAATTGACAAGGTTGCCTCTTGGTTCTCTGACCAGTGGGTGAGACCTCCATTGACCTGACAAAATCCTGACCATGGTTCCCAACATTGACATTGAATCAACCAAGTCTGACTGTTTGTCTGTCAGAAAATTAGATTATTGAGACCATCATTTCAATGTTAAGTTGTTGATTTTAACCCTATGCCCCTTGTGGATACTGAGCTGATGGTTGGGTAAAACTGAGTAAGTTCTTAGTTGGAGCTCCCCTCACTCTTGCCACCTATGTTCAAAAGGCTGCTGAGTCACCCACCCACAAGTAGATAGAAGGCCCTTAGATTTATGCAAGTCAAGGTTGTAATACATCCAGAAGAAGGAAGGTTGTCAGCTGTTGCTGAAGTGTTGCTTCAGACCCTGCGGTCAATGTCACAAACTCCTCTACGCTAAATATTCCATCATCTACCTCACATGCCCCTTTGAAAGCACCCTTCTTGCCATTTACCTGGAGACTGTTGAGTAGTCAAATTAGCCAGCAGCTGAGCAGGCAGTGTCTATTGGCATTTGAATGAGGCCTGGGCATGACAGCTGCCAAGAGCCTCCTGCTGCCACTGATGGGAGAGAAATTAACTTGTCATTTGGAACTCATGCACGGTAGAAATCTCTTCTTTTATTTAGGAACGTAAGGGTTTTCCCCTCCAGTCATCCTTGTAAAAGATAATTGTTTATCAGTTTAAAATATGATGGTCTGTGTGTATGGTTAACCTCTGATGAATATTCATGCTTGGGTAAGGGTACCAAGCATCTTATTAATAACAACAACCCCAGTAACCTATATTCATATCACACCTTTTAAGATAGCAAAATATCTCACTTATCTCAAAATATAAAAAGGCAGAGAAAATTTAACAACCAACAACATGAGCAGATATTAGGGCAGATGACTAAAAACTTGGTTAAAGAGGTAGGTGTAAGGAATGTCTTGAAGAAGAAGAGGGAGGTAGAGAGGTTTCGGAAAAGAAAACCAGGGCCAGAATTTTGAGGATGTAGGGTGCTCGAGAACATATCCCCGCCAACTCTGAGAGCCGAGCTACCACTTCATGCTTTAATGAGCATTGGTTGGCAGTAGCTGGGACTTCTGCCCCCTCACTCAGGAGGAGGTCTTGCCGTGGAGAGCTGCTGGCCAATCCAGTCTCTCCAGGAACAGCGCAACATTAGCCAGAAGAGGCACTGCAGGACGTTATCTCAGCCTAAGTCAAGGTAACTGGTGAAAAAGGTAAGTGTCAGGAGTCTAGGTGGGGAGGGAAGGGAGTCATGAGGGGGGCAAGCAGGGTCTCAGGGGATTAGCTGGATAGGGCGGTGGTACACAGATCATCAGGCCTTAAGTGGAGGGTGCCCCATGTCAGAACGGGGCTTCGAATAGACGTATACCCTATCCCATTCCCGCCCAGAATCTAAGTCCCTTTATTTCTGGCCTTCCACCCTGAGCAGTCATCTGTCTGCCAGACAGATTGAGGCTGGGCAGGAAAAGTCCCATATGTGACCACTTAAGAATCTCAATTGGGGCAAGAGCGGCAACCCCTTCAAGGCCCTGTCCTCCCTAGTTTAAATGCGCTACCAGTTTGGTGTGGGCAGGAACTCCGAGGGAATCCCCTCTGTGCAATTTCATGCTTCCATCTCCCCCATCTTCAGACCTCATCAGGGGTTTGGGGAGAATTGTAATAACCCCCACGAGGCGCACGGGGTTATCCTGATTGAAATCCCCATGGGACTATGGAAATGAACTTCCCTGGTAATGGGTGGACACTCGCCTACCTGGGGCTCATAAGGACTTAGTGTAATGTCTGGCCCTGCAGCGAACGGCATGCTGATTACCCCAACTGGACTATACTCTGTGTGTATATTTACTGTCATAGGCAGACTTTTTGTGACTGTAATAAATCAGCTTCACCCTGCCCCTGAACTTCCTGAGTCTTAATCAGCGTAAGATTCTGGCCCAGAACTTAGGGCCTCGACAATTGAAGGCTACCACCCTAAGGAAACAGGACATTAATTTTTGGATGTCCATCTGCCCAGTCAACACTCTGCTTGAAAAACATCTATCAAGTTGACATCTGAGTCGTTACTGAAGAAATAGTTCAAGGAAAGCTGTGGAGCAGAGACCACTGAGGGTGATTAGAGTTTAACTCTCGGTTGCTGCAGCAATGGTCTTGAAGAGAGGTGTTACCAGGGTTTGAGGATGTTCCGCTTGATCTGACAGCAGTAATAGTTAAGCGGTCCCGTGTTCACTTTAAAAGCAACTCCATGAATATCTGTCGCTGGGAATATATCTTAATGGATGCGTATGGTATAGTGGCCATGTCAACTCAAAGGTTAGAAAAAACAGTGATGCATTACATTGTGTGTCTGGAATAGGTCATTAACCCAGACACTTGAGGCAGATCACACCAATTGCATCTATTGATGAACTGGCACCACCACAAATCTTAAACAGCAGGAGAGAGCTGATAATGAGAGATTTAATTCTGTGTTTTTGCAGAATTTCCACACCTGTTCTGCTGGAGGTTACACTGGGTGCACAGGAGAAAAAGTTATTGGATTTCCATCTTCTTGTGTTGTACAATTCTATAAGAATTTGAGCACCTGTGTGCTTTCATTTGCAAGAATTTTGTGGAAGTTATAAAGTGCTGATGAGAAGTACTATGGGTTGTCTTGACAATTTTATTTATTTTCCTACTTTTCCATGACTCAAATATCTCAAAAGCAGCCTTCTAATAGAAAATGTCTCGCCTTCTCCTTGGAGGATTAGCCGCCAGATGAAAATTGTGAAGCCTGCTGCTTCATCGACTTTGAAATTGAAGTTCTTTTTTTTTGTTGCTGATGTCGGTCTGGAAATTGCAGAAAATGCATAAGAAATCATTGGTAACGATCTTTGGTTAAAGGTTATGAGTTACAGCTCCAGGCATGGAGTCTCACTCAGCAGGAGATTGGATTGGAAAATTGGTGTGCCTTATTCATGGCTCTCCTGATTTCTCTGGTCATTATAATTAACAAGAAGAAATTACAAGGGCTACAGGTCAGGCACACAGACCCCTGCTCCTGATTATTTGATCTGCCTGCAAACTGAACCCAGTACTTTGCCAGCCTTTCAGTGTCAGTTCCACACTAGAAACTGCATTCATTGACTGCACATTCAGCACAGCTGCGGTGACATCAGAAGTCTTTCCTTACCAGGAAGCACGCTGGTGCAGTGGTTAGCACTGCAGTCTCACGGCGCCAGGTTCACAGCTCTGGGTCACTGTCCGTGTGGAGTTTGCCCATTCTCACTATGTTTGCGTGGGTTTCGCCCCCACAACACAAATATGTGCAAGGTAGTTGGATTGAACACGCTAAATTGACGCTCAATTGGAAAAAATTAATTGGGTACTCTAAATTTAAACAAAAAAAAAACCTGTTTCCTTACCGAAAAACAGGTACAGTTGGAGTTTAAATAAAGTAAAAGAAAGTAAAATACTTCCTCAGTTAAGTGCCACAAGTATTTCTGTGACATCTTCAATTGCGTGCAAAGTTTTTCTCAGCTTCCTCTGGCCTTTGGTTGGGATCCGTGTGGCAACTTAAAGGATTGAAACTATGAAAGACTTCAAGTTCTTTATCGGGAAAATCGCACTGTGCTTGAGAAGAACAAATTTACATGACGACAGGAACAATTTGATTTCCACAAAACAGGAAAGTAAATAAGTGAAAGGGGAGATGTGCCATCTGTTTTCTTGTGATTTGCTTGCTCTCACAGGTGTTTTACTGATGTGCAAAACATCTGTTTAACATGTTTAACTGATCGACTGGTATGGTGCATTTTAGGCACATTTAAATCACGGCGCAATACAGGCATTCTTAAACTGCAATTAACTTCATTGTTGGTGGCCTTGGTCGAAGCGCACCTTCACCCGCAGCCCCCGATAATGGTCCGCCGGTTTCAGTTCCACATGGCTTCGGAGGCCCAAGGAGAATCAAATGGCAACATTTTGGCACGCTCCCTTGTGATGATGCATGCCCACTCGAAGTGACTCAAGATTCACAAGGTGCAGACTGTGACCTCGAAGACAACACAAAAATAGGCTGCGACTCATAGGCATTTCGAGCCAAAACACTAACTCTGTTGCTCACCACAAATATGGCCAGGCCTGCTGAGTTTATCCAGTGTTTTCTGTTTTTATTTATATTTTGACCAGTGTTTGTTGAAGTCAACATCAGAATCATTCCAATATTCAGACTTGAAGAGTGAATTAATAGATTTTGTAAAAGGTGGAATAGATCTAACACCCCTGAATTGGAGTAAAAGCATATGCTGGTCAAATGTTACATCTCAAGGTCCTAACATCAGCACAACATAGTTAGCTAGGTTACAGACAAGCTTTTGGGTGAAGGTTTCATAATAAACCTGCATAGGAAAGAGCGGAATTTTAAACAATGTTCTGTGTATAAATTAACAGTAGGCAGTCTGTGACTTGGGAAAGAGAATGGTTTTAGAATGCTTTCCCTGTGAGTTTGCTACGTTGGAGAGCTGTGAGAGCTGTATCAGAGGAGGGTGCTCCTCCAGAGGTGTCTCCTGGGCTAGTTCCCCCATACGTGAAACATGAACTAACTATTCTAACCTGCCTCCGGTTGGAAGAAGCCCACCACAACAAGACAAACAATTCTATTATGTCTCAAATGCGAAAGGCAAATACTGCTGCAGACAAATCCCTGGAGAAACTCTGCTTTGAAGAATATACAGACTCAAAACATTAACTCTCAGCTGGATTGACCATTCGGGAGACTATGATTTCCCTCGGGAGCAGAATTTCTTCTCTTTTGTGTTGGCACTGGGAGCAGTGCCTAGAAGTGAGTTCAGTGACCCTTGCCATCGAAATTTATGCATGGCGGGATCGCAAGGGATTCTGTTGTAAATCTCGCTTTCGGGCCATCATTTTGAGCGGGCGGCCCGATAGCGAGGTTCGTCAGCTGGCCCGCTGCCCCTCGACAATGCAAATCCTGCCCCCCTGGAAGTGGAGGCATCCATCCCCTTCCTCTACGGAAATTGCTGGGTCACCCCCCGCCCTCAGAACACACACATGAGGGTGACTGAATCTAACCCCCACCGACTCCCCAGCAAAGACTCCCATCAGACCACACCCCCACCCCCAGAGACCACCAACAGAGACCTTGACCAGGCACCTCCATAAGAGACACCCTACCAGCGACCCCCATAACAAAGAACACTCCCCCCCCCATAGCAGAGAACCCCCATAGCAGAGAAACCCCCATAATACGGAACCCCTCAAAAATCAGGGACCCCCACCCATATCAGAGAACCCTGCAAACCAAGACACCCTCCAGTGCAGAGAACCTCCCCACAGCAGAGAACCACCACCCTCCCCACCAATCACTCATGCTTGGAAGCTAAAGAGCAGTCCAGAAAGAAATAATGAAAAAAAAACAATGCTTATGCACTCACTTGTGCCTTACACCTGCTGCCTCAGACAGATGTCCCCTCAGATTCTTTGAATGAATGGCATGGCATGACACTGGGATGTTCCAAGTAATAAAGGGACCTTGGCGTGTTTTGCCATAGATCTCTAAAGGCAGAAGGACAGGTTAATAGGGTGGTGAAAAAGGCACATGGGGCACTTGCCTTTATCAATCGAGGTATAGATTACAATAGCAGGGAGAGGTCATGTTGGAGTTGTATAGTCATGTGGTGAGGCCACAGCTGGAGTACTGTGTGAAATTCTGGTCACCACATTATAGGAAGGATGTGATTGCACTGGAGGGGATGCAGAGAAGATTCACTAGAATGTTGCCTGGGATGGAATATTTAAGTTATAAAGAGAGGTTGGGGAGGCTTGGGTTGTTTTTGCAGGAGCAGAGAAAATTGAGGGGCGACCTGATCGAGGTGCACAAGATTGTGAGGGGCATGGACAGGGTGGATCAGGAGCAGGTGTTTCCCAAAGTTGAAGGGTCAGTTACAGGGGGACACAAGTTCAAGGTCAGGGGCAACATGTTAAGGGAGATTTGATACAAAATCTTTTTACCCAGAGGGTGATGACAGTCTGGAATTCACTGCTTGCAGCGTGTTAGAGGTGGTTTGCCTCACATCCTTTAAAAAGTACCTGGATGAGCACTTAGCACGTCAGAACATTTAAGGCTATAGGCCAAGTAGTGGCAAATGGGATTAGGTAGGCGGGTCAAGTGTTTTTCATGCGTCGATGCAGACTTGATGGGCCACAGGGCCTCTTCTGTGCTGTATTATTCTGTAATTCTGTGATTTGCAATGCTTCTATTCAGTTCAAAGAGAAATAACTTTTAGTAGCCTGTAATTGACCGCTTCCAGACAGCCAGATGTCCAGAATGATTATTTTCGATTCCTTTCATGCTTCAATGGATCTCAAGAAGCCCACTGTGAAAGTAACCGCAATGTTTATAAACATCTATGATGACAACCCGTGACCACATCAAAAGCAGTTAAGTACTTTCTGCTGAGAAAAAGAGGAAGTGAAAGCTTTTAACTTCTAGATGTTTATAAACATTGTGGTTAATTTCGCAGCAGGCTACTTGAGATCCATATAAATAGGAAAAACAAGGGAGAAAGGTACAATTCAATGTTAAAATAATTGAATCGTGTGTTTCTTTCATCTTTTATTGTTCGCCAAGTACAGATTCTAATCTCTAACTTTTATTGTTCGCCAAGTACAGAGTCTAATCTCTGACCATACGTTATCAGTTGTAAGTCCAGTATCTCTCAGCCGGCGCTCATTTATCCCTTCCTCTGGCTTAAAACCTTAACATCACAGTTTCCCCTTTAACTAGCATATGAGTGAATCCAGCACATGGCATCGCATCGAGGGAGCAGATTACAATTTGGGTTTATTGGGCTGAATGGCCTCCTCATGTGCCGTAATGGCAACTACTTTAAATAGGTGTTGTTTAATCACCATTTAATCATTATAAGCAATATGATTTTATGATCAGATAATTGGACATGAAATATATATTTTTTCTGTTGCAACTGTCTATCGATAGAAGCCATGCTCAATTACATTTCGTACCCCTTGTTATTTTTACCTCAAGCGAGACAAGAAAATGATTTTACTTCTCAGATCACTGTATTTTCTGATTAATTAAGCTTCGTTAATGTGACTTGATTATTCGAGTTTTAAATGCACTAAATCTGCACAAAGACACGTCTCGCTCATGGGCAAGCAACAACTCTCATGTGAACTCATGCATAATGGTACTCATAGATATTTCAGACACTACGAAGTTGATGTTTTCTGTGCTTACACAAAATGAACACACAGAAAAACGCTTTGGTCAGGCCCACAAAGGCCCCAATTTTAGGTTGGGGATTCACTGGCAATGAGAGACCCAGCAATTCAGTCAGTCAGTGTTTTTTTACCTCATTAACCTCATTTTCATTTTACTAGCGAGAAGGGAATCATTCAACGGCAGCAATGTACGATGTACTAACAAGCCTTGAGCATTGACTCACCAAAATTGGAGGGGATCACCTCAAGCATGAAGGAGGTATTATCGCAGGCCATGCACATAATTTATTCTTTCATGGATAGACTAGTTTGGACCATCATTCACCCCAATCAGATGAGACCTTGCATACCTTGAACACCACCTTAAACCTTGGCTACCAACATGTCAAAGGGCATCCCGGTTACACAGTGGTTAGAACAGTTGCTTCACAGCTCCTGGGCCCCCCAGGTTCGATTCCCAGCTTGGATCACTGTCTGTGCGGAGTCTGCATGTTCTCTCTGTGTCTACGTGGGTTTCCTCCGGGTGCTCCGGTTTCCTCCCACAGTCCAAAGATGTGCAGGTTAGGTGGATTGGCTATGCTAAATTGCCCATAGTGTCCAAAAAAAGTTATGTGGGGTTATGTGGGTAGGGTAGAGGTGTGGGCTTGGGTGGGGTGTTCTTTCCAAGAGCCGATGCAGACTCGATGGGCCGAATGGCCTCCTTCTGCACTGTAAATTCTATGATTCTATGTCTGTCATCTTAAATAGGATTATAGCTACCCTTGGGGGTGGGGGGTACACAGATCAGCACCAAAGTGTCAGCCTCCAGTACCTCAGCAGCCAGAGCAGGGATCTCAGCAGCTGTCTGTACCACTTCGAAGGCCACTCACTTCTAGTGCCACAACTACAGAAGTTGGTGCCTGTTTTAGCTCTACCACACACTTTTGAGCTATGACAATTGTAAAAATTTGAGGGAGGAACAAGTTAGGTACAGATAAAGGCAAATTTTATTGCGAAATTCAGAGACAATAATCTCAGGCATCCCATGTATATGAAAGGAGTTACACAGCTTCTCAATAACTGCAGCTGAAGTTGGCATCTTTACCTTGGAGAAAAAAAAGTCAGCCTGAACGTGTGTCAATGAGTAACAGAAAGAGGGTGCCTCGAAAAGGTGTTTAACCATGCCCTTGACATCACTGTCTCGCTGTCTGGCTCTGACTACAAGATAAAAACTGTGTGGTAACATCTTCATCTTTGATGTGCTTGGGTATGCACCATGCATCTCTGCCAAGACTGACTCACTGCCCTGCGAAGGGACCACAACTCTGGAACCCCACAACAAACTGTCATCCTGGCAACTCCGTTGAGTGCTTCAGGATTAAAAGGGGTGCAGGTTATCAGACACCACGGTACCTGGCCAGCCTTGTAAAACAAGTCTTTAACTTTTTTCTGTTCTGGGTCTCTGCTCACCCAGTTCCTGGTCTATAGTGATGATGAATCCAAGAAATTTAACAACAACATTAACTCCCCTGGAATGGGTGTGTTGGCAGGACTGCCCAGTGATGGAAGACGACTAAGTGAATCTACATTGGTCAAATGTGAGCCAGGGTGGTACATGAATGTGTATTCATAACATGATAGCGTTAGGGCCCAATGCTTGATTCTCGCTGAAGTTCATAGAATCCCGACAGCGCAGAAGGAGATCATTCGGCCCATCGAGTCTGCACGGACCCTTCAAAAGAGCACTCTACCCATGTCCACTCACACATCCACCCTATCCTATCCCTGTAACCCCATGACCTAATAAGGGGCAATTTAGCATGGCTAATCCACCTAACCTGCACTTCTTTGGGCTGTGGGAGGAAACCGCAGCATCCGGAGGAAGCCCACGCAGACACGGGGAGAATGTGCAAACTCCACACAGACAGTGACCCAAGGCCGGAATTAAAGTTATAAGTGGAATACCTCTGTCTTTGTTGAACAATCCTGTCAGACACAATTGCAAAATGTTGCCCGTGCAAGCATTGGTGACAGCAAAAACAATTGCCAGCCCATCTTTCTCCAGTTGGCAGTAGCACTTTTCAGCCTTCGACAGTGTTCTTGAAATGTAGCCAATGGGCTTTTCTGACCTGTCCTCCATTCGATGTGACAGTACAGCTCCGATGCCTTCGGGAGCAGCAACACACGTCAGCACCAGCTCTTTAGCTGGGTCATAATGTACCAAATTCAATGACTGAAGCAGTTTCTTCACTGCTGAAAAGATGTTTTCTTGCTGTGAACCCCAGCGGTGATTCCTCCTCAGCAATAGGGGCGTGGTGTAAACACGGTGGACAGTTTAGTTAATAAATGGCTGTAAGTTTACCATCCCCAGGAATGATTTCAGCTATGTCACGTGACAGGGTGATGGTGCACCTTTAATGATTTGAATCTTGCCTTCAAAAGGACGCAACCCTCTGTAGCATCCCTCTGTGGTCCAGGTGGGTTATCCATGTCTGGAATGCTCATTTCTCTCACCTTAAATGCTCATCTGGTTCCATAAATTTATAGCTAATGTGTACCTTGTCAGCTGATGCATTGTAAGTAGGCTTCCTGACTTGTTTTCTGGCAGACAGGTAATTGTGCTGAATATCTGCTGTGCCACTCTCTGCATAATGCACAGCAATAGGCTTCTGTCTAATGTGGTGCAGTGTTCCATTGTTCACATGCTTCAGATCCTGAGAATCTCCCGCCGTGCTCTCCATAGCGAGAAAGAATTCCAGAGCGTGTTTGAAAGAATAGCCGGTTCAGCGAGCAAACAGCACTATATGGCGTTGTTATTCCCCCCGCATACCTGCCTGTCCCACAGCTGCTGAAAAGCTCACTCCACTTGTTCAAGTGTTGTGAACACCGCTCATCGCCGAAGAACGAGGAAACCATTTGCAAAGCGACGAGGGCAGTCTCAGAAAGATTGTTGTGATGTGTCCAAACAATTCTCACACACCAAACAGAGTGGGCACGATTCTCCACTCCCACGCCGGTTGGGAGAATCGCCTGGGCCGCCAAAATTTCCCGCGACGCCAGTCCGACGCCCTCCCGCGATTCTCCCAAGCGGCGGGAACGGCCCGGTCGAGTTTCGCGGGCCGCAGGCCGGAGAATCGCCTGAGACACCCAAAACGGCGATTCTCCGGCACCCCTGATATTCTCAGGCCCGGATGGGCCGTCGCCGTTCACACCTGCTATTTAAAGTCGTCAGCCAGTCGTGCTGGCTGACGCTGAGCAGGGAGGAGGTGAGCGGACTGTTGCGCAGCGCATGGAGACCGGGTCGGCTTACCCGAAAAGGCTGCGGCCAAAAGGGGGGTGCGGGAGAATGTGCAGGTGGGAGGGGGTGTGTGGGAGAGGGTGCAGGTGGGGGGTGGGGGTGGGAGAGCGTGCAGGTGGGAGGGGGGGTGCGGGAGAGTGTGCAGGTGGGGGAGGGGGGTGGGAGAAGGTGCAGGTGGGAGGGGGGGTGGGAGAGCGTGCAGGTGGGAGGGGGGTGCGGGAGAGTGTGCAGGTGGGGGGTGGAAGAGGGTGCAGGTGGGGGGGGTGGGAGAGCGTGCAGGTGGGAGGGGGGGTGGGAGAGCGTGCAGGTGGGAGGGGGGTGCGGGAGAGTGTGCAGGTGGGGGGGGGTGGGAGAAGGTGCAGGTGGGAGGGGGGGTGGGAGAGCGTGCAGGTGGGAGGGGGGCGCGGGAGAGTGTGCAGGTGGGGGGTGGGAGAGGGTGCAGGTGGGGGGGTGGGAGAGCGTGCAGGTGGGGGGGGGGTGGGAGAGCGTGCAGGTGGGAGGGGGGGTGCGGGAGAGTGTGCAGGTGGGGGGGGGTGGGAGAAGGTGCAGGTGGGAGGGGGGGTGGGAGAGCATGCAGGTGGGAGGGGGGTGCGGGAGAGTGTGCAGGTGGGGGGTGGGAGAGGGTGCAGGTGGGGGGGGGTGGGAGAGCGTGCAGGTGGGAGGGGGGGTGGGAGAGCGTGCAGGTGGGAGGGGGGGTGCGAGAGAGTGTGCAGGTGGGGGGGGGTGGGAGAAGGTGCAGGTGGGAGGGGGGGTGGGAGAGCGTGCAGGTGGGAGGGGGGTGCGGGAGAGTGTGCAGGTGGGAGGGGGTGCGGGAGAGTGTGCAGGTGGGGGTGTGTGGGAGAGGGTGCAGGTGGGAGGGGGGTGCGGGAGAGTGTGCAGGTGGGAGGGGGGGTGGGAGAGCATGCAGGTGGGAGGGGGGTGTGGGAGAGTGTGCAGGTGGGAGGGGGTGTGGGAGAGGGTGCAGGTGGGAGGGGGGTGGGAGAGCGTGCAGGTGGGAGGGGGTGTGGGAGAGTGTGCAGGTGGGAGGGGGGTGAGGGAGAGTGTGCAGGTGGGAGGGGGTGTGAGAGAGTGTGCAGGTGGGAGGGGGGTGAAGGAGAGCATGCAGGTGGGAGGGGGGTGTGGGAGAGTGTGCAGGTGGGAGGGGGTGTGGGAGAGTGTGCAGGTGGGAGGGGGGTGAAGGAGAGTGTGCAGGTGGGAGGGGGGCGTGGGAGAGCGTGCAGGTGGGAGGGGGGATTGAGGGAGAGGCATACAGGTGGGAGGCGTTGGATGAGGGAGCGGCGTGCAGGTGGGAGGGGGTTGAGGGAGAGTGTGCAGGTGGGAGGGGGGTGAGGGTGCAGGTGGGAGGGGGATGAGGGAGAGTGTGGATGGTATCGTCCATCCGCGGATGCCACATGTCAGCCGCCCTGATATGGCAGGACGGTGACGAGGACACGGCCACAGGACGTGTGGCTGATGGGCACAGGCGAGTGGCACACTGGTGAGCAGTACGGTGTGAAGTGACCGTTGGGCGCAGACAGTGACCAGGTGTTAGGCTGGCTGCGTGTCTGCAGCGCGACCATCCCACCGGGGCACACAGGTATCCCATGCAGCCCGGCTGACAAGGTGTGGAAGAACCTCCGTGTAACATGTTGTTTCTCTGCCCCCCACCACCCTCCTGCAGGTCACCATGTATGCCAACCAGACAGCGATGTTCACTGCCGTGGTTGAAGCAGCAGTTCTGGAGTTTGCCATCCGGCAGCATAGAGTCAGACAGCCCACAGTGGCTGCAGATGCAGCGGTTGCCGGTGCAGCAGAGGGGATGGACGCGGAGTGGCCTGTCGTCGACACGCAGGCCGCAGGCGCTCAGGACCCGAATGTACAGGGGGATGCCGAGGGGAACATTGACCGCCTGACGGCGAGGAATGCAGAGGAAGTGCTTGGGGGGGAGCAGGAGGAGGAGGAGGAGGAGGAGGTGGAGCAGGAGAATCCACTGATGGTGGTGCCAGGGCGCCACAGGCGTCCAGCAAGGCCGAGGGTGTACCGTGACAGAATGTCGTTCGAGGCCCGAACGGACATCACATGCAGGAGGAGACTACGGTTCAGCAGGGAGACGGTCGCACATATATGCCAGCTCGTGGCGCACCTCGCACCACGTGGAATGGGAGGAGGACACGTGATACCAGTCTCCGTCAAGGTGACGGTGGCCCTAAACTTCTATGCGACCGGTTCCTTCCAGGCGCCGAGCGGGGACCTATCCGGGATATCACAGGCATCGGTCCACAGGTGCCTCAGGGCCGTCACCGACGCCTTGTACGCCATCGCGGACAGGTACATTCAATTCCCCGAGGACCGAGCACAGCAGGAAGCACGGGCATGTGGATTCGCCAAGGTGGCCGGGATACCGATGGTCCAGGGTGTCATCGATGGTGTGCACGTCCCCTTGCGCCCACCTGCAGACAGCAGGGAAGTGTTCATGAACAGAAAGGGCGCATACTCCATGAACATTCAGGTGGTGTGCGACCCCCACGTGAAGATCATGCACGTGTGTGCAAAGCACCCCGGCAGTGTGCATGACGCCTACATTCTGGCACAGTCGTTCATCCCCGCAATGTTCGATGGATGCCCCCCCTGGCTGAGAGGCTGGTTGCTGGGCGACAGGGGCTATCCATTAAGGTCATGGCTGCTGACGCCAATACGGAGGTCTCACACCAACGCGGAGAGTCTATACAACGAGGCACATGCAGCAACCAGGGGTGTGGTGGAGCGGTGCTTCGGGCTGCTGAAGATGCGATTCAGATGCCTGGACCAATCAGGAGGGGCCCTGCAGTACCAACCCGACAGGGTCGGTCGCATAGTTGTGGTCTGCTGTGCGCTGCACAACATTGCCATGCAGAGGGGAGTTGACCTGGTGGAGGAGCCGGAGGGAGGACCCGACGGCACCGGAGCCAACGCAAATGAGGGGGATGGGGAAGAGGAGGATGCGGAGGATGAGGATGATGGGGCGCATCAGGGTGGGGGAGGGGCGCAGGACGCAGACACTGCCCGGCTGCTCGTTACGCCCAGGAGGCTGCGCGACGGCACCGCCGCGGATAGCGGGCACGCGACGCGTTGGTGGCCGCGCGGTTCACGCACTGTGGGGGTGGGATTCGCTGAACACTGCCACTTGCACCATCGCTCCTGTACACGGGCACCACACAGTGCCCACCACCTCCCCCCCCCCGCACCCCCGCACCGCGTCCATGGCAACAATTCCACATCACCTTACCACTGCGGCACTACGGGATTGTACAACATTGATGATTGGGTAAGCGGGTGTGATCAGTGCCATGTTGAATGATGACAGCCCGCTCTGCGATGAGCTGTGTGCTCAGATTCGCCAGCCGAGGTCTGACTCATGGCTATAGCTGAACCATGCACTCCGGTGGTCACAGCCTTCGTGACGGATATTTCACCACATGACCGTGGGGTGGCTGGCGTCGGTGTACCGAGGACAATGGTGTCCGATTATGGGGGGCGGGGGGGGGAGGGTCAGCACATTCGGAACAGACCTTGAACGGCTCGTATACCACTACGCCAATCGGGCACCCTCACGAGCCCCCTGGCACCGGACATAGCACACAGTCTTACAAGTCAGATTTAACAGTGCGTTTATTTGTGTGGTAAACATAGGTGCACTACCAACTACAACTAGACTGTGCCCTGCACCCGTGCCAACTTCTTACGTGCCTAACGACTTTGCCTTACGGGCCCTACCACTACGTCTCGGTGTGTTCCCAGATGGTACAGCAGGAGTGGAGGTGGACTGCTGTGAATCACGCCCTTCGACATGGCTCCCCGTCGGCACACGTTTCCTGGGGCGGCCTGGCTTCGATGGGCCAGGCTGCTCTGCGGGCGTGCTGGATGGTGTGGTGCCACCCTGACCTGCCCGCTCCCCACCAGATGCGCCAGGGACGGAACGGGGGGAGGCCGAGTGTACCGGGACATCCCTTGGTGGAGCTACCGGACCGGGCCCCAGAACCTCCTCCTCCCTCGGGGAGCCCGGTGGCCCCGGGCCTCACTGTGGGTCGGAGATGTGCTCGGAGACATGCCCCGTCGCTCCCCCGCCAGTCCTGGAGGCCTGCAGCGGTATCGACCACGGTCCGAATGTTCGCCGAGACGGGGCCCAGGGAGTGCCACATTCCTGCCAAGGTCTGTGCGATCTCGACCTGTGAGTGCACGACGCCATCCATCACGTGCGCCAGGCGGTCAATGCTCTCCGCGACCGACTGCTGGGACTGAGCCATCGCTTTCTTGGACCGGGCCATGGCATGGTGAGCCTTAGCCGGCGGCAATGTCGTGTTGGCTCTGTGAGATGGTTGCCTGTGAGAGGGCAGCCCGCTCCTGGGCCATGGATGACACGTGCACGTGAAGCCCAACGCCTTGCAGAACCTGACCCATGGCCGAAACCCCTTCACCCATTGCCTCCACCGCGGACGCCACCCGTGCGGTGTCGGCCTGGGTGGTCTCGATGAGCGGCACCACTCCCTGCTTCTGGATGCGGATAGACACCTCCAGCTGCGTGTGCAGGTCCTGGAAGATGGCCCTCATCCCGTTATTCAGTCCCTGGGTGTCCACACGCATCGGTTGTCCGGGTGGGTCAAGTACATCCAGGAACCCGGGAACCGTCTGGGTGGCAGCTGGTTGCTGGGCCTGGGCTGCCCTCCGACCGTCCAGCCCCTCAGCTGCTCCAAACTCCACCTGCTGTACCGGCTCGGCTGTTGGGTGCGCACCAGACAGTGACTCGGGAGCCTCATCACTTATATGCCCAACCGAGGTGAGTGTCTCTGCGATGGTGAACGGTGTGGGAGACAGCAGTGCCGCAAGCTCGAGGTCATCATCCGTCAAGAAGTCTGGTGTGTACTGGTCCCCCTCATGGCCGGGCGCAAGCTCCATGCGGGCCATGTCGTCTTGAGTTTGATCCAGCAGGTGTGTGGCCGTGATGTGGGCTTCGTCATTACTGTCCACCCTGTGCCCCTGACTAATGTCTGTCCCGGTGGTCTCAGCGCCCCGGTCCTGTGTCCCGGACTGTGAGGTCTGCCCTCCTGTCCGACCAACTGCCAACCTCTGGCGTGCGTCCCTGGGTGCCGTTGTGGTGGGCGGCGTTGCGCTGCTTCCTGGGCGAGACGTCCCTGAAGGTTCGGCGGATGGCCCTGGGGAACATAAAAGATTTGGGGTTCGTTAGATACGGTGGCCCGAGTGTATGGTGGTGGTGGGTGCACAGTCTGAGGGGGGATGGGATCGGGGGTGCCGTGGCCAGAGTGTGAGGGGGGATGGGATCGGGGGTGCAGTGGCCAGAGTGTGAGGGGGGATGGGATCGGGGGTGCAGTGGCCAGAGTGTGAGGGGGGATGGGATCGGGGGTGCAGTGGCCAGAGTGTGAGGGGGGATGGGATCGGGGGTGCAGTGGCCAGAGTGTGAGGGGGGCGATGACGGGTTGGAGGTGGAGAGGACATGCAAGGTTCTCTCATTTGCTTCTGCGCCTCCGACCTGGCATGGCGCGACCTCCCGGGTGGCGGATCCCCCAGCGAGGTCCAGGGCCCTCTGCTCGTGAACAGTTAGGGGGTGCCGGACCGGAGAACCCCCTCCGGTTCTCATGCGCTCCCGCTGGTTATGCGCTGTCTTGTCCTGGGGGGGTTGGATAAAGCATCACCATTAGGCGGGTATCATCAGGGCATGCAGATATAGACAACATTGTTGCTGGTTCAGGAGACAGCACGCCATGGCTTCGCTCCAGGGGGGTCCTGGGGCTCATGTGGGTCGAGTAGATAGTTGGACACCGTGACCGACCCCAAACCCCCCTGACTCCCCAACATCGCCCCTGATGCCCCGCCCCCCCAACACTCCCAACCCCCCCCCCACCCCCCCCCCCCCACCCATGACGGGGGGGGGGGGGAGCCTGGGGCACCTCCATGGCACTTACCCTGGCAGCCCGGGTGAGGTCGTGCAGCTTCTTGCGGCACTGCTCCCCGGTCCGGGGGGTCTGCCCCACAGCACTGACTGCGGTGCCCACCTCCCGCCAGCCGCGCCTCACCGCGCTGGATGGCTGGCAATGCCCATGTCTTGGGCAGAGGGTGTCCCTTCTCCGCTCCACACCATCCACCAGGGTGTCCAGGTCCGTGTCCCGGAACCTCGGTGTGGCTCTTCGGGGCTTAGCCATCTCCTCTGTTCTCCTCCGGGTCCTCTGTGCGCGGATCGCGCAATTTATGACGCAGCGCTGCATCATTCGGGCGTCGCGCGTTGATGACGCGGCCTTCGCGGAACGCCCCCCCCAGGTTCTCGCGGCCCCGATCCTAGCCCATATTCGGGACCTGAATCGGTCGGGATTGGGTCCGTTTCGCGCCGTCGTGAACCTCGACGGCGTTCACGACGGCGCGGCCACTTCGGCGTGGGAGTGGAGAATCCCGCCCAGTGTCCTGCTCCTGGCAAATAGTGCAAAGCTTGCGGGAAACCCAACCGCTTTGACTGTGTTTGTCATTCACCATCAGGTCAATTATGCAGGCCAATATCGACAGAGGATGCCCTGTGTTGTCCCACAGCAAGAAAGGATGGGAAAACGTAGACAAGTTAGAAGTGTAGGTTTTTTGGGCAACTCAGGCTTTTCTCTGAGCTGGGAGAGGGTTGAAATCAAGGAACTGTGAAAGTTGGCCACGTTTGGCTGCGAAACCTGACCAAATCTCCCAGTAGGCTCAGCATGCCGGTGGGTGTGGGTGTGTGTGTGTGAGAAACCCCAGCCTTTGAATGGACGAACTGCAAGCTGCCAGACAGCCACTGGTTACTTCAACCAACAGAACAATGGAGTGAATGATGTCACCAGACTCATCCAGCAGGAGGTCAGAGCACAGAAACTGGACTTCAATACAGGTGCTAACGGCCTTATCTCAGGGTAAGGAGATACTCATTACCATGATGGGGAAGTAAGTTCAGAATCTCCGGAGAAACAAGGAACGGCTGTTAAGAAGTCCTTTTATCTTGCAGATAAAGAGATCGTGGCTTTTGTCATAGGAACTTTGCCTGTTGGAGAGTGGGCGGAGACTGCGGGAGCTTTGAAATCATATTATAAAGTAAGGGGCAGGACAGGCATTTGGGGAGTTCAATCAAGTGGTTCCAGTGACTCAAGTTCAGCAGTTCAGCTAAGTAACTCAAGGTCAATTGAGCTAACAGTCCAGTTCTAAATGCTCCTGATTCTACGCACCTGCCATTTTTGTGTCTACAGTCTGCTGAGAAATCGGACCCTTTAAACTGTGAGTACCTCAAGCAGCTTGCAAAGTTTCCCGAGAGATTCATAGGTGTTGAGGATTTGGGACAGGGGGCTTGTTTTGTGTGTTCTTTTACTCCAGTACCATTGTTAAAGTGTGTAACAATAAGAATTTACGTTGTGTCCGTTATAGCACTTTCCTGAGAGACATAGTTTTGGTAGAGTTTAAGGTTTTTATTGTATTTTCTTCTATTTGGTGATTTTGACCTGGGTTTTTCAATAAACCTCGATTTGTTTGTAATTGGAGTCCGTTTCAATTCTTCAAGCTCCCACCAGCGATCTCTGACCAAGTCACATTTAAAATACTCCTCACCCTAATTCCGGTGTCGAGAACCTAGGGTAATCTTGGAACGATTCGAACCTGTTCACTCAGGACAGGCTGCTGGTTAGGTGATAAACAGCAGTGTCCTATTCTCTCTCTTGGGAAAGCTACTCCAGCGAAGTAGGAACGGGGTGGGTGTTTCACCACCGGCAAGAGAGAGAATCACCTGGGCATTGGTGGGGGTCTGGATATCTGTGCGATATAAGCCTCAGGCTTCCGGTTAGGGATAAACGGCAGGCTTGATTCAGTGCTCTCTCCCGCGGAGGTGTACCAGTGCGGCATCCCCTGGTCTCTGAAGTTTCAGTGCCAGCTGGAGAGAGACACACACAGATACTCAAACCCCAGATATCGGCCCAGTGGTGGAGTAAAACAAGGAAGGAACCCGCTACAGAAGCAGATGACTCTGAGCACAGTCGTATGCTCTATTTCAGATACAGCAACCAGCCACATATGACAGTGACCATTGACTGCTCAGCCATTGATGCTGTCATAGATAAAGGAGCATCTGTCAATCTCATGGGAGACAGAATATTCAAGAAACTTCAAGATTACCCAAATCTCTGCAAACCAGGGCATACAAAAAGATTCTCTTACAACAGTGACAAACCACTGAACATTCTCGGGACATTTGAAACTCCAAACTCATTCAAAGACGCCAGGACAAAGGCTGTATTTTGTGCCATACCTGGAGAAGGTGAAATGCTCGTCAGTTTCCCCACAACAACATGTCACACATGATTGTCATCATATCTGTGATTCCTACACTTAACGGCGACATTCTTGAACCTTATGCTGAGCACTTCACTGGTGTTATGTATAAGTTTCATGTCGACACAAATGCCTCCTCAGCTGTGCATCAACAATGGAGAATACCATTTTGTGTCATGAGGCAGACAGCAAAGGAACGTGGACCTCTCTTCCTAACAGCACCATGGGTATACTTTCACCAGACAGACTGCAGCAGTTCAGGAAGAAAGGTCACTGTTGTGGTGATATACATCACTCTAAGTACACAAAGCGTTAATGTACATACACTACACCTAGCTCGACACTATAGGGAACACCAGAGACATGACACATAGGCAGTCAACCAATAGGTCAGTAAGATAGGACACGACCAATGGGCAGTCACGATACACACAGAGGTGACACTAAGAAACCAACAGAAAACGGTAAGAGAGGCACCAGTACTCACCACGAGGCCGAGGTCCTGGGGAAACGAATGACAATTTTGATCGGTGGCCATCTTGGAAAAGGTGTGCACAGTTGACAGAAATGCGCAAAGTAAAGGAACAGCGATCTGCGCATGCACAATCCATTCCTACACTCTACGCCACAAGCGTCATGACGTCAGAGGCCCCGGACCACGCTCACTTAAAGGGAAAATGTCCCAAAACAAGGAAAAAAAAATTTTACGCCTCAAAACCAGATTCTTTCACCTGGAATGACAGCACAATGCCTGAAATTCAACCAGTAACTGAAAGTAAGCTCCGCAGAACCCTGCAACAAGCAGCAAGCACTGCCTAAAGACATGATACAGTCCTTGAAGACTATGATTCAGACCTTGAATTCTTCTTTGGACATCGCGAGCCCAATGCCAGCTCCGACACAAAACGTGATGATATGGTCCTAGAAGACTACGACTCAGACGATGATTTCATCATTGGAGATGGCAACCCCAGTACCAAATCCGAACCGCAACGAGATGTGTTCTACAGTGAAGAATCCGACACAGACGCGGATGTGTTCTGCGGCTTTGAGGATCTTCAGCCCAGCATATATGACATCCCGAATCGTGAGTGCAGGATTATGCTGCGGCCTGACACCAAGAGACAGAGAGCAGTACAAGCCCACAGAGAGCGGCCTGCTGCCACACAGAGAGTGGTCCATGCACCGCGCAGGGTCCCTGACTCCACACAGAGATGTGACTCCAGTGACACAAGCCTCCACAGCGAGCTCGTGGACAGACTCCACGATAGAAGCAACGCAAGGCTCCACAGCACAGTCCTTGCATGAACAAGAAGTGACTCGAGTGACACAAGCCTCCATAGCGAGCTCGTGGACAGACCCCACGATCGAAGCAACGCAAGACTCCAGAACGCAGTTTTTGCCTGAACAAGAAGTGATGACAGTTCCCACAGAGAGACGAATGCACGGTTCCACACAAGGAACGCTGCAAGACTCCACAGAGGGAGTGGCACAAGCCTCCACAGCGAGCTTGTGGACAGCCTCCACGATAGAATCAATGCAAGACTCCAAAGCGCAGTCCTTGCATAATGAAGACCATGAGGGTCTAGCATCCTGCTCTTAGCAACCAGCAGCAGACAATGCAAGTCTGCCACGCTCAAGTGAACAACAGAAAGACTATGACAGTCTACCATGCTCAAGTGTACAGCAAGCAGACTATGACAGTCTACCACGCTCCAGTGAACAAGAAGAAGACTCTGACAGTCTACCATGCTCAAGTGTACAGCAAGCAGACTATGACAGTCCACCCAGATTATTGGAGCCACCAGAAGAAGACTCTGACGGTCTACCCAGCTCAAGTGAATGACAAGGAGACACTGAGGCTCTACCCACTGTATGTGAGACAAATGAAGACGGCATCCCACTTCCCATACCAGATGTGCAACGTGACAGACCTCAGCTAGAATGTACAGAGGCACTCGACAATCACAGTGAGACTACTGGTGACTCCGGTGACACCACATTACTTCAAACCTCATTCGCTCGAGCCTCTCCACAAGCAAATGCATTCCTGAATGTTTTGACTCCGGACGTGGAGCATCAAGAAATCTCAGCTGACTCAAGTGAACCTGCAGTGACTCCGAACGGGGAGCATCAAGAAACCAAAGCTGATTCAGGTGAACCAGAAAGGGATCCAGATGGGGAGCATCAAAAAGCAAAAACTGACTCAGGTGAAACAGACCAGACTCCAGACGGGGAGCATCCACAAGCCAAAGCTGATTCAAGTAAGCCGGACATGACTCCAGATGGGGAGCGCCGCGAACTCAGTGACGGCACGCTCAAGGAGACAGCAGATGCCACAAAGCACGATGACACAAGTAACTGCAAGAAGGACTCATATTAACCACAGAGTGTGGACCTTGAGCGCAGCAAACACGGCAACAAAACCAACAACCACACAACAACATCAAAGAGAATAGCAAGAAGCGTACCAAAGGCAACAACGTCGACAACAAGCACGACAAGAACAACACCAATGGAACTACGACTGGTACGACATGGTGCAACTCTGCAAATGAGGGACACTGTTACTGCTCAGCTCAGTACAATGACATGCCATGGCAGGACGATGCATCTTACCAATTCACGTTTGCTGCACTCCCAACAGGCAACCTGGCTTTCAGGACAGCTGCCATCAAGAATTACCACCACAAGCATCGAAAAAAAAAAGAGTCCAAATCCGACAACGAAGTGATTTGACCGCTTCTTGGTTCCTTCAGCACAGGGACACTGATGGCGTTTACAATGCAATGCCACCATCAACATCACCAACTCACCAACCAAACAAGAAAGCCACTCGACCATAATAATTAATGAACTTTGGACTCATGGGACAAATTTTTCCCCAAACGGCGCGATGTCCGCCGACTGGCGCCCAAAACGGCGCCAAACAGACGGGCATCGCGCCGCCCCAAAGGTGCGGAATGCTCCGCATCTTTTGGGGCCGAGCCCCAACATTGAGGGGCTAGGCCGACGCCGGAGGGATATCCGCCCCGCCAGCTGGCGGAAACGGCCTTTGTTGCCCCGCCAGCCGGCACGGAAATGACATCTCGGGACGGCGCATGCGCGGGAGCGTCAGCGGCCGCTGACAGTTTCCCACGCATGCGCAGTGGAGGGAGTCTCTTCTGCCTCCGCCATGGTCTCCACCATGGCGGAGGCGGAAGGGAAAGAGTGCCCCCACGGAACAGGCCCGCCCGCGGATCGGTGGGCCCCGATCGCAGGCCAGGCCACCGTGGGGGCACCCGCCAGGGCCAGATCGCCCCACGCCCCCCCCAGGACACCCGGAGCCCGCCCACGCCACCTTGTCCCGCCGTTCAAAAGGTGGTTTAATCCACGCCGGCGGGACAGGCAATTTATCAGCGGGACTTCGGCCCATCAGGGTCGGAGAATCCAGCGGGGGGGCCCGCCAACCGGCGCGGCCCAATTCCCGTCCCCGCCGAATATCCGGTACCGGAGACTTCGGCAACCGGCGGGGGCGGGATTCACGGCAGCCCCCGGCGATTCTCCAACCCGGCGGGGGGTCGGAGAATGACGCCTCTGCATATGATTTGGACTTATTGTTTAATGATCACTGTTATCATACCTTGTACTGAGTATCACTCATCTACCTAGTTTGTTCAATTTTCTTTAACACTGTACAGAAAATATGTAACACGAAAAAAGAGGGGATGTGATGATATATATCACTGTCAGGACACAAAGGGTTAATGTACATACACTACACCTAGCTAGACACTAGAGGGAACACCAGAGACATGACACACAGGCAGTCAACCAGTAGGTCAGTAAGATAGGACACGACCAATGGGCAGTCACGATACACACAGAGGTGGCACTACCACAGGAGCGCATTACACCAACCCTTATAAAAGGACACATCACACATGCTCTGTCTCTTTCCAGTGGAGACACTCAGTGAGTACAGACACAGGGTTGATTGAACATCACACCCACCACGTGGATTGTAGCAGACTGTTTCGTCAGTCTCAGTAGCTATATCAGGATTAACAGTAGAGTCGAATCCCAGTAGGAGAATTGTTAATAGTTTAATAAATGTGTTAAAGCTATCTCCAAGTCTGATCCTTCCTTTGTCAGAGTGCACATCAAGGAAGCAGCTTATGCTACGTCAAGAGCATAACAAAACAACCGCAACCTCCTCAAGGACAAATGGGATAGACAAAAAATGCTGGCCTTGCTTTATCATGCCCGAAATATGGAAGAATTAAAAAAAGAGAACATCCCTATTTCCGACCTTACGTTGGAAACAGCGCAAGCTGGTTAGGCCGAGGACATTACCTTGGGCGGCTCCTGCAGCAATGGCCTGGGACTTAGATGATTGCCCTCCGACAACCACAGCTATCTTCCTGAATGCTCAGGTGATTCAAGATACTGGGGAGTGTAGACTGAGTGGTCACGTGATACTGTGATGACGTTACTACAAAAGAGGTCGCACATTGGGAGTGCGGAATTCTCCCCAGAATGCAGGCAGAGTACAAGATGAAGTACCTGCTAGGTTTGTGAATAAAGTTGATTACAAGTCCTTGTTGTCAGTGTTTTGGTAACCCAATACATTTACATGGTGCCAGGAATTAGCAGTATGAAAGCATTGTCAACAGAACCTTCCATCACTTTACTGATGGCTGAAAGTAGATAGATGGGGTAGTAAATGGCAAGGTTGGATTTGTCCTGCTTTTTATACACAGGATATATCTGGGCAAATTTCCACATTGTTGTGCAGATGTCTGTACTGTCACTGTACTGGAACAGCTTGCCTAAGGATGCAGCTCGTTTGGAAGCACAAGTCTTCAGTACTACAGCAGGGGTGTTGTCAATAACCTTTGCTGCATAGTGTGGCTTCAGCCATTTCTTGACATATCCAAGTGGCACTTCATCAGCAACAACCTGTTAACAGAGGCTCACTTTTGGTTCCATCAGGGCCATTTGGCTCCAAGTCTCATTACAGCCTTGGTCCAAACATGAGCAAAGGAGTTGAATTCTGAAAGTTGAGATGAGAGTGACATAATCAAGACAGCATTTGACCAAGTCTGGAATCAAGGAGCCCGAGCAAAATTGGAATAAATAGAAATGAGGGGGAAAGCTCAATGCAAAATAAAGGGTAAAAATCTTGCACATTTATAAGCTGTGCTCCATCGTTGGACACAGCACTCAAAGGCTTGAACTTCAGCACTTATCCATGCGCCCCACTAATGGTACCAGAGAAAATTTAGACTGGTGCAAAATAGGGTTAAGTGAATTTTAAATGGTTACTGCCAAATACCAAGGGCATAATTTACTGGCAGTTCACGCTGGTGGGATATTCCGATCCCACGATGGCGCATGGGTTTCCCAGTGACGAGGGGTGCAGTCAATGAGAAGTCCCATTGATAATGTAAATCCCACTGGCGGGCCACATCTGCCACCAAAATACACACGGTTGGTTGGTTAGTACATCCCGCCCATATTTAGCCATGACCGTTTAAATTTATAAACATTGAGCCACAGTCTTTCACAAGTTTATTAGTGTTCTTTTTTAAATCTTTTTCTCTCTGTCTCCTTTAGCTCTCTTTTTCAATCACATCTGTGAATCCCAATCTTTCTTTTGATTTCTGTGCTGATATGCATAAAGCGAGTTTGTTCATAATGTTATGCAGTTCCTCCGACCACTAGGTGACAGTGTACACTCATCACGTGACCCTGTAGTCTGGGAGTTGGGAGTAAGTCGTGCTGGAGGATAGATCTATTTTGCAGTAGCTCTACAATAGTTAATTAGTGTTAGTAATTTATTATTTTATTTATTCTAGTTATCTTATCACGCAGTTGTTCCATAATAAATTATTTAAACTGGATGTTCTGTAATTCATCATTCATTTCGGCCAGTCTGCAGAACATGACAATTTCTTTGCATCATTGAAATATAATTTATAATTCCTGTCTTGTTCTTCCTGATTTAATCTCTGGTGTTTCAAAATTAGACTTGTTAATGCCTATTTCCTGGGCACGAGGGGCCCCTTCGTATTCCAATCTAATATTCAAGATGTGCGGACAGATCTCTGATGCGAAGAATGTTTGATGATATATTAGAAAAGTGGGCACACTGAATATCCACCAGAAGTATGCAGTGCAGTACATTAATCAGAGTGCAAAGCTGCTTTTATGCCAGTGTTGCCATTTTGGATGTCCTGATGCACAAACACACCTCGATTTTTTCAATTTATTCTTTCGTAGGTCTCGTGGCTTGAGAAGTAATCTGTGTGCTTCCAGTAGTAACAAAAGGATTTATTAACGAAAGGCAAAGGCTGGTAATTATACAGGCACAGAACACAATAGGATGTGGCTTGTCTCTTCAGCTCTGATATCCGCACTGCCCAGGCCCCTGCTCCCAGGGCCCTGAACAAACTTGCTATTGGCTGAGGTTTGCACGCTTCTGTGTGATTGACCCCGAGCTGGTCACGTGGTCCACTTGGTCCGCCCTCTTAAAGTGGCCGCGCTACCACAATGGGACCTGGGCATTATTGGCTGACTTTTGCTGCCCATTCCTAATTGCCCTTGAACTGAATGGCTTGCTATGTCATTTCAGAGGGCAGTTATGCGTCAATCACATAGCTGTGGGTCTAGAGTCAAATGTAGACTGGGTCAGAGCAGACCATGGCAGCTTTCCTTCCCAAAAGGACATTAGTGAACCAGATGGGTGTTTACAACAATCGGTGATGGTTTCGTGGTCACCATGCATCAGCTTGGATTTCAAGATTTTATTAATTGAATTTAAATTTCACCCACTGCCATAGTGCCGTTTGAAACCAAGGCTCTGAGGGTTAGCTTGGGTCACTGGATTACGAGTCCAGTGACATTACCACTGCACCACCGTCTACCACAGTTAGGTTTGTGCAGCTCAACACAATGTTAAACAGCATGAAGGACCCAACATCGGCATTATTTAAAGGGGCATTCACCTATTTGGTTAATTACTGCCGACATTGGTGCAGTGGTACTTGTCCTCTCCCTCTTAGAACAGAGCATGCCTGGAAGAATGAGAAGAGACTGCACAAGCCGTGACAAGAAGGACGAATAGAAAGGGGAAGAAAGGTTCTTAGTAGGTGACCGTAACTGTCCAGGGTGATGAGGGAGTAATTTACCCACCAGCACTTTAGCAACGATCAATGTTTGAGATGCCTACACATCACTACGGAGGTCAACTGCTGCAGCACAACTCCAATCTTACAGGAGGGCGAGGACCGCATTGTCGGTGGTTGTGAAGATGATTGTGCCAATGGACTTTTATGCATCTGGTTCCCTTCAAACTGTGTTGGAGATACCAGCAGCAGATTTCGGTTTGCAGTACACTGCTGAAATAGAGGTCACTGAGGCTCTCTCAGGTACTGCAGGCTTCTCCATGTTGCAGGCCATTTGTCCCATCGAGTCTGCTCCGCCATTCGATCACGGCTGATCTCATCCTGGCCTTAACTCCACCGTCCTGCCTGTTCTCCATAACCCTTCAACCCATGACCAATTAAAAATCTGTCTAATTCCTACTTAAATTCCCTCACTGTCCCAGCAACCACCGCACTCTGACGTAGCAAATTTCACAGATTCACAACCCTTTGGGAGAAGTAGTTTCTCCTCAACTCCATTTTAAATTTGCTCCCTCTTATCCTAAGTTTTGTTCTAGAATGCCCCACAAGAGGAAGCATCCGCTCCACGTTGACTTTGTCAATACCTTTTATCATCTTGTATACCTTGATTTGATCCCCCCTCATTCTTCTGAACTCCAGAGAGTATAGGCCTAAACTATTCAATCTCTCTTCATACGGCAACCCCCTGATCTCTGGAATCAACCTAGTGAACCTCCTCTGAACTGCTTCCAATGCCACTCCATCTTTCCTCAAATAAGTGGACCAAAACTGTGACAGTACTCCAGCTGTGGTCTCACCAATGCCTTGTACAATTGCAACAACACTTCCTTACCTTTACACTCGATCCCTTCGGCTATAAATACCAACATTCCATTCGCTTTCTTAATTACCTGCTGCACCTGCATGCTAGTTTTCTGTGACTCATGCACGAGGACCCCAGAACCTTCTGCAACGGAGCACCCCAAATTCTCTCCCCATTTAGATATTAAGTTGCCTTCCCATTTTTCCAACCAAAATGCATGACCTCACACTTATCCATGTTAAACCCCACCTGGCACATTTTCACTGTTAACTGCATTTATGCAAATGGCAAAAGGTTTGTCAGGTTTACCCCTAAATAATGGTAAATGCTGACAATCTATCTCATCATTACTATCTGCATAAAATCCAGGCTGTGATAGAGATTTTATGATAGTGTTAATTGCTGGTAATCTATTGGAAGAGATAGATTCTATAAAAAATGGAGTCAAAAAAGGAAAGAATAAGTGGTTTACACAATCTCCTTTGAGAGAGCCATTCTCCCACAAAATTAAAGTTTCAGTACTAATTGTACATTTTACTTCGATCCCTTTTTAGGTTTCTCTGAAATGAATAAGTAATAATCTGAGGCACACATCAAACCTAATTGTTACCTTCCCATATCCATTACTCACAGTGTCTTGAGATTTATCTTTATAATTGTAGCAACAAAAACAAAATCTCATCAATATAACAATGCATTCAGGATACCTCCAACCTTTTTTCATTTCAAATCAATGTGGAGGTAAAGCAATGACTCTGCCTAGCACTGCAGTGTCCTCATGAAAACAGAAACTACTTCAGAGATATTATTACCCTAAATTACATGGCAAGAAAATCCTGGTGCAGCATGTTTGTGAAATGTATAGGTTGCAACAAATAGAGCAATCATGTTTGTAAAGCAATACAACGCTCATCATAACTCACATTAATGTGCAAATGAGGTTGAATCCATAGGTTATGGTGATCATGTGCCAGATGGGCCTTGGTTTTAAAATGGAGTAGGTGCCTTAACTACACACGGCCTCAATCTGACAGACCATATTGTTAAACCAGCGGCAGCAAAGTCAACTGTACCAAACTGGCACCAGTAGCTTGTACAGTTACAGCAAGACTTTCCTATCCTTATACTCCAATCCTTTTGAAATAAGGGCCAATATTCCATGGGATCCAGCAGACCTGCAACTTTCCGATTCCTGCCTCCACCTGATGTTCATCAGATGCTGCGTGGTGGTCACCAGAAGGTTACCCGGAAGACTGCCTGCTAAGATCACTCACTGAGGTGTGTGTGTATCTGCGATGGTGGATGGCACGGGTGGTAGCGGTGACGCTTACTCTGGGTCCTCCTCCGTGATCTCCTCTGAGGTGCCATTGAGGGTGGGCGGTGGGACACTGCAGGTATTTGGGCCAGGCTCTTTGGTTGATGATCCTGCAAGGCAAGGGACATGGGGCGGGATTCCCCGTCGTGCCACATTTCTGCCCCGACCAGTCGCCGGGATTCTCCATTACGCCAGCCGGCCAATGGGGTTTCCCATTGTGTGGCAGCTGCACGCCATCAGGAAACCTCTGGGCGCCGGCATAACGGAGAACCATGCCGGCGGAGAATCCCGGTCATGGTTTTAGTACCTGGTGGTTAAGGGTTTGGACTACACAGAACTCACTTTTGTCTAGTCATCTGGATGAAGACGTAGTGGCTCCTTAATTTTCTCTCACAGGCCCACCTTTCTCTCAGTGCGGCCCTACTCCTGCTGCGGCCTTGCAAGCTCCATGGCCCTCTCCTCATATGGAGTCAGGACCCTCACCTAGAGCAGCCCACCACCCATTTTCTCTCTCTCTCAGCGGTTGTAGGCGATCTTCTGCAGGGACACAAATATGGATAACGTGACCTCGACGAGTGGCGGGTCACCGGTCGGTGACAACAGACATGTGTGGGCACTGTATCTAAGCAGGGATGGGGCCTGATGAGGAGTGCCATGGGTGTGTAAGGATGCTGCTGGGAGGTCAGGTGCTGGGGACCTGAGAGGTGACGACATGTGGGTTCAGGGAGACATCCCAGGTGGTGATGGAAGGGTGGAGTGCTCCGAAGAGAAGGGGAACATTTACCCTTGCATGTCCATCCTCTTGGTCAGGCTGCTGGCACTGACCACTGCTGTCACCGTCCCCCAGGTGGGATCCAGGACCTTGCTGGAATGCCTCCTACCAGCCCAAAGGTCGCCCGCCTCTCCTCCCCGGCATCCAGCATAAGGGTGAGGGTCCCCTACATAAATCTAGGAGCTGGTTTCCTTGCTGCCATCCTCCTGGCTTGAATCACATCAAGTGCTGTGAAGTTGTTTAAATGCAGCACCCCTTTCATTGAAATGCTGAGATGACCCCCGGGTGGGCGAATCAGAGGCGTTTTTCATATGGGGGGGAAAAAAACTTTCAAAGTGCCTGAAGATTGCGATCTGGATCACACTGTCGGTGCCAGCGGGAAATGAACCCATTTTCTTGCGGAAAATGGCACTTTGTCATTTTTTTCAGATGATTCCACCCCTGAATGTTAAATCTTACCATTGGATGAACAACCTGCCGTGGGTTTCGCAGAGGCAGCCTGCCATTGGCCGGTGCCGGGATCTTCTGGTCCCACGATTGCCGACGGGGTTTCCCACTGAATGCACCCCTCACGACTGAGAAACCCGCGTCAGGGTGTGCGCCGTCGGTCGGACTGGAAGACCTCAATGCCGTGACTGGCCGGAATATTCTGGCCATAGAATGTAAAATACCTGAGATATTTCCGAAAGATCGCTTCAAATCCCCTGTGCCAATGATTTGCTGCTTTCCCAAACTGGAAAATGAAGACACGAATTGCTCATCAAAGCAATAAGATCAAACCTTATTTTCCATTATCGAGTGTACAAAAATTGAAGAATTGCACCAAGAAACTAAAGTTTTTGAAAGATGTGCTTTGAACACAATAAAAAAAATCTGCTGAGGATAAGTATTTTCATCTGCTCATAGAACAACACCATTTATTGTTACAGTATGTACTGATAACAGTCAAAACTGCCAAGTATGAAGTTGAACCTGTCAAATTATTTTCATTGCAGCTTTACTCAAATTTGATGTCTTGTTCTTCTGCGGATGGAACACTGATTTGCCATGCACAATTTTGTTGTGTCATTAATGATGGAGAATGATGGGGTTGACTCATTTTCAGAAGTTGCACCCTGCATTTCTTGAACCTCCCATCCCCACCCCTTCACCGTCCCCTATCTCATTTTTAGTGATTGAGCAACCAAATGTCAAAGTTAATATGCTGAGCTTTGTGCTGTACCGACTCATAATTCATGCAGAATGGCAATGATACATATCAGAGTAGTGTAGTTCACCACAGTTCATAATGCTAACATTTTATATGATTGGCATTATGTACATGGCACAGAGGAGAAAATACAATATTCTGCATGTTATAAATGGCATCAGAATAGAACAAAGAATATGAGACATGCCCTACTTTGAAAAGGATGTCAAGACCAGGGGAAAGCCACAGAAGAGATTAACTGAGATGCTACCAAAGATGTAAGGTTTCAGTTATGAACAGAAACACCAGAAATGGGGGCTATTTTAACTTGAACACAGAGCAAATCAATTAAAAAATGTCATGCAGGCGACCAAATTTATGCAGGGCCTTGAAAGACTGTAGTTTGATCAGAGAGATAGCAGTCAATAGATATTTTTTCAGGCCAGAGGAAAGTTTGTAGTGGGGTGACGGTTTCGGGACTCTTGTTTTTCCTTATATATATTAATGATCTAGATCTTGGTGTGCAGGGGACAATTTCAAAGTTTGTGGATGGCGCAAAACTTGGAAGCAATGTAAACTGTGAAGGGGGTAGTGTAGAACTTCAAAAGGGCATAGACAAGTTGGTCAAGTGGCCTGATAGGTAGCAGATGAAGTTCAATGTAGAGAAGTGTGACATGATTCCTTTTGGAGGCAAAACATGGAGAGACAATATAAAATAAAGGGAAAAATTCCTAAAGTGGTATAGGGGCAGAGGGACCTGGGCGTATATGTACACAAATCATTGAAGGTGGCAGGACAGGTGGAGAGAGCCGTTAATCAAACAGATAGTATCCTGGGCTTTATTAATAGGGACAAAGAGTACAAGAGAAGGAGACAATGCTGAATTTATACAAGAAACTAATTATACCTCAGCTGGAATATTGTGTTCAGTTCTGGGCACCACACTATAGGAAGGATGTGAATGCATTGGGGATGGTGCATAAACGTTTACAAGAATAGAAATATATTGGAGAGGTTGGGACTATTCTCCTTGGAGAGAAGAAGGAGATCTGATAGAGATGTACCAAATCATGAGGAGGCTGGACAGAGTATGTAGACTCTGCACAGACAGTGACCCAGGCCAGGAATCGAACCTGGGACCCTGACGCTATGAAGCAACAGCGCTAGCCATTGTGCTACTGCGCCGCCCCTATTGCTGACAAACTGATTAACCTCTGTATACATAATTTATCCTGTGTGGTGAATGTATTACTGCTACCATTCACCATTGTATTACATTACATTACATTGCATTATGTTGATGCCCTTGTGGGCTCCGCCTGTGGTCCACCATTGTATTCCATTCCATTACATTGTATTATGTTGATGCCGTTGTGGGCTCCTCCTATGGCTCCACCCCCTCGGGGGAGGTATATAGATCTTCAGCCTGTCGGCGACACTCAGTACAGAGCAGTCACAGGCAGGCACAGTTCTAGCTGATTAAAACCACAGTTCACTTCAACTCTCCATCTCGTGTGAATTGATGGTCGTATCAATTTAATCAGCTACAATGTCGCTATGGAAGCAGCCCTCAAACCTGATCGACTGGAACTCGACCCTCAGGCAGCAGAAGCCAAAGTAATTTTTTCGCACTGGCTCCGCTGTCTTGAGGCCTACCCCACCGCCTCCTCTTCGCCCACCGTCACCGAGGAACAGAAACTGAGTCTCCTCCATGCCCGGGTGAGCCACAGAATCTCCGTGCAGATCGAGGAAGCGACCACGTACGCAGACGCGGTCGCAATCCTGAAAAGGCAGTACGTGAGGCCAGTGAACGAAGTGTTCGCGCAGCATCTCCTCACCACTCGTCGTCAATGCCCTGGGGAATCGCAGGAGGAATATCTGCGCGACCTGAGGGTACTCACTCGAAACTGCAATTATGAGGACGTCACGGCCTCACAGTATATGGAACTCGCCATCCGGGACACCTATGTGGCTGGAGTCCGAACTACGCCAGACAGCGCATGCTTGAAAGAACAAGCCTTCCGAACAACCTCCTTGACTTAGAAGAGACGGTAAAACTATCCACCTCCTTAGAAGTAGCGTTCCAGAGCCTCAATGCTTTCCCCTCCGACCACGCGATCCCCTCGTGGACACCCGACCAGAGGGTGCCCCAGGCCTGTGCCACGCGGTTGCCCGCCCAACCCGGGGGGGCTGCCCTGCTATTTCTGCGGCCAGAACCAACACCTCAGGCAGTGTTGCCCGGCTCGGAACGTGACCTATAGCGACTGCGGCAAGAGAGGACACTTTGCCAAAGTCTGCCTCCCAGATCCAAATCTTCTTAATCACAGGCCCGACTTTCAGACTCACAGGCCCGCAGAACCTGCAGCGTGGCGGAGTGCCTGCTGGTACCACGCCCTTCGGACGCGTCATCAGCCTCGTGCTGTCCGTGGGGGCAGCCACCTGTAACCCTACCCAACACGTGTGACTCATGGGGGCTACCATCTTGGCCGCCATCTTGAACGCCGCCCGATACGTGCGACCGACGGGGGCCACCATCTTGGTTGCCATCTCCAAAGCCGCCTGACACGTTCGACCGACGGGGGCAGCCATCTTGGGACCACCCCACCACCTCTAACCACACCGGCTACCCGCAGCTCGGCGCTGTCACCCTCGACCAGTCACGGACCAAGCACCTCAGTAAATCGATGATGACCGTCCGGGTCAATGGGCATGAAATGCCCTGCCTGTTTGACTCTGGGAGCACGAAGAGCTTTGTACATCCAGACAGGGTAAGGCGCTGTTCTCTCCAAATTTCCCCCGCATTTCAAACAATCTCCCTCGCTTCAGGATCACATTCAGTGCAGATCCGGGGGTACTGTGTCATGAACCTCGCGATACAGGGCGCCGAGTACCCCAATTTCAAACTATATGTCCTCCCCGACCTCTGCGCTCCTCTCTTGTTAGGACTGGACTTCCAGTGCAACCTCAGGAGCCTGACCCTGAAGTTCGTGGGCCCCTACCCCCTCTCACTGTATGTAGCCTCGCGACTCTTAAAGTCGCTCCTCCCCGCTCTTCCCGAACCTCACCGCCGACTGTAAACCCGTTGCCACCAGGAGCAGGTGGTACAGTGCCCAGGACAGGACTTTTATCAAGTCAGAGGTCCAGCGGCTCTTGAGGGAGGGGGTCATCGCGGCCAGTAATAACCCCTGGAGAGCTCAAGTGGTGGTCATCAGGACCGGGGAAAAGAACCGGATGGTTGTAGACTACAGCCAAACCATAAACCGGTACACGCAATTCGATGCGTACGCCCTTCCCCGGATAGCGGACATGGTGAATCAGATTGCACACTACCGGGTGTTCTCCACGGTAGATCTGAAGTCCGCATACCACCAACTTCCAATCCGCCCAGAAGATCGCCACTACATGGCCTTTGAGGCAGACGGCCGCCTCTTCCACTTCCTTCGGGTCCCCTTCGGCGTCACCAACGAGGTCTCAGTCTTCCAATGAACGATGGACCGAATGGTGGACCAGTACAGGCTGCGGGCTACATTTCCTTACTTGGACAACGTCACCATTTGCGGCCATGACCAGCAGGACCACAACGCCAACCTTCAAAAGTTTCTCCAAACCGCCCAAGCCCTCAATCTCACCTATAACAAGGAGAAATGTGTTTTCCGAACAACCCGACTGGCCAGCCTCGGCTATGTCGTGGAAAACGGAGTCCTAGGGCACGACCCCGACTGCGTGCGCCCCCTCCTGCAACACCCACTCCCCCACTGCCCCAAGGCTCTGAAAAGATGCCTTGGGTTCTTTTCGTATTATGCCCAGTGGGTGCCGAACTATGCGGACAAAGCCTGCCCACTTATCACAGCCACCATCTTCCCCCTGACGACTGAGGCCCACCAGGCCTTCAGCCGCATCAAGGCAGATATTACCAAAGCCGCGATGCGCGCGGTGGACGAGTCCATCCCCTTCCAGGTGGAGAGCGACGCGTCAGAGGTCGCCCTCGCCACTACCCTTAACCAGGCAGGCAGGCCCGTAGCCTTTATTTCCCGTACCCTCAACGCCTCCGAGATTCAACACTCCTCAGTCAAAAAAGAAGCTCAAGCCATTGTGGAAGCTGTGCGGCATTGGAGGCACTACCTGGCTGGTCGGAGGTTCAGCCTCGTCACTGACCAACGGTCAGTAGCCTTCATGTTCAACAATACACAGCGGGGCAAGGTCAAGAATGATAAAATCTTGAGGTGGAGGATCGAAGTCTCCACCTATAACTACTATATTGTATATCGTCCAGGGAAGCTCAACGAGCCCCCAGATGCCCTGTTCCGCAGCACATGCGCCAGCGCGCAAGATGACCAACTCCGGGCCATCCACAATGACCTCTGTCACCCGGGGGTCACCCGGCTTCTCAAATTCATCAAGGCCCACAACGTGCCCTACTCCACCGAGGAGGTCAGGGCCATGACCAGGGACTGCCAAATCTGCACAGAGTGTAAGCCTCACTTCTATCGACCAGATAAGGCCCACCTGGTGAAGGCATCCCGGCCCTTTGAGCGCCTCAGCATCGATTTCAAAGGGCCCCTCCGTTCCACTGACCGAAACGCGTACTTTCTTAACGTTGTTGACGAGTACTCCCGTTTCCCCTTTGCAATCCAATGCCCCGACATGACCGCGGTCACTGTCATTAAGGCCCTACAGAGTATCTTCACCTTGTTCGGTTTCCCCATTTACGTCCACAGTGACCGGGGCTCCTCGTTTATGAGCGACGAACTGCGTCAGTACCTGCTCGGTAAGCGCATCGCCTCAAGCAGGACTACCAGTTACAACCCCCGGGGAAACGGACAGGTGGACAGGGATAACTCGGCGGTATGGAAGGCCGTCCTCCTGGCCCTACAGTATAGGAGTCTCCCAGTTTCCCGCTGGCAGGAGGTCCTCCCCGACACGCTCCACTCCATTAGGTCACTCCTCTGCACAGCCACGAATGAGACCCCTCATGACTGCCTGTTTGTTTCCCCCAGGAAATCCACCTCCGGGGTCTCGCTTCCATCCTGGCTGACGACACCGGGGCCTGTCCTCCTCCGAAAGCACGTGAGGAGCCATAAGTCCGACCCCCTGGTTAAGAGGGTCCAGCTCCTTCACGCCAACCCCCAGTATGCCTACGTGGCGCACTACGGCGGCCGGCAAGTTACAGTCTCCCTCCAGGACCTGGCATCCGCCGGTTCCCCTGCGACCATCACCTACACCAATCACCGCCTCCACCCCTACATGGCCTACAACCCCCCTCCTCCCCCCATCGCTGATCGACAGGGATGAAGCTCCAGAAGACACGTTCCCGGAGTCAACACCTGTGCCCACAGCGACGAGTTCAACACCTGTGCCCACAGCGACAAGTTCAACACCCGTGCCCGCAGCGAAACCAGAGCTCAGGTGATCGCAGCGAACAATCAAGGTGAGGAATGTGATATAAAATAGTTACTTTAGAGATATTAGTTACTGTAATGTAGATATAGGCCGGTCTAATTCTGTTAGTTCACAGACAAAGGATTTCAGAACTCATGGCAAGGAAAGGGGGAGGGTGTCCAGTGGAGGAGGAGAAAAGGATGCTGGGTAATAGGAGGCCAGGGGAAGGGATGAGAAGTGAGCCAATTAGGACATATGGCCAGGTCAGGAGGGGTATAGGATAACCTATGGGAATCGTGTATGTGAAACTTGATGCCATTTGAATGTGTTGGTAGAGATTTCTTTGTTCTCCAGAATCACTCGATTCTGTAGACCTAGGAGACTGCTTGTGTTCTCGGTGTATGTGAAACGAGTCAGACTTGCAAGTCAAATAAAAATAACTAATGCTATGCCTACAAATCCATCTCGAGTTTTATTAAGGCCAGACTGACGGGTAAATAAATTTATGTTTTGTCAAAGGCACCGGACATACTCAACCTGTGAGCCCACTTCACTCCCGCTGGACTTCGATTTTTAACAGGGGGTGAATGTGGTGAATGTATTACTGCTACCATTCACGATGGTATTACATTACATTGTATTATGTTGATGCACTTGTGGCCTCCGCCTGTGGCCCACCATTGTATTACAACATTACATTGTATTATGTTGGTGCCCTTGTGGGCTCTGCCAATGGCTCCACCCCCTTGGGGGAGGTATATAGATCTGCAATCTGTAGGCGGCACTCAGTACAGAGCAGTCGCAGGCAGGCACAGTTCTAGCTGATTAATACCACTGTTCACTTCAACTCTCCGTCTCGTGTGAATTGATGGTCATATCATCCTGCAAAATCAGCACCATTGGAAAAGCAAATCTTACACTACCAGTTTTCAGCCTGGTGACCCACATGAAGAAACTCCTCATGGGACTTTGATTCTGGACTCTTGGACTCCACATGAACCAATATATGTTCTCGGTGGTCTCTGGATTGTACAACCCTTTTTTATCTGTCCCTCTCTGCACTATATGTGCATGGAGGGGGATGTTGAATAACGGAGTGGTTCTTGGTGAACCATCCTGTTTGCGGGTTTGAATGTGTGCAAAAAGCTGTGTGGTTATAGTGGTGATCGGATTACACAGAAATTGAGGGGTTGGGGAATTTGTCCCCGCTTATTAAAAAGGAAAAAAAATCAAAACACGTTTCTGTTCATGAATGGGTGGTGAGAGGAGAAATTAGCACTATTTCAACAGACTCCCCCTCCTGAACACAGCAGGGGAGAATAATTCTCTCCTCTGCATTCTCCATGGCAACGCCTTGACCAATCAGAGTGAACATGTCAACGAATCAGCAGTATAAATTGTTACTTCTTTGGAAATTTGACATTCCCACGTTTGTCCCGAGGAAAAGAGGAAAAGCTTCAAAGCATACGTCTTTTTCCAGGAATACTCAAATTAGAGAAATGTTTTTGTGTAAATGGTTCTTGAGGTATGGAATGCCCAACAACCAACAATGGCTGAAAGAGAATTCATAGTTAATTATTAAACATGACATGACAGATATTTGAAATTGAAACAGAAAATACCTGGGAATTGGACAGGGAATTGGCGCAAGTAAGAACATTTGGCTCTTCAAATGTGCCCCATCATTCCAACGGCAGATTTTCTCGTTCAAGTCCACTTTCTCGCACCCCTTAATCCACCTAGTGATCATAGATTGAACACTTTGTCTTGAATATACTCAAAGACTGAGTGTTCACAGTGTCCTGGAGTAGTGAATTCCAAAGATCCACCACGCAAAGAAATTCCTCCTCATCTCAGTCCTAAGTGGCTGGCCCCTTCTTCTGAGACAGTGGTCCCTAGTTTAAGACAACCCAGCCAGGGAGAAATATCAACCCAGTATCTTCCCTAGGAAGCCCTTGACAAAGATTGGGCGCGATTCAGCGGATTTGAGTTAAAATCTGCTGAACGGTGCGTTTAGCGGGGAGTTTCTCATTGGCTGCAGTGCCGAGTAACACCCCGCTATTCAGCACCAGTTTGCTGTTTTATTTTTGGTCTGAAGGAGTTTCTCTTCGCCTGAAGCTCGCCAGCAGGAAAGATTCCTCGCAGATTGGGGCACCATTTTATAAGTTGCCCTGATCTCCCCCCCACCTCCTATTTTTGTGACCTGCACATGAAAATCTCCACGTGAAAGATGCCGTGGTTGAGGCGTGACGTGTCTGAATCACCTGCCCTGGGGGGCATTTGATCACTTCAATGAAGGGGCGCTGCATTTAAACGGATCCGCAGCTCTTACTCTCATTCAAACCGTGAGGATGGCAGCAGGGAGATCAGTTCCCAGGTTCATGCAGGAGGCCCTCAACTTGTTCAATGCCATGGAAGAGAAGCGGCCCACAATATATCCTCAGGCTGGCAGGAGGCCCTAAAGCAAGGTGACGAACCCGCCTGGGACAGGGTGACTGCACTGGTCAGTGCCATCAGCCTGAACAAGAGGACGGGTGTGCAGTCCAGAAAAAAGATGAATGACCTACTCCGGTCAGCCATGGTAAGTGTTCCCTGTCTCCTCTCTGCACTCCACTCTTCCATCAAACCTTGGAATGCTGCCTCAATTTCACATGCCACCACTTTGCAGGATCCCAGCACCCAACATCCCACCTGCATCCTCAAACCCCCGCAGCACTCCTCACCAGAAGTCCTCCCTGCTTATGTGCAATGCCCACACTTGCCAGATGTCATTGACCACTGACCCGCCAGGCGTCCAGCTCACATTATTCCCAGTTCTGTTCCACGTATGAGGAAAGGGCCATGGACGTGCAGGGGAGGAACAGGAGCAGACCTGCACTGAGAGCGAGGTTAGCCTACGAGAGTAAAGTGAGGAGCCACTGCACCTTCATCCAGATGACTCGTCTCAAATGAGTTCTTTGCAGTCCAAACCCTTCACCAGGCCATGTAGTAAAACAATGTCCCTTGCCTTGCAGGAACATCAATCACCCATGCTGGACAGCATCTCGGAGGAGACCGCAGAGAAGGAAACAGATAAAACATCATGGTTATCATCTGCACCATCCACCATCGCAGAGACACAAACCTTAATGGGTGACCTGAGCAGGAAGGCATCTGGCTCACTACCTGGTGAGCACCAAACTGCTTTTGACGCACATCAGATGGTGGCAGGTACGCCCAAAGGAGTCAGCAGTCGGAGGTCTGCTGGATCCCAGGACTCTGCTGAGTCCCAGTCAGATGGCGAGCCTCTGGACAAGGTTATCCAAGAACTGATGCAGATGCGAGGACACGGCCGTGAGGTTCAGGAGAGGATGTCAGCAACATTCCAGTGAGTGCATAATCGATTGGAGGAGACCCAAAAGCTACAGGCACAGGAGATGATGCCGACAATGTGTGGCACCGAGGCCAACACTGCTGGAGTGGACGACTTCAGTGTCTTAAGTGGTGGTGTCCAAGGCATGGCTCCGTCTGTGACAACCATGGCTGAGGGCTGACATCATGTCCCAGTCACTGACGGACATGTACCATACGCAGGGGAATATTTCCATGGTACTCCAGAGCATGTCCCAATCGCTGTGGGACTTGTCTCAGACATGGCTGGACATTACTGAGGAACATCATCGAGGACGTCAAGACCATTCTGCAGATAACGGGGAGGTGCTAGCACTGGCAGAGCCCGATAACACAGGCCGTTGGAACTCACTCCAGCCACCCCTCCATCCCACAGTGGCCCCCAGGACCCTTCCTGTTAATGAAGGGCACTCCCTGATGCCCCGGTGCATGCAAGGTGACATGCGTGCCATCAATTATCCCCTGAACTTCGGGCATCCTGCCGATGGGGGAGAGTCCTGCAGCTCAGGCATCTTGCTGGGCTTGATCCTGCTCAAAGTTGATAAAATCTGATGTACGGGCATAAGGGCATCCGTGATCTCACAAATACATTTGTGGGATGTAGCTTGGGAAATGCCACACAAGTCTCTGCTCGAGCCCTGGAATGAACCGGTGGCATACAAGTTCAGGGCTACGGTGACTTTCACGGCAACCGGGAGGGGGAGACCTCCTCCTCCATGGGGTGCCAGCTTCACGAGGATGTAGCACTGGTGCCACACTGTCCCTTCATTGGGGCGGAGTCTCCTGCAGCACATGCTGTCCGTCACCTCCTCGGAAGACCAACGACGCCTGTACACCTTAGGCCGTCACTGGTGCCCCCTTTGGATCCCTTCTTGGACTGATGGATCTTCAGCGTGTGTATCAGCCCCCTGTACATGGGGTGCCACTTCCAACCTGTGACAATAATGATGACTTTCCAGGCATCTGGCTGCCCAGGCTGCCACCAGCACCACGAGAGCATCCTCTACAAGACTGACATCCATTTAGGTATTTGTATGGAATTGGAGAAGGAATGAGACAGATAATCAGTTAGATAATCCACCCCGGGGTCCTCAAATCCACCTCCTCCACCTTTACGTGACCTGCCTTCACTCAGAGTGCCATCCACCAAGTTGTGCTGGAGACATTCACTGTGCACTCTCAGCCCCAGACCATATCAAGAGGTCCTAGAGCCCAGACACCAGACCCCTGCCAGAAACATTAGGGGGATCATGCTCGGGTGCCCTCTCCTGATCTTCACACTCACCCTTTGATCATGAGGATATCCCCAATGCTGAAGCCCAGCTCTTGAGTAATTGATCGTTGACTGCTGCCTCTATGGTGCTGACACTTCGAGAGGTCAGGCAAACTGTTCAGGCTTCAAAGTTTGATTGAAATGTGATGCAATAATCTTCATCTGAGACATGGCGCGTGTACCCACGAGAATCCACTTGAGAATTTTTTTTAATTAAATGGTTAACAGTAAAAAAGGCTTGAAAATCAACTACATAACATTCCACATAGCACACCAACTAATAAACTACAACATCACCACTCCATATTGGTACTGTGGTGATATGCATCACTGTAAATACATAAGGGGTTAATGTAGATACACTAAGACACTGTAAATACACAAGGGGTTAATGCAAATACACTAAGACTAAATAAACACTAGAGGGAGCACCAGAGACATCATGACACACAGACATTCAACCAATAGGTCAGTAAGATAGGACATGACCAATGGGCAGTCAAGACACACACAGAGGTGACACTACCACAAGGGGGCTACCCATATATAAGGACACAGCACACATGATCTTCCTCTTTCCAGTGGAGACGCTTAGTGAGTTACAGACAGGGTTAATTGAAACACATCACACCCACCACATGGATTGTAGCAGACTGGTTAGTCAGTCTGAGTAGCTATAGCTGGATTAACAGGAGAGTCAAATCCAAGTAGGAGAATCGTTAACAGTAATAAATGTGTTAAAGCGATCTCCAAATCTGAACCTTCCTTTGTCAGAGTGTACATCAAGGAAGCAGCTTATGCTACGTCTAGAGCATAACAAAACAGGTACCAATACAAAGTCATATCAGCTCATTTTCACAAAAGAAAGCAAGCACACAGTACCACACCTCGCATGTTCCTCAACAGAAAAGGAGGAGAAACCTGAGAATGTGATATCATGTCCAGACCTTTGTCGGAGAGATGATCTGTCCATCAATGTATTACTTGTTCCACATATCAGTGCCACTCTCTGACCTGGAGCCATAGCTGTGCAAGCGCTCCCATATGGCCCGATCACACTGGAACCAAATCCTGGCATCCACATATTCCACTGACACTCAAGGCGCAGTTGAACATCCTTGACTTCCAGTGTGTTTAACCCGCGGTGATGTGCCATTTACATGCAGCACTCTCACACCAGCAACACTCACAAACCATCAGCAATTGGCGAAAGCATTTCTTCAATGGTGTCATCAGGTAGCCTATTTGGATCAATGGCGTGAACCAGGTCCCGCAGCGTCTACTTGCTGCAAACCGGATTGCCTTCTGGACTCATAGATCACCCTCAACCAGAGTTGCAGGACCCAGTAATCTTTAAAAAATTGTTTCCGACTACAGAAAAGAGAGGAAACAGCAACATCAGCCTCCAAGCATTTGCAACCACCAGCAGGATTGAGCGGCAAACACAAAGTAGCTGTAAAGTACTCTCCAGGCCAATTATTTATTAGCAATAGCCTTCAGCTATGCAGCAGCTAGATGCTGCTCACAGTCAAAGGGAATTAAAGTGACCTCCAGCACATAATCCAAGAACAAGGCTCTGTCCTGGAAGATATTGGCAGGACAGACAGGCAGGCAACGGTTCTAATTGCCCCTGCTATGGATATCCATAAAATGTAAAGATGACTTGAAGGCCTCATGGACGAAAAGCCACTCACCCCCATTCTCCTGGCCCAGGGCCGACCCTGAGACCTGGAATGCTTCAACTCCCTGACCCAGCCCAATCTGCCTGAGGGGTGTTGTTGTCCGTCCCCCCCCCCCCCCGTCCCGTCCCCCCCCCCCACCCCCATTGAACGCTGGGGCAGCAACTCCAGTGCCCTTGAGCTGCATTCCGGAAAATGGAAGTGTGTACTGACTTCCTCAGATCCCCTCAGCAGCCACTGTGCCAGCTTTTAATTCTTAAAAAGGAGTGTTAAGCAACGCCCAAGAGATTTCTCGCTGAGCAGTCGTTTTATTGCCGGGAGGCTGTTACATTCAACTTCAATCTCGTTAATAAGATAGAAATAAATGAAATTTTGGATTAATGATATGCGCGCCATATTTGGGCGGGGTCCATTGAATCATGGAATCACTACAGTGCAAAAGGAGGCCATTTGGTCCATCGAGTCTGCACTGATCCTCTGAAAGGGTACCATACCTAGGGTCAGATTCCCACCCTATCCGCTTAACCCAGTAACTCCACCTAACCTTTTGGATACTAAGGGACAATTGATCATGGTCAATCCACCCAACCTTTGGACTGTGGGAAGAAACCAGAGCACTCGGAGGAAATCCCACGCAGAGTCGGGGAGAATGTGCAAACTCCACACAGACAGTCACCCAAGGCCGTAATTGAACCCGGGTCCCTAGAGCTGTGAGGCAGCAGTACTAACCACTGTGCCACCATGTGCCGCCCCAGAACTCGCCATCAGGAGTGGGAGGGTTAGATAGCAAACTGATTCACGCCCAACGCGAATCTCGATTTTCGCCTTTTCGATCCACGCCGGGTGCAAAAAGATGGTTAAATCGTGCCCTCAATCAAGTAAAGTAAGCTCAATTTTCTTTTAACAAATCCATTCTGGTTTTCCTTAATTGAACCACATTATTCCAAGTGATGCTAAATTTGGCTGTAAATTTGGTCTTGAGTTATGAATTCTAAACGCTTTCCCGCCACCAAGGTTAACCTGTCGGTACTGGGATTAACTTTGCAATTATTCCATCCTTCCGCATGTCCATTCTATGGAAAGAGGATTGGAAGATTTTTTACCAGGGCTTCTGCAACTCCCCCTCTTACTTCCCTTGTATCCTCAACTGCACCTTTGCCAGTTCTGGTGACTGATCAATTTTAAGCACAGCAAGCTTGTCTATTACCTTCTCTGTATCAACGTTTAGACCAGCCTGTCTCTCAACTGCCTCTTCTTTTATTATGGCATTGGCTGCATCTTCTTTCTTGGGTGCCTCCTGTGGTGTTGAGCTTCAAGGTAAAGTGCTCATTCAGTACCTGTACTTAAATCCCCTATTATCTTCTTTTACTACCCTTTCACTATACCTATAGAAGGCATTTGTGTTTTATTTTGTATTGGCTTTGAGCTTTTCTCGATACTCTCTCTTTGCTTCCCTTTAACTTTTCCTGTGAACTTTCTCTATCCAGCCTGCCCCTCACATGTTCTATCAACCTTGTTTGCCACAGCCCAAGCATTCACGCTCACTCACAGCTGATTTAGACCTTATTGCATTTTGTCTTACTCTGACCCCACCTTACTATTCCTTGACCTAGTGCTATGTGTCTCATCTAATCCCTCATGCACTTTGTTCTCCTTTCGAACACTACATCCTAGTTCCCATCCCCCTGCCAAGTTATTTTCAACCCTCCCCAACAGCAGTAACCAACTGCCTCACGAGGAATTTGGTCCTGGTCTTGTTACTCATCTGGTCAACACACGTCCCACCTCCTCTAGAACTGGTCCAACATCCCAAGACGATATAGACCCCCCTCCTGCATCAGTTCACCAGCCACTCATTCGTCAGCTCCATCCTTCTACTTCATGGGCTGGTTTAGCTCACTAGAGAACTGGTTCATGATGCCGACCAGGGCCACGAGCACGGGTTCAATTCCCGTACCGGCTGAGGTTATTAATGGAGGTTCTGCCTTCTCAACCTTGACTCCCACCTGAGGTGTGGTGACCCTGCGGTTAAATGATCACTGGTCAGCTCTCCCTCTCAAAGTGGAAAGCAGCTTATGGTCATCTGGGACTATGGGGACGGTACCCTTTTAGTTCTATTCTCAATAGCACATGGTACCAGATTTAATCTGGGGATGTCTACCTTTGAGGTTTTACTCTTTAGTTTCCTTGTCCACGCCCAAAAATCTGGCTGCAGCACGTCATCCTTCTTTCTGCCTCTGTTATTGCTACCAATATATCATAGCTGCTTCAGCTGGACCGGTAGATCAAGCCAGTGGGAAGGACTGGAAGGTCCCATCCTATTGCTGTTTTTTTTCTGTGTCAGTTTGCCAAGCATGCGAATCCTATTGTGGCTGCTAACTTTCGCAAGAGGGCCATATGAATTCACAGCACTGAGATATTTTGAGATATTCTCTGTGCCGCACCCCCCCTCCTCCCCGCCAGTGACGCACTCAAATTCACGCCCAGCGAGGACGTGGACCTGATTAACATTAATTTGAATTCATTTTAATATTCATAATTGGCTTAACGGCAATGTTTCCAGGGCCGTTAGATGTTTCCCCTCGCCAACGTGATGTAACCCTGGCAGGAGTCACTCCTGGTTTCGAAAAATGGAAAACAGCCATGATGCCTATGCCAAGGGCCCGGAGGTGAGTATATCCCCTGGATGGTGAAGGACATTGTCGGGCAGTGGTGTGGCACAGCACCCGGACGCACAGGCACTGCCAGCTCAGCATTGACAGGGGGCAATGCCAAGGACGGGGCCAGAGGAAATGCCTGGGGGCAGAGGGTGGGGTCAGGGGCAGGGTAATTGGGCGGTGGGGTTCCCATTATGTGGGCAGGAGGAGGCGATGATTGCGGGGGTGGAAATGTTTCCCCATGCCAACAATGATAGTGGTGGTGGCGGGTGGAGGTGGGGGCAGTTTGGTTGCCCCGAGGTCTGTGTAGTGTTGGTGGGGTTGATTGAACGTTGAATGGTGGGGTGGAGGTTGCCCTTCTGTCTTCTAGGGTTGGGGTTCTGCCCGTTGTCTGCTGGGGTCCTGATGCCCGTGGGGTATTCGACTTTAAGATCAGGGCGCCCTTGTAAAACAACCCCCTGTTCTCTGTGGAGCCAGGCTTGCCGACTCCATCAGGCCCCACTCCGCTACAGTGACCATGCAAAACATGTCCCCTGTCTTTTTTTTGACAAAGTGTCAGAAGATCTGGAGTGAAAATGTGCCTGGGTTTCCTGGGGGAAGCATGTCGGTTTTCAGTCAGAACCTGACACTTTGCAATTTTTGTGGGAACATTCCAACCTACATCTTCATTTTCTGAGGTGAAATCCTTTCTCCACACTGTCTGTATCCCGAACGTTGTTATCAGAGCTACTGCACCAGCTCTCCTTTCTCATTATCCCCGTATCTTCTAAAAGTGAAAAATCCTTAAATATTTAGCGACTGCAGCCCAGCTGGCATGCTGACAATTACTGAAGCATCCTGGTGACATGTGCTTGGAACCTTAACGTTTAGATATTTTATAAAAAAGAAGCCATGAGGTGGAGATGCCGGCATTGGACTGGGGTGGGCACAGTAGGAAGTCTTAAAACACCAGGTTGAAGTCCAACGGATTTGTTTTGAATCATGAGCTTTCGGAGTGCAGATGAAGGAGCTGCGCTCCGAAAGCAAGTGATTCGAAACAAATCTGTTGGACTTTAACCTGGTGTTGTTAGACTTCTTACGATAAAAAAAGAGTACATTATCGAGTACATCGAACTGACATTCCAGTTTTAATGCCAAATAGAAGGTCATAGGCAAGGCTGACCAGTTCCAAACTTTCAACGACTATTGTTCCGTCTTTACTGCTAACTTGCTCTAAAGGTCATTGAACACCATAAGAGAGCAAAAGGATTGCAAGCCGAGGAAATTTTCAGTTGACTAAGTAACAGATGAGTAAATAATATCAAGTGGAGGTTCCCTGGAGCAAGTGATAATTGCTGTTTTTATTGTCCATACAACTAAAATATAACAGCAGTAACCCTTGAGACAGTTTAGCACTATTGCTTTCCCGGAAGTTGGTCTTTATAATTTAAATGAATTGAACAGCGTACAATTTTATTTTACAATATGAAGCTGCACTTTACAATATTTCATTGATCTGACTGGGTTACATTCCATTCTCTAGTTCCTATAGAAACAGTCATCAAATGGACGCTCACACTGAAACATGTAATCAATTAGCTAAAATATTCAAGACATTATTCCAAGAAATGACAAAAAATATCATAATCGAGAATGAAATAGAGGGGAAAGATATGTATGTATTTCTTTTTCTGGCTTCCTATTCTTCAGAGAATAACAGAGAACAATAACCTTTCATACTCAGTGCTACATAATTTAATACAACTAATGTTCCATGAAATCGCTTCTTCTAAAACACTCACTGAATTAACCTGGAACATTGAAACACTGATAAATAGCATTAACCAAGGGGAGTAGGGAACTTAGTTATCCATAAGACCACCTTAATTGCTGAGAGGCAGTTATCTGGCAGTCACCTGAGGCCTGTTAAGGGGCACAAAGGTACACATTGTATTCTTCTCTTAGAAGTTTTAGTGTGAGTCATCCTAAAGTCCGTATAAAAGACAGACAGAAAGCGCAATTAGTAAGCGTTGCGCTGGTCAAGGAGACACAGCCTGAGTGAGTGAGACACAGACAGAGTGAGAATTTGAAACTTGGTAATTTGGTGCAGTGAGGTAATTCGGTGAAAAGTGGGAGAAGGTGCTTTTTCCCTACTGTTTTGTTCTCTCTCTTTCTTCGGGCCTAATTTCAGGAGCCGTTCAGAGGAGGAGGAGCAGTCTCTGTGAGTATAAAAACCTAACGGTAACTTCCTGTTTTCCAGTTTTTTTCCAAAAGTCAGAGGGAAGCTATGATCTGATTGGTTGATAGCAAATCTGCCCCAAATTTAAAAAAAACACACAGTTAAACTCGTAAACTTAAATTAAACTAATTAATTAATTAGAGATGGCTGGTCAGGTGATGTGCTTGAGCTGCTTGATGTGGGAGCTGGCAGATCCCATTGCAAGATGCAGCGACCACATCTGCAGTAAGTGTTGGCTGCTCGAAGAGCTCCGGCTCAGCGTTGATGAGCTGGAGTCTGAGCTTCAAACACTGAGGCACATCCGGGAGGGGGAGACTTACCTGGACACTGTGTTTCAGGAGGCAGTCACACCTGTCAGAGTAAGTAGTTTAAATCCTGCCAGTGGCCAGGGACAGCAGGGTGTGACTGCAAGTCAGGCAGGTAAAGGGAACCAGCAGTCAGGAACTCAGGAGCCTCAGCCCTTGACCCTGTCCAACAGGTATGAGGCACTTGCTCCCTGTGTGGATGGCGAACAGGGCTGCAGGAAGGATGAGTCAGCTGACCAAGGCACCATGGTTCAGCAGGCCATTCAAGGGGAGGGAGTAAATAGGCAAGTTGTCGTTGTGGGGGATTCTATTATCAGGGGGATAGATAGTATCCTTTGTGAGCAGGATAAAGAGTCCCGCATGGTATGTTGCCTACCAGCTAGGGCGCGGGACATCTCTGACCAGCTTGAAAGGATACTGGAGAGGGAGGGAGAGGATCCAGTTGTTGTGGTCCATGTCGGTACCAACAACATAGGCAAGTCTAGAAAAGAGGACCTGTTTAGAGATTATAAAGAGCTAGGATTCAAATTTAAAAACAGGTCCTCAAGGGTCATAATCTCCGGATTACTGCCCGAGCCACGTGCAAATTGGCATAGGGAGGCAAGAATAAGGGAAGTTAACACGTGGCTGAAAGAGTGTGTGGGAAAGAGGGGTTCCTTTTCATGGGACACTGGCATCAATTTTGGGACGGGGGGACCTATACCGTTGGGATGGTCTCCACCTGAACCGAGCTGGGACCAGTGTTCTGGTGAAAAGAGTAAATAGGGTGGTCAATAGGACTTTAAACTAAAGATTGGGGGGGAAGGGAAAGTCAGGGAACCAAGAGGTGAAGTAATCAGTGGGAAGCGTAGCTGCTTTGGAATACAAAAAAGCACGAAAAGACAGAACTCAGGAGAGGTTATGATAGTCCCCATCCCACAAAATATGACACAGTGTATGGAAAGGCTCAGTAAACCAAGGTCCATCACACTAAGAAAACAAAAAGGGACGGTCAATAGAGAATTAAAGGTGCCATATTTAAATGCGCACAGTGTACGGAACAAGGTAGATGAGCTTGTGGCCCAGATTGTGACTGGCAAGTATGATGTGGTAAGTATCACAGAGACGTGATTGCAGGGGGTTCAGGACTGGCATTTAAACATCCAGGGATTCACAACCTATCGAAAAAACAGAGAGGTGGGCAGAGGGGGCAAGGTTGCCTTGTTAATTAGGAATGAAATTAAATCAATAGCACTAAACGACATAGGGTCAGATGATGTGGAGTCTGTGTGGGTAGAGTTGAGGAACCACAAAGGCAAAAAAACATAATAGGAGATATGTACAGGCCTCCTATCAGTGGTCAGGACCAGGGGCACAAAATGTACCACAAAATAGAAAGTGCATGTCAGAAAGGCAAGGTCACAGTGATCATGCGGGACTTCAATATGCAGGTGGACTGGGTAAATAATGTTGCCAGTGGACCCAAGGAAAGGGAATTCATTGAATGTTTACAGGAGGGCTGTTGGAACAGCTTGTGATGGAGCCCACAAGGGAACAGGCCATTCTGGACTTAGTGTTATGTAATGAGCCAGACGTGATTAAAGATCTTAAAGTAAGGGAACACTTAGGAGGCAGTGATCATAATATGGTAGAATTCAATCTCCAATTTGAAAGAAAGAAGGTAGAATCAGATGTAAAGGTGTTACAGTTAAATAAAGGTAACTACAGGAGCATGAGGGAGGAACTGACGAAAATCGACTGGGAGCAGAGCCTCGTGGGAAAGACAGTAGAACAGCAATGGCAGGGGTTTCTGGGAGTAATTGAGGACACAGTGCAGAGGTTCATCCCAATGAAAAGAAAGGTTATCAGAGGGGGATTAGGCAGCCATGGCTGACAAAGGAAGTTAGGGAATGCATCATAGCAAAAGAGAAAGCCTGTAATGTGGCAAAGAGTAGTGGGAAGTCAGAAGATTGGGAAGGCTACAAAAACAAACAGAGGATAACAAAGAGAGAAATAAGGAAAGAGAGGATCAAATATGAAGGTAGGCTAGCCAGTAACATTAGGAATGATAGTAAAAGTTTCTTTAAATACATTAAAAACAAACGGGAGGCAAAAGTAGACATTGGGCCGCTTCAAAATGACGCTGGTAATCTAGTGATGGGAAACAAGGAAATAGCTGAGGAACTAATTATGTACTTTGCGTCAGTCTTCACAGTAGAAGACATGGGTAATATCCCAACAATTCCGGAGAGTCAGGGGGCAGAGTTGAATATGGTAGCCATCACAAAGGGGGCAGAGTTGAATATGGTAGCCATCACAAAGGAGAAAGTGCTAGAGAAACTAAGAGGTCTAAAAATTGATAAATCTCCGGGCCCAGATGGGCTACATCCTAGAGTTCTAAAGGAGATAGCTGAAGAAATAGCGGAGGCGTTAGTTATGATCTTTCAAAAGTCACTGGAGTCAAGGAAAGTCCCAGAGGATTGGAAAATCGCTGTTGTAACCCCCCTGTTCAAGAAGGGAACAAGGAAAAAGATGGAAAATTATAGGCCAATTAGCCTAACCTCGGTTGTTGGCAAGATTCTAGAATCCATTGTTAAGGATGAGATTTCTAAATTCTTGGAAGTGCAGGGTCGGATTAGGACAAGTCAGCATGGATTTAGTAAGACGAGGTCGTGCCTGACAAACCTGTTAGAGTTCTTTGAAGAGATAACAAATAGGTTAGACCAAGGAGAGCCAATGGATGTTATCTATCTTGACTTCCAAAAGGCCTTTGATAAGGTGCCTCACGGGAGACTGCTGAGTAAAATAAGGGCCCATGGTTTTCGAGGCTTGGTACGAATATGGATTGATGATTGGCTGTCAGGCAGACAGCAGAGAGTTGGGATAAAAGGTTCTTTTTCGGAATGGCAACCGGTGACGAGTGGTGACCCGCAGGGTTCAGTGTTGGGGCCACAGCTGTTCTCTTTATATATTAACGATCTAGATGACGGGACTGGGGGCATTCTGGCTAAGTTTGCCGATGATACAAAGATAGGTGGAGGGGCAGGTAGTATGGAGGAGGTGAGGAGGCTGCAGAAAGATTTAGACAGTTTAGGAGAGTGGTCCAAGAAATGGCTGATGAAATTCAACGTGGGCAAGTGCGAGGTCTTGCACTTTGGAAAAAACAATAGAGGCATGGACTATTTTCTAAACAGTGACAAAATTCATAATGCTGAAGAGCAAAGGGACTTGGGAGTCCTAGTCCAGGATTCTCTAAAGGTAAACCTGCAGGTTGAGTCCGTAATTAAGAAAGCAAATGCAATGTTGTCATTCATCTCAAGAGGCTTGGAATATAAAAGCAGGGATGTACTTCTGAAGCTTTATAAAGCATTAGTTAGGCCCCATTTAGAATACTGTGAGCAATTTTGGGCCCCACACCTCAGGAAGGACATACTGGCACTGGAGCGGGTCCAGCGGAGATTCACACGGATGATCCCAGGAATGGTAGGCCTAACATACGATGAACGTCTGAGGATCCTGGGATTATATTCATTGGAGTTTAGGAGGTTGAGGGGAGATCTAATAGAAACTTACAAGACAATGAATGGCTTAGATAGGGTGGATGTAGGGAAGTTGTTTCCATTAGCAGGGGATATTAGGACCCGGGGGCACAGCCTTAGAATAAAAGGGAGTCACTTTAGAACAGAGATGAGGAGAAATTTCTTGAGCCAGAGAGTGGTGGGTCTGTGGAATTCATTGCCACAGAGGGAGGTGGAGGCCGGGATGTTGAGTGTCTTTAAGACAGAAGTTGATAAATTCTTGATTTCTCGAGGAATTAAAGGCTATGGAGAGAGAGCGGGTAAATGGAGTTGAAATCAGCCATGATTGAATGGTGGAGTGGACTCGATGGGCCGAATGACCTTACTTCCGCTCCTATGTCTTAAGGTCTTATGGTCTTAAGAAGTGATTTCTGAAACTGTGGACTTTACCTCAGTCTGATTTTTGGAAGGGGAAGGTGTGGGGTTCCCTTATTCACCAGGGATAATCATGGGCACAGTGCTCTCAGCATGATCCTGGATGTCGGGCTGAATGAAAGTCCTCCTTACTAGTGCTGAATTGAAAAAACATATTTCAGATTAATTTAGAGTGCACATAGACTGAAATTGCCCAGATTGTTACAAATATCTGACTGAGAGAGTATTGACTGTAAGCAAAATGAGTCAGTGTGAATGGGTAGTCCACAAATGTTTGTGCCCGAATGCATCTTCACTCACAAAGCTGGTTCTGCACTAGGTACTAACTCCGAGTGTCCCGCAGTAACACTTGGCCAGAGCACCTCCTCAAAATGCATCAAGATTCTTCGGGATGGATGAAACAGCTGCAAGTCATTGAAGCTACTGGGTCAAAGTCTGCTCTGCATTTAACATTGTGCACTGGCATCGTAGAACTGATTTTAGATATTTTAAAAGTGAAATGTGTCTCTCTTGATTGCTGCACCCTATTAAATACAGTGGAGGAATTGGAAGAGCGATAGGAAGAAAAGAGAATAAGAGTGCAAGGTACACCATTGGAGTCGCCATCCCATTTGCAGGTCACTGTGCACAACATCTTTTCGTGTCCCTTAGACTGCTTTGGAGGAGCGGTTCGGTGAGGTACATTTTTCCCTGAGGCAGGTGATTAAGAAGACCATCCGAATGCTGAAGAGCCACTTCAGATCTTTGGACAGCTCAGGAAGTGCTCAAATACTCACAAGAGAGATTGCTGAGGAAGGTTGCCATGCGCTGTGCCCTGCAAAACAGTGCCATGGTGGAAGGCCTTAAGCTTGATGCAAAGATGCCAATTGAAGGAGATGACTCTGGACTGTGGGACCAAAGGAGCTGATCTATCCACAGGGGGCCTCACTTTGAAAGGACACGGAATTCAGAGTGCAACACATAGAGGTGAATTTTACAGTTTAGTCAGTGAGCTTAAGAACATCGAGGTTCATTAAATCCAATGGGCTGCCTGCCTGCCACCTACCTACCTGCCCCAGACCCCACCACAATTAGAACAATGGCGTGAGTGGCACCTGATGACCTGCACACTGGTGGACAATTGAGGTAATTAATTGGACTAATAATTCCCACTTAAGCGCTGCATCTCACTGCTGCTGGGCAATAACTGGGGTTAAGAGATGCCCGTGACAACATGGCATCTGGTGAGGCCTCCATTTACTTCCCCACATCCTGCTCTAACTCTACAATGTCTCTGTTCCAAAGTGCTCCTGGACTCTGATTGGCTTCCTGAAGGGTGGAAATCCCACCCTCAACCGACAAATTGCCATTAAATGACTACGGGGTAGCTGGTGTGTCCCTCTGCAGGAAACCACTGACTTTTTAGCCAGGGGTGGGGAGGAGGGAGGGGGGAGTGGGAATCTGGGGCGTCATTCTCCGACCCCCCGCCGGGTCGGAGAATGGCCGTTGGCCGCCGTGAATCCCGCCCCCGCACCCGCCGAAGTCTCCGGTACCGGAGACTTGGGCGGGGGCGGGAATCGGGCCGCACCGGTTGGCGGGACCCCCCGCTGGATTCTCCGGCCCGGATGGGCCGAAGTCCCGCCAAGAAATTGCCTGTCCCGCTGGCGTAAATTAAAGTAGGTATTTACCGGCGGGACAAGGCGGCGTGGGCGGGCCCCGGGGTCCTGGGGAGGGCGCGGGGCGATCTGACCCCGGGGGGTGCCCCCACGGTGGCCTGGCCCGCGATCGGGGCCCACCGATCCGCGGGCGGGCCTGTGCCATGGAGGCACTCTTTCCCTTCCGCCTCCGCCACGGCCTCCACCATGGCGGAGGCAGAAGTGACTCTCCCCACTGCGCATGCGTGGGAAACTGTCAGCGGTCGCTGACGCTCCCGCGCATGCGCCGCCCCGAATGTCATTCCCGCGCCAGCTGGCGGGGCAACAAATGCCATTTCCGCCAGCTGGCGGGGCGGAAATCCCTCCGGCGTCGGCCTAGCCCCTCAATGTCGGGGCTCGGCCGCCAAAGATGCGGAGCATTCCGCACCTTTGAGGCGGCGTGATGCCCGTCTGATTGGCGCCGTTTTGGGCGCCAGTCGGCGGACATCGCACTGTTGGCGGAGAATTTCGCCCCTGGTGTCTCATATAATTCTGCCCATGTTTAGGGCGTTCGTCCCATGGGAACCACAGCAGGGGTTGCAAACCAAAAAATGGAGAGACACAGCTTTAATTCAATGACATTGTCATTTATTACAAGATATTTTTTTCTTAAAATTAACTGCAAATTTCTAAAAGAAAAAATACACTTTGAAAATATTTCAAATTTACTTTGAACTTTCAGTAAATCATTGATATAACACTGAGAAAAACATTTTAATATCAGTTTTATTAAAACTATAAGCTATCTTCAAAATTGTAATGCCGATTTATAATATGTAATGTTTAAGAAACAAATAGAGTTTGGAAACTGTGCCAATCTGAGTTTATGCCATGTAACCAAAGTGGGGCAGCAGCCCAGCAGGTTCCTTACATTATTCTAATGGGAGGATGAGATTGCAGATGTTTGGGACCTCAATTCCCCCAGACTGTGGCCTTTCCCAGGCATTGTACACATGCTTGTCCGACTAAAAATAAAAGCTGAGAGAAAGTAATCCTCGGTGCTCCAAATTAGTGACTTGACTGCATCCTTCGGGATATTGGCCTGGGGGCCGTTGATCAGATGGTTCTGCTGGAGACTCATACATGGTGTTCACAGCAGTCAAATAAGAAAGAACAGTGCGGTGAGTGACTTCCATTCCCTATTCTGCACAATTAATTTAATGTCTAGCCACAATGCTTTGCCATCCTGGGCATGAATGATGTGATACAGAGTTTGGCTGCTGCTATCGTCCACGCCCTCTTCATTACTGAGCAGGAGGATTGGGATATCTGGGATGTAATTAGTTAATTTGTCCTTGATTTAATTTATTCTGGAAAAGCCTGCAGGTCTTCATCACTAAGGTGACTTTTCAGACATCAAATCGTCTCTACTGATTCATAACTTGGATGATTTCTTGTCCCTTTTTGTCGCAAGAGAGCAGGACTTTTTTTATTTTGTCGTGGGATGTGACAAAACCAGAATTCATAATCTAATTGGCTTTAAGGAGGTAGTGGTGAGCTTGCATTCTTGAATTATTACAGTCCCTGTGATATAGGTAAACAGGCAGCGTTGTTCGGTAAGGAGATCCCAAATTTTGATCTTGTAACCATGAAGAAAGGGGGATGTATTTCCAAGTCAGGGTGGTGTTGGACTTGGAGGGGAATTTGTAGGTGGTAGTATTCTCATGTACCTGTTATCCTTGCTCATTTGGCAGCTGAGTTTGCTGGTTAGGAAGGTGGTGTTGAAAGTCCCTGGGCGATTTTCTCAATGCATTGTGCAGATTAAACTAAATAGCGAGGGTTCAATTCTAGGGGAAACTAGAAAACCCAATTTAAACGAGGAGGTAAGAATAAAGGTTAACAATGTGGTGGATGGTGCCAGAAGATAAAAGTGAGGGACAGAACAGGTGAATGTCTTTATGCACCAAGGAATTATAGAACAGGAGGGAAATCTAACATTAAAACAAATTAAAAAGCTTTGTTTCTAAATGCAAATAGCATTCGTAACAAACTTAATGAGCGACCGGCGCAAATAGAAACAGACGGTTATGACTAAACATACAACATACAGTACAGGAGGCCATTCGGCCCATCAAGTCTGCACCAACCCACTTAAGCCCTCACTTCCACCCGATCCCTGTAACCCAATAATCCCTCCTAACCTTTTTTGGTCACTAAGGGCAATTTATCATGGCCAATCCACCTAACCTGCACGTCTTTGGACTGTGGGAGAAAACCGGAGCACCCGAAGGAAACCCACGCAGACAGGTGAAGAACGTGCAGACTCTGCACAGACAGTGACCCAGCAGGGAATTGAACCTTGAACCCTGGCGCTGTGAAGCCACAGTGCCAGCCACGTGTGCTACCATGCTGCCCAAAGCCCATGGTGTTAAGGCTTTGCACCCTGGCATGGATAGAGGATTGGCTGACGGACAGAAAGCAGAGAGTGGGGATAAAGGGGTCTTTTTCAGGATGGCAGCTGGTAACTAGTGGTGTGCTTCAGAGGTCTGTGCTGGGACCACTACTTTTCACGATATACATTAATGACCTGGAAGAAGGTACTGAAGGAACTGTTGCTAAATTTGCATGTGATACAAAGAACTGTAGAGGGACAGGTAGTATTGAGGAAGCAAGGGGGCTGCAGAAGAATTTGGATCAGCTAGGAGAGTGGGCAATGAAGTGGCAAATGAAATACAATGTGGAAAAGTGTGAGGAAGGAGGAATTTAGGCACAGACTATTTTCTAAATGGGGAAATGCTTAGGAAATCAGAAGCACAAAGGGACTTGGGAGTCCTTGTTCACAATTCTCTTAAGGTTAATGTGCAGGTTCAGTCGACAGTTAAGAAGGCAAATGTAATGTTAGCATTCATGTCAAGCAGGCTAGAATACAAGATCAGGGATGTACTTCTGAGACTGTATAAGGCTCTGGTCAGACCCCATTTGGAGTATTGTGAGCAGTTTTGGGCCCATTATCTAAGGAAGGATGCGCTGGCCTTGGAAAGGGTCCAGAGGCGGTTCACAAGAATGATCCCTGGAATGAAGAACTTGTCGTATGAGAAATGTTTGAGGAATTTGGGTCTGTACTCTTTGGAGTTTAGAAGGATGAGAGGGGACTTTATTGAAACTTGCAAGATACTGCGAGGCCTGGATAGAGAGGACATGGAGAGGATGTTTCTACTTGTAGGAAAAACTAGAACCAGAGGATACCATCTCAGACTAAAGGGACGATCCTTTAAAACAGAGATGAGGAGGAATTTCTTCAGCCAGAGAGTGGTGAATCTGTGGAACTCTTTGCCGCAGAAGGCTGTGGTGACCAAATCACTGAGTGTCTTTAAGACAGAGATAGATAGGTTCTTGATTAATAAGAGGATCAGGGGTTATGGGGAGAAGGCAGGAGAATGGGATGAGAAAATATCAGCCATGATTGAATGGCGGAGCAGACTCGATGGGCCGAGTGGCCTAATTCTGCTCCTATGTCTTATGGTCTTATGGTGGGGTTACGGAAACGTGGTTACAGAGATACCCGGTCTGGGAATTGAATATCCAAGGGTATGCAGAGGGTGAAAGAAAAATGAGGTGGGGTAGTCCTGCTGGTGAGGAGAGGGATCAGTGCTATAATGAGAAATGACAAAAGCACTGGAGATCAAGTTGTCGAATCATTCTAGGTCAAAATAAGAAATAACCAAGGGAAGAAGTCCTTGGTAGGAGTAATCAATTGGTTCCCAAACAGTTGTTCTGCAGTGGGACACAGTATAAACCAGGAAATACTGGGGGCTGTCAAGAAAGGTATGGCAATAATAATGGGTGATTTCAATATGCACATAGACTGGAGGAATCAAATTGGCAAGGGTAGCCTGGAGGCAGAGTTCATTGAATATATTAGAGATTGTTTCCTGGAACAGTATGTTGGGGAGCCAACCATGGAGGAGGCTACTCTCGATTTGGTATTCTGTAATGAGGAGCGTTTAATTAATAACCTCATAGTTAAGGGTCCACTCGGGAGTAGTGACTATAGTGTGGTTGAGTTCAAGATTAGTTTAGGGGCGAGAAAGTGGAGCCCCACATGAGTGTTCTGGAATTAAACAAAGAAAATTAAATAGGCTTGAGGACAGACTTGGCCCATATAGGCTGAGCAGGAGGGCTAGAAGGTAGGACAGCTGATGGGCAGTGGCAGTTGTTTAAGGAGATACTCAATTTCTTACAACTAAAATATATCCCAGTGTGGAAGAAAGATGAGAAGAGGGGTAAAAAATATCCATGGCTAAACAAGGAGGTCAAGGACATTAAAAAGACAAAAACTAAGTTTTATCATATAGCAAAGGCCAATGACAGGCTGGAAGATTGGGAAACTTTCAAACATAAACAAAGGGATACTAAAAATGTAATAAAAAGAGCAAAGGTAAATTACATTAAAAAACTAGCATAGAATATCAAAAAGGATAGCAAAAGCTTCTACAAGTATATAAAATGGAAGAGAGTAGTTAGGGTGAATGTTGACCCCTTGGAAGATGAAACTGGTGAGTTAATAGTGGGGGACACAGAAATGGCAGAGATGCTAAAGTCTGGCCTACATGTGAGTCCAGATCCATAGCATTGTGTTGACTTTTAAATGTACTGGGGATGGGCAATCAATGCTTTCCCAGCCAGTGACGTCCACATCCCACAAACGAATAAGGAAAAATTGTAACAAAGGGTTATGATGTGTCTGAATTACAAATGAGTAGGTTGTATCTAAAATTTGGGTTATAAGATAAGTGGGGACCTGGCTTTTCAGATGTTGAATTTCAAATGGAAGATCCGAAGTGAACCTTTACAACATGCAAAGGATTGATAGGTAAAGGTATATTAAATTATATTTACCAAAAGTAGGGGCAATAGGAAAACACAAAATATTTTTATATTTGCAGAAGTTGGATTCAAAGAGTTGTCTGAGGATGATAGAAACTGAGATGAAAGGGAATATATATATTTAAGGAAAGATGTTCAGCTGAATTGTGGTATCTGTGTGGAAACATTTCCTGAAGATTCGGGCCATGATCTTCCGGACCTTCCCACCAGCAGGACCTTCCACTGAATGCAATCCCCCACGGTGGGTTCCCCGGCAGGCGAGCAATACAAATGACCATTGACTTCGGCAGGACTGGAGGATGCAACCAGCAGCCAATGGCGAGCCTACTCGACCACCAGAAAATCTTCTGTACCGGCTGGAAAATCCCAGGTCTGTGTTTAACAGAACACAGGGCAGCACGGTAGCACAGTGGGTAGCACTGTTACTTCACAGCTCCAGGGTGCCAGGTTCGATTCCCTGCTGGGTCACTGTCTGTGAGGGGTCTGCACGTTCCCCCCGTGTCTGCGTGGGTTTTCTCTGGGTGCTTCGGTTTCCTCCCACAAGTCCTGAAAGGTGTGCTGTTAGGTCATTTGGACATTCTGAATTCTTCTTCTGTATAACCAAACAGGCGCTGGAATATGGCGACGAGGGGCTTTTCACAGTAACTTCATTTCAGTGTTAATTTAAACCAACTTGTGACAATAAAGATTATTATTATTATAGAAAGACTTAAAAGTCTTAGCTTTCTGAAAGTAGTTTGTTTTTGAACTGTACCTTCTATTTGAGTTTCCACATCTAAGTGGAAGTGTTTGAGGAATTGTGTGGTATGCCTTTTTATTAATGTGACAATAGTACTCTGCTTTGGGTAATATTACTAGATTTTTATAGTCAGAATCTATCAGGAAGTTGTTGCCAAGAAGGTAACATGTATATTTTTGACCAATTAGTTTTTTGGTGGTTGTTATGAAAGAACATTCTGTAAGAATGTTGTAATTGTGTAACTTTAATCTTATGATCTTAAGTTTTGTCTCCTTTTTAATAGACATTTTAATTTTTTTAACATTTCAAAAGGTGTTACTGGAGTTCCATGCTTTTAGGGTCAGTAGCTCTTTGTCCTTGTTTTCAAAATACAATATAGAAGTTTATGATCAGTGAGACAGGCTTCCCTCTGGGGTCTGGCGTGCTTAGCAAAAGCATCTACTCTGGTTGTAGCACCTACTTCCATTCTCCTGCCTTAATCCCTGCATATTCTATATTTTCAAATGACAGTCCTACTCTGTTTTGAATGCTTCAGTTGAACTGAAGATGATTGGGTCTTGGATGCTATCCTGAGGAACATCTGTAGCAATATCCTGAACCTGAGATGATTGGCGTCCAATGCAGGACTCCATGAAGTGCAGTTTTCTTTCTGATTCCCATTGAATTTAATTTTACCGGGGATGCTTGAGGCTACACTTGGTCAAATGCTGCCTTGCTCTCAGGGGAAGTCACTCTAATCTCACCTTTGGAATTTAGCTCCTTTGCCCATATTTAGACCAAGGCTGTAGGAAAGGTTGGTAGAATCCAAGCTGAGCATCAACAAGCGGGTTATTGGTAAGTAAATATTGCAACACTGTCAGCAGCACCTTTCATCACTTTGCTAATCATTGAAAAAAGACTCATAACATGGGAATTGGCCAGATTGAATTTGTCTTGCATTTTGTGGACAGGACCTACTTGAGCAATTTTCCACGGCGATGGTTAGATGCCAGTGTTGAAGTAGCAATGGGTAGCTTGAACAAAGTCTTGGCAAGTTCTGGAGTAGAAATCTTCAGCACTACACCTGGGATGGTGTCAGGACACATAGCCTTTGACGTATTAATTTCAACCATTTCATGATAATCACGTGGGGTGAATGGAATTAGCTGAATGCTGGCGGCTGTGATTTTTGGGACCACAAAAAGAGGCCGCGATGGACAATCCATGCCACATGTCTGGCTGAGGATGGTTGAAAATGCTTCAGCCATGCATTTTGCAATCACATGCTGGACCTCCCAATCATTTAGGATGGGGATATTCCTGCCGCCCCTCTGGTTAATTGTTTAATTGTCCTTCATCATTCGCGGCAGGACTGCAGAAATTTAGCTGATATGTTGGGTGTGGAGCTGCATAGCTGTATCTATACCATGCTGCTTCCATTTTCTTTAGTGCCCAGTGTTGTAACTTCATGAGGTTGGCACCTCATTTTTAGGCTTGTCTGGTTCTACTTCTAGCATGTTCTTTAATAGTTCTCACAGAATTAGTGTTGTTTCCTATCTTGATGGTTTTTTTAGTGCATCTTCACACCCACTGTTTTTTTTACCCTTTGCGGAATAATGGGGGTAAGTTGTGGAAAGATTCATAGAAACAGCATAGAAATTACAGTGCAGAAGGAGGTCATTCCACCCATTGAGTCGGCACTGGCCCTGGGAAAGAGCACCCTACTTAAGCACACACCACCACCCTATCCCCGTAACCCAGTACACCCACCTACTCTTTTGGACACTAAGGGCAATTTAGTGTGGTGAATCCACCTCACCTACACATCTTTGGACTGTGGAAGGAAACCGGAACACCCGGAGGAAACCACACAGACAAGGGGAGAAAGCTCGAATTGAACCCTGGAACTGTGAGGCAGCCGTGCTAACCACTGTGCCACCGTGGCGTCCCATTCCTGAGCTGATTGTCAGCCCGTTGAACAGCATTCAATTGCTCCTCCCATGACCAACACATCCTGGTGTTGGACTCGAACCCGGAGCTTCTGCTCCAGACGTAATCACCAAAATTGATGGCCTCATTTTGCTTCCATCATGAAAGTCTGCCATCTGTTATTAGAGGAACATTTGAGGAAATTGAGAATCTTTACAGAACGGTTAAAATTAATTGCTTTGGTATTAGAAGACAGAGAGATGCCTGCCGCTCACCTTGCATTCTCCAGGCTTACTTGTAGGGAGATATTTATAGCAAAAGCCTTGGTTCTATGCCAATTATGTTTGCATGATGCTGGATAATTATGCGGCCTCGCACCAATTTTACATATTCTGATTAGATTGGCTGGAAATTCTGGTGTGTTTTAAGGTTCAGATAATACCATGGGACTCCCAGAGTGTGTCCCTGAAGGAAATTCTAGTCGTACACATGTATTCAGGACTTTACAGATTGTTAAGGATATGTTGTATAAGGTACAATGTATGCACACTGCTGTCTATGTACTTCCATTGTGCTGAGGTTGCAGAGGTATAAATGATGTATTTTCAATTTGCCAGGCATCTAGGACTTTAGGCATAAGGGCGCTCACCCCAATTTTTCAAATTAGCACTTTAAAACTTTTGCTGTCATGTTCTTCAGTTACATTAGGGTTTTTTTTTTGCTTGGCACTAAACCTCTACAATGTGCTCTGCACCTTTGTGCATTGAACTCAATCTTCTTGTCTTTTTTCCAATTCTTTTTGGAGGTTTTAATGTATTTTCTGTGGTTTGATGGCATTCAATAAATAGTTTAAATAAACAATAAAATGCACTGCCAACTCATGGGATTGTGGCCATGAGTCTCTAAAGGTCTGCAAAATAATAATCGTAATATAGTGCCTGCCTTGGTACCATGAATCACGTATTTTGGGTTTAAATGCATTATTTACTACTCCGGTTAAATGGGCTGTAAGTGCTTACGGATACTTAAATGCCCTTTTGCTACCTTATGATAAATGGACATACTCTAAGAAGATTAAACTTGGAGATTAACAAGTTCTTATAGCTTTGACATTTGCCAAGTTAACTGATCTCTATCATGAATGTTTAATCTTCTACGTGTGCATTTCAAAACAACAGTTACTGGTAGATTTTGGTCTCTTAGAACAACCCAGGTGCTTCGGACTTCGGAACAGGAGGACATAATTTGGCCCTTTTGAGCCTCTTCCACTATGCAATAAGATCATGGGGCGGGTTTCTTCGGAAACTGGCGGGGTGGGCAACTCCGCCGTGAAGGAGTGGCATGAACCACTCTGGCGTCGGGTCGCCCCAAAGGTGCGGAATCCTCCGCACCTTCAGGGGCCAGGCCGGCGCCGGAGTGGTTTGCGCTGCGCCGGGGCGGAAGCCATGCCAACTGGCGCCGAAGGGCCTCTGCCGGCTGTCGCGAGTTGGCACATGCATGGGAGCACCAGCGTGTGCTGGCGTCATCCCAGCGCATGCGCAGGGAGAGTTCATCTCCACATCGGCCATCGCGAACCGGTACACCAGCCAGCGCGGAGAAAAAGAGTGCCCCCATGACACAGGCCCGCCTGCAAATCGGTGGGCTCCGATCGCGGGCCAGGCCACCATGGGGCACTCCCCCGGGGCCAGATTCCTCGGCGCCCCCCCCCGAGGACCCTGGAGGCCGTCCGCGGAGCCAGGTCCCGCCGGTAAGTACCTGTCGTAACATACCCCAGCAGGACCCGCCGAAAACGGGCGGCCACTCGGCTCATCGTAGGCCGGAGAATCGCCATGGGGGCCGCCGGCGCGGCGCGCCCCCACCAAAGCCCCGGTGCTGGAGAATTCGGAAGCCGGCGGGGGCGGGATTCATGCCACCCCCCCCGGCGATTCTCCGACCCGGCGGGGAGTCGGAGAATACCGCCCCTGGTCCCAGTTCCATTTTTTTGTCTGCCACGCCAGCCCCCTCACATAACCCTTGATTCCCTTGTCTAGCAAAAATGTATCTAACTCATCCTTGAATACATTTAAAGATCTGACCTGCTGTACCATTTTGGGAAGAGAAGGTGACACTCTAATGACCCCGTGGGAGAAGAAAATCCTCCTCATCTCTTTTTCAAATGGGAGACTTCCTATTGTTAAACTATGCGACCGCACCCCTCTCCCCCCCCCCCCCCCCCCTCCCTGCCTTCCCCCGGAGTTCTCTAGTTTCTACCACAAGAGGAAATATCTCCCCAGTATCCACCTGATCCAGTCCCCTCAAGATCATCGTTCCACAAGGTCACCTCTTATTCTTCTAAACTCAAATGGGTAAAGGCCTGATCTATTCAACTTTCTTCGTACGATAAGCACTACCACCTTGGAATGAATCTTCTTTGAACGGCTTCCAAAGCAATGATACATATAATCATCAGGAGACCTGAGAAAGAAGGTTCACTCCAGTTTATTATAAACTGAAAGGTGAAGACAACTGCTGCCGCATACAATAGGGTTCCCAGATGGGGTCTCACGAGAGTGTCGGTCCCGGTTTGGGTCAGTATTTAAACAACTAAATAGGCAGCACGGTGCTGAGGACCCAGGTTTGATCCTGGCCCCGGGTTACTGTCTGTGTGGAGTTTGAACATTCTCCCCATGTCTGCGTGGGTCTCACTCCCACAACTCAAAGATGTGCAGGGTAGGTGGATTGGCCACGCTAAACTGCCCCTTAATCGGGAAAAAATAATTGAGTACTCTAAATTTAAAAGGAAGGACACCAAAACAAGTCCCAGCTAGGCGGCCCTCCGCCCACTAGCAGGGAAGACCCATGGGGACATCTATTAGTGTGTCCCCATGGGCCTCGTGAGGGTTAGCGCAATATATTTATTTCATATAAGGAGAACAAAAATGTACAAAGTACTCCAGCGTCTCACCAGGGCCTGTAGTCGTGAATATTAGAATACTCCATTGGTCCAGCTCTCTTTCCATTTAATCCCTGATTCAGGTTTCCGACTTATTATTTTCAGAGCATCCTTTCTCTTAATGGTTTGTGTAGTGTGAACGATGAATGGAATAGCTATGTTAATGAGTGATGTGTACCACAATGTATCATTGGCATCAGCAGTTGTGTGCTAGACCCGCAGGAAAGAGGATTGAACACTGGGTCTCAGAAAGACATGCCAACTCTGAAACCTCTACCTTGCAAAGTCTTAAGAAAGCAGTTTAAAGCAAATTGGATTGAATTGGTTTATTGGCATGTGTACCGAGGTACAGTGAAAAGTATTGTTCTGCATGCAGCTCAAACAGATCATTCCGTACATGAAAAGAAAATAAATAATAGGGCAAACATCAAATACATCTTGTAAATATATAGACACAGGCATCAGGTGAAGCATACAGGAGTGTAGTGCTACTCGATAGAGAATATGTGTGAAGAGATCAGATCAGTCCAGAAGTCCATCAGTCCATGAGTGGGTCATTTAGGAGTATAATAATAGTGAGAAAGAAGTTGTTTTTGAATCTGTTAGTGCATGTTCTCAGACTTTTGCATCTCCTGCCCGATGGAAGAAGTTCGAAGAGTGAGTAAGCTGGTGGGAGGGGTCTTTGATTATGTTGCCCATTTTCCCCAGACAGCAGGAAGTGCAGATGGAGTCAATGGATGGGAGGCCAGTGTGTGTGATGAACTGGCTAGTGTTCATGACTCTCTGTAGTTCCTTCCGGTCTTGGGCCGAGCAGTTGCCATATCATGCTGTGATGCAGCCAGATAGGATGCTTTCTGTGGTGCACCTGTAGAAATTGGTAAGAGTCAATGCAAACATGCCAAATTTCTCTAGTTTTCTGAGGAAGTAAAGGCGCTGTTGTGCTTTCTCGGTTGTAGCGTCGACGTGGGTGGACCAGGACAGATTTTTGGTGATGTGCACCCCTAGGAATTGGAACCTTGGCCCCGTTGATGCAGACAGGGTGTGTGCAGTGCTTTGTTTTCTGAAGTCAATGACCAGCTCTTTAGTTTTGCTGACATTGAGGAGAGATTGTTGTCATTTGTAAGGTTTTCGGGCAATTCGGCCCTTTTTGGACTGCCCAAGAATAAAACTCAGAGACTGTAAACTGACTTTTCAGCCAAGAGAACGTAACCAGTTTTCCCAGCAGGCTTGGTCCGCTGAGCTGAGTAGGGACATAAGTATTTACAAACCCCCCCCCCTAGGAGCTACAAGGAAGAAGGAGCCAGACAACGAGATAAGATCACAACACAGACAAAGGGGCACGGGAATACACAGGGGGCCTGCCTGCAAGCAGGACAATGGGATGGTCATAGCCCCATGCAAATGTAAATGACCTGGCCTCCACCAGAGCAGAATCCAATTAACACCCCATCAAAATAGCGAGGTGAGAATAGCAGCCATCTCCGGAGCAGCTGGAAGACACTGAAATTCTTCACAAGAGAGCTTAACCTCGTTATCCTAAAAAACAGACTGTCTGGGCTCAGTACATTGCGCTGGAAAAGCCCCTTGAAGATAAGCGGTAGAAAAAACCAAGTTGGAGGCGGACCTGGGGGAGGTACTCCAATCTTGACAGAAGCTACCGGCAGGAACTCACTGGGAGAAGGGGGCGGAGTCAGCGCCAAATTCAAATCGCGGACGGTAGAAAAAACCAAGCTGGAGGCGGACCTGGGGGAGGTACTCCAATCTTGACAGAAGCCACCGGCAGGAACTCACTGGAAGGAGGGGGCGGAGTCGGCGCCAAATTCAAATCGCGCAGGTCTGCCTAGCTGGAAGGAGCGGACCTGCGAGGAATACCCGGAAACAAACAGCTCTGACCGGCTCAAAGGGGGCGGGACCAGCGGGAACTTTAAACTTGGACTGATACAACGCAAAGGAGGAGGAAAACCCGGAAGTCGACAGCTCTGACCGGCCCAAAGGGGGCGGGACCAGCGGGAACTTTAAACCTTACCTTTTCAATGCAAAAGGGGCTGGCCGAACACAGGACAAAGCCAGGTAAAACAATATAAAAGGGGCTGTGTTTTCGATTGAGGGTCTCTTCGTTCTTGGCTCGACCTCTGCACCCCTGACTTGACCTCTGCAGCCTGTGACCGTAAGTACCCTGCAGCAGCTTGCGAAACTCCCTTGACTTTAATAGTGGTTGAGGCTTTGGGGAAGGGAACTTGTTTTGTGTCTTGTGCTATTGCTAAAACTGTGTAATCATAAGAATTTTCGTTGTGTCCGTTATAGTGCTTTTTGAATAGACTTAGTTTGTGTTAGAGTTTAAGATTTTATTATATTTTCTTCTGTTGATGATTTTGACCTGGGTTTTGCAATAAACCTTGATTTGCTGATAATTGGAGTCGTTTAAATTCTTCAATCTTTCACCAGCGATCTCTGACCAAGTCATTGTTAAAATACTCCTCACCTTAATTCCGGGTTCAAGAATCAAGGGTCATCTTGAGCGATTCACTCAGGACAGACTGCTGGTTAGGGAATAAACAGCAGTGTCCTATTCTCTCTCTTGGGAAAGCTACTCTAGCGAAGTAGGAACCGGGTGGGTGTTGCACCACCGGCAAGAGAGAGAATCACCTGGGTATTGGTAGGGGTCTGTAGATCTGTGTGATATAAGCCTCAGGCTGCCGGTTAGGGATAAACGGCAGGCTTGATTCAGTGCTCTCTTCAGAGGAAGTGTCCCAGTGCGGCATCCCCTGGCCTCTGAAGTTTCAGTGCCAGCTGGAGAGAGACACACACACAGATATTCAAACCCCAGATATCGGCCCAGTAGTGGAGTAGCAGAGATGGCACCCTCTACAATGGCGACCGCGGCAGGACCCCGGTGGTTTGGAGTATGTGACTTGGCAGAGGGGGTGAGGGAACGAAGTAAAATGGAGGAGAGAATCTCCTCGTATTTGTGGCAAAAGGTCAACCTCACCAAACCTTGGGTCTCAGAATTAATCAATGCGGAGCAACCGGTAATGGCAGCTGCTGCATGGACAGAAAGTAAGGCGCACAAAAAGCACTTGGAGAAGGCAGTTTGGCTGGTTTGCCTGTCCGAGCAGGTAGCCAAAACAGAGCAAAGGGTCGCAGAGTTAGAGCAGGAGTTGAGAGAAGTGAGGGCCAGCGCAGGGGACAGCGCTAGCGCAGCGGACCGACTGCGGGAGGAAATGGCAGAAATGAAACAGGAAAGCGAGTCTAACCGGTGTGAGAAGGACTATCTCCACTGCCAGATAGTGGAGGGTAAAGAAAAGGAACGGAGGCTCCAGGAACTCCATGCTCGGAGTACAGAGCAGTGTAGGAAGCTGGAGGGGAAGTTCCGGGACATCCAGGCAGCGTACCGGGTGGCTCGCGAGGAAGTGGGGGACTGTGCCCATGGGCCGTGCCAGGCACGAATAACGGAGTTGGAGGAGACCTTGTCCAGGTTCAGGGGACAGATACACCTGGTAGGTCCAGGGGGGTTCCCTAGGGGCAAGGTGCTCCTCGCAGCGGATGATTCCCCAAAGGCCAAGGGGAATAGACCGCCTCCTGAGGCACCGGGATTGCGTCCGGGCCGGCAGGGGGGGATCGGACTGCACGTTCAGGGGCAAGTCCAAGGGGGGTCGGCAGGGTACCCCCAGCTGGCGGCGTGTCCGCCTGGTTTCGTATGTGGGTCCCCATGGGATGGGGACAGACCGCTGCCTGGGATGCCGGTGATGGGGCCGGGTCAGCAGGTAGGGTTTGTACCGCCCGGTCAGGGGCAGGTCCAAGGGGGGTCAGTGGTGTATCCCCAGATAGCGGCGTCTCCTATATGGGTAGTTAGCCCGGGGACAGGGGGGCTACCCAACGGGGCAGGAGAGCTGGACAGTGGGGAGGAGGAGCAGGAACCCCAGGTAGGGCGGATGTGCCCTGTCAGACAAAGAAGGTATGGTCCCCCGGCGGGGCTGGCGAATAGGGGACCGGTTGAGGGCGACATTATCATTCCTCATGGGGCATCCGCGCTCAGGGGGATGGTGGCCCACGTTCCCAGGCTAACTCCAAAAGGGGATCCGTCGCTTCATTTTATGGAGGTGGAACAGGCGGCCAGCATCAATGACTGCGACGAAGGGGAGCAAATAAGGATGCTCCTGATGACCCTAGATGCACAGCTATGCAGGATAGTGACCTCTGGGAATGGGGGAAGACCTGACACATGGGCGGCAGCACAGACTGCTGTTCTGGAGGCGATGGGCTTGAATCTGGGGAGCCCGTTCATGAGGGTGGGGGAAACCAAGCAGCAACCAGGGGAATCTCCCACCATGTTCGCAGACAGACTGTGGACTGTCTATATGGAGGCATGCGGGGTTCCCGCGGATAGACGGAATTTAGATGAGAGAACAGCCCACTGGCTGAAGACCCTCGTAGCTAACTGTCTCCCTCACGTTAGGGCAAAGGCCGAACACTGGTTCGACCCGCAGAGTCCGGACCTTAATGAGGCAGAGGTCCTTAGAAAACTCACCCTTGCATATCGTAATGGGGAGAGGGGTGAGGACAAGCCCCTTAAGGGTAGGGTGCATGAAATCGCGCCAGCAGCCCCTAAGAGAGAGTGGAAGCATGAGGGCACCCGGACCTCCGACGAGAAACCGGTATGCTACGGGTGTGGGAAGGCCGGGCATTTCAAGAGGGAATGTAAAAACCCTAGCAAGCAGGAGAGGGCTCCCGCAGTAGAGAGTCAGACCCCGGCGGCAGGAGCAGCTGCCCCGGAAACCTTCGAGGTAAAGAAACTTTTAGCCTTTTTGCAGAGCCTAGCAGCTGGGTCGGGACAGGTGGCAATGGCAACGGGCCAGGGCCTGCCCGCACCCACACCACAAGAACCCGTATGACTACCCAGGGAGCAGCCTCAGGAAAAAGGGAGCGCAGGGGTAGTTCTAGCCCCAGACCCTGGTCCGGTGCAGGTGCAGGGTCCCATTCTGGAGGCTGCCTCAGCGGCTATTTGCAGTTTAAATCCCTTAAGGTGGGACCCATGCGAACGCCACATCAGTCAATTTAAATTGTTCCACCCCATAAGGGCAAGAAAGAGCAAGGTGGGGGGAAGACTGGGGGTGGTAGTGGAGAAACCCCCCGTAGAATTAACGACGGTGGGGGAGGTCCCTGACTCCACGGTCACACAACCGGTGACAAGGTGCTGTCCCGAAGGGGCAGTCCCAAAGAAACCGACCGTGCTGCAAGCACCCAGCCCAGGGACAGTAACGATTCCCAAGCCCTTACCTGTGGGTCAGGTGGCCTGCCTTAGTATAGAGGCTAAGGAGGCGGAGGAAGTGGAAGTATCACCTTGGGCTTGGGAACCAGTCAGGGGACGAAGGAGCAATCGGGTCTCCAAGCCCCCTCTAAGATGGTCCCCATCACAGCTCCCTAGAACCCGGTCCCGCAGTAAGGGGGCCCGAGTAGAAGGGAACGCTGAGGGATCCCCGAACCCTGTTGGGGAAGGAGAGGCAAGGGGCAGCCCGAACCCCCGGGAGGGGACGGTCTGGCCCGAGCCGTTGGACCAAACAGGTGAACTGCCCCAGTTTAGCGGGGCACAGTTTTAATTTGGCCACCCGGAGACGGGTGGCATTGTATATAGCATTCCCCCCCTGTTAGTTCTAATTAGTGTGTAGTTGTGTGTGAAGTATTTAGGATCGTGGGAACACAGAAGCGCCTGGTGCAATGGTAAAATGATGAAGCACCAGGCACTAGGACCCTGGTGCAGCCGGGCTGTAAACACAGAATCACAGACAGGCTGCGGCAACTTCAAAGCGGGAGCTGCTGCTGCCGCCGGATAGCAGCAGGCACTAGGACCCTGGGGAGCCGGTCTGTAAACACAGAATCACAGACAGGCTGCGGCAACTTCAAAGCGGGAGCTGCTGCTGCCGCTGGATAGAACCCATGCACTTTAAGGTAGGTAGTTCTGTGGAGGCAAGGATGTGTTTTGTTTTTTACAGATGGGGCACCCGACGATGTGGAGTTTGATGATCTTGGCGATGGTGGGACCAGAGGCGAGACAGAAGAGTCCTTCGACTGACCGGGTTAGGGTGACTGAGGGCAGGCGGGTGTGTTTAACCTGTGAGGGGGACGTTCCTTTGGGGAGATGGTGGTGGCCCAGGAAGCTGAGGCTGGACATGAGGGATCGGTCCTCGGACTGGGAACGCCTGGACACCAACACCTACCGGACCATCACGGGGTCACCGGGTAGGATCACCGTTTGCTGGGATAAGTGGTGGGCTTCTGACCAGGGCATTTATTTGTGTTTATGGAGATCTACCAAGGCATGTCCACAAGGGGCATTAATCACTTTTGTAAGGTGGTGGCAGAACCCAGGGAACGGGATAAATTGACCGCAGTGGGGAGGGATGTGTAACGCCCAGGGAAGGGATGACTGTAAAAGCTACCGAACTGCTGGTTCAGGTAAAGCGACCCCTGCCCACAGCCCAACCGATCGACCCTCACAACTGTCCGATCACCACCAGGGGGGGCCTGAGAATGGTTTAGTGTTTGCCCCCACAAAGAAAATGTTGTACAGGGGGTACATTATGCTGTCGCCTCAGTTGGACTAAACCTCTCAGCTGCAGGTATCGACGACGGAGGAAAAATGAAGAGCCTTCAACGGGAAGAAGCGAAGTGCAGCCAAGAAAGGAGGATCCTTGGTGAAATAAAGAGATGCAATTGTAAATAGTTGTATGGATTCGCGGGTTTCAGTTACTTGATTGTGATATATGTACAGGGACCCTTACGTTTGGGGTTCCGGTGAAATGTGTATATGTTACTGTGTGTTTGAATTAAGTATGGTCTTGTCTTTCCCTTTCATTGAAATCAGGGGTAGCCTAGATTAAGGGAACTGTCTTGGGACTTGTAGTTTCGCATGTTGTTGGGGGGGGGGGGCCTACGGTCCACAAAAAAGGAAATGATTGCCCTTCACCTGTGTCGATACGGTCCAAGCAGGTAGGGACGTATCGAAGGGACATCTGTAAGGTTTTCGGGCAATTCGGCCCTTTTTGGACTGCCCAAGAATAAAACTCAGAGACTGTAAACTGACTTTTCAGCCAAGAGAACGTAACCAGTTTTCCCAGCAGGCTTGGTCCGCTGAGCTGAGTAGGGACATAAGTATTTACAAACCCCCCCCCTAGGAGCTACAAGGAAGAAGGAGCCAGACAACGAGATAAGATCACAACACAGACAAAGGGGCACGGGAATACACAGGGGGCCTGCCTGCAAGCAGGACAATGGGATGGTCATAGCCCCATGCAAATGTAAATGACCTGGCCTCCACCAGAGCAGAATCCAATTAACACCCCATCAACATAGCGAGGTGAGAATAGCAGCCATCTCCGGAGCAGCTGGAAGACACTGAAATTCTTCACAAGAGAGCTTAACCTCGTTATCCTAAAAAACAGACTGTCTGGGCTCAGTACATTGCGCTGGAAAAGCCCCTTGAAGATAAGCGGTAGAAAAAACCAAGTTGGAGGCGGACCTGGGGAGGTACTCCAATCTTGACAGAAGCTACCGCCAGGAACTCACTGGGAGAAGGGGGCGGAGTCAGCACCAAATTCAAATCGCGGACGGTAGAAAAAACCAAGCTGGAGGCGGACCTGGGGGAGGTACTCCAATCTTGACAGAAGCCACCGGCAGGAACTCACTGGAAGGAGGGGGCGGAGTCGGCGCCAAATTCAAATCGCGCAGGTCTGCCTAGCTGGAAGGAGCGGACCTGCGAGGAATACCCGGAAACAAACAGCTCTGACCGGCTCAAAGGGGGCGGGACCAGCGGGAACTTTAAACTTGGACTGATACAACGCAAAGGAGGAGGAAAACCCGGAAGTCGACAGCTCTGACCGGCCCAAAGGGGGTGGGACCAGCGGGAACTTTAAACCTTACCTTTTCAATGCAAAAGGGGCTGGCCGAACACAGGACAAAGCCAGGTAAAACAATATAAAAGGGGCTGTGTTTTCGATTGAGGGTCTCTTCGTTCTTGGCTCGACCTCTGCACCCCTGACTTGACCTCTGCAGCCTGTGACCGTAAGTACCCTGCAGCAGCTTGCGAAACTCCCTTGACTTTAATAGTGGTTGAGGCTTTGGGGAAGGGAACTTGTTTTGTGTCTTGTGCTATTGCTAAAACTGTGTAATCATAAGAATTTTCGTTGTGTCCGTTATAGTGCTTTTTGAATAGACTTAGTTTGTGTTAGAGTTTAAGATTTTATTATATTTTCTTCTGTTGATGATTTTGACCTGGGTTTTGCAATAAACCTTGATTTGCTGATAATTGGAGTCGTTTAAATTCTTCAATCTTTCACCAGCGATCTCTGACCAAGTCATTGTTAAAATATTCCTCACCTTAATTCCGGGTTCAAGAATCAAGGGTCATCTTGAGCGATTCACTCAGGACAGACTGCTGGTTAGGGAATAAACAGCAGTGTCCTATTCTCTCTCTTGGGAAAGCTACTCTAGCGAAGTAGGAACCGGGTGGGTGTTGCACCACCGGCAAGAGAGAGAATCACCTGGGTATTGGTAGGGGTCTGTAGATCTGTGTGATATAAGCCTCAGGCTGCCGGTTAGGGATAAACGGCAGGCTTGATTCAGTGCTCTCTTCAGAGGAAGTGTCCCAGTGCGGCATCCCCTGGCCTCTGAAGTTTCAGTGCCAGCTGGAGAGAGACACACACAGATATTCAAACCCCAGATATCGGCCCAGTAGTGGAGTAGCAGAGATGGCACCCTCTACACATTACACCACTCCACTAGGTTCTCTATCTCCCTCCTGTATTCTGACTCATCGTTGTTTGAGTTCCGACCCACTACAGTCGTGTCATCAGGGAACTTGTAGAATAACAGATTAAGAATGCAGTCTCTCTAGATATGATAAGTCACACACACCAAAAGACAGCAACCATGCCACCAGTACACAAAATATGATAGGAGCGGCAGCACCACTAGTCTAAAGAAGCATTGGTTCCATTGATGGAATGTCACAATAGCCTGGGCTAGTGTGCAGTCAATTCCAGCCCCAATTGACCCGGGGATGCAACACTGGGTGAAATTAAAGTTACTTAAGTATCCAATGTCTTTAGTTTCATCCTCATTAAGTCTGGCCACCAGGTTTGTAAATTTTAACCGAAATAAACTTTAGTATTCAATAGTTCTCAGTATTAAATAGGCAAGAATACGACTGGCTAACTACGATCTAATTCCCAATCCTCCTTTCTAAATCACCCGACTTTATACACATGCACCCACCCACACATACAGACAACATAGAGGGAAATGGTAGTGGGGAGGGAAGAAAATTATACAAAAAAAATATGATGACCTTTGACTTCAGATGGATATCTTCCAGTTGGTTTATTTCTCTATTTTAGGCCTTTAGTTTGATATTATCATTTCCTTCAGTTTATAATGGTCTCCACTGTAGACTTACAAAGACAGCAGGCAACCAGCAGCTGACAGAGAGAGAGGAAGAAAACACAGTTTCTTACTTTAAAGGATTCATATCTTTGGCTGGGTTCTCTCCAAAGACCAGCTTGACAGGAACCAATCGCTGTCTGTTGCCAGGCAGAATATTGTCCCTAACCAACCCATTGGCCGCCAGCCAACCAATCGAACCAAATCCTCCTAATCTGCTCGGTGCCAGAAACTCTGGGATTTTCTTTCCCAAATACAAAACTTGAGGACACAGTGTTCCAGCTGTCAAGCTATTTGAAACTTTGAATTCTATACTTCCTCTGCTCGAAGTAAATGTATATCTCAATTAACAATCCCCGGACCAAAAAATCAATCAAGATAAAATAAAATAAATGGAAACGAAGGGAAATCAAAAGGACTCTAACATGCCTACCCACTTAGAGGAATGAAACATCATTGTAAGGGTGTTTCATCGCCAGGTTTGTAAAACAAATCACAAAACATACATCTATTGGTCTTCCCATCCCATTATTCAAGCTCCCCAGTTGTTATAGTTATTCTTAAAACCAGCATTTAAATCTATGGTAATGCATCCGCAGTAAGATTGCCCCTCTGGGGAACATGTGCAATTTTAACATCGAAAGGTTGCAGCATAAACTCCAATGGAACTGTAGTGATATTCAGATATCAATATACATGATCAATGTATGTAAATGTAGTCGTCATTTTAACACAAGATGGCTCACAGTCAGATACTATAAGAAATGGTTTCCCGCCTTTTCTAAGTCAGATGATGCAGATGATGATCTGATTCAGAACAGTGAACAAGCAAGACATAGAATAGCTAGAGTGAGAGAAGTTAGAACTAGTTTGTTGTAATAGTGTATAGTTATATAGTTATCTGTATTGTACTTTAATTCCTTATTGTTAGTTTAGTATTGAGTAAAAGGACTCACGGTTTATTATTTTATTACTCATTAAATAGTTCATCTTTCAACAAGAAGACGATTGGTCATTTTATCATCCTGGTGGATTCAAGGGTAATATGTATATTTTAGATAAGTTATCATATAAAATATAACAAGAACAATCTTGCATTCCAAGTTTTAAATTATTCTACAAACGCAAGCGGATTATGGTCAGTATTGGCTAGGCTTTGTTAATTATCATGTCGGACATAAATGCTGAAGGACTGGGAGCAATGCTAAGATTTCCTTCTCAATGGTGGAGTACTTTCTTTAGCACAGACATTCATTTTTAAAAAAAGATTCCACCTGCCTCTGTATTCCTGCCTCATCAGTCTGCGATAACACTGCTCCTACCCCCAGGTCGCTGGCATCCATGGCCATTTTTTAAAGTTTGGAAAAATCAGAGGTGGCCAGCGCTAGTTTGCTTACCAATATGACCCTCAATTTCTCAAATGCTGTTTGGCATTGTGCAGACCATGTCATCTTTGCTTGTTTCTGTGGGTTCAGTCATTTTGGATGCTGTTTAATCGGGGTGAAGAGACCTACGTCTACGTTATGTTCAGTTAATTGACTGCACCCTGGTGTGTCCCAAATCTTCTTGTGATTTTGCAGGATCCATCTAGGATCTAGCTTTCATTGCCCTACTTCTCAGTATGCAAACTCGGTCTCTATCTGTTCGAGTATTACCACATTTATTAGTCGTACCACCGGAGGGTCACTCTGTGAACTGTTGATCTCTTCCCCTCCCTCACTCTTAACATCTCTGTCCTCTTCCATGATTTCTACTACCTGACATATTTGTCCCTTCCTATCTTCTTTCCTACGATGATATTTTTTCAACATATTTCTGTGGGCATAATCGGTCGTTCCTCATACCGTCTGGAGTATCTATTAGGTAAGTCACCCTACACATCCTCCGAACAATCTTATAGGAGCCACTGAATTTCAGTTTCAGAGCTTCACCCTGCAAAGGCAACAGTATCAGTACCTCATCTACAGCATGGAATGGACTGGGACAGGCATGTTTGTCTGCCCACATTTTCATTCTTGCTGCCGAAACCTTTAAATGTGCTTGGACAACCTGACAAGGTCTTGTGAGTCTTTCCAGAAATGTGGACACAGAATCCAACATTGAGGATTCATCTTTTTGATTTAGGAAGTTTGAGCAACTTCTCCAGATCTGCAGAGGGTCGGGTAATGTTGAGGAAGCAGGGAATCTACAGAAGGACGTGGACAGCCTCCGTGAGTGGGCAAAGAAGTGGCAGATAGAATACAATGTGGAAAAGTATGAGGTAATGCATTTTAGTCAGAAGAATAGAGGCATAGACTATTTTCGAAATAGGAAAAGGCTTCAGACATCAGAAGCACAAAGGGATGTAGGAGTCATAGTTCAGGATTCTCTTCAGGTTACCATGCAGGTTCTTATAAAGTTAATATGGTCACACATCAGTGGAACACCTTTTGGTTTGTGGTAGAGCAGCTTGTTATCTGCAGGTGCTCGTAAGGGGGCATGCATCCTGTTGATCACTCCCTGGATCCGGGGCATCCTGTCGATGGCGGCGAACCATGCCGCCTGGGCTTCCTGGTGGGCTCAGTACACATTGAAGTGTATGTCTTGAGCCGCCTGGTAATCTAGGGCCTCTGTGATAGCACGGATGCACTTGTGCACCGAGGTCTGTGAGATCCTGCACAGGTCCCCAATCGGCACCTGGAAGGACCCCATGGCGTAAAGATTCAGGGCAACTGTCACCTTGACAGCCACCGGGAGCTGGTATATTCCTCCATACCCCCGCGGTGCCAGGGGTGCCATCATCTGGCAGATATGTCGCATTGTATCTCTGATCAGCCGGAGTCTTTGACGGTGTTATGGGCGAGGTGTTTTCAGATCCCCAAAATGTATCATGGAGTTCAACCAACCCATCTCTTTAATGGATTGTTGCCTTTGTAGCACACGGCTTGTTCCCCAGGTGTGATATTACAATTATGGACACGTGGTTTTTAAAATAAAACAATGTTTATTCCATGAACTCAAATTAACCTATTAAATAAACATTTGATCTCTTAACACCCCTTACTTCAAAGATAACCCCGAAAATAATACAACACTAAATAATCCCTCAAAATGTCCTACAAACCTTCAAAACAGGTCACAGAATATATATATTTTCTGTTGGATGGCAGAGATATATCAGCTTGATTGACTTCAGCTCCAGCGCCTTGCTTTTCTTCCTGCAGCTCTCTGGAAACACACAGACACACCCGAAACTGCTCTCTCAAACTGGCTTTCTCCCTTCAAGCAGCTCACAGCAAACCAGAACTTCTCAAGCTGCTGTCTCAAACTGGCTTTCTCCTTTTAAGCAGCTCACAGCAAAACCAGCCAGGCTCTTTTCAGCTACTCTCAGCAAAACTGAAACCAAAAGCAGAAGTGAGCTCAGCTCCCCCCAACCTCTGACATCACTTCAGTAATATGATCATCTCCATTCCTTAAAGGTACATTGCTTCAACATCCATTTCTTAAAGGTACTCTCACATAACAACGGCATGCCTAGTCCGGCAGCTCCTTGAATGACAGGCACTGCCGGTTTCCACGAGGCTATATGCGGCGCCTCCTTGGCACCTCCTCCTCCTCAGCCTGTTGGGTGGCTGATTCTCCAACCTTGGTGGCTGTCCCTCTGTGGCATGCTCCGCTGCTGCCCATTCCGCTGCTGCAGCTTCCTCCTCCTCCTCGAGCAGCACCCGCTGTACAGTCATAACGCATCCCCCAGGATTGCGGTGACCAGCAGGAACACCACCATTGCTGGTTGAATTCCAATATTTCTCATTTGCAGGGGGTGAAAGGCCGACAAGTTAGCTTGGTGCATATCACCCTGACCAACCAGGTCCACGGGGTACATGGTGGCCCCGGTTGGCACTGCGCGCTCTGCCCCCACATGTCCCTCCCCCCCCCCCTCCCCCTCCCTTCCCCGCTTTCTGGTCCATTGGCGGCAGCACCATGGGGACCTCTGGCTATGGCGTCCGTCCCTGATGCCAGGGGTGCCATCAGCTGGCGCTGCCCTCACTAGGGGTATGCACCCTCTCCCCCACAGTAGCACCATCAGGGAGGGGCGCAAGGGCTGTGGCTCAACTCCCCCTTTTAAACTCGCCCCACTTTACATACACACACACACACACACACATAAAGGCACAACACAGACATCGTGACGGAAAGGAAATAAGCACAAAAAATAAAAGATAAGGCGTGCGATTCTCCGACCCCCCACCGGGTCGGGGAATCACCGTGGGCCGTCGTGAATCCCGCCCCCGCCGCCCGCCGAATTCTCCGAAAGGAGCAAGGTCGGCGGGGCGTCAATTGCGCCGCACGCCTCGGAGAATGGCACGGGTGGGCGCGAGGCAATGGATTTCGGGGCTGCCGATATTCTCCCGTCCGGGTGGGCCGAAGTCCCGCCGACGTGATCACGGGTCACCTTGGCGTAAATCAAACCACCTTTAAATCGGCGTCAACCAGTGCTCATGGTTGACGCCGACCAGCGTGGAGGTGGGTGACGGCCTGGGGGGTTTGCGCTGGGGAGGTGATGGCGTGGCCGCAGTCTGTGTGTGTGGGGGAGAGGTGTGTGTAGGGTTGTGTGTGTATGTGTGTCCGGGGAGGGGGGTGTTAGAGTGGGGTGGGCTCCGGGGGAGTGCCGGGAGGGGGGGTGAGTGCCGGGGACGGGAGGATGACTGCCGGGGACGGGGATGGGAGGGGGTGCGTGCCGGGGAGGGGGACGGGGAGGTGCGGGACGGGGAGGGGGACGGTGGGGGGGGGGGGGGTGCTTGCCGGGGATGGGGACGGGGAGGTGCATGCCGGGGATGGGGACGGGGAGGTGCGTGCCGGGGATGGGGACGGGGATGTGCGTGCCGGGGATGGGGACGGGGGGGTGCGTGTCGGTGATGGAGACGGGGAGGTGCGTGCCAGGGATCGGGACGGGGAGGTGCGTGCCGGGGAGGGGGACGGGGAGGTGCGTGCCGGGGAGGGGGATGGGGGGGGGGGTCCATGCCGGGGAGTGGGGGTGCGAGGGTAAGTGAGTTTGTCCACCCGGCCAGGTGCCAGCCTCCAACAGTCGCGCCCATGCGGTCCATGCCACCTGGCTGGGGAGGAGGGGGTATGGGCAATGATGACATGTCGTCCCCCGCAGGTCGTCATGTTTTCCGGTCAGCCAGCGATGTTGGCCGCCGTGGCGGCAACCGCTAATGTGCATGTTGCCCTGGATGAGTAGGAGGAGGTGGAGCGTGCCAGAGAGGCGGCGCAGGCTGCCGCAGAGGGGCAGGTGGCAGCCAGCCAGGCTGGAGGGACATCCGCCCGACAGGACGAGGAGAGGGAGGAGGACGCCGCGGCCCCACGGCAACGGAGGCACCCGAGAACGCTACGTGTGTACCGGCCCCGGCTGTCGTACCAGGACCTCACGGACTGGGAATGCAGGAGGAGACTCCGGATGAGCCGGGAAACCGTGGCACACATCTGCCACCTGCTGGCACACCTGTCACCGCGTGGCACTGGCGGGGGACACCCTCTCCCCGTGTCCGTCAAGGTTACGGTTGCCCTGAACGTTTATGCAACGGGGTCATTCCAGGCGCCAGGTGGGGACCTGTCTGGCATATGGCAGGCATCGGTGCACCGGTGCATACGGGCAGTGACAGACGCCCTATATGCCATTGCGCACCACTACATCCGCTTCCCTGTGGACCGGGCCAGCCAAGATGCCCGGGCCGTGGGCTTCTCTGCCATGGCCGGGGTCCCCATGGTCCAGGGCGCGATTGATGGGATGCATGTCGCCGTGCGGCCACCTGCAGATAACAGGGCCGTGTTCACCAATAGGAAGGGGATCTATTCGATGAACATACAGTTGGTCTGCGACCACCGCATGAGGATCCTGCACGTCTGCGCCCGTTACCCGGGCAGTGTACACGACTCATACGTGTTGTCGCAGTCATACATGCTCGGCATGTACGGGGGACGCCATCCCCGGCTGAGGGCTGGTTGCTGGGCGACAGGGGCTACCCATTGCGATCATGGCTGATGATGCCTATACGGAGGCTACGCAATGAGGCGGAGAACCGCTACAATGATGCCCATGTAGCGACAAGGGGAGTGATGGATAGGTGCATTGGCATGCTGAAGATGCGTTTCAGGTGCCTGGACCTCTCTGGTCAGTACCGGTCAGATAGGGTCGGCCGCATCATTGTGGTGTGCTGCGTCCTGCACAACATAGCCCAGCAGAGGGGCGATGTGCCGCAGGCAGAGGACGGCGGAGTGGAGGAGCAGCAGGAAGAGGCGCAGTCCCCCCCAGATGAGGGGGATGGAGGCAATGGTCAGGGCAGACGGGCTAGACATGGGCGGGTGGCTGTCCACCGTCACCGGCTGGGCCAGCGGGCATGGGAGATGCTGATAGACGCCCGCTTCACTGACTAGGTGGGCGTGGGAATCGGATAGTATGGCCACAGACCGCACACCATGGCAACACCCGACCACCCACATCCCCCCACCCATCCACCCACCCAGCACCCTCACCCCCTTCCCCAACCCCACCCACCCCACCTGCATGCACACCACCCCCCCATTGCCGATCCACCTGCGGCACAACGGCCGGTGGACGCGTGTCTATTGCAGGCCATGGAGGATGATGACAACCCGCTCTGCAATGACCTCCTGGCTCCACATCGTTGGACGATGTCTGACCCATGGCCACAGTACCACCATCCACCCGGACCATCCCTGCATGCCGCTCTGACACTGCAGCGCACGGTCCCGTCCTCTACCCGGGGGGATGTTGATGGCGCCCCAGGAGGAAGGGGGCAGACTCACCAAGGGTAAGACCACCCCTCACACACACACTTGCGCTTAACGTACATGACACCCCCGCACGCTTTGGACAGAGCACAAAGGCAGCTTTTGTAGGTGTAACATTGACTTTAATAACAAAAGCAGTTCATGCACGTGCCCTAGCCCCTAAAACTCATCTGTGCCCTGCACCCGTGCCAACTTACTCAGTGTCTAATTGTTTGGCCTTACGGGCCCTTTGACTACATCTACGTGGTTCCCCAGACGGTACAGCAGAACTGGAGGTGGACTCCTGTGATTCCTGCCCTCTGACACTGGATCCCTTTGGCGGCCGTTTCCTGGGGCGCCCTGGCCGAGATGGGCCAGGCTGCGGCCCGGGCGACTGGGATGGCGAGCTGCCAGCCTGTCCTGCCCGTTGCCCACCCGATGCAACTGGGATGGAAGTGGGGGAGCCCAAGGTGTTGAGGTGTTCCGGGACCTCCCCTACAATGGGACCCGGAACGGGCCCCAGCACCTCCTCCTCCCTCGGGGTGCCTGACGGCCCCCGGGCCTCTACATGGGTGGGGGATGCGAACGGACTGGCCACCCGACGCCCCCCCCCCCGACATCTGGCGCTGCCAGTCCTGGAGGCCCGTGCTGGTACCGACAAGGGTCTGCAAGTTTGCAGTCATGGAGCTCAGGGAGTTGGTAATCCCTGTCTGTGACTGTGCGACGCCGGCTAGCACATGGGCAATGGCGCCGATGCCCTCAGCGATGGCCTGCAGAGACTGGGCCATTGCCTGCTGGGACTGTGCCACGGAGTTGAGCCCCTCTGCCATCTGCCGCTGGCGCTGGCTCATGGCCTCCTGTGAGAAGGCAGCCATGTCCTGGGCCACCGCCGGCGCCTGCACGGAAAGCCCCAGGCCTCGCAAACCGCTCCCCATGTCTGACACTGTCGCACCCATTGCCTCCACCGCGGACGCCACCCGTGCGGTGCCGGCCTGGGTGGCACGCATGACCGGCACCACTGCCAGCTTCTGGACGCGGGTGGACTCCTCCACCTGCGACTGCAGCCGCCGCAAGCTGGCCGTCACCCTCTTCGCATGTCCCAGGTTCGATGGTTGCATCGGACCTATGGGTGGGTGTGGTAACTCTAGGAACCCGGGATCCATCTGGGCGGCAAATGTTCGCATGCGCCGGGCTGCCCTCCGACCGCCCAGCCCCTCTGCTGCTCCTACCGCCACCTGCTGTACCGGGACGTGCGCATCGTCCGTCTCTGAGCCCATGGCCCTTTGGGGTGGCGGTTCTTCTCCACCCATCCAATCTGTGTCACTGTCCGGTATTTCAGTTTCCTGGGTAGGGCTGTCCAGGGTGGGGGTATCCTGGGTTGTGGTTTCGTGCCTCGGCTGTGACGGGGGCCTGTGGCTGCCCCTATCATCGCTGGGTGGCACATGCCTGCGTCGCCGCACCCGCATGAGACGGGGGTGCCGTCTCCCTGTTGCTCTAGGTCTCTCCGTCTCCCGTGGTCTCCGAGGGGCATCGTGCGGGCGTCGCATGCCAGAGGGTCCGGGTCTCTCCGTCTCCCGTGGTCTCCGAGGGGCATCATGTGGGCGGTCGACATCTGCGGGGATGGGTGCTTCGACGTTTGCTCCTGCGATACACAATGAAGCATGCATGGTTAGACATGCAGGCGGTGATCAGGTGATATGGGGGATGGGGGATATGGGGAGGGGGGATATGGGGATATGGGGGAGGGGCGATATGGGGGAGGGGGAGATGGGATATGGGGGATATGGGGAGGGGGGATATGGGGGAGGGGGATATGGGGGATATGGGGAGGGGGATTATGGGGGATATGGGGGGATCTGGGGATATGGGGAGGGGGATATGGGGGAGGGGGGTATGGGGGATGGGGCATATGGGGGATATGGGTAGGGGGGATATGGTGGAGGGGGATATGGGGGATATGGGAGGGGGATATGGGGATATGGGGAGGGGGATATGGGGGATATGGGGGAGGGGGATATGGGGAGGGGGATAGGGGGATATGGGGGAGGGGGGATATGGGGGAGGGGAGATATGGCGAGGGGGGATAGGGGGGATATGGGGAGGGGGATATGGGGTAGGGGGGATATAGGGGAGGGGAGATATGGGGGAGGGGGGATATGGGGATATGGGGATATGGGGGAGGGGAGATATGGGGGATGGAGGATATCGGGAGGGGGATATGGGGGATATGGTGAGGGGGATATGGGGAAGGGGGATATGGGGTGGGGGGATATGGGGGAGGGGGGATATGGGGGATATGGATATCGGACAGGGGGGGGGGGGCTCACCCTGGCTGCCCTGACGAGGTCGTTCACCTTCTTGTGATACTGGGTGCCTGTCCGTGGTGTCAGAGCCACAGCGCTGACGGCCCCTGCCACCTCCCTCCACAGACGCCGGCTGTGGCGTGGGGCAACTCTGTGGCCGTGTCTGGGATACAGGGCCTCCCTCTTCTGCTCCACTGCGTCCAGGAGCGCCTCGATGTCGCGGGACTGGAACCTCGGGGTTGAGCGGCGGGGGGCCATCCGGTGGGGTCTTCTGGTTGGGTGGGGGGAGCAGCTCGTCTTTTGAGCCGTCACGCCGTGCGGCGTGCATGACGCCGAACGGCGTGAATGACGCCACACGCGTGAACTACGTGAGCCAGCGCGAATAGCGTCACTCCGCTGCTAGCCCAATCCGGGCCGGCGAGTTAGCAACGTTTGGGGTGGCGCGATGCAAGTGTGATTCGCGTCGTTTTTGGTGCTGTTCGGAAGACATTGCGCTGATATCAGAGAATCTCGCCCAACGATCATTGACTTCAGATGGATATATTCCATTTAGTTTCTTTCTCCAGTTTAGGCCTTCAGTTGGATGTTCATTTTTCCTGCAGCTTGTAATGGTATTCACTGTAGACTCACTGAGACAGCAGGCAGACAGCAGTTAATAGAAAGAGAGAGAGAAAAAACACAGTTTCTTACTTTGAGGGTCTCATGTGTTCTGCTGAGTTCTCTCCAAAGACCTCCACCTGGCAGGAACCAATCACTGTCTGTTTCCAGGCAGAATACTGTCCCTGGCCAACCCATTGGCCATGAGTCAACCAATCATACAAAATTCCTCCAATTTCTTGGTGCCAGAAAGTCTGGGATTTCCTTTCGCAATTACAAAATTTGAGCATTTTGAATTCTGTACTTACTCCACTTGGCTGAAAGGTATATCTCAATTGACGATGCCTGGATCAAAAATAAAAGATAAAATAAAATAAATGGGAACAAAGGAAAATCAATAGAAAGGACTCCAACAGGAATGACAGAAAAAAAGTGATTGTTCATCTTCTTCCGGCACTGCAGGCCGGTTCTCAGGGTGGAGCCCACGGCGCTCACTGCTTCCTCCACCTCCGTCTAGGCCCGGTGCACATCAGTGGGTGGTAGCCACCTGCCCACCTGGGGAAGAAGGTGTCCCATTTCTCCTCCACAGCATCCAGCATTGTCTCCAGCTCCGCATCGGTGAATCTCATGGCAGCTCTGAGTGGGGCCATCATCCTGGCCTGGCAGGAGTGGGAGAATGTGTGGAGTGGAGTGCTTATTGCAGCTCCGGCTTGTCAAGCTCTCCAGTGCCAATTCCAGCGAATCCGATGTTGGAGTTGTAATAGTTTCACATGGGCAGAGGGCTGGCTCATGAGCATGTCCGGAATGGATTCGGGACTGGAGCCCCCAACAGGACAGGGGAACACTCACAATTCAGATCCAACATCAACACTTAGCCTCTGAAACGGAGAATCTTGCCGATGGCTTCATACTGTTATTAAGAAGTTGACAAAACATTTTGGGAGGAGTTATAGTGTAATAGGTTAACAGAATAACTATGATCATGATCGATCGAGACTATGATACATCAGTAACACCAGCAGTTATGGATTTGACTCTCGGGAGAGAGGATGGAGTACTATGAACTCATGAGAAACATGTTGACTCTGTCACCCATCATATATATATGGTGTTAATAAACCAGTTTAAAGCAAGTTTGAGAATAAGACAACAGTCTCTTCGATAGGATAGGTTGTGCACACCAGAATCCAGCAACCAAGCCATGAGTACATGAAACTGTGGGTATTCCTGTTCCTATCCTAGCCACACTGTACGCCAACACCACCGCCCCCCTCCTCTCCCGAGACAACCAGATCATCCAATAACTTAGTCACCAATCCCCTGAGAATGGAATATTTTGCCTTTACAGAATTTGGCTTCTTTGCTTGCTGCAGCAAGTGGAACTAATGTCCAAGGAGAAAGCAATGAATTAAGGAAGGAGTTGAAAGGGCAAGGAAGGACATTTTAACGGACAGTTGGGTGCACACAGAATCTGAAGCAAACATTTTCTGCATTGGGCCAAACATAGAAAGGTTGAGTGAACTCACAGAGACACAGAATGAGAAGGGTCATTTGAGAAGCATGGGGTGAGAAAGGAAACCTGGCTATTTGGAACGAGTGAAGGGAGCTGAGAGATGTCCAGTGAATTAAAGAATTGGGTCGGATGACTTCTGTGATTCAGAATTGGCTCTGGAAGATGCAGAAGGGGATTTTCCAGATAAAAGCAAATTACTGCGGATTCTGGAATCTGAAACGAAAGAGAAAATGCTGGAAAATCTCAGCAAGTCTGGCAGCATCTGTAGGGAGAGACAAGAGCTAATGTTTCAAGTCCGATGACTCTTTATCAAAGCTTTGACAAAGAATCATCGGACTCGAAACATTAGCTCTTTTCTCTCCCTCCAGATGCTGCCAGACTTGCTGAGATTTTCCAGCATTTTCTCTTTCGTTAGGGGATCTTCTAGGCGTGGAAATCGGATATTAACTAAAATTGGTTTTGAGTTCCTAAAGTCATGGCTTAGTCTGGGTAACCTCAGAAATGTCAAGTGTCTCATATGGCTGCCAACAGAATTTTGGAGACAAGCAAAAATTTAAGAGTCGGTGGATCTCTAAGAAAGGGAGGCAAAATAAACAATCATCCTGGCATCAGAAGGAGCAAAACGGATGAACTGGAACAGACAGAGCACATGAAAGAAACAAATTGCAGGAATGAATTTCTACACATTAAACATACCTTATTCCCATAGCTGTGTCAAAAACTGGTGATAATTTTAACACTGACTAAAATACTACTCCAAGGAAGCTGGCTAGATTGCTTTCTATTTGGAATCTCATAATAGTCTTATCTTTCTGCTCATGGAAGTGATATTTAAAGAGTTTATGGCTGTAAATTTCTGACCCCACTATGGAGGGACCTGCCACAGAGGATAAGGTATGCCAACCAAAAGCCCATTGGCTTTTGGTGGAACCAGGAGATCCAAGTAGCAGCCAGGGCTGGAAATTACTGGCCTACATGTGCTAGAAACAGAATGGGGTTCATATACAAGGGTCAGCTGTTTTGTTTAATGATCACATTATGATTCCCTGTTGTTCTTTTTAATTTGCCAACAGTGTCGATGATCTTCAGCCAGAGGTCAACAGCATTTGTCAATTATAAATGAATGTCCTTCCCATCACAAATTTCTATCCATTTTATTTGCACCTTCTTACAAGATTATGAGTATAGTCAACTCTGCAAAACTTCTACTAGGCCACCATGTATAATGCTGTAATCCCAGAACAATTATACCAAAGGCAGAGATTCATACAATTTTAGCTACAAAGGAAGGTAAGGGATATGGGGATAATGAAGCCCAGTACTTTGCTGCAAACATGTAATTTGAAGGCAGACGTGATGTATGGGTTCTCCTTCTTCAGCTGAATAGAAAGTCTTTCTTTGGAGACCTGCAATGTGAGAAGGCTTTTCCTTGACTATGAGGCATGTTGATCCCTCGGAAAGACATTGCACTGCAGGAGTTGTGTCTTCTGCGAAATATTCTCTTCCATTACTGGTCTAAACATGGACACCGATATGCTGCAACTTACCCCCTGAACAGCTTGCATTTTTAAAATGTATTTTCGATACTGCCTTAGTATGAAAAAAAAAAATGGTAATACAGCCCCACAGTCAAATATACAAATTGACCAATCAAAAGAACTTTAAAAGTAAAATCTATGGGTTAAAACTTCAGTTGTACAGTGACTCATTTTTGGGTGAGATGCTAGCATTGAGTAGTCCATTTTGATGTGTGATGTCCATGAGTCCAGCCTGTATGTCACTGCGACACAGCCTGCACTTATCGAGCGAATAGACCTAAAGTGAGGCCCATTACCAATGCAAAACTGGACGCTAATGCTTGTTTCAGGCATTTCTGAATGCAGCAGGTCCCGGCCACATTTGGGTAAATGTACCATTTCAGCAGTGCTCCTCCTTGCTCCAAATCAAATATACAGGCCATTGTCAGCCCACCCATAATCTGTAATCGCAAGTGTAGTGTGGCACCTCATATATTAAAAAATAAATCGGTGTTGCATTTTATGTAATAGCAAACTTGAACTGTTATGTAACGGGCCTTTACAATTTAAATGAATAAAGTTTATTTTTTTGAAAAAATACTGCTCCTACCCAACTCCCCACCATTCCTTGATTACCCCCACTTCCTGATTATCTAACCAACTCCCTGCAATCTCTGCATTGCCTCATCTCCCTTTCTCCCAATCCAATATTCTAGATCTACCTATTGACTGCCATTTGCATCTCAGCTGTCAGATATCACTACTTCATGAACTCGGGCTATCCCTGGAGCCAGCAGCTCACTGATAACATACAGATAATGCCAACGGACCACATTCCTGCCAAAAGAATCCTTCCCTGGTAGCCGCATCGAATAAAACTTGGGAGCGAACCAATTTCCAGGCCTAAAACATTTAAATTTGCTAGTTCAGAATGAGTTATTTCTTTGAAATTGAAAATTCTTTCATATGCTTTTAAATGTAATGGCACTTTTTCAACACATCTTGTATGAAATTTATAATCAGAAGTTAAATTAGCCACTTAAAAAAAATCAACTCTTATTGAATTTAAAAATTATAGCCCACAGAATGATTTTAATTAGTTGGGCCGAATGGGTTGCTTGTCTGATTTGAATGTTGTGATATTACAAGAGTTCTACCATCAGCAGTTTCTGACAAACAGACATTGCATATTATAAGCATCAGTGGCATAGATCTCACAACACTTCCTCTGTTAATTATCTTGATGGTTTATCAATCCAATGTTTAAAAATGAACTCTGGTTGAAATCTGGTCAATTATTACAATGAGTGAAAGCTGGGAACGGAAGCTGTCCATAACAGCCACTTAATCCAGATAACTTCAAAGACCTCTTCAGAAGACCAAGTAAACAGGCAATTTCAAATAATAGAAAACTTGTCAGTTTGTAGTCCTCTCAAAACAAGTTGCATTATTAAAACTGATCTATTCCACCTCAGCCATAAGTTCCCCTCTCCTCCTTTATTACATTCGCCGACTTCCTCTGAGGAATGGTCCCCCGACATCAATTGTGCTTCTGTCCTTCCAGTGGCCCTGTGTGAATAGATAGGACTGACAGGCTACCGGACTTTGGTAGGCATCACAGTTGAGTTCCTCATCTGAAATATGCACTGAATACAAAACTGAAGCAAGGAACCGGATTATGTTTGGGCAGCACGGTAGCATAGTGATTAGCACAATTGCTTCACAGATCCAGGGTCCCAGTTCGATTCCTGGCTTGGGCCATTGTCTGTGCGGAGTCTGCACATTCTCCCCGTGTGTGCGTGGGTTTCCTCCGTGTGCTCCGGTTTCCTCACACAGTCCAAAGATGTGCAGGTTAGGTGGATTGGCCATGCTAAATTGCCCTTAGTGTCCAAAATTGCCCTTAGTGGTGGATGGGGTTACTGGGTTATGGGGATAGGGTGGAGGTGTGCGGTTGGGAAGGGTGCTCTTTCCAAGAGCCGGTGCAGACTCAATGGGCCGAATGGCCTCCTTCTGCACTGTAAATTTTATGTTCATCTGCATTTGTAAAAAATTCATAATTAACAATGACCCTGTAAACCTTATTGCATTTGGTAGCGATTGAATGGGAGAGCATTTGGAACTCCATGGCATTACAATCACTGGACAAATACATTAGGGAAACCTTTCCTACTCATCACTTAAACGAGTGCATCTTTGGAAGTTTTTCCAATGTTTGCCTGAAAAGATATGCTTTGCAAATGGCAATCATTTTTACAGAATACCACGCAGTTCATGAATAAACACCTTCTACTCTTCACCTCTTCAATGAAATATGCCATTCACTAATCTCAAAATAAAGTATAATTTTTTCTCCATGATGTTGGTTAAGTGACTGAAATCAGATGATTCTAAGGGACTCAATCAGACCATTTATTATCAGACAGAAGAATGCAGCATAAGGCAATGATATATAATTGGATTTTCCAAAAGCTTTTCATAACTTCCGCAACGACAATTAGAGCAAAGATAAGGAGACATTGAAAGTGAAGGATTGTGCTGGATAAGAAATTGGCTTAAATGTAGAAAATACCCTAAATCAGGGACTTGCACACTATATAGAGGTTATATGCAGGATGCCTAGTCATGTTATTATTTAATTCTTTATTTTATTATTTTAGCTTGGAAGGGGATATTGTCAGTAAATTCTTAAAATGATGTTAAAATAAGAGCCAGAAGTGCCTCCTCCTGAGGTCTCCAGCATCACAGATGCCAACCATCGGCCAATTCAATTCAGTCCACTGTGATATCATCAAATGGCTGAAGGCACTGGATATTGAAAAGTCTATGGGTCCTGAAAATATTCTGACAATAGTAAGGCCAACCTCTGCTCTAGAACTAGTCACACGCCAAGCTAAGATGTTCCAGTACAACTGCAACACTGGCGTCTACTTAGGGGCTGGTTTAGCACAGTGGGCTAAATGGCTAACTTGTAATACTGAACAAGGCCAGCAGCGTGGGTTCAATTCCTGTACCGGTATCCCCGAACAGGCGCCGGAATGTGGCGACTAGGGGCTTTTCACGGTAACTTCATTTGAAGCCTACTTGTGACAATAAGCTATTATTATTATTACAAGGAAAGTTGCCACGGTATGTGCTTCCTTCAAAAAGGAGGACAAATCCAGACCGGCCAATCACTGGTCCATCAGCCTACTCTCAGTCAGTAGCAATGTGATGGAAGGTATCATCAACAGTGCTATCAAGCAGCACTTACTCAGTAATAACTTTTCTCCCTGATACTTTGTGTTTCGCCAGGACCACTCAACTCCTGACCTCATTACCACCTTGTCCATACATGACCAAAAGAGAAAAGCAAATTGCTGCGGATGCTGGAATCTGAAACAAAAGCAGAAGATACTGGGCAATCTCAATAGGTTCCTCACTATCTGTGGAGAGAGAAGGGAACTAACGTTTCAAGTCTGGATGACTCTTTGTCAAAGCTTTGACAAAGGGTCATCCAGACTCAAAATCTGTTCATAGAATTTACAGTGCAGAAGGAGGCCATTCGGCCCATCGGGTCTGCACCAGCTCTTGGAAAGAACACCCCACTTAAGGCCACATCGCCACCCTGTCCCAGTAAACCAGTAACCCCACCTTAGCTAAGGGCAAATTAGCATGGCCAATCCACCAAACCTGCACATCTTTGGTCTATGGGAGGAAACCGGAGCACCTGGAAGAAACCCATGCAGACACGGGGAGAACGTGCATACTCCACACAGACAGTGACCCAAGCCGGGAATCGAACCTGGGACCCTGGAGCAGTGAAGCAACTGTGCTAATCACTATGCTACCGTGCTGCCCTTCTGTCGTGACCAAAAGAGCTGATTTCAAGAGGTGAGATGAGAATGATAGATAGCGCTTGACATCAAGGCAGCATTTGACCAAATGTGGCTTCAAGTAGTTCGAACAAAACTGAAGTTAATGGGAATCAGGGGAAAGACTCTCCACTGACTGGATTCACACTTGGCAGTTGTTGGATGCCAATCATCTCAGTCCCAGGACAATGTTGCAGGTTGTGTTTTATGCCCAACTATCTTGAGTTGCTTCATCAATTACAATCTCACAATCATAAGGTCAGAAGTGGGGATATTCGCTGATAATTGCACAATGTTCAATATCACTCAGGACTCCTCAGATACTGAAGCTGTCTGTGGCCAAATGACGCAAGACCTGGACAACATTTAGCTGATAAGTGGCAAGTAACATTCATATCACAAAAGTGTCAGGCGGGCAGCACGGTGGCACAGTGGTGAGCATTGCTGCCTCACGGCGCCGATGTCCCAGGTTCGAACCCGGTTCTAGGTCACTGTCCTTGTGAAGTTTGCACATTCCCCCCGTGTTTGAGTGGGTTTTGCCCCCACAACCCAAAGATGTGCAGGGTAAGTGGATTGGCCACGCTAAATTGCCCCTATATTGGAAAAAATGAATTGGGTACTCTAAATTTATTTTTAAAAACAAATGTGTCAGGCAATGCGCGAGGTAATCTAACCAGCTGCCCGTCGATATCCAATGGCATTACTATTGCTGAAACCCCCTTTATCAACATCCTGGAAGTTACCAGAACTGAACTGGAGCAGCCATGTAAACACTGTGGGTACTAGAGCAGATCAGAAGCTTGGAATTCTATGGTGAGTAACTGCCCAAAGGTGGAGTCTACCATCGTGAATGCATAATTCAGCAGTTTGATGGAATGCTATCTACTTGCCTGGATGAATGCAGCCCGAACAAATGTCAAGAATCTCAACATTATCCCACAAACCCTTTTGTTCAAGTCGATCTGACCTAGCTCTGTTCTTGCCCCATTGAATTCAACTCTCCCCCAGTTAATTATTCTTTCTCTGGATTGACTGTTGTTCTTTTCTATCATCATCCTAAACCTTATGATACAAAGATCAATGTATCCTATGTTAGGGCCCTTCCTGTTGATCCCCTGAGTTCCTATTTAATTTATTTTGTCTTTATTGTTTTTGGTCCTTGGATCATAAATGGAGACATATCTTTAAGTCGAGCAGAGGAAGTAAGGAAGTAAGTGTCAAAATAGTTCACTGTGTTATAACGTTTTGTATTTTGGGCAGAAGAATCCAGACTTTATGCAACCCAAGAGATTGGAGGGGTTCATTTTAATTGGTTGGCTGGTGGCCAATGGATTGGTCAGGGACAGTATTCTGCCCGGCAACTGACAGCAATTGATTTCTGTCAGGTGGAGTTTTTCAGAGAGAACCCAGGAAAAGTCACTGGACTCTCAAGGTGGGAGCTTCTCTCCCTGTTTTCTCTGCTGCCTGCTGTTTGAAGGCAAAAGCTTCTAGACCTGTCAGCTCTCCCTCTCTGTCTTTCTCTCTCTCTCTAATGCTGGCTGCCTGTTATTTGTGTGAATTCATAGTGAAAACCATTGAAAGCTGAAAGAAAAGATAACATCCATCTGGAAAACTTGACTGAAGAAAGGAAACTAACTGGAAGATGTCCATCTGAAACAAAGACTCTTATCCTTTTACTTTCATCGTTGTTTTACATTCCTACTCCCCCGCTATGTTTTTTTGCCTGTGCATGTATGTATAGAAGATGGAGCAAGTTAAAGGGGGGTGGGGGGAGAGATTAGATAGTAGTTAACCAGTCATATTTGTTGCCTGTTTCATTCTAGTTACTGTTAATAATGAAAAGTTAATTATGTTCACATTTGCAAAGCTGGTGAATGCACCTATTGGGCAGTCGAAGACCTCGGGTATTTTAAAATAAAAGATCATTTGAAGCGTGTTGCAACTCAAGTGGGGCTGGAATTGACCATGCATTGGCCCTGAGTCTCGTGACACCTAAATGTTCCTCCACTGACACTTGATCCACTTGGCCCACTTCATTCCCAAGAGCTAGGTCCAGTGCATCATTTCTTGTTGGAATGGACACAGATTGCTGTAACCAATATTCCTGAAAACAATTTCAGAACATTCACCATTCTCCATACTTAACACTACCACTGTCCCAGTCCATATTTGGGTAAATAAAGTCCTCCATTATAACCATTCTAAAATGTTGACATTTGTGTGTAGTTTCCCTGCAGATTTGTTCTTCTCCATCCTGCTCACCAGTTGGCAGTCTATATACGACACCAAGCTGTGTACTTGCACTGTTTTTGTTCCTTGGCTCCAGCCAAATTGATTCTGTCCTTGAATCCTCTGGGACATCCTCTGTCTCCAGCATTGCAATGCTCTCCTTAACCAATACCATCACCCCATCCTCCTTTCCTTCCTTTTTTATATTTTCTGAACACTTTGTACCCACGAATATTTAACATCCAGTCCTGCCCTTTCTTGAGCTAGATCTCTGTTATCACTACAACATCATACTTCCACATCGCAATCTGCACCTGTAACTTACCTAATATTGTTTACTATGTTACGTACATCACATACATGCACAGTATCTCTTTTTAAACATAATTATTTTCCCCCTTGCTACAAATTCACCTGTGAACTTACTATTCTCTATATTTGTGCCATATGTCCCTCCTATTATTTTGTGCACCCAGGTATTCCTCTCTAATATTTTGTCTTCATTCCCAGACCTGTGCTGAGTTAGTTTAAAGCCCTGCCAATGGCGCTAGCTAAACGTTCCACAAGGAACTCAGTCCCAGCTCTGTTCAGGTCCAACCCAACCAACTTGTAAAGGTTTCCCAGAGCCAGTCCCAGTGTCACAGAAATCTGAAGCCCTCCCTGCTGCACCAATTTTCAAAAGGGGCCTTGTCCTCTTATTTCTTTACTCACTTGCACATGGCACTGGGAGTAATCTCGAGATTGCGACATTCGAGGTCCTGGTTGATAATTTTCGCCCCAGCTCCCTAAATTCTGAAAGCAGGACCCCACCCACTTTCTACGTAAGTCATTGGCATCGATGTGGACCACTGCCTCCAGTTGTTCACCTTCCCCCAGAAGAATGTCTTGCAGCCACTGTCAGAAAAACAAAGGTAGTTTAAAGAGTATCTTGTTAAATATTAGAAATAACGTATGGTGTTATGTAGTTTTCGTTTAGTGTTGCTGTGTAAGGAAGGGTAAATCTAATGGTAAATTCATATTGAATAAAAACTTTTGCATCTGGGGGTTTTTGGTTTCTGATAAAAATGTGCTTCTATTTTTTCTCAGAGAAGGTTACAACATGAAAAGTAAACAAACTGGGTAGAAGTAGACATCATTACTTAGCAACCAGGGACACCTTTAGGGTAGGAATGCTTTTTTAGTGTAGTATCAACTAGTTAATTGGCTGTTGGCTATAGAAGGCTAGAGAGAGAATATACCTCTCAGCTTTGCTCGAAGAAAAGCCATACTATGGAGTAATGGTTCAGAAAACAAGTGTAGAGATCTAAAGAACCGCTAGTTAAGACAACTAGAAAAATTAACGAGAAGTTTCCAAGCAGTCTGGAGTTAATGGAAACTGGAATCAGGAAACTGGGATCAGGAAAAGAGCACTGTTCAGCAAAGTCACAGCGAGTTGAAAAGGCATTGGATTGTGAGAGGCCAGAAAAATATCTGCAGTAGTGCTAATGTTTGTGAGAAGTTGTGAATGTTTGTGAAACATTATTTGAAATAATTGCAGAAATCAGTGGTTGATCTCGGAGTTCATGTAAAAGCATTTAAGTCAAAGAAAACCTGAAAGGAGTGGTGAACACCCGGTGCTATATTCCTTGTTAAAAGTGGAGTGGACGCAGCTGGAACACCTGGAATGGATTCTCAATGGACACAGTTGATGGAAAGCACTGTTTGAAAGAAGATTTTCAAGTGTGTCGTTTTGGGAATGGAGTTTGCAAATACTCATATGACAATCACCTGGGGGGATTTTAAAAAAAATCCACAGAACATCAGTTGGGTGGTATTGAGCAATTGTTTCAACATGGGCTGTTATCTTTGAAAACTGCAAACATTTGTGAAGCTAAAGGGGGAATGAAGGAGTATTGTACCATAATCAAACTTTTCATGTTTAATAAATGCTTCTTTCTTGTTAAAACTGAGTAGCGGCCCTGTGACATCTTTTCTAAAAAAATACAGAAGTTATGTTCTTTTGAGCCAGGGTTCCATTCTGGAATCTTCCCATCAGTAGTAACAGCACTCTGTGACATCCTTGACCATCCATGGGCACAGTAATGTCTGTTTCTTCCCCTAACTAAGGAATCCCGTATCACCAATTCTCTTTCTTTTTTCTTCCTCCCTTCCTGTACAGCCAAGCCACTTGTGTTGCCACAAATGTGGATCTGAGGAATGAACGTCTTCACCATCTTCCAAAATTTCTGAGCGCGAGTCCTGTATAATCCTGCACTACCTGTCAAGTTCTCTTGGACGAACTGGCGGTTGCCCATTCCCTCCCTGCCTCCAAACCCTTAAGCTGCAGTGTGATCACCTCTCTGAATGGGCTATCCACATAGCTCTCAGCCTCGTGGATGCACCACAGTGACTCCAGCCGCCACTCGAGCTTTGAAACTCGGAGTTCAAGTTTCTGCACCGAGCAATACTCCCTGTACATGTGGTCACCAAGCCACCGGTAGCATCCATGTCTTAGCACACATTATAAGACGTGCTCTCCACTCGACTGAGTGTCTCTGCCATGTCTTAGCGTTAATCCCCTCACATTAACTTTATTCTACTTTGGATTTCTTATGTTACTTTATTATATTGGCCAATATAATATTCCTGGCACTTCATAGTTAAATCCAAATACAGCTACTTGTTCAAAAATATTATGCTTTTCTAATTTAGAGCAATTTGAAGACAGTCCTTAATTGCAGATTCTTACCAAACAATGAACTGACGGTTTTCTTAACATGTCACTCTTTGCTTTTTTTAAATCATACTCATTTCAAGCTCCGCACAGGCCAATTCCTAGTAGCGTAATGGTCCGTTGCCTCTCGGACTCCCAGGTAACTCCCAAGTTTCTTGACCATGCATTGCGGTGTTCTTTGTGTTGCCTATTTCAGTATGGTTGGCGTTGTGTTCACAAAGCCCACAAAATAGCTTGAACTTAAACAAAGCTATACATTTATTCACACTATTAATTTGAATCCAATACGTACCCCTAAAGAATGCACAGTTGATTATTAGCATCTAAACTACATTCATCTACAGCTAATCTAAAGACTGATATAAAGTACAATCTGCTCTCACTTACACTCTCTGTACTTCTGACCCTCTCGAGCTAACTCTTGCACCCACTCTCTCACAAGGCTTAGCATCACTGTCTTATATAGTTGTAACTGTAGCTCCCTCTAGTGGCTACTCCAGACACCTAATTAACCCTTGCAGTTCTTACAGTTATGATAATACCACATGCATGGCTTTCCTTCTTACTTTCACTTTAGATTGAGCCAGTCTTCCGTCCCATAATTTTTTATCACCACCTTCTATAACATGACAGTTAACCCTGCAGGGGACTTAGTCTAACATACTCTAATATACTACAAACCTTTCCATAGGATTCACACTTGTGGGAAAGTATGAGGGAGGGGGGGGGGGGAGTTTATCCTGTGCACAGCCACGTTAGATGTCATATCTCAAGAACTTGCCCTGGGTGATGGTAGATTGAGCTCCAGCATAAATCGGTGAAAAGTGACCCAAACAGCACTTAACACACCTCCATTCTGCTTCTGTTGTTTAGAGGCATTGACGCTTGAACCCAGAGTACATGTTAAACTGAATATTGCTACTGAAAACAGATCTGAGTGTTATGATAGTTAAATTATTGAAATCTCCACACTCTGAATAGAATTAATAGAAGATGAAATATTTTATTAAGTTACATTAGGTGAGGGATAGAACACAAGCAAAGAGGTATATCTTGTATTAGGTCAATTAATTATCATGAGAATATTGCTACCCTTGAGAGATTTCAGTCGACAGAGGTAAACAGATGATTCATGAAGCATGTGTGAAGAGGTTTACTGCAATTGTATAAGGCATTGGTAAGACCACACCTAAAGTATTGTGTGCAGCTTTGTTGTCCTGATGTCATGGGAGTGTCCGTTTTAGAAAGGCTTTTGTCTCATCACATGGCTTCAGTGATGTCATTTTGTGGGTGGAGCTGAGCTGTGGCTGTGAGGTTTGTTTTACTTTTGCTTTCAGTTTTGGCTGCTGTGTACTACAGACAGAGAAAATAAGTGTTTTGGCCTGTCTTTCTATTTTCATTTTAAATATCTGTTCCAGTAAAAATCCCATTGATTATAGCTACCTGCTTTGGTAACTTAAAAGATACAGTCTGCTTTACGGAAGGGTTTAAACGTGTTGGTGAGGTGGGGTCAGAATCTCAGGGAAAGCCAGTCTTATTCAAGTGAGAATGCAGAGTGCTGGGCCATGCCCTTGAAAAGGTGTTTTTGGTTTGTGGGATGTTGTTTTTTAATTGGAACAGTTAAGGGGGAATTCATTAAGTGTTACATATAGATTACTGTAGCTGTGTGGTGTCTTTATGTTTGTAATTGACAAAAATTCTTGCTGTGTTAATTAAGTTCTTAGAATAAAGCTTGTTTTGATTAAAGTGTCTCGGGAGTCTGTTAAATCACACCTGAATGGAAGGCCCTTGTGCTCATCCTAGCCAAATGCAGCATAAAGGTTGTAGGTCAGGTGGACTTCATAATATACTTTGGAGTTTCTAAACCCTGGCCCATAACTGTTATCTGAGGAAGGATGTTCTTGCTATGGAGGGAGTGTGTTAAAGGCTTACCAGGCTGATTACTGGGATGGCGGGTCTGTCATATAAGAAGAGACTAAATCGGTTAAGATTATATTAATTGGAGTTTAGAAGAATGAGAGAGGATCTCATAGAAACTTGTAAAATTCTAACAGGATTAGACAGGGTATATTCAGAAAGAATGTTCCCGATGGTAAAGGAGTCCAGAACTAGTGATCATAGTTTGAGTATAAGGGGTAAACCTTTTCGGACAGATGTGAGCAGAGATTTCGTCACCCAGAGAGTGGTGAATCTGTGGAATTCGCTCCCACAAAAAGTAGTTGAGGCCAAAACATTGTCTAATTCCAAGAAGGAATTAGAGATAGCTCTTGGGGCTATAGGGATCAAGGGATATGGCGGAAGGCGGGATCAGGGTATTGAACTCGATGATGAGCCATGATCATAATGAATGGCAGAGCAGGCTCGAAGGGCCGAATGGTCTCCTCTTGCTTCTATTTTCCATGTACGTTTCTCTGTAAGTCGTGAAAGTTGGACTTATTTTCCTCATCGGGGAGAAAACCTTGGTTAGATTTGATTGAAGGTTATGAAAAGAGTTGACAAAATCGATTGAGGTAAATTCTGGATTTTGCTGAAGAAAGCAAAAGTAGGATCAAAAGCTAACAATCAGCAAAGGAAAATACTTGCATCTATATTAAAACCTTTCACCTTTTGGACATTCAAATATATTTCATAGCCTAAGAGTTGTTAGTCTTATTATGGAATGAATCAGTTCAAAAATAGACTATTCGGCCAATCATGTCTGTGCCAATTCTTTGGATCTTTTATTTGGAACCAATTAATCCTACTTTGTACTCTTTCCCCGTAGCCCTGGAAATCTTTCCCTTCCTGTGGTTATCAATCTTCTCTCACCACTCTTTCAGTCAGTGCATTACAGATCAGAACAACTCAATGTGTAAAAGGATATTTCTTCATGTTGTCGCTGGTTCTTTTCGCAATCACCTTAAATCTATGCTTTGGTTACCCATCCTGCTGACACTGGAAATAGCTTCTGCTGATTTATTCTCAAATTGTTCCCGTTTTAGATCACCTCTTTTAAATCTCCTCTTAACCTCTGCTCAAACAAGATCAATCTTGACTCCATTTTTTGTTTGTACCAACGCTAACTACCCACACACCCCTCCCCCACAGGACCATCGGTCACTTGTTCTGTAGCTTTGCTCTCAATAATCATCGACCTTTGTTCCCTGTTAAAACTTTCTGCTATCTTACTTTTGTGCCACTATGAGCACCTTCTTTAGTGTTCAATGTTAACATTAATACTCCGTTCGTCTTGTGTCCATGACATCTTGGTCAATCTCTGCTTCGCTCCCACTTATCCCTGACCTTTTATTGAGCTACACTTTCACCACTGTCCTCTGCAACTCTATAATTAATCACATTTCTACCCCTCTTCAGCTCTGAAGTCGTCATATGGACTTTAAACATTAACTCTGTTTCTCTCTCCATCGATGCTGCCAGACTTCTCCAGCATTTTCTCTTTTTATTTCAGATTCCCATAATAATCTTTATTAGTGTCACAGGTAGGCTTACATTAACACTGCAATGAAGTTACTGTGAAAATCCCTTCGCCATAATGAACGGCAGAGCAGGCTCGAAGGGCTGAATGCCTCCTCTTGCTTCTATTTTCTATGTATGTTTCTCTGTAAGTCGTGAAAGTTGGACTTATTTTCCTCACAGGAGAGCGCCTGTTCGGGTACACTGAGAGAGAATTTAGGATGTCCAATTCACCTAACAAGCACACCTTTCGGGACTTTATCCACAGTATTTTGCTTTCAATAAGATATAATTCAGCTTCTCCAGTCTCTCCACTTAAGTTTCTCATCCCTGGCAGAATTCTGGTAAAAATCCTTTCCACTCTGTTCAAGGCTTTGACATCCCTCCCCTCACACTTCCTACCAAAATTTACAAATTTATTATTTTCTGTATTAAATTTAATTTGCCATATATCTTGCCATTTCATTAGACTGTCTATATTACTTGACTTTTGTAAGTATTTGCCTCATTCTTTCCACTTCCAAGTTTTGTATCATCTGCAAACTTTGAAATTGTGCCCAGTATAAGTAAAGACCCGGTGATTAGTATTGATGTCCTCATAATCTCCCATTATATTCTTCCCTCTTTTATGAAAATCAACCATTCACCAATTCACTGTGCTTTCTGTTCCTTAGCAAGTTTTGTATCCTTGCTACCATTGTCCCCTATATTCCATGAGCTTTAATTCTTTTAACAAGTCTATCATGTCGTACTTTATTCAATTCCGTTTGAATACTCAGCATCATTAGTATGAACCTCATCAGCCCTTTCTGTCACTTCATCAATTAAGTCTGTAAGGATCCTTTTGTAATTCCTGGTGTGACCTTGTTTTTCATTTTAATTCCTGGCTTTCTAGCTGTGTTTCAATTGCTGGTTTTGCTTTTAAACCAGAGACTTTTGAAACCATCCCACTGCAAGCTGCTATTTGAACTGGCCCAAGGGGATTCCCCTCTGTGCAGTGTGCTAGATGGCTTGGTCCTGTGATATCATGTTGATGGACATGGCTAGCAACTAATTGTCTCCTTTCAAATTCTGGGGCATATCCTGTTTATGATTGTGATTGGTAGAGCCTTTCAAAAAATTCTGGAACAGAACATAGGTTACATTTTTGGCTTTCAGTTTTCGTTCTGAGCAGAAGCCTGTTAAATATCTCTCCCAGTAAGGCTTGAACTTCTTCCCTCTCTGATCCCTCTGCTGGAACGAGCAGGTCTGGACATTCTTCCTAGCAGTCCTGTGAAGGTTTAACTTCTGACTGAAAGAGTACAATCAATAACCAGGTCCGTGAAATTTCAAAGCACTTTTTGGAAGGCTGGCAATTTAAAACACTCTTTCTGTCAGCCAAGGCTGGCAGTTAATATACTCTCCAGCCCGGCCTGTGAATGTTCCATTTCTTATTAAAATTCTGCAGAACTGAATAAAATTTATCTCAACTGTTGGTCTGTGGTTAAAAACCTTTCGCACTGTAGTCAGTTCAAACTGCGGGAGGATTCAGTCCAGTGCTACCTGCACGAAGAGGAGGTTGTTTTAAAACCATTTTGAAATCCTCAGATGATGGATTCTGATATTATCTCAGTGAGTCTGAGAGCCAGTCGGCTGGAGGTCATTTAACTGAAAGTGACTCCCCAGAGAAAATTATACAGCCTGCATGTTCTAAATGAAGACAATCATTTGAAGATCCAAACCAACCAATGATTTCAACACTTCCTATTCTTGGACAATCTCCAACTACAAAGGCTACAGCCTCAGCCGCAAAGGTCCCTCTCCCATCCCCCCTTTAACCCATGATATTTTGAACCTATCCTACCCCTCACTTCTGTCTTGTGTATGTCCGGTGGAGGGTGGGTTTGGGGAATAATTAGATTAGCAGATCGTTGTTCTATCTTTGCCATTTCATGTGAATCTTTCTTTTGTCATAAATAAACAATTTTAAAAATATTTTACTTACAAATCTGTTGCCTGTAAATCGTTGGAGCAGTCAAGGGTATGGTCCCCAAAAAATACACAAATTATTGACTAGTTCACTTATGTTGGGATTCTAGGGTCTGTGGGCCTGGAATTGACCGCGCATTGAATCACAGAATTAACAGTGCAGAAGGAGGCCATTCGGCACATCGAGTCTGCATTGGCCATTGGAAAGAGCACCCTACTTAAGCCACATCTCCACCCTATCCTCATAACCCAGTAACCCCACCTAACATTTTTATTCTGGACATTAAGGGCAATTTAGCTTGGCCAATCCATGTAACCTGCATATCTTTGGACCGTGGGAGGAAACTGGAGCACCCAGAGAAAACCCACACAGACACGGAGAGAACATGCAGACAGTAACCCAAGCCCCACGCACTAGCCCAATGTGCCATAACAAGCCAATCAAACACAATGTTCTTTCAACAAGTCCATGGTGACTTTCATTCCTTAGCTCTTGCTCTTCTGAAAGATGAATCAAGGGCAGCAAGGTGGCACAGTGGGTTAGCCGTGCTGCCTCAAGGGGCCGAGGTCCCAGGTTCGATTCCGGCTCTGGGTCACTGTCCGTGTGGAGTTTGCACATTCTCCTCGTGTTTGCGTGGGTTTCATCCCCACAACCCAACCATGTGCCGGCTATGTGGATTGGCCACGCTAAATTGCCCCTTAATTGGGAAAAAATAATTGGGTACTCTAAATTTATTTTTTAAAAGATGAATCAATTTGTCTCTCATAGTGTCTTCACCCCTGAAATTAGGCTGACTGTTCTATAGTCACTGGGAATTTTTGTCCCTTTTTATGATCGTGAATATAATGCTTACAATCATCTAATCCTCTGGCAACATCTAGATAGGAGATTGTGCCCAGATGCCCTGCAATTTCTCTCTCCCTGTCCCATTGAGACAGGTGTGACATCTCTTAACCCAAAAGAAGTGCAATAAGGAGGATGTTTGATTTGAAAAATATATCTGGTGGATCTGATTGTTTTAAAAATTATTGGAAAAATATTTGCATCAATTATAAAGGGAACAATTGACTTGGATAATCGGAAATATTGGTCCATGCGATCTGCAAACCCTTGATCTAGTCCCAGGATGCCAATGGTCTGTTATAAACATTGCTGACATAAGCATGACTTACATTATAGGTGCGTTCTCCATGTGTTCAACCAGCTGAGATGAGTCATGATCCAGGTGTAGAGGGGATAAGGTTTGTTGCCCAATCATCAACCTCTGGTTGGTCATGGTCACACAATGATGGTGGTTATGGCTGAATACCACAGGATGAACACATCACAACTGCTGTCACGGTGGAGACATTCATCTATAAGATAGTCACGGCATAAGATTTGAGGAAGATAATAGGTTCATGGAAGTAACCCTCGTGGTTGCGTTATATCCCCCTGTTAATATTTGGGGCACATAGGTACATGTGCGGGTGACCATTAGGAATTCGACTAGCCTGGCAAAGCCAAACACTCCCTCCTCCTGTTTCTCTCTGGTGAGAGAGATGTGTGTGAACTCCCCTCTCCCTCTAGACAGAGCCTCCGTCACTTCCCTGATGCAGTGATTCCTGACGAACTGTTAAATGTTGGAACAGTTACCTGCTCCTGTGTGGAAGGATCCACTAGGTTAGGAATTCAGGGTTAACTCTATCTTCACAGCCACTGACAGTGCTGTCATCACCCAGCTGTGTGGCTGCAAATCTGGTTGTGGGAGGTGGCACAGTCCAGTCACCATTCCTTTGTTGAAACATAACTGCCTCAAACCCTGCTTCTGTCTGCATTGGAGGTAGGTGATGTGTTCTCTGGCGTCCCTTGTAGGTACTTCCTTCTATGGAAAACTGTGTTCCTCCTTCCTTTGAGTACAAATTACTCTCTCCGCTGCCTCTGCGCCATCTTCAAGCCATGCTGCAACCCAAGGAGAACTGTAATGGTAGCCCACGCTATTGGAGCAGGCTCCTCCCTCCCAGGCCCTTCAACTTTTCTGACCTCCTTGCGAAGGTTCAGCAACACTCTTGTGAATCCATTTTCCCCCAATAGCACTAAACACTGTACACCCATTCATTCTGCAGCTGCAAGTTAAAGTCAAAAGAACCTCACCTTGATGTCTCATGGTACTCTCTTTAAATCATACTCGTGGGGATGGTTGTGCCTCTTATGTTACTGAAGACATGTTCAGCTGGTAATGAATGAGAGAGTATCAAAAGAAAATCCAGATTGTGTGCTAAATCTGTGTTAAGCGAATTACCCACCCTGTATGCTTTTGGTGTGCGCGTATTGCACCAGGAATAGGTGATAGTAGTCTGGCGGATATTTTGGAAGTTTTGAGCTTCACAGCACTGGCACTAGCTGCTATGCAGAGCCAAAATTTGCTGCCTGTACTTTTACCAGCATAAACTGGGTATATCGGGAGGGAATGTGTTCCAGCAGCATGGGCTACCATTGCAGTTACCCTTGGATTGCTGAATGGCTTGAAGATGGAGCAGAGGCAGCAGAGAGGGCACTATGTGCACAAAGGAATGAGGAACGCGGCTTTCAAAGTCTGTCAGAGAGCACTTAACCTACCTCCAACACAGGCTGAAACAGGATCTGAGGTAGATATGTTTCAACAAAAACTGCGAGTTCATAAGCATGCTTACCCTGTGCCTTCAATATAGCTGATGTCATTGGTTGGATTTTCACTGGTGTTGCTTGATCTTGCAGAGAAATTGGGTTTTAGTATTTCTAGCTCATTGAGGATGATGGAAGGATACATTTTCAACAAGCGCACAATGAAGGAAAATTAAGGGCCAGACCCATGCAATTTTCTGTAATTTGCTCCCACTAGACAAGGCTCCATACCAGGAGTGCTGAAGCAAAAACTAAACCCTTCAACTGCTCTTTCAATGTAGGAGAAAGGCTTTAGCACTAAAATATACACTGTGCAGGCAGGAATTAGTCATGAAAGAAAATCCAAATCCTAAACTTCTGCTGCACGAAACGTCTTTGGAATCATTAGTATTGTACAGATTCAAAACTTTCATTCAGTTGATTCTGACATTCTTGCATCTCTTCCATTTTCTACAGTCAATAATAAAAACTGACAGTTTGACGTTAACCATCTTCCAAAATGCTACATCAACTATTTATTGTTCGGGCATGCACAGAAAATGTTTACCAAAGCAAGGCCCTTCCTCCCATTGGTTTTCTCTCTCTTTCAGAAGCCAACCACAGAATTAACTAAATTTGATATCTGACCTGTGGTAAATGTCAGTCAAGATCAGGAATTGAATTTCAGTATCTTATGTTGGAGTCGAATTGTCTAGCACTGCAGCTGTACTATAGTTCCACTCATTTGATTTCACCTTCCCACAGTCTCCAGCTCTTATTTAATACATTATAATGGAGACATCAGATACATTATTCGCATATAAGGCATTGAGCTTATTGTGGATCAGATTTACAATATTACATTCTAAAGTTTTGAGCCTGATAGTGCCTCATTATAGGAAAATAAATGATTGGGTGGGATGTTGAAACATAACTTACTGTAACTAGGGTTAGGTTGTGATAACATTCAAATATATCTTGAACTGTCTCGAAATAAGCTACCATGATTATTTCTTCAGACAATATTTGTCACCAGAAGACAGAATTGGAAAAGAACAGTGAATGTATCAAAATACAAAAGGTTTACTAATCTGTTTGTTTTAACCACGTTCATTCAATATATTTTACTTATTCTGTTGAAATCTGACAATTGCAACATAGAACATAGAACATACAGTGCAGAAGGAGGCCATTCGGCCCATCGGGTCTGCATCGACCCACTTAAGCCCTCACTCCCACCCTATCCCCCTGACACAATGACCCTCCTAACCATTTTTGGACACTAAGGGCAATTTAGCATGGCCAATCCACCTAACCTGCACGTCTTTAGCCTGTGGGAGGAAACCGGAGCACCTGGAGGAAACCCACGCACACACGGGGAAAACGTGCAGACTCCGCACAGACAGTGACCCAAGCCGGGAATGGAACCTGGGACCCTGGTGCTGTGAAGCCACAGTGCTAACCACTATGCTACCATGCTGCCATCTTTTAAAGAGCTTCACATCTTTTAAATTTTACGACCTTCAAATTAATACTTTCTGAAAAATAATGTTCAAGATTATCACAAACGTGGCAACAGATTGCAACAGGGAGTTTTCAGAGAGGTTACAGTGCTGCAGGGAAGTCGTGTAGGAATTATTGCATCAAATATTGAATGAATGTTTTTGTATCGCATCCCTCTGCCTAGTCTTTTACCACAGGCGTGATCCCATTTCTTGGAAATGGATTAATGCTTTCATAAAAACAGTGGACCCAGGAAATGCCGTAAAACACATCAAACATGATGGAATACTCAAATGATGGATACAACCACATTATGAAACTCAACAGCATTCAGTGCTATGCTGTATTGCTCAATCGATGCTCTTGCTACTGGTCTTAATACTTATCTTATGACTGACTTCTGTTATGGGCCAGGGTTTAGAGAACCCCAAAGTATATCATGAATGTTCACCTGACCTACAACCTTTTATAGATTGTGGTATGGGGAGCACACGGCCCACTCTACAGGTGTGGTACAGCAGAAATGGAAAAGTATTTTTTAAAGCAAAACAATGTTTATTCTATGAACTCAAGTTAACCTTTTTAAAACTTATGGTGAACATCTTAGCAACCATCAATTCAAATACAACCCTCAAAAAATACAACACTAAGTAATCCTCAACAACTTCCCAAACAGCATCCAGAAGACAGAAGAAACACATTTTAACAGAAGCACATTAGGTTTACATTCACTACTGAGAACATTTATAATTCTGAATTCACAAAATGATCAAGAGATCGTCTTTTCATGGCAGAGAGAACAGCAGTACACCTGCTTTGTCTGGCTTCAGCTCCAACACTGAAACCGACACCAAAAAGACACAGACACACCCAAGCTTTTCTCAAAGTGAAACTAAAAAACAGAGCCAGAGCTCAGCTCCACCCACACTCTGACATCACTGCAGTAACATGAGCAGCCAAGCATTTCTTAAAGTGACATTCTCATGTCACTTCAGTGAGCATTCTCTGCAACAATGGTTCTCAAAGTGGAGTCTGCGGATGTCTGGAGGTCCACAGAGACTTTCCAGCAGACCACATACCAGGGCCGCTCATGCGCGTGGGCAACATGAACAACTTTCCAGGTCACTGATGTCAGGAGTAATTAAATGAGCAATGGCACAAGGAATACTCTGCTCCCCTTACATTCCTGCTCTTGGCTAAAAGAGTAATGTGGGGCACTGGCTTCAGTACTCAAGAAATGCAACTGGCTCCTCAAAATGTGCTTCTGCTGCCTCAGCAGGTCCAGTGGGGCACTTCAGTCCAGTCCCTAAAGGGTCTCCCGCATCGTGTTGATCTGCGGTGCCTTACATAACCTGGCTCAGCAGTGGGACGGCAAACGTACTGATGAAGACCTGGAGGAATGTCATGTTTCCACGGATGGGGAGGGGTTCCTGGAGAAAGTAGAGGAACACGCCAGTGAGGAGTTTGTGGTTGGAGGCCAGGCAGGGGCGAAGGTTCATATGGGCAGGAGGGCTAGGGGTGCCCTGATCACTTCAGGTTTCATGCTGTAGGACCAGCATGTTGTCCAACAGCTGAACAAGCCTCCCTCACCATTCCCCACCAATAATCTATTGTGATCCATCCACAATCAGGAGAGGAGGTTTGCTGAAATCTTAGTTATCAAGGTGCTGGGGCTCGGCTGTCTGCTGACCAGTCTAAGCAGGCAGGTGATGATGGCTCAGAATGAGGAATGGTCTGTGATGCTCCTCAGCTATTGCTCATGTCTGACTCCTGACTCTGACGCACAGCCAGCACACTGACTCTCTGCCTCATGTGCGAGAGAGGTTCGGCCCTAGATTTCTTTGTCCTTTAGCACGAGAGGAATATTTGGGGCAAGGTTTATAGTTCATGGATTCATGCCTGAGCCCATTCACAATTAATGAAACATTTGCTATGAGAGTGTTCACCATCTGCCTGACATTCAGGGCCTGTAAGAAATTCTTTGTCCAGATAGGGAGAAGCACCTTGCCACTGGGAGGAGGGTGAACAAAAGTGTGGCCTTAAGTCTGTGAAGACCAATATAATTTAATATAGTGGCATGTTGTTGCCTTTTTTACCTACTGTAAATATGGCAATCAATGAGGTTGCCCTTCTTTCTTTGGATATCAATATTATATTGCTCAGAGTCGCCAGGTATCAAATGATACCACCACAAGGTTCAACCGGTTATCGAGCAAAGAGCCAAACACCAGTTAGTTAGTTCAAGATCAATGGTACTTTATTTACACACACAATTAATCATGCAACACAAGCACTATTAGTTAACTACACCTATCAACTCTGACAACCTGTACTTAACTTCAGGCACCCGGCTTAGGTCAGAGGAACAGTGGCCATTGTTCGATTCTGGATCTATCGGGTCTGTAGAAGTTACTGCTGCTCAGCTGGGCTCACCCGTCTGGGAGCAGGCGTTGAACTTGAACTTGCCTCTGGTGGTGCTGTAATTGGAGGTAGACGTTGCCGGAGCGCCAGGTCCAAGAGAGGCCGAACACATGGTGGTCTCTCTTTTTATCCTTGGGGGTTTTCGTGCTCTTTTGGGCGGTCCTTCAGTTTGGACCCCACTAATTGGGTAACTCCTGATCACTATGTTTGATTCGAACCAATAAAGGGGCGGGTGCCTTGATGGCGGGGCATGTCCTAAGCGGTCATTTACCCTGTTGTTTATGCTTCCCGAGTACAGGGAGTGGCGCCAAAATGTCTGGGACTGTATCGGTCGCTCAAGTATCAGTCCTTTGTCTGGCGGAGATGGGCCATCAAATGCTAATCGGTTGGGGGTTTTGATACCGTCTGTATTCCTCACTCGCAAATATACATTCAGGCTCTGAGCCTGCCTGAATATCGCATTGTCCATTTTTCCCGCTATGCTTTGCGACCTTCTCTGTTCCTGGTTGTAAGTGGCCATCCCAGGTGGTTACATTCCGTCCTCTTGATCCTCAACGAGAAGCGTGAAGGATCACACTACTGGATCTTCTCCTGTTCTCTGACATGCCGGGTACCCTCAATCAAGGACAGGTTCTACCCTACTCTGTCCTATGGGTCAAAATATTTACCTAAGTTTTCCCTCATACAACACATATCTCTAAAAATTCTAAGGGGCACTAAAACATTCAAACATTCATTTCAGTCTCTTTACACAAAAAGTGGGACCTCTAACTGTCTTTAACTAGACTACACTCATGCTGCTATCTAATAACCAAAGAACTTATATTACAATACAAAATAACTAATAGCAGCATCACATTCCTACTCATTACTAATGTCCATGTACAAAGAAAGTAACTTTATTTTTAAAAAAACAACCGCGGAATTTATTAGGGAGGAAGGGTTCAGAAAGAGTGTGGGGTTTGCTGGAGTCTGAGGAAAGGGGCTCTGAGTGTGTATACTGGAGGGCGGGAGGCTCTCTTTCGCCATTTCCAAAATCTGATCGTCTGGATGACACTGCAAAGTTTAGCTATAACCAGTGGGGCTTCTGCTGTGCACGAAAGGGAGTACCATTTTATGATATTATCACACCATGTGGGGTTATCAGTGGCTGTGTCTATGTGTGGGGTAGTGTCTGGGCTAGGGGTGTCGTGTTGGGTGGTCATGTTTAGGGCCTGGGGAGCGGTCGCAGCAAAAAGGCAACCGCACGTCCACAAAGTCGGGGGTACTTCAGGGGTCTCCAGCTGAAATTTTTTTTTTAAAGTCCCGCAAAATCGGGAGCAGGGGAACTGGGCCCTCGGGAGCAGAGCGATCCGGCGGCATCTCCCCCCCCCCCCCCCCCCCCCCCACCATGCACGGCAGCAGAGCGCATGGCAGGACAAGCGGTGGCCAGGACCGAAGCGGCAGCCCAGACCGAAGCGGGGGCCGAACCTGCAGCGAGGAAGGAACAGAGGAGCGACCGACACCACCCCCCCCCCCCGCCCAGCAGGACAGCGCAGGGTGCGACGAACGGCGGCGCGGACCAAGCAGCGGGGACAGCAGCGGGGAACGAAGCGGGGACCGACCGACCGACCGACCCCCCTCCTCCCCCTCTCACCGGCGGCGACCACCACGAGGCAGGAACAAAGAGGGACTCCCAACCAGAAGCCACTCTCTCTCTCTCTCTCGCGACCTGGGTGAGTGAGGGAAAAGGAAGGAAGAAAGAACTTTTGCAAAACTTTTGCAAAAACAAAACTCTGAAAAGAAAACTTTTAAACTTTTAAAAATTCTTTTGGCACTGTTTTTTTCTCTCTTTTTCTCACCCAAAACAAGTTCACCTGAGAAGAATTTTATAAAAGAGGGAAAAATGAAGTGATAAGGGAGAGAAGGGAGGGGAGAAGAAAAAGGGAAGAAACAGGGAAAAAAAGGGAGGGGGGAAAGACGGGGAAAAAAAGGGGAAGAAAAAAAAAGGGGGGAAAGAAATGCCAGAAGGGAGCCAAAGCAGACGGAGGAGGGCAACCAAAGGCAAACGGGGCAATGGGCGAGCCAGTTCAGATGAGCTAATCAGCACACGAAGCAGCAGAACGGAAGTATCGTCGCATCAAAAAGAGCTGGGCAGACAGGTGCAGTCTTCCCCGGGGCCAGGGGGGGAGCTGGAACTGGAAGGCAGCCTTTGTCGATGCGCTGAGGGAACATCAGCAGGTAAACAAGGCAGAGGCAAGGGCAGACATAGAGGCCGCAGTGCAAGCAGCAATGGCCATGGCCCTGACGGAGGTGCAGCAGGCCCTGGGCAGAGCAAAGGAGAAATTGGACGCCCAAGGGAAGAAATTGGAAGCCCAAGAGGCGACCATTAAGGAGCTGGAGAAAGCAGCGACTGACTTGAGCGACCGGATAATGGCCCTGGAGAGGGAGGTGGCGAGACTGGGCACAACACAGGGGAGCCTGAAGGGCAGGGTGGATGACCAGGAAAACCGCTCGAGGAGGCAAAATGTCAAGATAGTGGGCCTACCAGAGGGGATCGAGGGTAAAAACCCCATGACATAACTAGCCGAGATGCTGGGCAACTTAGTGGGGAGGAAAACCTTTCCTAACCCACCAGAAATGGACAGAGCACATCGGTCGCTGTGCCCGAAGCCCAAGGCAGGGGACCACCCGAGAGCAGTTATAGCTAAACTGCACTGGTACCAAGATAGGGAAACAATCCTGCGCTGGGCCAGGAAAAACAGATCCTGCAAATGGGAAGGACACGCCATTAGAATTTACGAGGACCTTGGGGCAGACCTAGCCAGGAGACGGGCCGAGTTTAATAGAGCGAAAGCAGCTCTTCACAAGAGCAAAGTGCGTTTTGGTATGCTGTACCCAGCGAAACTCTGGGTCAGATACCAAGAAAGAGAATACTTCTTTCCAGCCCCTGTTGAAGCAAACAAGTTTGTTGAAGATCACGGGCTGGAAGACCACCAACGAGGGTAGAAATGAGGGGCCCCTGGCAGGGGGCAACAACACGCCGACGGGGGGGGGGGGAGGGGTGAGGCAACGCCGGGCCCCCCCGCACCCGGCACAGCGAGCACACCCTGAACAAAGAGCAAACCACGGCCCGAGGGACCGCTTCAGGTGGGAGGCCAGGCCCCAGCACGAGGGAACGAGAGTAGCGGAGAAGGGAGAGCAAGCAAGAGGAGTGCAGGGTAGGATCGGGGAAGAGCCGGCAGAAAACCGTAGAGGCCGGGCAGGGGAGAAGCAAGACAGTAACTCCCGAGAGGGGGGCCATCATACTAGCGGGAAAGCTAGCGCCGGGGGCATGCAACAAAGCAGGGTCGCAGCGTGCCCCCAACAGGGGGGAAGGCGCCAGGCTGGGGGTGGGGGGGGACCACTCAACAGAGACGGGAGAGCAAACGGGGATGGGAACAGGGGAAAGAGGGACAAAGGAGAGGTATACGGGAGAGGGGGGGAAAGGGCGAGACCGGAAGAGGGGGGGACACAGGGAGGGAGAGACCGGGGAGGGGGGACACAGCGAAAGAGGGAGAAACAAAGTTAGGAAAGGAATAGGGCTACAAAGTGCCACAACCAAGGGCTCAAAACAAGGAATCGCTGCAAGCACCCACCCAGTACGGTCTCTGGGCGAAGGGAAACCCCAGAGTGCAAGGGACTACCTGCATGACGGACGCACAGTGGGCGGCCATGTCGGGTGCCCCCGGGACAAAGGGAAACCCCAGAGCGCAGGGACCCGACCGCATGGAGAGAGCAGTGACAGCGGCCGTCCTGGACAGCCCCCTTACAAAGGGAAACCCTGGAGGGCAGGGGCGCGTCCACCAGGTAAGTATGGTTAATCCCACAGGAGCGAGGGGGCTGAAGCCCTCCACCAGAATAGTCACCTGGAACAGAAGGTGACTCAATGGCCCAGTGAAGAGATCCAGAATCCTCACCCACTTAAGAAATATGTGGGCCGGCATAATCTTCCTCCAAGAGGCACACCTGAGAGAGCAGGACCGACTGCGGGTAAGAAAGGGCTGGGTGGGACAAATCTATCATTCCGGCTATGGGACAAGGGCCAGGGGGATGGCGATATTGATCGGCAAGAGGACGAGGTTTAGGGCGGCAAGGACGGTTACAGACCCAGGGGGGCGGTATGTCATCGTCAGCAGGGCCCTGGATGGGGCACCAGTAGTTCTAGTTAACATGTACGCACCCAACTGGAACGACACGAGCTTCATCAATAAGACTATGGCAGAAATCCCCGACATAGCGACGTATCGACGAATCATGGGGGGGGGGGGGGGGGGCTTCAACTGTGTACAGGACCCAAAGACAGACAGATCAAATCCCAAAATGGGGAAAACCTCAAGCATGGCAAGGGAACTCAGTCACTTTATGGAACAGATGGGAGCGGTGGACCCCTGGAGATTCACCCACCCGCGGGAGAAGGAATTCTCCTTCTTCTCCCCAGTACACAACGTATACACCAGAATTGACTTCTTTGTGGTGGAGAAACCAGTGCTGCCGGGGATAGACAAAGTGGAATACTCTGAAATTGTGATATCAGACCACGCTCCACACTACATGGACGTGATACTGGAGACGGGCAGGGTCCAACGCCCCACATGGAGGTTGGACGTCGCCGTACTAGCTGACAAGGCCTTCAATGAAAGGATATCACGGCCCATAGCAGAGTACACAGAGAACAACTAGAACGGGGAGGTCTCACCCTCCATGTTCTGGGAAGCGGTAAAGGCCGTACTAAGAGGGGAAATCATCGCTTTCAAAGCGCGAAGAGATAGGGAGGAAAGGGCGGCTAGGTAGCAGCTGGTCGACTCCATACTGGAGGTAGACCGTAAACACTCCGAGGCCCCAACCGTAGAGCTCCTGGCGGAGAGGAAAGAGCTACAAAGGAACTTTGACCTGCTCTCCACCAGGAAAGCAGTGCACCAACTCTGCCAGGCATGTGAGACCCTATACGAACACGGAGACAAAGCCAGCCGTCTGTTGGCACACCAGCTGAGAAAGCAGGCAGCTACCAGAGAAATTGCACAAATCATGGATACTAGAGGCACGGTAGAAACAGAGCCAGAAAAGATCAACAAAACCTTCAAGGCCTTCTACCAAGGGCTGTACACCTCAGAGCCCCCAATGGGGGAGTCCGGGATGAAACGGGTCCTTTATGGACTGGACATTCCAGTCGTGGGGGAGGGCAGAAAACGGGACTTGGAAGCACCACTAGCACTGGGAGAGATCATGGACAGCATTAGCTCCATGCAGGTGGGGAAGGCGCCGGGTTCGGACGCTTTCCCAGCGAACTTCTACAAAAGATTTGCGACAGCACTGGCCCTGCACCTGCGGGAGATGTTCACAGACTCGCTAGCGAGGGGCACACTGCCGCCAACGCTAGCACAGGCCTCAATCTCGCTGACACCTAAGAAAGACAAAGACCCAACGGAATGTGGGTCATACAGACCCATCCCACTGCTTAATGCAGACCCCAAAATACTGGCCAAAATCCTGGCCAAAAGGCTAGAAGACTGTGTACCTGAGGTGGTCGCAGAGGGCCAGACGGGCTTTGTCAAAGGTAGACAGCTTACCTCAAACATCAGGCGCCTGCTGAACGTGATAATGACCCCCTCCGGGGAGAGAACACCAGAGGTGATTGTCTCCCGAGATGCAGAAAAAGCCTTTGACAGAGTCGAATAGAAATACCTCACAGAGGTACTGGAGTGGTTCGGGCTTGGAACAGGGTTCACCTCCTGGGTAAAGCTCCTATACAACGCACCCATGGCGAGCGTACGAACCAACAATACCAACTCCCGATACTTCCAGCAGCATAGGGGCACCAGACAAGGATGCCCACTGTCCCCGCTGGTGTTCGCTCTAGCGATCGAACCACTAGCAAACACGCTCAGAGCAGCAAAAAACTGGAGGGGGATCCGAAGAGGAGGCAGAGAGCACAGAGTCTCACTCTATGCAGATGACCTGCTCCTCTACATTTCGGACCCACAAAGCAGCATGAACGGAATCATCGTGCTCCTGAAAGAGTTTGCCACCTTCTCGGGCTACAAACTCAACATGAGCAAAAGCGAGATCTTCCCGGTACACCCACAAGTAAGGGGGGAAGCACTAACGGGACTGCCGTTTAAACAATCCCAACACAAATTCCGCTACCTGGGGATCCAAATAGCCCATGACTGGAAAGGGATCCACAAATGGAACCTCACCAGTCTGACAGAGGAAGTAAAAAAGGACCTACAAAGATGGAACACACTCCCACTCTCTCTCACGGGGAGAATCCAGATGATCAAAATGAACGTACTGCCTAGGTACCTCTTCCTACTTAGATCCATTCCAAACTACATCCCCAAGGCCTCTTTCAAAGTGCTGGACAAACTAATCATGGCGTTCGTATCGGGGGGGGCGGGGGGGGGGGGGAGAATGCTATGATCCCAAAGAAGGTCCTACAAAAAACAAAATCCAGGGGGGGGGCTGGCCCTCCCAAACCTACAATTCTACCACTGGGCGGCGACGGCCGAGCGAATAAGGGGATGGGTTATGAAGCCAGAAGCCGAGTGGGTGCGTGCGGAAGAGGCCTCCTGCATTGGTACCTCCCTCCTGGACCTCGCCACGGCGGCACTCCCACCCACACCCAAAAAACATTCCAGCAGCCCGGTGGTGATAGCCACCCTCCAATCCTGGAACCAACTACGGCAGCAATTTGGCCTGACCAAAATGTCGGACAAAGCTCCCATCTGCAAGAACCATAGGTTCACACCAGTGCTGACTGACGCCACCTTCAAAAGGTGGGGGCAGGACAGAGGGACACTGACAGTCAGGGACCTATACACGGACGGCAGGATCGCAACACTGGACGAACTGACAGAGAAATTCCAGCTAGCCAGGGGGAATGAGCTAAGGTATCTACAGCTCAAAAACTTACTACGAAAGGAGACATGGACGTACCCGCAACCGCCCCGACAGACACTACTGGAAGAACTACTGGACGCCAGCATACTAGACAAAGGAAACTGTCGTGACATGTATGACCGACTGATAGAAAGGGCCGACACCGTACTGGACGCAACAAGAAAGAAATGGGAGGAGGATCTGGGGATTGAGATAGGTTGGGGACTCTGGAGCGAAGCACTGCATAGGGTCAACTCCACCTCCACGTGCGCAAGGCTCAGCCTGACGCAACTAAAAGTGGTACATAGAGCCCACTTAACAAGAGCCCGTATGAGTAGGCGGACGCCCTTGCCTTTGCCTCCCTGATTGCCTGCCGTAGAATCCTATTCGGCTGGTGGTCAGCAGCAACACCCAAAGCTGCAGACTGGCTGTCCGACCTCTCGGAATCTCTCCAAATGGAGAAAATCAAATTCGCCATCCGAGGGTCAGACGACTGTCGTGTTGGGTGTTCCGATGCACAAATGATACATCACGGCTGTAAATGGTACAACTCTGTTTTATTGTCTTAAACAATGACAACTACTAACTGCTGGCTTAGGTTTGTACTTCACCAGCTAACCTGTGGATCCAGCCCTATCACTATCTTGGTGAGGCACTCAGCACATGGTCTATGTCTGAGTGGCACGCTGTGAGCTCTGTGCTCTGAGCTATCTCCTGGTAGAATGAGCGGGAACTGTGGTGTTCCCTGTTTTATAGTGCGTGTGCTCTCACTGGTGATTGGCTGCGATGTTCTGTGTGTGCTGGTTGGTCCAACTACCTGTCCATCAGTGTGTGTGTGATTGCACCATGATATACTGATGTGGATATCATGACAACGACGGCTTCCACAGAATGTGGGAGCCATTCACGCAATTGTTCCGGGACCTGTTTGTGGCCAATGAACGAGAGGAAGAATAGCCAGGTAGCCAAGAATCAGGGGGGAGTAGCCGGGGCATGGGGGGGGGGGGCATGGAGGGGGGTGGACCAGGAGAGGGGGGGCGGACAGCTAAGTCTACGAGGAAAGAAAGGCGAACCACAGATGGGGGGGGGGGAGGGGAGAGGAGAGGGAAGAGACAGGGAACAAGAGAGGAGAATCAGGGAGGTGGGGGGGAGGCAGGGAAATGAGGGCCGGAGGGAAGGCACGGGATACAATAACGAACAGGGCATCTCCAGGAGTAGGGAACGAGTAGAATGAAGATGAAAGATGGGAGGAACGGCAGAAGTGGTGGTGAGCGCAGGACAGCAGCGAGATCCATTTGGGAGAAGCGACAACAACACCAAACCCATTCGAGTATTGCCCACTGTAATTGTCTCTCCGGCACCCAAATGTATATTTACCTCCCCGGTCTCCAATAACCCCCCCGCCCCCCTCCTCCGCAAACACTCGCCTACTTATGTGTTGTAAATAATTTTGCCAGTTGTACAGAATTGCTGCTGTTGAGCTGGTGCACAATACCCTACCAGTTATCCTATTTTTTAAAATTGTATTTTTTTTTTACGATGTACTATTTTCTTTTCTTTGGTATGTTTGGGTGTGCCCTTCTCTTCTGTATATGTGTGTATATATATATATATGTTTCTTATCCTGTGTACATAACTGTAAATATACTTTGTTCAAAAACCCAATAAAAAACATTTATTTAAAAAAAATGTTTAAGGCCTGTGTGGTGAGGGGTGTACGGGCGGATAACGCGCGCAACTATATTGCTCCAATGGCGATCATGATGCAGATCATCAGGTTTGTCTTCATCTCGTCTGTATCTTTCTCTGTCTTCAAGTATCCGTATCTTCCTGGGGGTACAAGCATAATATATTTTATTATCTTGTTGCTTAATATCTTGTTTGTCTGACTGTTTGTCCTTATCGTCAATTTCCCATTTAGAATCGTCACCATATGTGACTCTCTCATTTAAAAAAAAATTTTTTTAAACAACCATTTGGGAGACAAGACATCCGATTAAAAAATTCTGTCACAGTGCGAGCACTCTCACAGCCTATGTTTGATGGGCTGAGTGGGCGGACAATTTCTCCGTCCTCTGCAAACTTGTTTCAATTAAGTGTTTTGAACATGTAAATGGCAGGTGGGGTGATAGCAACCGAAGGGCTGGCGGAAAGGGGACAAAAGTTGTGGCAAAAGTGCATTCTTTAAACCACAGTTGTAAAAAGAACAGCAAACGAGTTTTGAAAATAAATCTCCGAATGGGGTGCGCAGGGCAAGAATGGGTGGAATCCCCGGGTAGGGCGGTGATCAATGCCGTTGCTCCACTACCCGAGCATGGCTGACCAAATGTATAGGGGGCCCTCAGGCAGGGTGGGAATAAGTGCCGTTAGTCCACTGCCTGAGTGACCTTCCAAGAGCGGTAAGAATTTGAGGATATATGGGCTTCAGCAAACTTGTGCCTTTAACTGCCATGTGGCATCAGAGGAGTAGTCATAACTGTATCAAGAAATGTGCCTGGGGTCGACACACAAAGTCGTACAAGAGCGAGAACATAAAAACAAACTAAAGAAGAAAGCGGGCAGGTTCCATCAGGGAAAAGGACACCGTAAATCTCAATCAGTTCCTTTCTCTCATCATCTGGACACCTCAATGTTCCATTCCAAAAAGTGCCTCAAAGAGGTTAGCATGGTGGGAGTCAGACTCTGAGTCATCACCATTTCCCGGGTGCCAAACTCGTGCCTGGAGTTTGAGTGCCATTGCGGCGGGTGCCGATGTGGGGTCCAGCTCATCGTTCCATGTCAGACAACAGGAATTGTCGCGGTGCCAATGTTTTGTATTCTGTAGGGCGGTAGGGGCAAGGGGGGTGTCGCTGTTGTCGGGTGGTGGGTCAGGTTCTGGTAACGGCAAATAAATTGTCTCTGAGGGGCTGAACATATCGTGGTCGATGTCTCTGGGGCTGTAGGGACTGGGGTCTGGTCTGTGCTTCCATTGTTCGGGTCGAAAAAAGAGCGTCCGTTGTGCTGTCGCTGTCGCTATGGCTAGTAGCCGAATCAAGTGTTAGGGTGAAATTTGACTCTGGAGGCAGAGTTAAGGCCATGTCTGTGGACGTGCTGTCGCGGCTGGGGGAGGACGGGATTGGGTTGTCAGTGGGCGTGTCTCCGCTGTCTGCCATTGCCAATGAGAGGTGGTGCGAGTGGCTGCACTGCGTTCCATGAATCTTAAGCTGGCTTATATGGAACCATCCTGATTTTCCATTAGGATATGTGATCTTGTAAACTGAGGGGCTTACTTTGTCGGAGGTTGAGTCGGGTCCTGCAAATTTAGGGGAGAGGAATGAACTGGGATTGTTTAGGCAGATCATGACTTGCTGTCCGACTGCATACTCTTGTTGGTTGTACTGTCTTATCAAAGCAGGCCTTACTCAGCTTTCGTCTAGCGCCTATTCGAACAGCTGCAGCGAGCTGTGCTGCTTTAATATTCTCCATCATTTTTTGGACCGCTTTTTCATGGGTATGGGCGGTGACTGCGGGGCTGGCCAAATCAAGTCCTAATAAATACTCGGTACCCTTCATGGGTCATCCGGACATGAGGGTATGGGGGGTGTAACCTGTCGAACTCGACACCGTGTTTCTAATAAACATCAGTGTGAATGGGAGCACTGTGTCCCACATTGTATTATGCTGCTGTACCATCCTCCTAAGTGTGGCCTTTAGTGTCCGATTCATGCGCTCCACAATGCCGTTGGACTGTGGGTGATAGGCAATGTGAGACTTCTGTTTTATGCCCAAAATTTTCATGACATTTTTCATGACCCTGCCTGTGAAGTACGAACCTTGGTCCGACTCAATACTACGGGGGAGTCCCCATCTCGTGAAAATTTGCTTGGTTAGAATTTTTGCCATGGCTTTGGCCGTATTTGTTCTTGAAGGGAATGCTTCTACCCATTTTGTGAATGTGTCAATGACAACCAACACATATTTGTATCCATTTCTGCAGGGGTGAAGGTGGCCAATATAGTCTAACTGCAAGTTTGTCCATGGGCCATTTACAGGGCAGGTGAGTCTTAGCTGGCTTTTCTTTGCATATCTGTCCGGGTTGTTCTGGGCGCAAATCAAACAATTCTCAACGTAATGGGTTACGTCGCTTTTTAAATCGGGCCACCAGCAGAGAGGTCTGAGGTGGGCAAGGGTGGATTCTATCCCTTGGTGTCCGTGTCCGTCATGGAAGTTGCAAATAATCTGGTTCCTGCCCTGGGTGGGGACCACATAAATACCACCCTTTAAAATGATTCACTCCTGGATCGTTAAAGTATCTTTAAACGTATCATAGGGGGCTGGGAAGTCTCCTTTTAAAATTTCCTTTAGTGCCTCATCTTCTTTCTGTGCTTGGGCTAAGTCTTGAATGTTGGTCTGTGAGACCTGAACCGCGTGCACTGGGGCACTCTCGGGGGGTTGCCAAAAGTGGCCATGTCGTGAGCCTGCCTTCGCGCGGGCATCTGCTTTCACGTTACCGGGTGGGGAGGAACAATGGTGACTTCTAACTTTAACAATTTTGTATTTTCTACCTTTCACTGTCTGGGGAATGTGTTTGAGTAAAGGCGCTGATGGTAGGGGTTTCCCGTCGGTGGTATAAATCCTCTAGATTCCCACAGGGTTGTAATTCCGTAAGGCTGTTGCGGACGTACAAACTGTCTGAATATATGTCTCCTGGGGTGGGGAATGAATTGGGGTGCTGGACAATGTAAGCGATGGCTGTTAACTCGGCTGCCTGCCAACCTAAATGTCCAGACAACTTTAAAGCCATTTCTTCTAAAGCACGCCCCTGCGTGTCCTCTACATAAATTCCACATCCTGTCATTCTTTTTCCATCAAGAACTGTGAAGGAGCTATCAACATAAATGTTTAGAGCTTTGTCTGCGTGCTGGGTCATCTGTGGTCAGATGCCTGTCTTTCTCGGTACCGATTTGGGAACAAAGGGGCCTTGATTGTGCTTCGCTGCAATGATCTCGCACTCATGTGGGGTTCCTGCATATTATAAATTGTCGGCCAGAAACGTGTGCGTCTTTGTCCTCTTTACCGTAATGTCGCATCCTTGTAGGAGTAGGGTCCAGCGCGCTGCTCGAATTTGGCTTACTGTGCCGTATTTTAATCTACCGTCTAATAAAGCTGTGACGGGGTGTGCTCGGTCAAAATGGTTACGGGGTTGAGTCCGGTTATATACAAGAAGTACTGTACCGCCCGGAAAACTGCGAGCAGGTGCCTTTCGCAGGCTGAAAATCCCCGCTCTACTGGATCTAAAATTCATGAGGCATAGGCTACGATCCGAAACAATCGTGCCTTTCCTGTAGGAGTATGGCCGAAAGGGTTTGGGCGGTGGTCGCTACCTCTGTCGCGTATGGGGAGTGTGGATCTGGGGCTTGCAAAGCGGGAGCTGTGCTTAGGACGCGTTTCAATGTATCTACGGGATCCGCGTGCTGTGGGAGCCATTTCCATGGGGCCTGTTTCTTAAGGAGCTCAGAAAGTGGGGCTGCTTTTGTGGCGAATCCGTCTATGTGGTTCCTGCAGTAACTGACCAGTCCTAAAAATGATCCGAGTGCTGTAACATTTTGGGGCAAGGGCAATTTTATAATCAAATCTATCTGTTTCTGTTCTATTTCACGCCTACCATGCGTGATGACCGTACCTAAATAATTGACTTTTTCCTGGAGAATTTGGGCTTTTTGGGGGTTAATTTTGCATCCAATTTCTTTGAGGAGTCCGAATAGTTCCGAAAGAAGCGAAATGTGCTCTTCCTTGGTGTCAATCTGAACAAAGCATTCAGGTTGGGAAAATTTTGATAATCCCTTCGCCAATTGGCTGTGAAAAATGGAGGGGGCGTTGTGGAAGCCTTGTGGAAGGGAGGTCCACGTGTACTGCTGTCCCTGGAAAGTGAACGCAAATTTGTACTGGCACCTTTTGTCCAGTGGTATGGACCAAATGCCATTGCTAATGTCCAATACCGTGAAATGTTTTGACTGGAATCCCTGTTTTAACATGGTCTGATGTGGGTGGAAAGTCTCAATTTTCTCATGGGCATCTCTTAACTGGGTGATGGTTAGTGAGGTGGTGTACACAAAATCGGGTTGGTCTTCTGTTCTGACTCTGCGTTGCGTGGTGATGGGGTTCATTGGGTTCGGTGCTGCCTGTGCAGTCGGTGATGCGGGTGCTTCCTTTTCGGGGCCTGGGGGGCTCTATTCTGATTTTCTGTCTCTTTCACGTATCGGTGGGCCGTTTCACTAAGTTCCTGCCAATCGGAGCCATCTTCCTGATTTGACTGTGGACCATTGTGAACGGATCGCAGTGATTGCAATCTTACAATTTGCTGCCTGCACTTGACATGATCCACTGATCTCTGCCTCTGTTCCGTGTTGGAACTGTGGAGTGCTCGGAGGGCTGCCTTTAAATTCTCACATTGTTTTCTCAATTGTTCTGCTTGGTTCTCTGTTTCTTCTCTTACCAAAACCGCACGTTGTGTGTCCTGGTAAGCCTTATCGTATTGAATCTGAAAGCTGTTGAGGTGGGCGAGAGAAAATTGGTGTGCCCTCTTGACATCAGCCATCTCCTTGTCCTTCACCGTCTGTGACAGTGACCCAAGCCAGAATCGAACCTGGGACCCTGGAGCTGTGAAGCAATTGTGCTATCCACAATGCTACTGTGCTGCCCTTAAGAACAAATAAATCTTCACTATATCATTTTACCGTAATCCATGTACCTATCCAATAGCTGCTTGAAGGCCTCTAATGTTTCCGACTCAACTACTTCCACAGGCAGTGCATTCCATGCCCCCACTACTCTCTGGGTAAAGAACCTACCTCTGACATCCCCCCTATATCTTCTACCATTCACTTTAAATTTATGTCCCTTTGTAATGGTTTGTTCCACCCGGGGAAAAATTCTCTGACTGTCTACTCTATCTATTCCCCTGATCATCTTATAAACCTCTATCAAGTCGCACCTCATCCTTCTCCGTTCCAATGAGAAAAGGCCTAGCACCCTCAACCTTTCCTCGTAAGACCTACTCTCCATTCCAGGCAACATCCTGGTAAATCTCCTTTGCACCTTTTCCAAAGCTTCCACATCCTTCCTAAAATGAGGCGACCAGAACTGTACACAGTACTCCAAATGTGGCCTGACCAAAGTTTTGTACAGCTGCATCATCACCTCACGGCTCTTAAATTCAATCCCTCTGTTAATGAACGCTAGCACACCATAGGCCTTCTTCACAGCTCTATCCACTTGAGTGGCAACTTTCAAAGATGTATGAACATAGACCCCAAGATCTCTCTGCTCCTCCACATTGCCAAGAACACTACCGTTAACCCTGTATTCCGCATTCATATTTGTCCTTCCAAAATGGACAACCTCACACTTTTCAGGGTTAAACTCTGTCTGCCACTTCTCAGCCCAGCTCTGCATCCTATCTATGTCTCTTTGCAGCCGACAACAGCCCTCCTCACTATCCACAACTCCACCAATCTTTGTATCGTCTGCAAATTTACTGACCCACCCTTCAACTCCCTCATCCAAGTCATTAATGAAAATCACAAACAGCAGAGGACCCAGAACTGATCCCTGCGGTACACCACTGGTAACTGGGATCCAGGCTGAATATTTGCCATCCACCACCACTCTCTGACTTCTATCGGTTAGCCAGTTCATTATCCAACTGGCCAAATTTCCCACTATCCCATGCCTCCTTACTTACTGCAGAAGCCTACCATGGGGAACCTTATCAAATGCCTTACTAAAATCCATGTACACTACATCCACTGCTTTACCTTCATCCACATGCTTGGTCACCGCCTCAAAGAATTCAATAAGACTTGTAAGGCAAGAACTACCCCTCACAAATCTGTGCTGACTATCCCTAATCAAGCATTGTCTTTCCAGATGCTCAGAAATCCTATCCTTCAGTACCCTTTCCATGACTTTGCCGACCACCGAAGTAAGACTAACTGGCCTGTAATTCCCAGGGTTATCCCTATTCCCTATTTTGAACAGGGGCACGACATTCGCCACTCTCCAATCCCCTGGTACCACCCCTGTTGACAGTGAGGACGAAAAGATCATTGCCAACGGCTCTGCAATTTCATCTCTTGCTTCCCATAGAATCCTTGGATATATCCCGTCAGGCCCGGGGGACTTGTCTATCCTCAAGTTTTTCAAAATGCCCAACACATCTTTCTTCCTAACAAGTATTTCCTCGAGTTTACCAGTCTCTTTCACACTGTCCTCTCCAACAATATGGCCCCTCTCATTTGTAAATACAGAAGAAAAGTACTTGTTCAAGACCTCTGTATCTCTTCAGACTCAATACACAATCTTCCGCTACTATCCTTGATCGGACCTACCCTCGCTCTAGTCATTCTCATATTTCTCACATATGTGTAAAATACCTTGGGGTTTTCCTTGATCCTACCCGCCAAAGATTGTTCATGCCCTCTCTTAGCTCTCCTAATCCATTTCTTCAGTTCCCTCCTGGCTATCTTGTACCCCTCCAACGCCCTGTCTGAACCTTGTTTCCTCAGCCTTACATAAGTCTCCTTTTTCCTCTTAACAAGACATTCAACCTCTCTTGTCAACCATGGTTCCCTCACTCGACCATCTCTTCTCTGCCTGACAGGGACATACATATCAAGGACACGTAGTACCTGTTCCTTGAACAAGTTCCACATTTCACTTGTGTCCTTCCCTGACAGCCTATGTTCCCAACTTATGCACTTCAATTCTTGTCTGACAACATCGTATTTACCCTTCCCCCAATTGTAAACCTTGCCCTGTTGCACGCACCTATCCCTCTCCAGTACTCAAGTGAAAGTCACAGAATTGTGGTCACTATCTCCAAAATGCTCCCCCACTAACAAATCTATCACTTGCCCTGGTTCATTACCAAGTACTAAATCCAATATTGCCCCTCCTCTGGTCGGACAATCTACATACCGTGTTAGAAAAGCTTCCTGGACACACTGCACAAACACCACCCCATCCAAACTATTTGATCTAAAGAGTTTCCACTCAATGTTTGGGAATTTAAAAGGCACCCATGACTACTACCCTGTGACTTCTGCACCTTTCCAAAATCTGTTTCCCAATCTGTTCCTCCACATCTCTGCTACTATTGGGAGGCCTATAGAAAACTCCTAACAAGGTGACTGCTCCTTTCCTATTTCTGACTTCAACCCATACTACCTCAGTAGGCTGATACGCCTCAAACTGCCTTTCTGCAGCTGTTATACTATCTCTAATTAACAATGCCACCCACCCACCTATTTTACCACCCTCACTAGTCTTATTGAAACATCTATAACCAGGGACCTCCAACAACCATTTCTGCCCCTCTTCTATCCAAGTTTCCGTGATGGCCACCACATCATAGTCCCAAGTACCGATACCTTGCCTTAAGTTCACACACCTTATTCCTAATGCTTCTTGCATTGAAGTATACACACTTTAACCCATCTCCGTGCCTGCAAGTACTCTCCTTTGTTAGTGTTCCCTTTCCCACTGCCTCATTACACGCTTTGGCGTCCTGAATATCGACTACCTTAGTTGCTGGACTACAAATTTGGTTCCCATTCCCCTGCCAAATTTGTTTAAACCCTCCCGAAGAGTACTAGAAAATCTCCCTCCCAGGATATTGGTGCCCCTCTGGTTCAGATGCAACCCGTCCTGCTTGTACAGGTCCCACCTTCCCCAGAATGCACTCCAATTATCCAAATACCTGAAGTACTCCCTCCTACACCATTCCTGCAGCCACGTGTTCAGCTGCACTCTCTCCCTATTCCTAGCCTTGCTATCATGTGGCACCGGCAACAAGCCAGAGATGACAACTCTGTCTGTCCTGGCTTTTAACTTCCAGCCTAACTCCCCAAACTCATTTATTACCTCCACACCCCTTTTCCTACCTACGTCGTTGGTACCAATGTGCACCACGACTTCTGGCTGATTGTATCGGTCGCTCAAGTATCAGTCCTTTGTCTGGCTGAGATGGGCCATCAAAATGCTAATCGGTTGGGGGTTTCGATACCGTTTGGATTCCTCACTTGCAAATATACATTCAGGCTCTGAGCCTGCCTGAATCCCGCATTGTCCATTTCTCCCGCTATGCTTTGCGACCTTCTCTGTTCCTGGTTGTAAGTGGCCATCCCAAATGACTACAATGTGCTGAAGTGACAAGTGATGAAGACCCCCAGCGAGTTGCGCCTAACTTCACCCATTGCCCGTGCTGTGACTCCACAATCTCTCAAACTTGCAGATACCCTCCCAGTTCATCCAGCTGTATTCCCAGGATGCACATCAGAGGTGGAGATGGCCTGCTGCCTTCCATGCCCAGTTGCCTAAGATGTCCATGGTGGGCATCCTCTCGAGGGCAGGGAACTGGAAGGCTATGGCCTACATTTGGGTGACAAGGTGTTGCCAAAACACCCTGTTCTGCCCGCTGCACCTGACGTGTCACCCTGTTCTGCCCGCTGCACCTGACGTGTGCTGGTACCAGGAAGGAGGGATTTAGATCAGCTGTTCAGTCCCAGGATCTCCCGGGTGGAAGGCCTCAGGATGTGCTCCAGTGGATCCTCCTCACTCCAGGTGCTTGTGGGCCCCTGGGTTACTCCAGGCGACAGAGGGGCAGCTGAAGTGAGCTCCAGAAACCTCAATGCCATCTGGACTGCCAGTCCTGGAGGCTTGCCATTATCTGGACCACGGTGTGGAATCCCTCAGCCATGGTCCTCAGAGACTGAGCCATGCTTTGGAGTTCTCCAGTAATGGATCTGACCTCTTGCCCGAGGACACCACCTTTGCACTGTTGGTCCAGGTGCCACGCATAGCTGGTACCAACGCTGGGAACGAAGCGTTTGCAACTCCTCCATTCAACCTTACAGTTACTGCAGTGTCATTGACAATCCCTTCTGGTATTTTTGGACTGGCCGTTGCATCTCTCGAAGCTGAGGGACAAATATGTCTAGAGGCTCAGTATCTGTGTGGGGCACAGCTACATCCTGGGATCCAATAGACCTCTGACTGTCAGATTCCTGAGACGCTCCTGCCTCCACCTGATGTGCATCAGAAGCCTGTTTGGTCGTAGAATTCCACCCCAAGTGTTCTTTGAGAGTGGAGTTTGAAAACCCTTAGTTAGAAGTCAGAATTACAGTCAGACCAGTTGGCTCACAGTATGACAAGCATTTTGGGAGTTGTGTATGTGCGTGTGTGTGTGGGTGGGGGGGGGGGGGGGGGTGGAGTTGATGAGAAATCTGCAGAAGCTGGATTGAGTTTGTCACTTAGTTTCAGAGTTTGATGTGTTTGACCACATGCTTCCTATTTTTTACATGGACTGTGTACTTAGTGTGATTGTTATTGTATCAGATAGATTTTGTAACTTATTATTCTTACATATCTATATAACTCTGCAAATGAATAGTTAGGGTGAAGATGCAATGTTTTATAATTAATCTTTTCTTGTTTAATAAATGTTTCATTCCTTTGTTAAAAAATTCATCAGCAGTCCTGTGACACTGCTTATCAATGTATCTGAACAAAAAAAATAAAAGTTATTCTCTCAAGCAAGGTTCCATCCTGGACTGACCTGTCCAGCAGTAGCATCAGCTGGGATATAACAAGAGGCTTTTGAGAAAAACACTTGTGTGGTTCAGCTTGTTGCAATTAGGGCACTGCCTTCCCCACATTGGACATGTTTCCTTTTCTTTTGTGACCACAGCAATAGTTACATCCAGAACTCTGGCCTTGATCATGCTGCTCGTCCTTCTGTAAATTGTCATTCCTTTCTTCTATCGGCTAGTGCTTGAAAGGCTCAGACTGCCTGTCAGCGTTTTGTGAAGCCTCTTCAGTTCTCGTACGAATGTTCTTTCGCTGATGTTTAACCACCTTAGAGCTTCTGCACACGTCAATAGTTTTTTGAGAGTAAATTTCTTGTCTCTCAGCAGATATGTTCTCACAGCAGGAGATTGGTTCTGATGACAATTCCATCTCTGATCAGATCATCCTTCACTTGCCCAAACTTACAAGATTAAATTAGACATCTCTGTGCAGTCACACGATGATCAGTTTTCTTCCTGCTTCCTGAGTTCTGATGCAAAGTACACAGTTGAATTCTCAAGATGGCGGTGACTCAGAAGGGGCATCTGAAGAATCGGCAGGGAACACAACCCTGCCAATTCCAGCAGCTCCGATGCCATATTACGCCTTAATGTCCCCTTATGATTGGCATAAGGCAGGACCTCTGCTCCCTTGCTCGGGAGGAAATCTCACCTTGAAGAGCTGCGAGCTGTTCAGCTTGGCAGGCAGCTTCCCAGTCCCTCCTGTGTAAGGACACTTCCTGTTGATTCCCTTATTTCCGGTTTCTTTTATTTTGTCGTTATCTTTTTTGGTCCATGGATTTTTAATGGAGACGTAGTTTTTTAAAAATAAATTTAGAGTACCCAATTCATTTTTACCAATTAAGGGCAATTAAGCGTGTTCGATCCACCTTTGGATTGTGGGGCCGAAACCCACGCAATCACGAGGAGAATATGCAAACTCCACTTGGACAGTGACCCAGAGCCGGGATCGAACCTGGGACCTCGGCGCCATGAGGCAGCAGTGCTATCCACTGCGCCACCGTGCTACCCTAATGGAGACATACTTTTAAGTCGAGCAAAGGATGCGAGGAACAAAAAAGTTGAAAATTTGTACATTGTGCCATAAGGTTTTGGATTTTGAACAGCAAAACTCACACTTTATGGCACCCGAGAGATTGGAGAGACTTGGTTCGATTGGTTGGCTGATGGCCAATGGCTTGGCGAGGGACGGTGTTCCACCGAGCAACAGACAGGGATTGGATCCTGCCAGGTTGGTTAGGCTTAGGGTTAGGGTTGGCGGACCTAGCAGAAAGTTTCTGGACTCTGAAAGGGGAAGAATTGGTCTCTCTCTCTCTCAGATACTGACTGCTTGCTGTTGCTGGGAATTTGTAGAGAAGTCACTGGACCTTCGAGGTGGAAGCGGCTCTCACTCTGTCTCTCTCTGTTCTGCTTCTTACTGTCGAAAGGCAGTAGTCTCTAGACCCTGATAAGTCTACAATGAAAACCATTACAGACTGAAGGCAAAGTTATCATTGGACTGGAGGCCGAGACTGATGGAAGAAGCTAACTGGCAGGGACGGAGCCTGTGCCAGAGGAACAGGAGGCAGCCAGTGAGGATGGAGAGCTGGCTGCCCAAAAAGGCTGAGGAGGAGGAGGAGGTCAGGCTGCCCTCCGACCATCCGCCCCCTCGGGGTTCCTATCTCCACCTGCTATCCCATGACACGTGTGGTGCACAGCAGAAAATGCCTCAGGAGCCTCTTCATTAAATTGCCCAACCGAGATGAATGTCTCTGGGGTGGTGGAGGTTGTTGGAGACAGCTGTGATGGGAAGTCAGTGTAGTCCCCGGACTGGGACTCCGGGGTGTCTTGGGGTGCAGGTCGAAGGTTCCCATCGGTGTCCGTGTCCTCCTCCTCCTTGCTGCTCACCTCCTGTGGTTGTGGTTGTGGTCGGGGGTGGGGGATATCTGAAGGGCCCACCTCATCGCCAGGTGATCCTGCGAGACACAATACAAGATGCATGATTGGACTGCAGTTTGGGGTGGCGAGTAGTGGTAAAATGGGCAGTGTGCGGGAGAGTGGGCATAGTGGGGGTGGTGGTGGGTGTAGGGGTTGGAGGGGGTGTGGTGGGTGTGGGGGTAATGACACACGTACCACGGGGAATCTCAACTAAGCAGGGTCTCACTTACTCACCCAATGCCGACATCCACCTCGGTGACTGCCCTCTCCCAGGGCCCACCGATCAGGCCGGGTGCCCGCTGCTCTGCTGTGACGAGGGGCTGCAGGTTTCTCCCTCTCATGGTCATTGTGTACCAATTTCTAATATGCGGGGTAGGGGAAGGGTGTGTGTGTGGTGGAGACAGGGAATGCACAGTGTTAGACAGTTGGAGGCATGCAGCACAGGGGTTGGGTAACTGGTGCGCTACATGTCGAGGGCACCCAGCTATGGCAGCTGGTGTGGGTACTGCCGGCTGATGCAGGATGGGGTTCGGGAGTCCCCAGGGTAGGGGGAGGGGGGCCGGGGGGGTTACGGGCGTGTGGGGTCAGGGGTTGCTACCAGGGGAACAATGCTGCCTATTCACCCTGGCCGCCCTGAGGAGATCGTTCGGTATTTTACGGCACTGCTGGCCAGTCCTGGTGGTGTTGCCCACGGCGCTCACGACCTCTCCCACTTGCACCCAGGTCCGGAGCACCACAGCAGGTGGCAACCTCTCTCCCACCCCAGATACAGGGTGGCTCGCCTCGCCTCCACGACGTCCAAGAGGGCCACAAATTCCGCATCGGTGAACCGCAGTGCCACTCTCCTTGCTGCCATCTTGTTGGCTGTGATGGTGTGTGTGGGGAGCGGAGTGCAGATATGCAGATGCAGCTTGTCAGCTTCCTGAGTGTCAATCCCAACTCCGGCGAATCAGACACCATTGTTCATTGGAATCGGTCATGTTCCACATGGCGTCGGTGTTGGCCCGTTAACGGTAGATGAATAGGCCTGGTTCGGCGCCAGTTTTGCTGTCGTAGAACACCACAGATTCAGTCCCAGCGTCAACACTTAGTTTCTGGAATGGAGTATTCTGCCACAGGTATGTTTATTAATTAAAAGTTAATTTCAACTGTATTGCGACTCTGGGTCAAGTGGGGCTGGAACTGATAGCGTACTAGGCCAGCGCATTGTAACACCACGCACTGAACTGCAATGAATAGAAGAGGTACTGCTGGGATCTTCCTGACACTGTGTCCAGTGAAGCGGAGGACATGGTAAGGAACAGAGGTCCCAGGGCAGGGAGGGGAGGGACTATCTGGGGGATCACGAGGGGGCGATTGGGGTTTCATGAGATAGGCCGGGAGGGCAGGGAGGGTGGGGGGTGGGGGGGTGGATATTCAGGAGATCTCTGAGCTTTAAGGGGAATCACCCCACAGTCAGTATGCCCACAGTAAAACTATCTTTTGTGTTTGCGCTTCTCTCCCTGTGCTGTCATCCACTACATAGAACACAGAACATACAGTGCAGAAGGAGGCCATTCGGCCCATCGAGTCTGCACCAACCCACTTAAGCCCTCACTTCCACCCTATCCCTGTAACTCAATAGCCCCATCTAATCTTTTTTGGTCATTAAGGACAATTTATCGTGGCCAATCCACCTAACCTGCACGTCTTTGGACTGTTGGAGGAAACCGGAGCACCCGGAGGACACCCATGCAGACACGAGGAGAACGTGCAGACTCCGTACAGACAGTGACCCAGCGGGGAATTGAACCTGGGACCCTGGCGCTGTGAAGCCACAGTACTATCCACTTGTGCTACCGTGCTGCCCACTAAAAATGTAGCTGGTAACGAATCAACCACTTAAGGACATTAATTAGGGAAAGTGTGGTCTTCCCATCTGAGCCCCTGCCCACCTCAGTGTAAAATCACGACCAAATTGGGAACACCAAGGGAATCCCCTTCATGCAATTTTACATTCCCTCTGCCTTAGAATCCTCTGGGGGGGGTGAAATGGGGTTGGTGGTGGGGCATGGCAGGTGGCGGGGAGCTTAAAATTCTGGCCATAGTGTTCATAAATAACATTTGTGGAGGGTTCAAATGAGTATGCAAGGCCTCAACAATTTCAAGGACTTGCTTTTGTGCTCCTCAGTGAGGTCTAGGTTGCAATACAGCTTGTAACACCCTTTCCCCAGCACTAGTAACAGAGTTGCTCCTCTTATTTGGCCAGGTTGCTTGTTCAACCCTCGAGAAATTTTCATATCGCTCTCAATTTTCATGGGGGCAGGTATTGGAATATTCAAAACGATACTGGCTCACCAAGCAGTCAATGTCCTGTGCAAAGACTGAAATATTAATTATTCTCTTCTGTTTTTTTATATCTGCAGCCTTTCTTCCAGCTATCAAAATCCACTTAAATTCAGCTGCACACTCCTGACACCATGGGCGTCATTCTCCGACCCCCCGCCGGGTCGGAGAATGGCCGTTGGCCGCCGTGAATCCCGCCCCCGCCGAAGTCTCCGGTACCGGAGATTTGGCGGGGGCGGGAATCGGGCCGCGCCGGTTGGCGGGACCCCCCACTCAATTCTCCGGCCCGGATGGGCCGAAGTCCCGGCCAGAAATTGCCTGTCCCGCCGGCGTAAATCAAAGCTGGTATTTACCGGCGGGATCAGGCGGCGTGGGCGGGCTCCGGGGCCCTGGGGGGGGTGCGGGGCGATCTGACCCCGGGGGGTGCCCCCACGGTGGCCTGGCCCGCGATCGGGGCCCACCGATCCGCGGGCGGGCCTGTGCCGTGGGGGCACTCTGTCCCTTCCGCCTCCGCCACGGCCTCCACCATGGCAGAGGCGGAAGAGACTCTCCCCACTGCGCATGCGCGGGAAACTGTCAGCGGCCGCTGACGCTCCCGCGCATGCGCCGCATTTCCGCGCCAGCTGGCGGGGCACCAAATGCCATTTCCACCAGCTGGCGGGGCAACAAACGCCATTTCCTCCAGCTGGCGGGGCGGAAATCCCTCCGGCGTCGACCTAGCCCCTCAATGTTGGGGCTCGGCCCCCAAAGATGCGGAGCATTCCGCACCTTTGGGCCGGCGCGATGCCCGTCTGATTGGCGCCGTTTTTGGCACCAGTCGGCGGACATCGCGCAGTTGGGGGAGAATTTCGCCCCATGTTTCACGTGGTGGTAAAATGGTCACTGTCCTGAAACCTTCTCTGACAAAAGATGACCTCAGAGATATGTCGATGGCAAGTCTCAGTAGACAAAGGAACAGTGCAGAATGCATTTTTCAAAACACCTAGTGCTTCTTCAAGAGGCTGCTTGACACACTTTGGAGACATTAATTTCACTTTGGAGGTCACATCTGCACGTTGGAGGTCTGCTCTATCTGATCAGCATGAGTGCCAATTACTCTGCCATATATTGATCCTCAGCTGAGGATGATGGTGGTCAACAGCAGCACGCAAAACAGCAGGAATATGGCAGCAGTGGCAGCATCAGCAAAAGCACTAGTGGCAGCATCATTAGCAGAGGCAGCAATAGGCTACTGCCTGAGGCCTGTGGATGTTTTAGTTGCCACATGTGTGTAGTCGATGATGCCTAAACTTCTAGCAAGAGAGCCATTGCAAATTGAGCATGTGCTCATTTTGACTCACATTATCACAATGTCGACATACCTGGCAGACATCAATCATCTATGTACATGGGCGCACAGACTGTGAAATCCTGCAGAGCACTCTGGCATATCATTGCAAGCAAACAAAATGATGGCGCTGACTTTGAAGTGCAGCTACCAGCTCGAGTGAGCGCAAAGTTTTGTTCCAGCAGCCTAAAAATGTCTGCTGTCACTCCACAGGAGGAAAAGGGCAGTGTAATTAACATGAGGCCATGCCCAACAGACTGGTTCTACTGGCCGAGGGTTTGATTTGATTTGATTTATTGTCACATGTACCGAAGTATAGTGAAAAGTATTTTTCTGTGGCCGAGGAAACGTACACAGTACGTACATAGTAGACAAAAGAATAATCAACAGAGAACGTTGACAAATAGTACATCGACAAACAGTGATTGGTTGCAGTGTGGAACAAGGGGCCAAATAAAGCAAATACATGAGCAAGAGCAGCATAGGGCGTCGTGAATAGTGTTCTTACAGGGAACAGATCAGTCCGAGTGGGTGTCGTTGAGGAGTCTTGTAGCTGTGTGGAAGAAGCTGTTCCTATGTCTGGATGTGCGAGTTTTCAGATTTCTGTACCTTCTGCCTGATGGATGGGTCTGGAAGAAGGCAATGCCTAGGTGGGAGGGGTCTCTGATAATGCTGTCTGCCTTCCTGAGGCAGCGGGAGGTGTATACAGAATTAATGTGGGGATGGCAAGCTTGTATGATGCGTTGGGCTGAGTTCACCACACTCTGCAACTTCTTGTGATCTCGGACCGAGCAGTTGCCATACCAGGCTGTGATGCAGCCGGATCGGATGCACTCTATCACATATCTGTAGAAGTTTGTGAGAGTCGATGCAGACTTGCCAAATTTCTTTAGCTTCCGTAGGAAGTAGAGATGTTGTTCGGCTTTCGTGACTGTTGCATCAATGTGAATGGACCAGGACAGACTGTTGGTGATGGTGACCCCCAGGAACTTAAAACTATCGACCATCTCCACTTGGTGTTCCTTGCTTTCTTCTTCTGCAAAGAGGGAAAAGAAAATACCTCTGATTGAATTTAGTGGCAAGTGTTCACCCATGGATGGAGTGAGGGACCTTTGGAAGCCAACAAGGATTCTGGTTTATAAGGCTGTTGTATTGACACCCTTTTCTACTGTAGCAAAACCTGGCCTGTCTGGCGACGCCACGTTAAGATCTTTGAAAGATTCTGTCAGTGGTATTCACATTGAATCCTGGGGATCCCTTAGGATGGCCGTCTGACCAACACTAGCATCCCTCATGAAGCTGCATCTACCAGCACCTCAGACCTGATCCTATGGAATCAACTCCGATGAAGGGGCCATTGTGACCAGATGCCCGGAAACCATCTCGCTCGGCAGCTTCTCTTCTCCCAGCTCTCCCAATGCTTTAAGGGTAGACAAAGGAAAAGGCTGTGATGAATGTAGGAATTTTAGATATATTGTATTATAGATATTTTGGCAGTAAGGGTTATAAGCCTTGGTTAGTGTGTGTATGACTGCTGCAATCATGTTTTACAATAAATCCTGGTTTGAAAAGCAAGTATATTTTGGGAACCAGAGGTGCAATTAAACCATTGCAAAAGACTTGGTCTAATGCAATTTTGTTTGGATTAAGGGGATCCCCTGTGGAGACTTTGTTTAATATATTTCAGCTTGGTCAAATGATGTTGTTGCTAGGTGGAGCTCGGTTATCAGATATTTTTCAGGGAAAACAGGTCAGTGGAGTTCTAGATGAAACTGTGACCAAAAGTCAAGCAATTTGTACTCAGTGAAAAGATATGTCTGCAGATAGAAGAGCAGTGCGGGATTCTCCGCCGGTGGGATGCTCCGTTTTGCCGGCGCCCGGGGGTTTCCCGACGGCGCGGGGCTGCCCCACAATGGGAAACCCCATTGACCGGCCGGAGTAATGGAGAATCCCGCCGTCGGGGCAGAAATGTTCCACGGCAGGGTGGAGAATCCATCCCAATATGTTTGGAAAGATGAACAAACCTGCTGAACCAGCTTCTGAAGAATTACAGCCAGAGTTTCTGCATGGGTCTGACGGGAGTCAGATCTTTTCTTTGAAGTAGTGTTAAGAGATCGCTCTTTCTCAAAGAACATCTCTGTTAAACAAGTATTCCTGAGTGCCAATGGTATTTAATAGTGGATTGAGAGCTGAGATGGGTTTTTCTTGTTGTTTAAGTGGGAATAAAGATAGCAGTTAAAGGTATTGAGTAGCATTGGTATTTGAGTAATTGTAAGGTATTTTCTGGTGTGGTGTTTAATATATTTCAATACTGTGTTAGTAATAAAGTTTGTTTTTATATACCATATTTCTACTTCTTTGTGAAATCATCCTGGAGTGAGGTATCCTTTCCTCACAATCTTACAAAATTAAAATAAAATATTGGGCTTTCTGTCCAATATCCTAGCCACTGTTAGGGTCTGGTCTGGGATCGTAATGAGGTATAAGGATACTCCTATGGCCGCCCTAAAGCATGGAGGGATTAACACCACTGACTGCGAGGAGAAAGCTTCAGATCACTCAGCATGACACCATCTGGTCCATTAAGGTGCAAACAACTTTGTGGATCAGAAATTAGACAAGGGCAAAATGGCAGTGGAAGAAGAAAAGATGGATGCTAACCCAGGGCTGTAAATTCCACTCCCCCCACCCCTGTGCAACAACATACCCCCACTGGGGAAGAACCTGTGGCTCTAGAATTTGGCTCCTCAGTCATTTGAGGACTCACAAAGCCTGATGGGAATTACCCTCGATTTTGAGGGATGGCCAGTGATGGAGGAAATTTGTTGCGAGTGACTATGAGGGATAGTTATGGCATTGAACGAGGTGAGTGTCAATAGATGGTTAGATGGGGATATGAGGAAGCGTATAGGCAGACGGTGTGAACACAACTGCAAATTAGGTTTATGTAGAGGGTAATATGTCAGAGTAGGTTTGAGACGCAGAGTGAGGGAGGTGGGCTGATACGTACAGCAGGATGTTGGACAACATGCCATGATTCTCACCATGCCTGTCACACTGAAGTTATTTAATCATTTCCTCCATTGGATTCAGGAGTATGGCATCATGCTTCTGCTACAATCATCCCTTCTTTGTGCTGTTTGTGTTGGGAGGAAACACTCCCATGCCCACCGTCACCGCCCCCCCCCCCCCCCCCCCCCTCCCCACCCCACCACCACTGCCCTGGAACAAAACCAAGGAGGTGACTGTACAACACAGGGCAGGATTCTCCATTCCCCAACGCCGATTTTGTAATCAGCGATCGGGCAGAGAATCCCTTTTTACGATGGAATCGGGGGCGGTGCCTGTTTTCGGATGCTCCATCCCCTCCAAAACGGCGTCATTGAGGAGCGTGCCGCACGCCGTTGGGCCAGCCTTAGGATGTTACCTGAAGGCCCTCCCCCAATGTTCCGTCCCTGTTGGGCCGAGTTCCTGACCGTGCGGGGGACGTGTGGTCTCAACGGTCAGAAACCTGGCGTGGCGGCTGCGGACTGTGTCCAGCGCCACCAACAATCGGGCGGGAGCCGTGCTGCTGGCTGGGGGGGCTTTGGTGAGAGTTGGGGACTCTGGTGGGGGTTGGCCTGGGGGTGGCGAGGGGGTGTCCAGGGGGCCATTATATGGCAGGTTGGGTCCGCGCACAACCGGCACGATATTGTACAGTATGACCGCTGCAGGTCATCGGCGTGCACTGGCACAGCCACGGACCTGGCAATCCTCCAGGCATTTATATCGGGAAGGCCGTGCGTTTTATGTGCGCGGCTGCTAACCGCTCACTCGTCCGAGGATCGGTGCTGGGGTCGCACCGATTTTTCCCATGTGAAACGTCACAGATGATCCGGACATAGCTTGGAATCGGGGAATCCAGCCCAGAGTCTTTGGTTATGGCAACTCCAACTGCTTCAACTTTTACCTTTACATTGTTCCTTTAAACACTGCAATTGAAATCCTGTGATGAGTGTTGTGAACTTTACATGGTATGTACAATAGGGGCTGATGGGAAATGGAAAGACCACGAGGGGGCAGCACTGGCAGGTATAAAGGGGGAAGCAAGCAGCCCTCAAGGTCTCTGGCTGAGAAGACTGTGAGGAGACGAAGGCAGAGATTTAGCTCAGGGTTGCTAGTGTGGTCAGGCCTAGTGGTAATGTATAGAAAAGTTGTAACCTTTCTACGAGTACAGTTCTTAAAGTAAGAGCCCACGCAGTTATTTGAGTTGTGTTACACAATAAACTTTTTGTCAAGCTTCTGAATGACTTTGAGCCTTCTTCCGAAAGCCTTTGCTGTAACTGAATTGAGTAGCACATGTTACCTGCCATACAGGTAACAAATCATGGTACCAGATTGTCTTTAATCGAAGCGTACTAGATAGGTTTGGTTAGAGACCAGAAAAAAGCAAAATAAGCAGAAAAAGTAATGGGCAGCCACTCGACTGTGGAAGACTTTGCAGCATTTGGATTCCAGACAACCAACCGAAGCGATGGACCACACGCCACTTCCAGAGCTGCTAAAAACTACCGGTAATTTAACTAGTAACTGGAAAATGTATAAACAGCAGCTTCAAATATACATGGCAGCTACTGTCTTAAATGCAGCCCCGACGAGAGAAAGATTGGGATATTACTGTCAACGGTAGGCCGGCAAGCTGTCGACATTTATAACTTTTTTATATATGGTGACAATGAAGATAAAAATAGCTTTCAAGTAATAATTGCAAAATTTGATGAACACTGTAAATCACAGTAAAATGAAATCATGGAACACTTTAACCTGCATAACAGATTCCAACAAAATGGGGAAACTATCTCTAATTCTGTCACAGATCTCCGATTGCTAGCACAAGGTTGTAACTATGCTGATGTACCAGACTCCAGCATCAGGGATCAATTAATCTATGGTCTCTCAGATGAAAATTTAAGGGAATCATTAATGCAGCAAAATGATTTAACTTTAAAAACTACCATAGCCAAATGCTTACAGCAAGAACAGAAAAAACAGCAGTACCTAGAGTTTCTAGAAAGAAAAACGTGGAGAAAATCCTTCACGAGGTGGAAGACATTAAAATGGTAGCCTCTAATCACAGGCATTCTTTTCCGGCCACCGGCGCCCATTCCAGCATGTTTACGCATGCGCAGTATGCAAAGTTCCGAACCCAGCCTGAAGAGCAAGTCGCGCATGGGCGATCGCTACTGACACGTGACGTCACGAACGTCATGACGTGTTACCGTTGTGGCAACGCCCACTTAAAAGGGAAATGTCCTGCATTAGGGAAAAGATGTCTAATGTGCTCCAAAATGAATCATTTTGCCTCCCAGTGTCAGTCCACAGCACAATATTACTCTCCAACGCAAAGACCTGGAAACTTCAAGGTTCACACAGTCGATGCAATAGACACTCAGACACTCGAAGAAAATGTTTCCGACCACAAAGATTTCCACTCCTGGGAGAACACATACGGCATTGGAATCATAAATGCCACAGAGGAACCGCATGAGCTGACCACACAGCATCCATACATGCATACCATTGACTCCACAAGCGAATGGAGTGCCATGGCGCAAGTGAACAACTCCCCAATTACGTTCAAGCTTGACACGGGAGCATCCGCGAACTTGATGACAAGCAAAGATCTCGCATCCATCCCAGGGACACACGAGATGATACCTGCTGCATGCAAGTTAACAGACTACAATGGCAACCAGATCACCTCAAGGGGATCATGCCACCTACAAGTAATCAATAAGAAAGTCACGAACGGACTATGCTTTGAGATCGTGGACGACAAATGAACGTCGCTGTTAGGTGCTCAAGTCTGCACGGATTTGCGGCTGATACAGAGGATTTTCATGAACACGATTGATTCATCACGACTGGCTGATGCCATCCAGCTGCTTCTCAGTAAGTATCCTGACGTCTTTTGTAGCATGGGCACGTTACCCAGAAGTACAAAATCCTGCTCAAAGACGATACAACACCGGTCATTCATGCACCAAGGAGGGGACCAGCTCCGTTGCGGGACAGGCTAAAAGCAGAACTCCAACGCCTCCCAATCTCAAGGCATCATATCACAGGGTTAGGTTAGGGTTAGGGTTAACCCTAACCCTAACCCTAACCCTAATTTGGTCACACAGCCGACTAACTGGGTCAGCTCGTTGGTGTGTGTCAAGAAGCCATCCGGTGAACTCAGAATCTGTTTAGATCCTAAAGATTTGAACAAAAATATTCGCAGGGAACACTACACCATCCCTAGGTGAGAGGAGATAACGAGTGAAATGGTGAAGGCTCGCATATTCACCAAACTTGATGCCTCACAAGGCTTCTGGCAGATGCAGCTCGATCATTCCAGCCGACTGTTGTGTACCTTCAACACATCGTTTGGACGATACTGCTATAATCGTACGCCTTTCGGGATTATCTCTGCATATATTTCACAGAATTATGGAGCAGATGACAGAGGGCATTGACGGTGTCCGAGTATATGTTGATGACATCATAATATGGTCAACGACAGAGGAAGACCACATTGCTCAGTTAAAGCAAGTCTTCAAAAGAATCCACCAATTTGGGCCGAAGCTAAACCAATCCAAGGGCACCTTCGCACGTTCATCTCTGACCTTCCTGGGTGACACGATATCAGAGCATTGGGTGAAGCCGGACACTGAGAAGATCGCGGCAATTCAGAACATGCAGCGGCCACGTGACAAGAAAGCGGTGCTAAGTTTTCTTGGATTCATCAACTTCCTCGGCAAGTTCACACGGACAACAGCATTACAAAATGTGATAAGGAAGGACACGGAGTTTGACTGGACTCCACGCCACCAAGACGAGTGGGTGGATCTGAAGCACTAATTGATGGCAGCTCCAACGCTGGCATTCTTCGACCCGACAAAACCCACAAAGATCTCCACCGATGCCAGTCAACATGGAATTGGTGCGGTGCTACTTCAACAGAATGACCAGTCGCACTGGGTCCCAGTGGCTCACGCTTCTAGAACGATGACAGCCACAGAGTGCAGGTATGCACAGATAGAGAAGGAGTGCCTGGGATTGATCACGGGTATAACAAAATTCCACCACTATGTGTATGGCCTTCCCACATTTCTAGTGGAGACTGATCATAGGCCACTGGTCAACATTATCAACAAAAATCTGAATGACATGACGGCGCGCCTACAACGCATGATGATGAAGTTGAGGAGGTACGACTTCACGCTGGTCTACACTCCAGGGAAGGACCTAATAATCGCTGACACCTTGTTTCGAGCCATTGATGCTAACAGTACATCTCCGTCATCCATTAACGATGTAGAAGCTCATGCACAGTTGTGCAGAGAGACACTCCCGGCAACGGACGAGAGGCTGCAGCAAATTCGTCAGGCAACACGAGAAGACCCTGCTCTAGGTCATGCACAACCTTCAGCATGGCTGGCCAAGAGGGCGGTGCCCACAGTTCCAAAACGTCAAAACTGAACTGTCCGTGGTGGATGGCATCGTACTGCGAAATGACAGAATCGTCATTCCACTGGCACTCCGGGCAGACATGCTCCGCAGGATTCATGAGGTGCAAAGAAGAGCACGGCAATCCGTGTACTTGCCTGGGATAAACAAGAACGTAACAAACATGGTGCTCACATGTGACACGGGTCGAAAACATCGGCCGACACAATACAAGGACCCACTCCAACAACATGAGATGACTACGTCACCGTGGGACAAAGTTGGTATTGACTTGTTTCATTCCATGGGTCGACACTATGTTCTTCTCATCGATTATTACTCCAACTTTCCAGAAGTAATGAAACTCCCGGATCTCACATCAGCGTCAGTTATCAAAGCCTGCAAGGAAACCTTCTCGAGGCATGGCATTCCACAAACGGTCATGTTCGACAATGGTCCTTGCTTTGCAAGCAGGGAGTGGATGGAATTCTCAAAAAAATATAACTTCAGGCACGTGACATCGAGTCCACACTTTCCTCAATCGAACGGCAGGGGGGAGAAAGGTGTACACATTATTAAGCAATTGCTCAGCAAGGCTATTGACTCTATTCCGACATACACTTGGCTCTATTATCATATCGTTCATCACCATTGAGCTCAGGGCTGTCACTGGCTCAAATGCTCTTCAATCGAGATGTGACGACAACACTACCAGTGTTACACTTCACCAATCCAGATCACTCGCAAGTGCTGGACAAGTTGTGTCACCAACATCACATACAAAAGCAGCACTATGACTTACATGCGAAAGTGGTGCATCTGTTAGCGATCAACGGCATGGTTAGACTGCGACACCCTGGTGGAGGATGGTCTAACATGGCAACGGTGCTCCAACAAGTATCGCCACGATCGTACGTTGTGAAGTCTGATGATGGTATGCTATTTCGACGCAATCAACGAGACCTGTTGAAGGTTACACCTCATCAACCTGTATTTCCGACATTGGATCATCAGGACGCTATCATGCGACATCACGGGACACCAGCAGCTGGTGCCCAGCTGGACGTAAAAAACCTCAGGGTCTCCATGCCCACTCAGGAGGTCTACCCGAATCAGACGTGTAGCCAACCGTCTGAATTTGTGAACATGGGACTGATACAATTATTGCTCCCTGTTCTGTTTGTGTGCTTAAAATTAATTGTGGTTGTTCCATTGTAGTTACAGCTCTGCAACTAAAATAAATAGTGAAAAAGGGGGATGTAGTGATCTTTACATGGGTATGTACAGAAGGGGCTGATGGGAAATGGAAAGACCACTAGGGGGCAGCACTGGCGGGTATAAAGGGGGAAGCAAGCAGCCCTCAAGGTCTCTTTGGCTGAGGAGACTGTGAGGAGAACAAAAGCAGAGATTTAGCTCAGGGCTGCTGGTGTGGTCAGGCCTAATGGTAGTGTATAGAAAAGTTGTAACTTTTCTACTAGCACAGTTCTTAAAGTAAGAGCTCAATCAGTTATTTAAGTTGTGTTGCTCAATAAACTTTATGTAAAAATTCTGGACGACTTCGAGCCTTCTTCCGAAAGCCTTTGCTGTAACTGAATTGAGTAGCACATGTTACCTGCCATACAGGTAATAAAACAACGAGGTTCATCATCATGTCTGCAGCCATAGACGGGAAACTCAAAAGTGAAATGATAATGAGTTTGCTAAGTTAAAAAGCCAGATGTGCTGCACTTTACTCCGGGTTTCCACAGCAATATCACTATTTCTCACCATCCCATGAACTCCCTTGGTCCCAGCTGGTCTGCAAATTAAAATCCAAACCATTTTTTCAATTTTTTAAGAAAGCCATCTACGGTGACTATAACACAATGCCTGAGTTACCATTCTAAAAAACAAATAAAATCACCCCTACAAAATGAGCTGAGTCTGGTTCCAGAACGTGACGGAGGCACTACCCATAATGGAAGAAATAAAGCTTTCCTGAAAAATCACTGGGGACCGTATCCTAATATTTCGTCACGAATTCAGTTAAAAAATTTCAGCTCCCCTAATGTTACATCCAATTTTAAGAAGAGTGTCTGGGAATGCCAGCTGCCGGCTGTACTTCTGCCAGCCTGACACCGTTAGCCGCATTTGTTTTCTGCTGTTTGTGTAACATACTGTGAGGCTCTGGATATTGTCTGAGGCCCTTATGCATAATTTAACACCACCACTTCATAAAAGAGAAAGGAGCAATTAGCAGAACTAGCAAACCACAGAAATCACAATAAGAGGCAAACCTTACTGTGGTAAGAAACATAGTCTTAACTACGTGCATGTTTGTGAAGAGACTGTGCTGCAATGTTTTCCCAACAATTCGCCAGTTCTAATAACACAAAATTGTAAAGGGACAAACTAAAGAAATTTATACTCTTAAAGTACATAAAATGAAGTGGTCCCTTGAAGTCAAAGTGCATTTCATTTATATCCTGTCTTTACAGATAAATGGGTCTAAACCTGGCAATGGCTTGATAGCTCATGGATTCGGACAGATGGTAGGTACTGATATCGCCCCCAGCTCAGTCATTATACTCACTGGTACCCTCAGTAAGCCACAGCTTGGCATCGTCAAGCGAAGTAGCTTGGACCTGCCGCTTCCCTACAGTAATTTGACAATGGCTTTTGAACTATTAACAACGATCATCTTAACCTTCATCTATAACTATCGCCCTGTCAAGGTTTTTGATGCGTCTTAGCAGTCTTTTCTAAAACTCCCTGATCTCTGACTCTTCGAATCGAAAACTGAGGCTGTGACATTGTCTCCTGTCTGTGCAATTATTTTTTTTTGGCATTCAGCTGGACTTTGCCATGGCTATACCTGGATGAATGTAATGTGCTCACAACTCAGTGGTATCTGTGTTCAAGCAGATGAGCATCTCCGACAATGGAATCCTCAACGTGGCTCTTGGAAATATGGGCCAGAATTTTACGTTGATGCTGCGGGTGTGCACTGAACCCGGACGTGCGTGAAGTCACTTGGGGACATGTCGGGCTGCATCATTGTGCTATTGTGCAATGTTTCAGCCTGTGGGCATGTGTAGGTGTCAGAAGCACGCCTGCTGGCAATTGAGCAGGCAATTAAGCGCATCAACAAACCAATTGTGTGGAAGTATACATTGCCTGTGCAATTGTGCGGTCGGCGCATGAGCAAAATGGACAAGGGTCATCATGTTTTGATGGTTTTCCCATTCCAGGGCGGGATAGAAAGGTACCAGAGCATCAGCAAGGTGAGTAGTTGTGTGTTTAAGAGAGAGATTTATGGAGGTGTTGTCATGATATTTTTTAGCTCATTCTTCTCATTGGACGTTTGGCACTGCTGGCTTTCTTTGAGGACGTATTTGTTCTTCAAACTTTCTTGGAGGATTTCTGCCCAGTGCATGAGACAGCACCTTCTGCATCTCTGTTAATACGGATTGTATACCCCCCTGGTGCTACTTCCTCTGAAGAAGAAGAGAGGGACAGAGGCGAGTGTAGGTCAGGGGTCTGCAGGCAGTGTCCAAGGGAGCGGCCTACGGGAGGAAAGGTGCAGGCACAGGTGGTGCAGGGCCAGCAGGGTATTCAAGATAGAAGGGACTGTCGTGTTATTCACCCTGGGGTAACACAGACTGCAACAGGATGCAGATGAATGGTAAAGCATACACCAAACATAGGCGTTGGTTCAATACGATTTACTGAACTTCTGTAACAATGCACACAGCTGGCTGTGGGTTGACACTCTACTACTCTAAGTGTACTAACTCTAATTCACTATACCAGGCTAGCTCTGATCCATGTGTAGAAGGTGCTGACTGATATATACACCCTGACTGTCACTACAGTTGTCACCAGTGGAAAGAGGCAAAGTGCTGATGCCTTGTGTGTTTTATAGCTGGAAGCCCCCCTCTGGTGTTCTGTCTGGCGATTGGTTGTGTTCTTTCCTGTATGTTGATTGGCTAACCTGGGTGTCTGTCACTGCCTGTTTTTACCTCAGGATGTGCATGGGTGCATATTATGACATCCTCCCTTTTAAAAAAAAAATTGTCGGTTGCTTAGAGCATATACGACATATTTACAGATATAACTATTTACAGCAAATGGCGAGTGAATGCATATGTACATGTAAGGTGTCTAGCGTGCAGATACAGAACAATATGTACAAAGGAAATATTTATAAGTCCAACCTCCGGGGCTGGCGTTGGATCCTTGTCGACCGCCTGAGAGATGGAGGTGGGGACGACGGCACCTTAACAGGCCACTTTAAGTGGGCAGTGCCGCATTTCGGGCATTTCATGACGTTGACGTCGTAATGCTCCGTGCATCGTCGCACATGCGCAGTGCGGTCAGCCGCCGCTCGCACCCGCGCTGTGTGGTCTTCGGCCGTTTGGTTCTCCTGTCCATGGTGTGCATGCGTGGGACCAAGGGAAAAGCGTGCAAAATGGCCGCCTTCATCAATGCTAAGGCGCCGCATTCGGGCGATGGTCTGTACACTCTTTGCCTCTTGGGAGGCAAGTTGGTCCTGTTCTGCCGATTTAAGATGGGAGTAGCGACTTTTCACCTGTTCACGCACTTTGCATGTCTCGATGGCTACTGGCAGGGTCACGTTTTTTATTTTTAGGAGCTGCTCCCGCAGGGCGTCGGAGTGGACCCCAAACACGATCTGATCCCTGATGAGCGAATCAGCGGTGTCACCGTAGTTGCAGGATTGCGCTAATATGCGGAGATGAGTGAGAAAGGATTGGAAAGGCTCATCCTTACCCTGAAGGCGTTGCTGGAAGACATAGCGCTCAAAGTTCTCGTTCGTTTCGACTTCACAGTGACTGTCGAATTTGGCTAACGGTCTGGAACTTGGTCTTGTCCTCGCCGTCGGCAAAAGTGAGCGTATAAAAGATTTGGATGGCCTGGTCCCCCGCAGTCGATAGGAGCAGCGCGATTGTTCTGGCATCGGACGCATCCTCGAGGCCCGAAGCCTCGATGTAGAGACAGAATTTCTGCTTGAAGACCCACCAGTTGGTGCCGAGATTTCCGGAGATCCGGAGCTGTGGAGGGGCCTGGATCTTCTCCATGCCGCTGAAAGGCACTTGCTGGTCGTTATTGAACTTCTGTGCACACAGCTGGCTGTGGGTTGACACTCTACTACTCTAAGTGTACTAACTCTAACTCACTAGACCAGGCTAGCTCTGATCCATGTGTAGAAGGTGCTGACTGATATATACACCCTGACTGTCACTACAGTTGTCACCAGTGGAAAGAGGCGGAGTCCTGATGACTCGTGTGTTTTATAGTTGGAAGCCCCCCTTCTGGTGTTCTGTCTGGTGATTGGTTGTGTTCTTTCCTGTATGTTGATTGGCTAACCTGGGTATCTGTCACTGCCTGTTTTTACCTCATGATGTGCATGGGTGCATATTATGACAGGGACCACAGAAAAGACCACTATCATGCAGCCAGAATGTAAGGGCAACACTCTAGCGACCTCAACATGTCTGAGGTCCTCTGTTGAAAGAGGCTCTGCAACCTCCATGTACTAGATGACTGAGCTGGAGACCGCCTCCAACTGGCCACCCTATGCTAGTGCCTCTGAAAGTCACAGTAATCCTCAACATTTTTGCCTCTGGTTCTTTCCACGGGTTAGGAATAAATCTGCGTGGTGTGTCTGAATCTGCTGCCGACAAGTGTTCACTTCAGGTGGGTCAGTAACTTCATTCATTTCCAAACGGATGAAGCCAGCCAGGTGGAGTGAGCCAGTGAATTTGCAGCAATTGCTGAGTTCTCTCACATCCAGGGTGCCATCAATTGTGCTCATGTGGCCATTAAGGTGCCAATTGTGTGAGCTGGATGCTTTTGTGAAGAGAAAGGGTTTCGACTCTATGAATGTGCAGTTAGTTTGTAATCGCCAAACACAGATTCTGCAAGACTGTGCCTGGTACCCTGGCAGTCCCCATGATGCCCACATCCTGCAGCACTCCCAGCTGCCAAGGATGTTTGTCGCGCCAGCTTGGTTGTATGGATGGCGCCTGGGTGACAAAAGCTATCCCTTGACAAGAAGGCTCATGACGCCATGCCAGAACCCAAGGCCAGGGGCAGAGGGCAGGTAGAATGGGAGTCATGCCTCCACAAGGCTGGTGGCTGAGAGGACCATTGGGCTGCTGAAGATGAGGTTCAGATGCTTGGACCAATCAGGGGGAGCACTACAATATGCTCCAGAGCGCATGCTTATAGTTGTTCTCTGCTGTGCTCTGTAAAATCTGGCTCTGTCACAGTGGGGACCCACAGAAGGATGAAGATAGTGAGGCAATTTGACGGGCCTCGGAGGATGACTCAAGTGATGAACGTGATGAGGAGCCCGGGGAGGCACAAGCTGAGGACATGGAGACAGGACGCCATGGAGGCATTGATTTTCGGCTAGGCTGTCAAGGCACAGCTTTGATCCCATGTCAAGGACGCTGTCTCCTCGCCAAACATTTCTGATGAGGCAATCCTACGATTGTCAAATCACAATCGCTGTAATAAAGTTTGCGGTCCTTGCTGTCTGTCATAATTTACTGTCGTGCCCTGCATCTATGAAAAACATGAAGGATGCTCAGACCATTGAACCAAAATCAATATTTATCTCCTTTTGCGAGGAACAAAAAAGGAACATGATATAATCCTGTGTTCACAGTCACACAAAAAATAATACAGAACACTGATGAAATGGAAGAATCTCACCTGTGAAAACCTTTCTTGGGCTCACGATGCCTTCAACATCAATTTGTGGGTGCTGCGTCTCGGTGCCCACCCCACACTGGCAGCAGCGTTGGAGGCAGCCTGATGACTCTGCTGTCCTGGCAGTCATGGCAGCCATCTTCTGGCCGGCGGTGCATGGGTGGGCGCCGCCGGGGATGGTGTGTCCAGCACCATGGCTGATGTGTCAGGCAGGTTGGTTCGATGTGGACTGCACTCGATGCAGGGAAGTTAGAAAGAGACGTCTAACGCAGGGTAAGATCCAACACTGTTTTATTCAACTAGATGAACTGCTGTCCATATTCAGCTGTGCGTCGACACTATACTGATCTGACTAGTGACCTTGTAGTAGCCTGACCAGACTTACTAGCTATCGCATGGTGTTTGTGCTTGCTAGCTCGTGGACTCTGACTGTCTCAGTGGCTGGGTCCTGAGAGAGCGGGAAACCTAATGCCCTCTGGCTTTATAGTGGTTGTGGCCTGTCTGGTGATTGGCTATGCTGTGTTGTATGCTTACTGGTCATCCTATGTATCAATCACTGCCTGTCTGCATCTCATTATGTACATGAGTGGATATTATGACAATGGCTGGGCACTCCTCAGTTGCTGTGGGCTTATATAGATGCCACAGTCACTGGCAGAGGGGCAGAGGAGCTGCTGCCATTGTCCAGAGCACCCTGAGAGGAGCCCACTGAGACAGCAAGCAGTTCCTTAGCTAACGCAAGGTTGGCATGGACCTTACTGCTTTTGATACACAGGCACCGAGCAGAGAGACTAGGTGCCTCATCCATCTCTCACACTGGCAATGGTCTCCTGAGGTCAATTAAACCTGCCTCCACCACACTTCCAGGCAGTGCATTCCAGAACTGAACCACTCGCTCACGTTTGCTTCTTTTGAAAATCATTTTAAATCCGTGCCCTCTCGTTCTTGATCCTTTTTTAAGCGGGAACAATTTCTCCCTATCTACGCTGTCCAGCCCCTTCATGATTTTGAGCATCTCTATCAAATCTTAGTCTTCTTCTCTCCAAGGAAGAAGTCCCAACCTCTCCAACCTATCCTCATTACTGAAGTTTCTCATCCCTGGAATTATTCTTGTAACCCTCTTCTGCGCTCACTCCAATGCGTTCACATCCTTCCTATAGTGTGGCGCCCAGAACTGTGCACAATATGCCAGCTGAGGTCTAACTAGTGTCTTGTATAAGTTCAACATAACCGCCTTGCTCTTGTACTCTATGCCCCTACTAATGAAATCCAGAATATTATGTGCTGCACTCTCCAGCTGTCCTGTCAGCTTCAATGACCTAAGCACATATACACCCAGGTCCCTTTAAGAAATTTACCACTTATTTTATATTGTCACTCCATGTTCTTCCTACAAAAATGTATCACCTCACACTTCTCCACATTGAACTTCATCTGCCACCTATCTGCCCACTCCACCAACTTGTCTACGTCCTTTTGAAGTTTTACACCATCCTCTTCACGGTTCACTATATTTCCAAATTTTGCATCATCCGCAAAACTTTAAAATTGTCCGCTGCACACCAAGATCTGGGATCATTAATATCTATCAGGCAAATCAAGGATCCCAATCCTGGGCAACATCACTACTAACCTTCCTCCAGCATTAAAAAGATCAATTTACCATTACTCTCTGCTTCCCATTATTAAGCCAATTATATATCCATGTTACTATTGTCCCTTTTATTCCACAAGCTATAACTTTTCTCAAAATCCTGTTGTGTGGCACTATCTCGAATGACTTCTGAAAGTCCATCGATACCACATCAACAACATTACCCTCATCGATCTTGTCTGTGACCACCTCAAAAAATTCCAGAAAGTTAGTTCAATAATTTCCTCTTTCGAAATCCAAGCTGGCTTTTCCACGTCAGCCCGCATTCTTTTCATGTGACTACTAATTCTATCCCAAATAATTGTTTATCGAAGCTTGCCCATCACTGATGTTAAACTGGCTGGCCTGTAATTTCTAGGGCTATCCTTCCAATCTTTTTTGAACAATGGTGCAATATTTGCAATTTTCCAATCCTCCGGCTCCTCCCCTGAATTTTTAAAATAATCTTTATTAGTGTCACAAGAAGGCTTACATTAATACTGCAATGAGGTTCCTGTGAAAAAACCCTAGTCCCCACACCACGGCGCCTATTCGGGTACACAGAGGGAGAATTCACAATGTTCAATTCACCTCACAGCATGTCTTTCGGGACTTGTTGGAGGAAACCGGAGCACCCGAAGGAAACCCACGCAGATACGGGGAGAATGTGCAGACTCTGCACAGACAGTGACCCAAGCTGGGAATCGAACCTGGGACCCTGGCGCTGTGAAGCAACAGTGCTAACCTCTGAGCTACCGTGCCGCCCCTAGAGAAGGCTGGAAGGTTATGGCCAGGGCCCCTGAAATTTACATTCCCACTTCTTTCAAAATCCTTGGATGCATCTCATCTGGTCCCAGTGCCTTGGCAACTTTCAATCTCGACAATATATTAAATTCTTCCCCCTTATCAATTTTGAACCATTCTTGGGACAAACTTTCGTTGTCTGTCACCATATCCTGGGTAGCATCTGCATCTTTGGTAAAGGTGGATGCAAAGTCTTCATTCAATACCTCAGCCATGCTCCCAGCCTCCATGTGTAAATTATTTTTAGGTCCCTAATCAGCCCTACTCCTTCTTTTACCTTTCACTACTTATATGATGATGGAAGACTTTGGGATTCCTCTCTATCTTGGCTGCCAGTCTTTTCTCATAATCCCTCTTCACTTTTCTAATGTGCTCTTCCACCTCCCTCTAAACTTTCCCCATTCCTCTTGATTCTCAAATATATTTTCTACCTGACACCTGTCATAAGCACATTTTTTCTTCCTTATCTTAATTTCATCTCTTTTTTTCATGCAGGGAGGTCTGGGTGTGTTTGCCCTAACTTTCTCATTCAAGGAAATATACCTTGACTTTGTCTGGACCATTTCTGATTTGAAGGTAGCCCATTGTTCGGCCTGCAATGAAAACATTGTCTTCCTGCCAACCTTTTTCATTTCAGTGTAACACCTCAGTCTTCTTTGCATCCAAGGCTAGCGGGCAGACCATCCATCCTTGGCTTACACAGGCATATAAACCACATAAAGAATGGCCAACCTTCAAGATATCACCAGAGAGTACCACTACTCAAGCCCACACCTCCACCCCATCCCCGTAACCCAGAACCCCACCCAATGTTTTTGGACATGAAGGGCGATTTATCCACCTATCCACCTACCCTGCACATCTTTGGACTGTGGGAGGAAACCGGAGCACCCGGAGGAAGCCCACGCACACACGGGGAGAACATGCAAACTCTGCACAGTGGCCCAAGCCAGGAATCAAACCCATGACCCTGGAGCTATGAAGCAACAGTGCTAATGACTGTGCTACTGTGCTGCCCCAAGAAGCAAGGGGCAGAGTGTCCATTGGCATTCCTCTCATGCCCGGTGGCTGGTGAGGCCACAACCGCTGCCAAATTTTAGATTCTCTCCCGGACTGGTCCCTGATGCTCCTCACTAACCCCGGTCAGCCTTCAGGGAGCTGCTCCGGCTCGATTTAAAGATCCCATTGGACCAGATGCCTTGCAAGCACCTGCGCCAACCCCCAACCCCTCCTCCTCCCTGGCAGCACTGAGTCTATCTGAATGCCACTAACTATTAATTGGCCAACCGGCATGAACCTGTGTGTTCAGTGCGATCGCAGCCAATAGCAGAAACCGCAGTCGCTTCCAGATCCTTCAATCGAGCGCACGGATGTGTGCAAAATTCAGGCCAGGTAAATGTTTTGAATTTGATTCTGATTTTTGATATTAACAGAACTAAAGAGACATGAAAATGATCACAAACTGAGGAATGAAACAATAAACAATTCTGCGACAGTTAAAATACTGTGATTTACTTTACTTCTATCCCAAATAGGAAAGCAGGGGCTGGATTCTCCGGTTCTGCAGCCATGTCCGCAGGATCCGTTTGGTCTTCCGACCAAAAAGTCGCCGCCGCCCCCGCACGATCCTCCGTCTGGTGGAGGGCTGGCAGCCGTGCAGTGTAAAGCCCCCGCTGCGGATACAGACGCAGAATGGTCGGGACCATGGCCGCGCATGCGCACAGCGGCGGCCTGCGGTGGCTGCACTGTAAAGCATGCTGCCGTCCACGTGTAGACCCGGCCTGTCAAAAACTGCCCCCCTGTAGCCAGCCTCGCCACCCCTGGACCACCCTCACCAGTCCCCCAGACCCCTCGGAAGCCTCCCCTGCCAGCGGAGTGGCTTACCCCCCCACCCCGATTGTGGCCGCGCTGGACTCAGTCCACAGCCGCCATACGAGGTCCCGGAACGGTGTGAGCACATGTGTCCCACGCCGTCAGGGACTCGGTCCATCGGGGCGGAGCATCGGGGGAGGGCCTCAGATGACACCCTGAGGCTGTCCATACGACATGCGGCGTACTCCCCGAATATGCCGCTTTTGAGGGGGCGGAGCATCGTAAAAACGGCACCGCCCCCGATTCCGGCCTAAACGGGGAATCTCCAGCCGATCGCCGAAGGTGATTTCGATGTCGGAGATCGGAGAATCCAGCCGCAGGTTTTTCATGAATAATCTGCATGCTCACATCACTCCAAACAGTTACATTTATTTGCCAGAAGTAGTGAAGGCAGATGTCGGCTTGTAAGAGGCTCAATTTGCAACAATCAAACAGGGTTCATTCTTTTGTTCTCCTCAATGAGAAATGAATAGTTCAGACTGGTGGTGAAAGAGTGAGGGTGAAAACCTGCTGTATTCAGATATAAAAGCAAAGAAAAAAAGTACTGGAAATATCCAGGATGATATTCACCTCCGTCAAAGAGGAGATAGTTAGTGGGAGATTCAAGAGCACTGGTTCCTGTCGTGAATTTGATTGGAGAAATGCACAAAAATGTCCGCAACATGTCCGTTCCCCAGAGCTTCTGTAGCTCCTGTTATATTACTTGGGAGTAATATATATGCTACTCATTTGTCATGCCGAGTTATACTCGGGGCTTTTCACAGTAACTTCATTGAAGCCTACTTGTGACAAGAAGCGATTATTATTATTATTACTTAACGTTGATGATAAACACTCAAAGTCTTCCAGTTGATTATTTATTGAGTAACAAAATAAGATTCTTGTGCATTCTTTTCTTTAATACTTTGACTAGTAGTTGAATTAACTAAGATTGAATTAAATTAACGATGAATATAATACTCTCCACTCTGGTCATACTTCTATCCTCTAGCTACAACACACACAAAGAGAGCGGGAAAACTGCTTGAGCTTGCTTATATACTCCCTGTTAATGTTGCCCTCTAGTGATCACCTGACTGTACTGACTGCACATTAACCAATCATGTATTTAGATATACAGAGATCTCTACAGCTCCTACAATGCAACGATAACATGAGGAGCAATGTTGGATCTTATCAACTTCTAGACCGAGTGAAGTCTGTTCGGAGTTTTTCATAAAGACTAAATGCTAGATTGGAGTTTAGTATTTTACGCTTTGCCAATTCAGCTTTGGAACATTTTTAAACATTTTTCATTGGGATATGGGCGTCCCTGGCTGGGCCAGCATTATGTTGCCTACCCCTAATTGCCCTTGAACTGAGTGGCTTGCTAGGCCATTCCAGTGGAGTTGGAGGGGGTGGGGGTTGCAGTTAAGAGTCAACCACATCGCTGTGTGGGTCTGGAGTCACATGTAGGGCAGACTGCATAAGGATGGCAGATTTCCTTTCCTGAAGGAACCAGATGGTTTTTGTGACAATCGGCGGTGGCTTCATAGTCTTCTTTGCACTTTAATTCCAGATTTTCTTTTTTATTAAATCAAAATTTCACCATCTGCCATCGTGGGATTTGAATGTGGGATTCCAGAGTATAACCCTGTGTTTCTGGATTACTAGTATAACGACAATACCACAACCCCACCACCTCCCCATCATGGAAATGTAATTACAAAGTTTAGAAAAATGGACCTTTGAGGGGGGAGAAGGAGTAAATTCCACTTTGCACAGGCTGAAGGGACCTGACTGAATACTGGGAGCCTGACCAGACAGTGGAAGTAGAGTTGGAAATCAATGGGAACAGCCAGTGCGAGTGATTGTCCAACTATTTGATCCTATGATTAAGCATTCTAATGCAGGATATGGTTGAGGCTGTTATTTTCTCAGAGCAGAGAAAAATTATTGAATCATTCATTTGCTGGGGATAAAATGACAAAGCAGCTGTTTTTGAAATTATTTTTCTTTTCTCCTTTGCTCATTTTTAAAAATCGGTAATCAATTTCTGTAACCATTTTAATTTTCTATAATCGTTTCAAACCTGTGTCCGTGCTAAGAACGGTAATTGTGGGTATAAATGAGCTAACACCATTCAGTACAGCCAACGGCAGAGTGCTTCATCAATTTGTCCGAAGACGTGCAGATTAGGTGGATTGGCCATGATAAATTGCCCTTTGTGACCTGTAGCGCACAAAGACTCCGAGAGACGAATAGAGTGAAGTCGATGAGGCTTTATTAAGTGTGACTGTTCCCCCGCAGTTCAGTAGTAGACTGCCTGTGGGGGAGGACTCCAGGTACTTATACTCCACCTTCAGGGCGGAGCTAGGGTTCAACGTCCAACCAGGACCCGGGATCTGTCAGCCAATGACATCATGGCTTCACAGCCCATCATGAACCCTAATGCATACTACCACATTCACCCCTTGTTAAAAATGAACCCGGCGGGGTGATGCTTCGCATGGTGGTAAGGGTTTACAAGGCTGGTCCTGGGAGGAAAACTTTCGCATGTTATTACAGTATGTACAAGGTTTTTTTTGTTTCAAACTATTTACAGTAATCGTCAGGAAAAGACAAAATGTTCTCGTTAAAAGTCCACATATTGTACTTTTAGATCAACGCCACGAGTCGGTCGGGCGGTCTGGTCGTCCGTGTCGATCGCCTCGGCCCCGGTGGTGGTGGTGGTGCTTGTTCCGGTGTTGTTGTCTCCGGGAGCCTTACGGTTTCAGCTTGGGCTTCATTCCTGGTCGGGCCTGGCAGGAGGACTGATCCTCCTGGGAAGGGGGCGGTCGCGGGGTTTTCGGGGGGGTGTGTGTGCTGCCGGCGGGCGCCAGATCTCGCAGGGAGACCGTGTCCTGTCGGCCGTCGGGGTACTCCACGTAAGCGTACTGCGGGTTCACGTGAAGGAGGTGAACCCTTTCGACCAACGTGTCCGACTTGTGCGCCCGCACGTGCTTTCGGAGCAAGGTGGGTCCTGGGGCCGCCAGCCAGGTCGGCAGCGACGTTCCAGAGGAGGACTTCCTGGGGAAGACAAGGAGGCGCTCATGAGGTGTTTGGTTAATGCTAGTACACAGTAGTGACCGGATGGAATGGAGGGCGTCCGGAAGGACCACCTGCCACCGTGAAACTGGGAGGTCCCTGGACCGTAGGGCCAGTACGACGGTCTTCCAGACTGTGCCATTCTCCCTCTCTACTTGCCCGTTCCCCCGGGGGTTGTAGCTGGTCGTCCTGCTCGAGGATATCCCGTTGCTGAGCAGGAACTTGCGCAGCTCGTCACTCATGAAGGAGGACCCCCTGTCGCTGTGGACGTATGCGGGGCAACCGAACAGTGTGAATATGGTGTTCAGGGCTTTAATGATTGTGGCCGCGGTCATGTCAGAACAGGGGATGACGAATGGGAAGCGGGAATACTCGTCCACCACATTAAGGAAGTATATGTTGCGGTCGGTCGAGGGGAGGGGTCCTTTGAAATCCAGACTAAGGCGTTCAAAGGGGCGGGAAGCCTTAATCAGGTGCGCACCATCCGGCCTGAAAAAATGCGGTTTGCACTCTGCGCAGATGTGGCAGTTCCTTGTGACTGTACGGACCTCCTCTAAGGAGTATGGGAGGTTGCGGGACTTGATAAAGTGGTAAAACCGAGTGACCCCCGGGTGGCAGAGGTCCTCGTGGAGGGTTTGGAGGCGGTTAATTTGTGAGTTGGCACATGTGCCGCGGGATAGGGCATCGGACGGCTCGTTCAGCTTTCCGGGACGATACAAGATCTCGTAGTTGAAGGTGGAGAGCTCGATCCTCCACCTTAAGATCTTGTCGTTTTTGATTTTGCCCCGCTGTGCATTATCGAACATGAAGGCTCCCGACCGTTGGTCCGTGAGGAGAGTGAATCTCCTGCCGGCCAGGTAATGCCTCCAATGTCGCGCAGCTTCCACTATGGCTTGGGCTTCCTTTTCCACTGAGGAGTGGCGGATTTCTGAGGCGTGGAGGGTTCGGGAGAAAAAGGCCACGGGTCTGCCTGCTTGGTTAAGGGTGGCCGCTAGAGCTACATCGGAGGCGTCGCTCTCGACCTGGAAGGGGAGGGACTAGTCGATGGCGCGCATCGTGGCCTTTCCGATATCCGCTTTGATGCGGCTGAAGGCCTGGCAAGCCTCTGTCGACAGAGGGAAGGTCGTGGTCTGTATTAGGGGGCGGGCCTTGTCTGCGTACTGGGGGACCCACTGGGCGTAATATGAAAAGAACCCCAGGCAGCGTTTTAGGGCTTTTGAGCAGTGCGGGAGGGGAAATTCCATGAGGGCGCGCATACGTTCGGGGTCGGGGCCTATTATCCCATTGCGCACTACGTAGCCCAGGATGGCTAGCCGGTTGGTGCTAAAAACGCACTTGTCCTCGTTGTACGTGAGGTTCAAGGCTTTAGCGGTCTGGAGGAATTTTTGGAGGTTGGCGTCGTGGTCCTGCTGATCGTGGCCACAGATGGTTACATTGTCGAGACACGGGAACGTGGCCCGCAACCCGTGTTGATCAACCATTCGGTCCATCTCTCGTTGGAAGACCGAGACCCCGTTTGTGACGCCAAATGGGACCCTTAGGAAATGGTATAATCGCCCGTCTGCCTCGAAGGCTGTGTACTTGCGGTCACTAGGGCGGATGGGGAGCTGATGGTAGGAGGACTTGAGGTCCACGGTGGAGAAGACTTTATATTGGGCAATCCGATTGACCATGTCGGATATGCGGGGGAGAGGGTACGCGTCTAGTTGTGTGTACCTGTTGATGGTCTGGCTATAGTCTATGACCATCCTTTGCTTCTCCCCTGTCTTTACTACTACCACCTGTGCTCTCCAGGGACTATTGCTGGCCTGGATTATGCCTTCCTTTAGTAGCCGCTGGACTTCGGACCGAATGAAGGTCCGGTCCTGGGCGCTGTACCGTCTGCTCCTAGTGGCGACGGGTTTGCAATCCGGGGTGAGGTTTGCAAACAAGGACGGGGGTTGCACCTTGAGGGTTGCGAGGCCGCAGATAGTGAGTGGGGGTATTGGGCCGCCGAATTTGAAGGTTAGGCTCTGTAGATTGCACTGGAAGTCTAATCCCAGTAATGTGGGGGCGCAGAGTTGGGGAAGGACGTAGAGCCTGTAGTTTTTGAACTCCCTCCCTTGCACCGTTAGGGTAACTATGCAGAAGCCTTTGATCTGTACGGAGTGGGATCCTGCAGCTAGGGAAATCTTTTGTGCGCTGGGATGGGTGGTCAAAGAACAGCATCTTACCGTGTCGGGGTGGATAAAGCTCTCCGTGCTCCCGGAGTCGACTAGGCATGGTGTCTCGTGCCCGTTTATCAGCACCGTTGTCGTCGTCGTCTGGAGTGTCCGGGGCCGAGCTTGGTCCAGCGTCATTGAAGCGAGACGTGGTTGTAGTAGTTGAGCGTCTTCTTCGAACCCCGTGGAGCCATCGACACTGGGGTCCGTTGTTGCCGTCCAAGCTGGCGTCGGGGGTGAACAAGATGGCTGCCCCCATGCATCGCACATGGCTGGGGGGTCACAACATGGCGGCGGGGGTGGACAAAATGGCCGCCCCCATGCGTCGTACAGGTCTGGGGTGGTCCAAGATGGCGGCGCCCTTCCTCCCCTCGTGGTGGCCGGGACAAAAAATGGTGGCGTCTGCGGGTCGCACATGGGGCGCTGGGGGGGTTGGGGAGCGTTAGGAACGCGTGGGGCTCCCTCTTCTCTGGGGACAGCGGTGGTCGGGACCCAAATTGGTAGCGCCGGCGGGTCAAACGTGGGGCGCGGGGGGGGGGTTTGGGGGGCGTTAGAGACGCGCAGAACTCCCTCTTCTCCGGGGAGAGCGGTGGTCGGGACCCAGAGTGGCTGCACCTGCGGGTCGTACATGGGGCGCTGGGGGGGTTGGGGAGCGTAAACGGCGTGCAGGGCTCCCTGTTCTCCCGGGACAGCGGCGACCTCGCGTGACCGGCACACAGCCGCGAAATGGCCCTTTTTCCCGCAGCTCTTACAGATCGCTGCGCGGGCCGGGCAGCGCTGCCGGGGGTGTTTCGCCTGGCCGCAGAAATAGCAGCGGGCGCCCCCGGTGCGACTTTGCATTTGGACCGCGCAAGCCTGTGGGGTGTCCGGGGGGGGGTGGGTTTGTCGCGACGGGTACGTACGGAGCCCAATGGGCTGCCGCGCGGTTGGGGCCATAGGCGCGGGTATTTCACGCGGCCACGTCTAGGGAGGCTGCTAGGGCCCGTGCCTCTGAGATTCCTAGCGACTCTTTTTCTAGAAGTCTTTGGCGGATTTGGGAGGAGTTCATACCTGCCACAAAAGCATCGCGCATTAACATGTCCGTGTGTTCATTTGCGTTCACCGACGGGCAGCTGCAGGCTCGTCCCAAAATTAGTAGCGCGGCGTAGAATTCATCTATCGATTCTCCGGGACTTTGCCGTCTCGTTGCGAGTTGATAGCGAGCGTAGATCTGGTTTACTGGGCGGACATAGAGACTTTTTAGTGCTGCGAACGCCGTCTGGAAATCCTCTGCGTCTTTGATGAGAGAGAAAATCTCCGTGCTTAACCTCGAGTGCAGGACCTGTAGTTTTTGGTCTTCTGTGACCCGGCCGGTGGCCGTTCTGAGGTAGGCCTCAAAACAAGTCTGCCAGTGCTTGAAAGCTGCTGCCGCGTTCACTGCGTGGGGGCTGATCCTCAGGCATTCCGGGATGATCATGAGCTCCATAGTCCTTTAGTCACGCTTAATAAATTGTAGCGCACAAAGACTCCGAGAGACGAATAGAGTGAAGTTGATGAGGCTTTATTAAGCGTGACTGTTCCCCCGCAGTTCAGTAGTAGACTGCCTGCGGGGGAGGACTCCAGGTACTTATACTCCGCCTTCAGGGCGGAGCTAGAGGTCAATGTCCAACCAGGACCCGGGATCTGTCAGCCAATGACATCATGGCTTCACAGCCCCACATGACCCCTAATGCATACTACCACATGACCAAAAAAGGTTCGGAGGGTTTATTGGGTTATGGGGATAGGGTGGAAGTGAGGGCTTAAGTGGGTTGGTGCAGACTCGATGGGCCGAATGGCCTCCTTCTCCACTGTATGTTCTATGTTTGATCAGTCATCGGAGCTTCATTGCTGGCTCCGCGGATATGCTATGGACATGATCACCTGCTTCATGATTGAAAGGACAGACTCCTAACCCTGTGTTGAGTTGATGCTTGACTTCCATGCTGTTGACACCAAACAGGCTTTCTGGCATAATATTTGTGTGCGTGCATTCATTAGCCTTTTCCTGACTAAGGTTATCGACCTAAAATGTTGGAAGTCTAAATTCTTGGAAGCGCAGGGTCAGATTAGGACAAGTCAGCATGGATTTAGTAAGGGGGGGTCGTGCCTGACAAACCTGTTAGAGTTCTTTGAAGAGATAACAAATAGGTTAGACCAAGGAGAGCCAATGGATGTTATCTATCTTGACTTCCAAAAGGCCTTTGATAAGGTGCCTCACGGGAGACTGCTGAGTAAAATAAGGGCCCATGGTATTCGAGGCAAGGTACTAACATGGATTGACGATTGGCTGTCAGGCAGAAGGCAGAGAGTTGGGATAAAAGGTTCTTTTTCGGAATGGCAACCGGTGACGAGTGTTGTCCCACAGGGTTCAGTGTTGGGGCCACAGCTGTTCTCTTTATACATTAACGATCTAGATGACGGGACTGGGGGCATTCTGGCTAAGTTTGCCGATGTTACAAAGATAGGTGGAGGTGCAGGTAGTATGGAGGAGGTGGGGAGGCTGCAGAAAGATTTAGACAGTTTAGGAGAGTGGTCCAAGAAATGGCTGATGAAATTCAACGTGGGCAAGTGCGAGGTCTTGCACTTTGGAAAAAAGAATAGAGGCATGGACTATTTTCTAAACGGTGACAAAATTCATAATGCTGAAGTGCAAAGGGACTTGGGAGTCCTAGTCCAGGATTCTCTCAAGGTAAACTTGCAGGTTGAGTCCGTAATTAAGAAAGCAAATGCAATGTTGTCATTCATCTCAAGAGGCTTGGAATATAAAAGCAGGGATGTACTTCTGAAGCTTTATAAAGCATTAGTTAGGCCCCATTTAGAATACTGTGAGCAATTTTGGGCCCCACACCTCAGGAAGGACATACTGGCACTGGAGCGGGTCCAGCGGAGATTCACACGGATGATCCCAGGAATGGTAGGCCTAACATACGATGAACGTCTGAGGATCCTGGGATTATATTCATTGGAGTTTAGGAGGTTGAGGGGAGATCTAATAGAAACTTACAAGATAATGAATGGCTTAGATAGGGTGGATGTAGGGAAGTTGTTTCCATTAGCAGGGGAGATTAGGACCCGGGGGCACAGCCTTAGTATAAAAGGGAGTCACTTTAGAACAGAGATGAGGAGAAATTTCTTCAGCCAGAGAGTGGTGGGTCTGTGGAATTCATTGCCACAGAGGGCGGTGGAGGCCGGGACGTTGAGTGCCTTTAAGACAGAAGTTGATAAATTCTTGATTTCTCGAGGAATTAAGGGCTATGGAGAGAGAGCGGGTAAATGGAGTTGAAATCAGCCATGATTGAATGGCGGAGTGGACTCGATGGGCCGAATGGCCTTACTTCTGCTCCTCTGTCTTATGGTCTTATGTTAACTCTGTTCCAGGACTATAGATGCCGCCAGACCTGCTGAGTATGTTTATCCAACCTTTGCAGCACCATGCTCTTGTATTAGCATTATTCTATAGCCTGACCCATTGAAGGCATCATCTGAATACTCTGCAGCAGAACAAGTGGATGACTTCACCCACTATTATGCAAGCCACACCGCTAACCTCTACCACTGCTCAGTTGCACCAGTAATATCCTTTCATAATGTCTTGAACTTATTGTGCCTAATGTCGCACCATGTGCAGACCCCCACCTCTATGTTATTTAGATTAAGCTCAGTGTCAGTATCTGAATTGTTAGCTGTGCCTGTGGAATCAAGTCACAGTGCCTTTGTCTTCCCCATCTTGCTCTTTCACTACTACCTGTTTGCAGCTATTGGGTTTCTTAAAGAAAGGAGGGACAAGGGTAGGTATGTGGTGAGGGCAACAGAGAAATTAAGTAGTACGTGTTTACACCATTGGAAGCTCCTCGCTTAAACAAGATTATGGGATGAGGGAGAAATGGAATGAAGATGAAGGAATGCCCTGCTGGTAGTCAGGGCCCTAATAATGACCCTTCCCAGGATGCTCAGCACCTTCTGCTTGGAGGCTGGAATATTCATACACAATTCTCCCCCTCGAGTTAGTTCCTGCTGCCTCGGGATTCTGCACCTCTTTCTCTTGCAAGGTACAGGGAACTGTGTCAGTAAGTGTTATGCAATCTGTTTGGATAATGTGGCTGTCATGGTTGAACAACTGCCCATGTGTTCAAGTTGTGAAATGTGGGTTTGAGGTTTGTAACAGCGTTCAGTGTGCAAAGGCGAGGTGAAGCATATGAATGTTGGGTGCGACTCCCGATGGAGGTTGTTCACAGGTGAATGATGGGGATGTGGTGAACTGAGCAGTGGTTGAGGTTCACGGTGTGGCTTGTATAATCTTGCATTTCAAAATGTGTTCACCGACCTTAATCTCTCATGTGAGATCATTAAACTTCTTGCTAAACCGGAGGCCATGTTCTTGGGGCTACTTTACCAGCATTAACCTTGGCAACCATGTCTTGCAGATGCTTTCTGAGCAAGCGGCTTGGGGGGGCCTCTGAATCCAACACCACACTCACCTGCTCTCCCACCCACCCCAACCCCACCACACCCCAAGGCACAAGACATCCCTGCTTCATTCCATATCCTCAACCAAGACTTCCAATGTAACATCCAGAAACGTTGGTGCTAACTGCGTCCCGTGATCCATCACAGCACACTATCCCCAATGATCTCTGCACTTCTGGCAACCACAATACACTGTCCTTTTAAGAGGTGCAGACAGGCTTTAAGTAGTGATAGGCACTCATATTACTGGGTCCCATGCTGATATATAAATGGTGAACCCTGGTTGCATACAGAAATCATGATATCGCTCAGGCAGCACAAAGTGGCATCTTGCCAGTATTTCAATCAATGGGTGCAGGTTAACTGAGCATTCTGATTCTTGCATCTATTTTCAGAGTTGTTCAATTTAACTCTCACCACGTTTATTAATCCTGAGGTAATATGCTTCCTGCAGCTTTTATGAAACTAGGCATCAATTTGCCAGTTTAAAGCAAGCTTTTAGATAAGGCTCTTGCTGCTAATGCATTGCAAAACAAAGGTTTTAATAATCCGGTAATAAGTTTCATCATTGTGAATAAAGAACAAAATCGCCTACACTTTGTGATATTCTCTAGGGGAGTTGAATTTATTTCCATAGTTGAATTTGTTTCACATCTCAACATGTTACAAGGAAATGAAATTGTCAGCAACTTCTAAAGGAAAGGCAAGATCTGTGCAAACATGTGAAAATTCCACAGAAGATTACCATCAAGATTTTTCTGATATGAGAATATTGGAAAAGGGATGTCCAGCAGAACCGAATACAAATGTCAGAGATTACTGCTCCAATGTTTCTGCATCCCAGAACTCGAGCCCAAAGATGTAATGATGAATTGCAAAGGATTCTGTTAAGTATGCTCTCAGAATTCTCTTTGATTCTATTCGACATTTTTAGAAGATCAAGAATTGAAGGCAATTTTGAGCTAATCAAAGAGAGTTAGAATAGATTTGCTTGACTAATCCAGCTGATTTTCTGAGGTAGTCATTATCATTGGGGACAGGCAATGTCGTATATCTGAACATCCAAAGGGTATTTGCTAAGTTTGCATACAATAGATTATTAACGGTAAAGGCTACCTATGATTTGAAGATAATCAGGTGCATGAACATAGAACATAGAACATTACAGCGCAGTACAGGCCCTTCGGCCCTCGATGTTGCGTCGACCTGTGAAACCACTCTAAAGCCCATCTACACTATTCCCTTATCGTCCATATGTCTATCCAATGACCATTTGAATGCCCTTAGTGTTGGCGAGTCCACTACTGTTGCAGGCAGGGCATTCCACGCCCTTACTACTCTCTGAGTAAAGAACTTACCCCTGACATCTGTCTTATATCTATCTCCCCTCAATTTAAAGCTATGTCCCCTCATGCTGGACATCACCATCCGAGGAAAAAGGCTCTCACTGTCCACCCTATCCAATCCTCTGATCATCTTGTATGCCTCAATTAAGTCACCTCTTAACCTTCTTCTCCCTAACGAAAACAGCCTCAAGCCCCTCAGCCTTTCCTCATAAGATCTTCCCTCCATACCAGGCAACATTCTGGTAAATCTCCTCTGCACCCTTTCCAATGCTTCCACATCCTTCCTATAATACGACTAGAATTGCACGCAATACTCCAAATGTGGCCGCACCAGAGTTTTGTACAGCTGCAACATGACCTCAAGGCTCCGAAACTCAATACTTCTACCAATAAAAGCTAACACACAGTATGCCTTCTTAACAACCCTCTCAACCTGGGTTGGTGATTCTTTGGGAGGTAGGTAACAGACAGTAGGGGTTACGTGAGAGGTCTCTAATTGGTAAGATGTGACAAGTGCTGTTCCTCAGTGATCTGTATCGGGCCCTGAGATTCTTGGATGAAAGAATAGGGAGTAAATTGGGAAACATAGTGGGTGAGATTCTCCTCTCTTGTCTGTGACCCGTTAAGAGCCAGGACAGAAAATTTGGCGTTCCAGCCAAAACAGCATTCACTGTCAGTGACACCGAAAAATCCCAGCAGCGAATGGGGATGGGAAATTTTGGCCAGTACTTGTGCGGATAGGAACAGGAAGCTACAAAGTGACATGTGACAAACTTAATGGAGGAGAAAAAATATCTGGTTATCTAGGTTGGATCCAGAAAGGCAAATCTGTATATGTTAGTAGCGAAAGACTAGGAGCTGTGGTGAAGCGGAGAGATTTGGATGTCCATATCTGCAGATTTCAGGTATGAAAAGCAATCAAAAGGTTAATAAAATAAGGATGTCAGAATTTCAAAGTGAGAAGTGATTCTTCAATTGTGCAGAGTCTTGATCATACCCCATCTGTAGAAAAATGTTGCGCTTCAACTTCATGAAAGGTACTGACCATGAAGATGTGTTCCATGGCACCGGCACTGGCTACACCGTTAGCACTGGTGAAAATTACTGTAAGTCATTGTAAGATTAAGAATGTTCAAAAACACCCAAGAGGCAAAAGCCAATAACTTTCTATCTATTTCATTTCTTTCGTTGTTTAAAACATCACATGCAGGTTACTTCCTGACAGCACCCCTTCCATCCGAGAAGTAAAATTTCAAGTTGATTCAATATCTAAACAGAGGTAAATTACTTTATTGCTGACAACATCTTCATTTTTTACAAAGCCAGCATATCTTTCAAAGGTTGAGGTGCCAAAAAATTAGAATCTGACTAGCACTTTGTATAACTGCAATGGTTATATCCGTATGACCTTGTATAACCTTGCTTTTACATTTTGCACCTCATAATGAATTTGAACATCTAATTTGTCTTTGCCGTAGCAATTTGAACCTATAAAAACTTTTATTAACTTGTATCCTTAAGTTCTTTCATTGACCTACCTCGTCCAATATCTCTCCATTCAAACTGCACTCCCTTTGGCTATGTTCCATTACATCTGCTATGACCTTCAATCACACTCTTAATTTATGTCCTCTGCAATTTTGTGCTCACTTCTTCGCAATTCACTGTGTCGTCCAGCTTAATATTATCTAAAAAACCTGGATACACTGCACTCCACCCCAAATTCCAGGTCATTTATATATAAAGCAAGAAGTTGAAATTCCAGCCCTTTGCCCGTGAGGGGAAATCACTTGTCACTGTGTGATATTAATGGAAGAAATTGGGATATATTGTATGATATGTATCTGGTGCAGTCATGTTTTTAAAAACCTGTGTTAGGGCGTGTATATATCTGCTAAAATCAGACACTATGGCTGCAAAAGGGTGCAATTAGGATATTGTAAAAATGAGATCATCATTATATTCGAACCATGCTTATGTTTACAATAAGAAGTCTTACAACACCAGGTTAAAGTCCAACAGGTTTGTTTCGATGTCACTAGCTTTCGGAGCGCTGCTCCTTCCTCAGGTGAATGAAGAGGTATGTTCCAGAAACACATATATAGACAAATTCAAAGATGCCAAACAATGCTTGGAATGCGACCATTAGCAGGTGATTAAATCTTTACAGATCCAGAGATGGGGTGACCCCAGGTTAAAGAGGTGTGAATTGCATCAAGCCAGGACAGTTGGTAGGATTTCGCAGGCCAGATGGTGGGGGATGAATGTAATGCGACATGAATCCCAGGTCCCGGTTGAGGCCGCACTCATGTGTGCGGAACTTGGCTATAAGTTTCTGCTCGGCGATTCTGCGTTGTCGCGCGTCCTGAAGGCCGCCTTGGAGAACGCTTACCCGGAGATCAGAGGCTGAATGCCCTTGACTGCTGAAGTGTTCCCCGACTGGAAGGGAACATTCCTGCCTGGTGATTGTTGCGCAATGTCCGTTCATTCATTGTCGCAGCGTCTGCATGGTCTCGCCAATGTACCACGCTTCGGGACATCCTTTCCTGCAGTGTATGAGGTAGACAACGTTGGCCGAGTCGCACGAGTATGTACCGCGTACCTGGTGGGTGGTGTTCTCACGTGTAATAGTGGTATCAATGTCGATGATCTGGCACGTCTTGCAGAGATTGCCATGGCAGGGTTGTGTGGTGTCGTGGTCACTGTTCTGAAGACTGGGTAGTTTGCTGCAAACAATGGTTCGTTTGAGGTTGCGCAGTTGTTTGAAGGCAAGTAGTGGGGGTGTGGGGATGACCTTGGCAAGATGTTCATCGTCATCAATGACGTGTTGAAGGCTGTGAAGAAGATGACGTAGTTTATCCGCTCCGGGGAAGTACTGGACAACGAAGGGTATTCTGTCGGTTGTGTCCCATGTTTGTCTTCTGAGGAGGTCGGTGCGGTTTTTCGCTGTGGCGCGTTGGAACTGTCGATCGATGAGTCGAGTGCCATATCCCGTTCGTACGAGGGCATCTTTCAATGTCTGTAGATGGCTGTTACGCTCCTTCTCGTCTGAGCAGATATACACAGGATCTGCTCAGACGAGAAGGAGCGTAACAGCCATCTACAGACATTGAAAGATGCCCTCGTACGAACGGGATATGGCACTCGACTCATCGATCGACAGTTCCAACGCGCCACAGCGAAAAACCGCACCGACCTCCTCAGAAGACAAACATGGGACACAACCGACAGAATACCCTTCGTTGTCCAGTACTTCCCCGGAGCGGATAAACTACGTCATCTTCTTCACAGCCTTCAACACGTCATTGATGACGATGAACATCTTGCCAAGGTCATCCCCACACCCCCACTACTTGCCTTCAAACAACTGCGCAACCTCAAACGAACCATTGTTTGCAGCAGACTACCCAGTCTTCAGAACAGTGACCACGACACCACACAACCCTGCCATGGCAATCTCTGCAAGACGTGCCAGATCATCGACATGGATACCACTATTACACGTGAGAACACCACCCACCAGGTACGCGGTACATACTCGTGCAACTCGGCCAACGTTGTCTACCTCATACGCTGCAGGAAAGGATGTCCCGAAGCGTGGTACATTGGCGAGACCATGCAGACGCTGCGACAACAAATGAACGGACATCGCGCAACAATCACCAGGCAGGAATGTTCCCTTCCAGTCGGGGAACACTTCAGCAGTCAAGGGCATTCAGCCTCTGATCTCCGGGTAAGCGTTCTCCAAGGCGGCCTTCAGGATGCGCGACAACGCAGAATCGCCGAGCAGAAACTTATAGCCAAGCTCCGCACACATGAGTGCGGCCTCAACCGGGACCTGGGATTCATGTCGCATTACATTCATCCCCCACCATCTGGCCTGCGAAATCCTACCAACTGTCCTGGCTTGATGCAATTCACACCTCTTTAACCTGGGGTCACCCCATCTCTGGATCTGTAAAGATTTAATCACCTGCTAATGGTCGCATTCCAAGCATTGTTTGGCATCTTTGAATTTGTCTATATATGTGTTTCTGGAACATACCTCTTCATTCACCTGAGGAAGGAGCAGCTCTCCGAAAGCTAGTGACATCGAAACAAACCTGTTGGACTTTAACCTGGTGTTGTAAGACTTCTTACTGTGCTCACCCCAGTCCAACGCCAGCATCTCCACATTATGTTTACAATGACAGGCTAATGGGTTTTTGTTATGATTTCTGAGGAGCAGATAATTAGAGACGCTGGCTAGAATTCTCTGGTTAAGAGACTAAGTGCCGACTCCGGGTTTGAATCATGAGAGTTCTACAGCCTCGAAAGTGGCACCGGTCCAGGAGCAATTCAGGACATCTCTGGCAACATGTGGAACTAATGCAAGTGCAATGGATACTGCTGTGTGATTCACCATGGTTGGGATTGGGATATGTGAGCCTGACAAGCTGCAGCTGCATATAAGTACTTCACTCCCCACAAACACTCACTCCACCCAAGAAGATGCCACCCTGAAGAGTGACACTGAGGTTCACCAATGCTGGGCTGCTGACGCTACTGTATACCATGGAAAGGAGGTGGAACGCCCTGTTCCCCAAGGAGGGAAGGCGGCTGCCACCCACAGAAGTCAACCGGTCCTAGGCACAGGTGACAGAGGCTTGAGCACTTCCATAGTGGGACCCACCACCATGAGTGGCCAGCAGTGCCGGAAAAAGCTGCCCAACATCTCTGGGTTCCCAGGGTTAGTCACCACCACCGCCGGGCCCAAGACACCACCTCCATCCCACACTCCCTGTACCCATCACCGCCACCCACCACCACCACCACCACCAAATGGCCCCCACCCAGGTGGCCTGGTAGGCAGCATTGGGTGAAGATGGGCAACTCGCCAGGCCTGCCAAGGTAGGTCACTACCACCACCACCACTGTTCCCTGGCACCACCCCCCGCCCCATGCACCTATCGCCCTCTGCCCCCCCCCCCATCTAGAGGGTGGCCGAGCCACGCTCACTGGCAGGCCACTCACACCCACCCTGCACCACATGCCAACACCCATACCCCCCGCCATGGATGGGTGCCCTGTCTTCACAGACCACCAGCTGCGAATCCCTGTGCTGCCTGTGTGCTAGTGTTTTGCACTGTGCATCATCTGCCTTCTCCCCCCACCCCCAGGAGAAGGAGAAGGCAGCACACAACCATAGGGAGAGAGAAAAGTCCTGAGGGTGGCCAACAGACCTGTGACCTGTCACTATCGCAGCGCAGAGGGCGTTGGCCCTGGTCGGTGGGATCGGAGAGTGGCAGCTGCCAAGGCGGAGGTCGGCATCGGGGAACCAACTGAGCCTACAATGAAAAGCGAAGTCCCCATGGCACATGTGCCACCCCCCCCCGGCCAACCCCCAACCTCCCACCCTCCACCTCCACACGAGGTTTAACCATGAGCCTTGTCTTTTGTCTTTCAGAGTCACCCAGCGACGAGGCGGGTCCTTCCGGGTTCCTCCACTCCCGGCTGCAACCTAAAACCGTAGCTTCTGGTGACCTCATACACCTATAGTTCCAGGTGTGCCATGCTGCGACAGATATGCTGAACAGTCTCCCTGGCCAGCCAGAGACTTCGGTGCTATGTGTGGTCTGGCAGGCTCTCGAATGACATGCGCTGCCGATACACAAGAAGCCTGATGTGGCACTGCCTTCCCACCTCCTCCTTGGCCAGTTGGGAGGCCGACTCACCATCCTCACTGGCTGGCTCCTGCCCCTCTGGGGCGGGCCCCGTTGCTGTAGGATCCTTCCCATGTACAGCTCCTGCATGTACAGCCTCAGTGCACCCACCAGGTGGCCAGGTAGATACCAACCATACCTGGTTGGATACTAAAATCCATTGTCTGCAGGAGGTGAAAGGCAGACATGTTAGCACGGTGGGTACCCACGTGCCCTCCCAGGTCTGGCAGGCTCTAACCCCCTTATGTCTCCCAGCCCAGCCCATTGCCACCCCTACCCACGACCGTTCCCCTGCCATTTTTCCCTCTGCACACCGCCCCTGGCCCTGTTGGTGCCTGGCACGGTGTTGGGGGGAGGCCTCTGGCCTCGTCACCAATTCCTGCTGGGAGATTTACCGGTTCCTGCCGCAACCCATGCCAGTGGTATGCACTGTGGCCCCATATCTTGCCCCCTCCTGCATCACGTACTGTGGGCATCTCCTTGGGTGGGTCACGTGATGCCTGGTTGTGGGGAAAGGGGAAACAGCCGGTGAAGCACTGCGGAACCATGGGCCATCGTCGGCGGTGAGTGGGTCGAGCAGCCGGGTGGCGTCTTGCAGGCCATAGCAATGGTGGTTTATGCCTGGACAGCCAGGACTGAAGGAAGACCCTGACCCAACAGCCCATTCCCTGGTCACCCTCACTTCCCCTCCTGGCCCAGCAGACTCACCCCCAGCCAACTACGCCTTTGGGAACATGACTTACCTCCTTTCTCTCGGTCAGCAACCACAGCGCCTGTTTCCTGATTTTAAACAGCACAAGTGAACCTTGCTATCAGTAATACTTGCCAGTGGAGGTGAACCATTGCGGGGAGCCCGGAAATTGCCGGGTCAGGACCATTAATGATATTCCAACGGTGTTTACGATACAATTCGCATGTCCACGCTGGTGTGCAGTGCTGAACACATTCACACCACTGTCAACCGGAGCATGGAATTCCATTGGGCGCCGTCTTCGCAATGCGCAATTCTCCGCCCAATTATGCTTTGCAATTGTTGGACGGAAAATCCCACCCATTTGTTTAAACTTAAGTAATTGCATCATGGGATTTGAGTGGGATGAATATGATGTAACTAATGTCAGGAGCCTGGGGCGTCATTCTCCAACCCCCCAGCGGGTCGGAGAATGGCCGTTGGCCGCCGTGAATCCCGCCCCCGCCGGTTGCCGAAGTCTCCGGTACCGGATATTCGGCGGGGGCGGGAATCGGGCCGCGCCGGTTGGCGGGCCCCCCCCGCTCAATTCTCCGGCCCGGATGGGCAGAACTCCCGCCGAGAAATTGCCTGTCCCGCCAGCGTAAATTAAAGTAGGTATTTACCGGCGGGACAAGGCGGCACGGGCGGGCTCTGGGGTCCTGGGGGGGGGGCGCGGGGCGATCTGACCCCAGGGGGTGCGCCCACGGTGGCCTGGCCCGCGATTCGGGCCCACCGATCCGCGGGCGGGCCTGTGCCGTGGGGGCACTCTTTCCCTTCCGCCTCCGCAACGGTCTCCACCATGGCGGAGGCGGAAGAGACTCTCCCCACTGCGCATGCGCGGGAAACTGTCAGCGGCCGCTGACACTCCTGCGCATGCGCCGCCCCGAATGTCATTTCCGCGCCAGCTGGCGGGGCAACAAACGCCGTTTCTGCCAGCTGGCGGGGCGGAACTCCCTCCGGCGCCGGCCTAGCCCCTCAATGTCGGGGCTCGGCCCCCAAAGATGCGGAGCGATGCCCATCTGATTGGCGCCATTTTGAGCGCCAGTCGGTGGACATCGCGCCGTTGGGGGAGAATTTCGCCCTCTAAGCCCTTTTCTATTCCTACACTTTGTTTCTGGAATTATTTTTTTCTTCAAGTAACAAGAATTTGTAACTAACAGTCGCAAACTGTGCAGTTAAGAGATGAGGACATTTTCTCCCCCCGTACTCTGTCCCCTTTGCTTTAATATCTTCTTCACAGCCATGTTTTCATTATGTAAGTGTGAAGAAGATGCACCATGCAACCTCTGCCTCGTAGCTGAGCTCCAATTCAATCACTCACTTCTGACTTTTGCCTGACAGGCCAAGGTCTTGATCCTGATCTTTGCCTCATAAACAAGGATAGATTTTGCTGTTAAATCAATGAAATCAAACAGAAAGGTAGAATTAGGGGAAATTTCAGAAGCATTGCCGAAATGCTAGGTTTTGAAAAGGATTTGACATTTATGCGGAAGGTAGCAAGGTAGAGGGGTTTGGGAACCAGAGGGATAATTTTAACTATCTTCTTCTGTCGGAAACTCGACAAGCGGCTGGTTAAAATCAGTTGGGTGTCTTACTGACCAATGTATCATTCCTCTTCGACCACTTTGCATTTAAATCAAGGAAATCCCCTTGAAGCTTTAACTGCTTCAACTGTGCACATGTCTCATGGTAAAGAAATTGAGAAGATGTGGGGAAAGGAGAGGCCCTGAAATGTCTTTGTGGTGTGTGGAGGACTAAGGATGCTGAAGGTAACTTTAGGCTTTCCAGCCCCCCCCCCCCCCCCCCCCCGGGGAATGTTTAGGCCTAGCCTGGGAACTTCCTACACTCATAAAAACACTCCAAAATTGTAGTCAGTAACCATTCCTTTGAAACAAAGAACAATAGTTTTCGTTGTGCCTTTACAACCTCAGCACTTCCCAAAACACTTTGTAGCCAATGAAATATTTCTGAAGTAGTTGCCTGGTAGTCCAGAATTGGATATTGCAGATAAAAGAAACATGCTATTGAAGATTTTCAGCTTGCACTCATCTGGACATATGCAAGAATTTCAAATTTCCAGGGAACAATTGTTCGTGCCTAAGAAATTAGCATTGGTTGGTTTGCAAGTGGACTATGATTGGTTTATGGGGAGGAGTGCACTAGGGAACAATTATCCCTCAAGCTTCTGTTTGAATTCAAAAAAGGCATGTTGAATCTGATTGGTTGAGGCTTTACCATGGGGAATGCACCAGGAACCATTGCGCTTTCGTTCAATTAATAAAGGCAAGTGGTATTCTCCACTAATAGGGTGCTGCCGTTAGATGCAAACGAACATTTAGCCGAATCACACAAATGAATAATCTGGCATATGAATTTCAGTGCTGTTATGATGCCAAATTGGTAGGCAGTATATCCCAATGACTGGTGGATCGTATCAAACCACATGTCTCTTGCCAGGATAGCAAAACCCAGAACATAGTGTCCAACCATGATACCATTTCATGATTGGGCAGCACTTACTGTACAATCCCAATTTACTGTACAATCCCAACTATGCTAAGTATTATACTAACAATCAATTTAATGTTATCAGTTGGGCTCGCAATGTGACTCACTTGGTCCGAGCTATTAGAAACTACATACAGTCATAACCTGGAAATATGCAATCAGAATAGGTCCAGGCATTGCATCTTCAACATTTCAGCTGAAAGATCCCACCTCCAACAGTGCAGCACTCCCTCAATACCGCACTGGGTATTCAACCTGGATTACGTACTGAAATCTCTGAAATGGGTCTTGATCCCCAAATCTTCTAACTCAAAAGCAAATGTGCAACCAACTAAGCTAAGACTGTCACTAGAGGCCTCCTGCTGACCAAAATTATTTTTATGCCTGCTAGCTAGTTGCTGTTTCACACTTTTTTCACATAAGAACATGATCATTAACATGCAGGTAAGGTGTGAGAGTTACAATCGCTCAGTGAGTTTATGGGGCTTTGGCAGGCATCTCATCTTGCCTCGATTGAGTTCCACTTCAACGTAAAATTGGGGCTAGAGTTTCCTGTGTGCAGGGCAATAATAGGAGATGGCACTGCCACTGTTAGTTTGTAAATGGGAATAGGATGTACACTAAGCCGGAGGCAGTATTTTGAAGTTGGGTGAAGTGTGGGGACAAAATTAGCAGGACAGGACTAACAAAGGCACGGGCTTGGTTAGATACAGCAGAGTTCTGGAATGTGGGAGCAGAAGAAAAACAAAATTTGGGAAGCTCACCAGGATAGATTGACAATATCAAGCCAATGTGCGATAAGCCTGGATGAGGATGATAGCTATGGTACATTTGAGGGAGAGGCATTGGAAAGCAATGTTAGAAATTATTTTTTTAAGTTTAAAGTACTCAAATATTATTTTACTATTGAGGGGCAATTTAGCATGGCAAATCTACGTACCCTGCACATCTCTTTGGGTTGTGGGTGTGAGACCCATGCAGACACAGGGAGAATGTGCAAACTCCACACCGACAGTGACCTGGGGGCCCAGATCAACCCCGGGACCTCAGCACCGTGACGCAGCAATGCTAACCCACCGTGCCACATAGCAATGTTATAAATGTGGAAAAAAGCAATTTTAATGATGGATTGAAAGTGAGATTTGTGTAGAATTCAGGGATATATTCTGCAAGGTAATGTAGGCCTTCAGTTTATAATGAAGTTTGTGAATCCCTGTGGTACTTATTTTTAATATTTGAATACAATTTTTTGAAAACCACACTTTTTCACTGTGTCGGTAACAAATGAGTAAAAATCCTGTTACATGCGGATCGTATCCGATTTTTTATCTGAACCATAGGATAAATAAAATAAAGACTAATTTAAAGAATAAAACATGTCAAATGACTTCCAAAATTTGTTTTGGTTAAGTTCCTAACTAACACCGGGGAGCTGTTGCTTCTCTACTCAAAGAATCATAGATTCATAGAATTTGCAGTGCAGAAGGAGGCCATTTGGCCCATAGAGTCTGCACCAGGCCTTGGAAGAGCACCTTACTTAAGCCCACGCCTCCACCCTGTCCCCGCAATCCAGTAGCCCCACCTAACCTTTTGGACAGTAAGGGGAAATTTAGCACAGCCAATCCATCTAACTTGCACATGTTTGGACTGTGGGAGGAAACCGGAGCACCACGCAGATACGGGGAGATAGTGCAAACTCCACACAGACAGTCACCGAGGCCGGAACGGAACCCAGGTCCCTGGCACTGTGAGGTAGCAGTGCTGACCACTGTGCCACCGTGCCACCTCAAACTCTGCCCAAACCAACACCAATGCAACAGAATATGAGGAGATTGATGTGCAGAAAATAGCCAACTATGCTATTCATAACATTCACCAAACATTTACAACCACAGAATGTGAAAAAGTGGAGAACATTGAACCATCAGTCCCATGAGCTATGCTGGGCTGCCAAAAATCATAGTTGGAAAAATGAAAATGAAGACAGATTGAAAATTAAGCGGAAAATCATTGTGGTTTAGAAGATGGAAAGGAAACATGAAGAAATATTTGACTCAAGAATGAATTGTGAGCTGGAAATCCAAATTAAAATAGAACTGTAGAAATATTTCTTCGATTATGATTAGGCGTTTGAAAGGGTAAAGCCAAAAAGATCAATCAATGTACAGCAAACATTTGAACTGTGAAGTCCTTGAAGCGTATTAGAAATCTTGCTGGGTACAGCAAGAATAAGCGTTGCTGAAGATTTGATGAGAAATGAGAAGAGGACGTGTTATCGCACTTCATCTTTTGAACACGTACTCTGAATTCTTTATAAAGGGAAGTTTGGATGATTTAGCAGTCAGGCTCAAGATCAATGGAAGATTACAAACAACATATGGTTGATGATGCTGTACTGATTGCAAACAGAAAACAGAGATTACCAAGATACTGGAGAAGATAAATTAGACATGCTTTAAATACAAATTGAAAACAACACAGGAAGAAGACAAAGTCACTGGAAATCACAAAGCAGGCAGACCTCCCAATCATTAAGCTGAGAATGAGGAAACTGGAAGTAGAGAGAGTTGTTAAAATGATTTATTTCAATGGTCTAATCAGATCGCTGAAGTAACTGGGGAAGAAAATGAAGAATGGCAATTAGAAAAGTATTTAAAAACACTGAAGGATTTCTTGTACAGATCAAATGTTTGTAGCTTTATGCGCAAGTACCTGCTTGGATGGTGCAGAGGTACAAATTGGAAATTGAACGTTGAAATAATGCGGGAGGGAATTTGAATTATGGTGCTAAGAACCTTGACTGGAAATTCTGGTGAAAGGTAATTGATCTGTAACGTTTGCCTCTCCACAGATGTTGCTGCCTGCTGAATATGTCCAGGATTTTTAATTTTTATTTTAGATTTGCAGCAACTGCCATTTTGTGTGCTGTAAATTAGTGATACTACAAGAATGACTAATGAGAGGATCGTTAATCTGGTTACTGAAATTAGAATCATTCCAGAAGTTGCTGATCTCTTATCGTCTGAAAAAGGTGAAGGCAATGGATCAAGAGGCAGCTACAAATGAACAGGGCGATAGAACTATCAGATATAATGTCAGGGTCTGTAATATGGGCGTAGATAGGTGGAAGATATGAGATCAATTTTCACATCAGCACTTGCATCGCCAGGGAATCTGTCTTCAATAGGATTCTTCTGATGAGTTAGCCTTGATTTTAATCCAAGTGGCTTGAAATATGATGGTTTCACTGCCCCTTACTTGCCCAGGTAAGTGAAGTGGGGATATAGATGGGGAGAGGGGGTGTCAGAGGGGAGGTAATCCCTGATATAAACTATGGAGGTTCAGGTGAACTGTTAAATTTAAATCTTAAACTGATAGGAGTTTTGCTCAACAAAGGAATGACAGGAACTGGGACAAAGTGGATTTAGGTTACAGATCGGTCAGGATCTCATTGAATGGAGGAACAAGCATGAGGAGCCAAATGGTTTACCCTTTTCCTATATTATTCTGTAAATATCGGATTAATGTCCATCATCCATACTCCAATTATTGGCAGCTCAGAATTGCACTGGAGTCATATTTATGACGAGGCACGATAGCACAGTGGTTAGCACAGTTGCTTCACAGCTCCAGTGTCCCAGGTTCGATTCCTGGCTTGGGTCACTGTCTGCATGGAGTCTGCACGTTCTCCTCGTGTCTGCATAGGTATTCTCCGAGTGTTCTGGTTTCGTCCCACAGTCCAACGATGTGCAGGCTAGGTGGATTGGCGATGCTAAATTGCCATTAGGTTAGGTGGGGTTACTGGGTTATGGGGATGGGGTGGAGATGGGGGCTTAAGTGGGTGCTCTTTCCAAGAGACTGTGTAGACTTGATGGGCCGAATGGCCTCCTTCTGCACTGTACACTCTATGATTCAATATCATAGAGCCCTGATTTGGATGGGATTGCTTTAGTTTTCGCAGTCGCTCGGGGAGCCCATTTTAAGATTTTTACCAAAATAGCAAAGGTGCGGACACTGACAGGGAAGAGGCGGTCAATACGTTGCTGAACTTTCATGAGCCAGTCCCTCATTCGTGCTGTTTGGAGGGTTGAATATTGCCCTCCTGTAATGCACCGATCTCCAAAGCAGAAAAGCTATGTAAAGAGAGAGAACACACAGGCAGATAGAATGGGGGTGATTTTACAGCCATGTTGCGCCCGGTGCAAATCCCGCCATGTCGGGAAAATACCGGGTGAGCCCTGAAACAGGATTTGTGCCGGGTGCCAAACAGTTCCGGATGTTCCCAGGTCCTCCCAATAGATGTAATTTGGTTAACACCCTCGGTGGGCGTGAACCAGTTTAACATATTCATATTCTCATTTTAATATGCATTACCTATTTTAAGCCAATCCTCCCAGGTCCTGCAATCCTCCCACCCACTGGAGTAGCATGAAGCCAGTGCAAATCGAACAGAGGCCATACTTGATGACCACGCCAGAGGGCTCAGAGGTCATTGCCCTCAGGTTGTTGGGGACATGGCAGGGCTGTGCACTGGCACTGTCCCCTGGCCCCCCTGGAGTGGGGTCTGATGCCAGCGATGGAGGTTGGGGGGGGGGCCCGATGGCAGCGAGAAGGGGGAGCTTGGTGCCGATGCGGGGGTGGGGGGGGCCCGATGGCAGCGAGAAGGGGGAGCTTGGTGCCGATGCGGGGGGGGGGGGAAGAGTGGTCCTGCAGCATAATTCAGAGATTAAATGATGCCCCGATCTCTGAGGAACTGGACCAGCTGCCGTATTAAGGCCCCAAGCCTAAATGTGTAAATCATGACCCTCTCCAAGAAAATATTTAAGTCCAGGAAGATCGCTATAGAAATCGCGCCAATGCGATCAACGCCAATTTTCACGCCCAGAATGATACTTAGTCATTTTGCGGGAAAATTACGTCCAGTTGTGTCTAACCTCAACTGCAATGAAGAATAATCATAAAACATTGAACATTTTTGTTTTGCTGCTGCAGATGTGATTTTGAAAGGATGAAGGAGGCAGAATGTCGACTCATTTTCCCATCTATCTGCAACATGACGTACTTCCTTGTGGGCACATGCTTCAATGTCAGGCTCAATAACTTCAGTATTGCATCTGTCATGACAACGAGACTTCTATATATAATGAGAAAATATATGTTAGATTGTTTGATGTGATATTTTCACCCTTTACACAAATATCTTTATAAAATCATCTGCATTATCGTACAACAGAACAATAAGATTTTTTATGTTGCCTCTCTGATGAGCTATAAAGGATTATGGCCAAGCTTGTGCTGCATGGAGTTAAAGTGACATGGATAAGAAAATTCTGGGCAGCTGCACGAGGGAAAGTTAGAATAACAGGTAGTTATTACAATCCCAGACCAGACCGCAACAATTGCTGGGATACCACACAGAAACCCCAATCTCTAATTTATTTATTAGTAAAACGGTGAGCAAAGGATACTTTGCTCCAGGAGTGATTTCATGTACAAATAATATGGTTTGTCAAATTTTTTAAATTTATATAAATTTACAGTACCCAATTTTTTTTCCAATTAAGTGCAATTTGGCATGGCCAATCCACATCTTTGAGTTGTGGGGGTGAAACCTACGCAGACACGGGGTGAATGTGCAAACTCCACATGGACAGTGACCTTGGTTTGTTACAATAAACGTTATTATTAACACAGTGTAGAGCTACGTTTAAAAACACAAAAATATCGATCCGGGCCCCAGGGCACTGTCTGTGTGGAGTTTGCACATTCTCCCCGTATCTACGTGGGTCTTACCCCCACAACTCAAAGATGTGCAGGTTAGGTGGATTGGCCACACTAAATTGCCCTTTAATTGGAAAAAAAAAGAATTGGGCATTCTAAATTTATATTAAGAACAAAGCACAAAAATATAACTTGCAATTAACAGTTCAACAATGCTCAACAATAAAATGAAACACTTTAACTCCTAACTGCTATGTTATTTATCTCCAATCAAACAAAACCCATCAAGGGTCAAAACCCACTTTTAAATAAAGTGAACAAATTCTTTACAGCCTCTGGATAAAGAATTCCGGTAAAAGACTGCTTGGGGTGAAAGATCCTGGGTGAAATTCTCCCCCAACGGCGCGATGTCTGCTGACTGGCGCCCAAAACGGCGCCAATCAGATGGGCATCGCGCCGCCCCAAAGGTGCGGAATGCTCCGCACCTTTGGGGGCCGAGCCACGACATTGAGGGGCTAGGCCAGCGCTGGAGGAATTTCCGCCCCGCCAACTGGCGGAAATGGCGTTTGTTGCCCCGCCAGCTGGTGCGGAACTGACATCCCCTGGCGGCGCATGCGCGGGAGTGTCAGCGGCCGCTGACAGTTTCCCGCACATGCGCAGTGGGGAGAGTCTCTTCCGCCTCCGCCATGGTGGAGGCCGTTGCGGAGGCGGAAGGGAAAGAGTGCCCCCACGGCACAGACCCGCCCGCGGATCGGTGGGCCCCGATCGCGGGCCAGGCCACCGTGGGGGCACCCCCCGGGGTCAGATCGCCCCGCGCCCCCCCCAGGACCCCGCCCACGCCGCCTTGTCCCGCCGGTAAATACCTACTTTAATTTACGCCGGCGGGACAGGCAATTTCTCGGCGGGACTTCGGCCCATCCGGGGCGGAGAATTGAGCGGGGGGGCCCGCCAACCGGCGCGGCCCGATTCCTGCCCCTGCCCAATCTCCGGTACCGGAGACTTCGGCAACCGGCGGGGGCGGGATTCACGACGGCCAACAGCCATTCTCCGACCCGCTGGGGGGTCGGAGAATGACACCCAGGATCTTTCACAATGAGTCAGCAGCTGCCAGGAGGGAAGCAAAAAGTATTTAATCTCCTCAGACTCCAAGACCAAATTCAAATGAGATTGTGACACAATGTTTGTTGGCAAATTTAACAATTCAGAAGAAAACACGTGTCAAGGGAAATTATAGCAACAACCATCTTCCTGAACAGTACGAAGTCTTACAACACCAGGTTAACCTGGTGTTGTAAGACTTCGTACTGTGCTCACCCCAGTCCAACGCCGGCATCTCCACATCACATCTTCCTGAAATCACACCATTAAAAATTGTGTGCTCCCACAAGCTCAATGCAATGACAAACAGAAATAAAAACACTGCTTGCATACATTTTGCATATGTAAAGAGTAATTTAATCCCCCACCACCATCCCAGCATAAATTCATTCAATTATAATATTGACAAGCATCTGGTTGGTTTATGATAGATGGATCAGAATATGCTCTACCAAATAGGAGCTTATTTGACAAATGCAATTGCAGTTAGAGATCTGAACACTTGAGTTATTTGATGGCATCACATCTATTGACATACGAGTTCTACGCTTGATCGTGGCTTCTCTGCTCAGAAAATAAACACTGCGACTCCAGATCTAAAAAAAACGTCATGTTTTGTGTTTTCTCTGAGTTGGTTTGCTGATTTATATCAAAATGTGGGTAATTTCATGATATGTGCTGTAATTAACAGGGAGGCTGAGATCCTCCAAGGGCATTTACTTAATATGAGCACAGCGAAAGAAAACGTAGGTTTGAGCTCATATGTAATGGTGGAGAATAACTTTAATTAACATTATTGAACTCCCAAGCTTCTATGAGTGATTTACTCAGCAGTCAGCCTCATGATCTGCCCTGGAGAAAAAGTGATTGACATCTCCCACAATGCAATCCATGAAGTAGGCAATCTCTGTGAAGTTCAGTCACTGAAATCCCTCATACATTCTTGTCTCTTAAAGGCACAAGGAATTTAAGGAAGCAAAAATAAATCTTACTGGATTTTATTTCACTTAACTGTGGTCTTAAACGATCCCACTCACATCATAAGCAATTCTTCAAAGCTATACCCACAAGGTAAAGGACATAATTCAACAGTGCCTTAATGCTCTGAACTGACTATTCGCCTTGCGTATGTTTGTAACATTCTAAGGCAATGCATGCAGTCAGTAAATAAGGGAGAATAATTTAAAGCGATATTTGCCATTTGTACCATTCATATCATACTGAAATATAATTATGCAGGTTATAACAATGAAAACACCGTTAAAAATTAATTGAAGTAGTTGCTTAATTTATAGGATAAGTTTATTCATGATGTTACTGGAGAGCTACAAGATAAAGAATTATTTATGGATCAAGATGCAAGAGCTGACAACTGTTTACATGCTGAGGGTGGAACGGAACCTTAGGCTAGAAGAACATATTGGGTAAAAGCCTCAAAAATAAACCTGAATGTCATCATTCTATTTGGAAAAATATACAGAACAGAATAATTTGAAAAATAGAAAATAAGCTAAAATCTTAAAAATTGCTAACCTCATAAAATAAAATAGTCATCACATTGACATTATGGCTTTCATTCTTTTTCAAATTTTTTCCTCTTCTCAACTTTCACATGTGACAATATCGATTCTGCACTGACGCTCTGAAAGAGCACCCTACCTCGGCTCACCTAACTTTTGAACACCGAGGGTAATTTAGCATGGCCAATCCTTGGACAGTGGGAGGAAACCGGGGCACTTGAAAGAAATCCACGCAGACATGGGAAGAACGTGCAAACTCCACGCAGACAGTCACCTAAGGTCGGAATTGAACTTGGGTCCACAGCGCTGTGAGGCAGTAGTGCTAACCACTGTGCCACCCAGAGAATCTGATCTGTCCTCCCCAAAACCAGTGGACGTGATTTATTTAGATTTCCAGAAAGCCTTTGACAAGGTGCCGCGTAGGCGACTGTTAAATAAGTTAAGAGCTCATGGTGTTCAGGGTAAGATCCTGGCATGGATAGAGAATTGGCTGACTGGCAGAAGGCAGAGAGTGGCGTTAAAGGGGTCTTTTTCAGGATGGCAGCCGGTGACCCGCGGTGTGCCTCAGGGATCTGTGCTGGGACCACAACTTTTTACAATATACATTAATGATCTGGAAGAAGGTACTGAAGGCACAGTTGCTAAGTTTGCAGATGATGCAAAGATCCGTAGAGGGACAGGTAGTATTGAGGAAGCAAGGGGGCTGTAGAAGGACTTGGACAAGCTAGGAGAGTGGGCAATGAAGTGGCAAATGAAATACAATGTGGAAAAGTGTGAGGTTATGCACTTTAGGAGGAATTTAGGCATAGATTATTTTCTAAATGGGGAAATGCTTTGGACAGCAGAAGCACAAAGAGTCCTTGTTCACGATTCTCTTATGGTTAATGTGCAGGTTCAGTCGGCAGTTGAGAAGGCAAATGCAATGTTAGCATTCATGTCAAGAGGACTAGAATACAGGACCAGGGATGTACTTCTGAGACTGTATAAGGCTCTGTCAGACCCCATTTTAAGTATTGTGAGCCCTTTTCGGCCCCATATCGAAGGAAGGATGTGCTGGCCTTGGAAAGAGTCCAGAGGAGGTTCACAAGAATGATCCCTGGAATGAAGAACTTGTCATATGAGGAACGTTTGAGGACTCTGGGTCTGTACTCGTTGGAGTTTAGAAGGATGAGAGTGGATCTTATTGAAACTTACAGGATACTTCGAGGCCTGGATAGAGTGGACATGGAGAGAATGTTTCCACTTGTAGGAAAAACTAGAACCAGAGGATACCATCTCAGGCTAAAGGGACGATCCTTTAAAACAGAGATGAGGAGGAATTTCTTCAGTCGGAGGGTGGTGAATCTGTGGAACTCTTTGCCGCAGAAGGCTGTGGAGGCCAATTCACTGAATGTCTTTAAGACAGAGATTGAGAGGTTCATGATTATAAGTGGATCGGGGTTATGGGGAGAAGGCAGGAGAATGGGGATGAGAAAATATCAGCCATGATTGAGTGGCGGAGCAGGCTTGATGGGCCAAGTGGCCTAATTCTGTTCCTATGTCTTATGGTCTAATGTTATTGCGTATTTCTAGGAGAGGTTGGTCATTTACTGACCATGAGCAAGATCCCTGGCTATTTTGTTATCTGTGGAAAAAGGAGGAGGCGAAAGAGCTGGAGGAGGAAGTGGGGAGGAGGAAATGCTCCAGGCATTCTGTGAACAGCAACTGAGGTGCCATTTTACCTCAACTTTCATCTCATCATCATTATTGTTCCAGAATCCTCCACCTTTCAATCAGCTGCCATGTTCCATCAGTGTCCCTTTGGTCACAATCCTGAAATAAAAGCTACCAACAAAAAAAACATTCAATAACAACGTTATCCAACAACACTTCCAATAATATATCCAAAATTGAACAGTTGACCCTTGTGCAGTCCCTATCACTGGGATACCTTTGATTGTTCTGATGCTCCTACATCGTGCTACTCTAGTGGTTGCACAACCATTCAAATGAGGTAGCAGCGTAAAGTTTTCATGCTGACCACCTTGGCAGGATCAGGCACAAGTTGATCGCGAACCATGACCCCTGTACCTGGCAACAGGAGCAATCAAATATTTTACCCCTGACATTTTTTGCTTTGGAATGATATAAAGACAATAGCAATGCACACAAGTAACCCAGTTAATGCAACTGCAATCATGATAACAATATCTCATCATTGGGATTTATCATTGTCATTATTGTTTTTTAAAGTTCACTTACCAGGGATTATATTTAACTTTTACAAACTTTCATCCTTTTCTGACCTATTCTCTTATTTGCTGCATGTTTTGGGGATTAAGCACTTACAACAGTTTTGGAGCCTGTTTTCAGTAGGCACTGAGGCTATTAGTTTGAGGGAGAATCGTCAGCATGTCCAGTTGAAAATTAAACACTCGATAAAGCTTTATGAATTAGTATAAATTAACATTGGTGTAACAACACTTGGAGTACTGTGCACAGTTCTGGTCACAAAATTAGATAAATGATGATCGAGGCACTGCAGAAGGCTCCAAAAGTTGTTTATTCCTATCTGGCGCAGGAGTAGAAAAGGAACTGTGGTTAAACCAGAGTTTATAAGGGAACTTAGAGATAGTATGACATTCAAAGAAGAGGCATACAAATTAGCAAGAAAAAGCAATAGTCCTGAAGATTGAGAAAAGTTTAAAATTCCACAAAGGTGCAACAAGGAATTGATTAAAAAGTGGAAAATACGATATGAAGGTAAGCCAGCAGAGAACATAAAAACTTACTGCAAAAGTATATTAAAAAAACAAATGTAGGTCAGTCAGAAATGGAGGAACTCATAACAGGGAACAAAGAAATGGCTGAGGAATTAAATTCATACTTTGCTTCTGTCGTCTCAAAGGAAGACATGAATAATGTACCAGACGTTTTGTGTAACACAAGTTTTAGTGAGGAGCTGAAGGAATTTAGTATTAAGAGATAAATTGTTTTGGGAAATTTAATGGGATTGAAGGTGGTTAAATCTCCAGGGTCTGTTAATCTTCATTCCAGAGTACTTAAGAGTGTGGCCCTCAAAATAGTAGATCAATTGGTGGTCATTTTCCAGAATTCTTTGGACTCTGGAATGGTTCCTACAGATTGAAGGGGAGCTAATATAACCTTGCCATTCAAAAAGGGAGGTAGAGAGAAAACAGGGAACTATAGACTGGTGAGCCTCACGTTGGTATTAGGGAAGTTGCTAGAGTCCATTATCAAAGATTTCATCGCACTGTATTTGGAAAGCAGTGGTATAATCAGACAAAGTCAGCATGGATTGACAAAAGGAAAATCATGCTTGACAAATCTACAAGAAGTCTCGGAGAGTTGACCAAGGAGAGCCGGTGGATGTGGTTTATTTAGACTTTCAGAAGGCTTTCGACAAGGTCTCACATTGCAGATTAATATGTAAATTTAAAGCGCATGGGATTACAGGTAGTGTCTTGAGATGTATGGAAAGTTGGTTAGCAGACAGGAGGCAAAAACTTGGTATAAATGGGTCTTTTCCGATTGGCAGGCAGTGACTAGTGAGACATTGGTGTCCTTGTGCATCTGTCAGTGAAAGTAAGCATGCAGGTACAGCAGGCAGTAAAGAAGGCAAATGGGATGTTGCCTTCATCGCAAGAGGATTTGAGTACAGGAATAGAGATGTTTTACTGCAATTGTATAGGGAGTTGGTGAGGCCACTCCTGGAATATTGTGTGCAGTTTTGCTGTCCTTATTTGAGGAAGGATGTTCTTGCTATGGAGGGAGTGCAGCAAAGCTTTACCAGACTGTCATATGGGGAGTGACTGAATTAGTTAGGATTATATTCACTGGAGTTCAGAAGAGTGAGAGGGGATCACAAAGAAACTCACAAAATTCTAACAGGATTTGACAGGGTAGATTAAGAATGTTCCCAATGGTGGGGGATTCCAGAACTAAGGATCATCGTTTGAGGATAAGGGGTAAATCTTTTAGGACTGAGGTGAGGGGAAGTTTCTTCACTCAGAGTGGTAAACCTGGGAATTCATTCCAACAAAAAGTAGTTGAGGCCAAAATATAGCTGTTGGGCTAAAGGGATCAAGGGATATGGGGGAAGGCTGAATAAAGGTATTGAACTTGATGATCATCCATGATCATAATGAATGTGGAGCAGGCTCGAAGGGCCGAATGGCCTACTCTTTCTTCAATTTTTCATGGATCTATGGAAGGCGCTAAAAAGATTTACAACGCTTATCTTAGATCTAAGAAGATATAAAAGTTAGGAAAGACTGAAAAAGTCGGGATTCCTTTCTCGGGATTCCCGAGAAATGAGGAGGCTGAGTGGTGACCTCAAAAATGGTTCTAAAATTATGAGAGGTAGGGCAGCACGGTGGCGCAGTGGTTAGCATTGCTGTCTCATGCGCTGACGTCCCAGGTTCTACCCCGGCTCTGGGTCACTGTCCGTGTGGAGTTTGCCCATTCTCCCCGTGTTTGTGTGGGTTTCACCCCCACAACCCAAAGATGTGCAGGGTAGATGGATTGGTGACACTAAATTGCCCCTTAATTAGAAAAAATGAAATGGGTACACTAAAATGTTTCTTTTAAATTATGAGACGTTTCAAAAGGGTAAGTGGAGATATGTTTCCACAAGAGAGGGTACTGTCTAAAACTAGAGGGAGTAGCTCTAAAATATTCATTAAATCAATAGAACATTCAGGAGAAATTTTTTTACTGAGAAAGTGGCAAAAATGCAGGGACTTGCCATCATATGGAATAGTTCCAGTGAAAAGCATAGATGCATTGAAGGGAAAGCAAACAGCAATCTATGTATATCACAGTAGCATTTTGATTAGCACTGTGGCTTCACAGCGCCAGGGTCCCAGGTTCCATTCAAGGGTGGGTCACTGTCTGCGCGGAGTCTGTACATTCTCCCTGTGTCTGCATGGGTTTCTTCCAGGTGCTCTGGTTTCCTCCCACTCGTCCCGAAAAACATGCTGTTAGGTAATTTGGACATTCTGAATTCTCCCTCTGTGTACCCGAACTGGCGCCAGAATGTGGCAACTAGGGGCTTTTCACAGTAACTTTATTGCAATGGAAGCCTACTTGTAACAATAAAGATTATTATTATATTATCCCTAATGAATTCCCCCGGAACTGTTCCAATTCAATAACAAAATCCAAGTAAAATCAGAAACCCCTTTTCAAAGGTGTGGCCCAGCACACAGCATTCTCATTGGAATCAAAGGAGTTATTGATACTCTGTTCCCCTTTTCAAACAGCAGATTTGAATTCCTTCCAGAAAGCAATTATCTCTTTTAAGTTACCAAGCAGTCAAGAAACATCTTTTCAAATGAAGATAGAGAGACACTATTTTTAACCTGGACAATTCAAACCAGTCCAAAACTCAAAGCGAAAGTAAAAACTCTCAGAGCCACAGCCCAGCTCCACCCACACAAATTACATCACTGAAGTCATGTGATAAGACAAAATCCTTTCATAAAGGGACACTCCCATGACAGATGATGCACTTGCAGAGACTCTGTGCACGATCTAATGGCCACATTGTGCTTGAGCGAGAGCGTGGTATGGCCGTTAGATCACGGAAGAGGCCAAAATGGGAACTCCCCCCCCTCCCCCACTGGTGGGGAACAGCCTTGGTTGGGGTTGGGGAGCTCCACTGGTGGGTCGGGGGGAGCATTGGGTTGGGGGGAGCTGCCCCTGGATTGGCGGGAGGCATCGAAAATGCCTCATGCTCAGAATGGGTCAAGGTCGGAATCATGTCCGGGTCGAAAATGAGTCTTGGTCAGAAACGTGCCATGATCTGAAACTCATCATGGTAGAAAACGTGTCATGGCTGGAAACACATCATGGTTGGAAATGTGTACTGGTCGGAAACATGTCATGGTCGGAAATGCCTCATGCTCAGTGTGTGTCATGGTCGGAATCGTGTGGGGGTCTGAAACACGTCGTGGTCGGAAACGTGTCAAGGTCGGAAATGTGTCATGCGTCTGGAACACGTCATGGTAGAAAATTTGTCATGCTAGAAAATGTATCGTAGCAGAAAACATGCCATGGTTGGAAATGTGACATGATCTGAAACATGACATGGTCAGAAACGCCTCAAGCTATGAAATGCTTCATGGTCGGAAATGCGTCATGGGTCTAGTCATGGTAGAAAACGCCATGACTAGTCATGGTAGAAAACGCATCATGGTAGAAAACACGTCATGGCCAGAAAGGCATCATGGTTGGAGACATGTCATGGTCGGAAATGCGACATGGTCAGAAATGCCTCATGGTTGGAAATGGGCAACATTCAAAAACGCGTCATTGTTGGAAACACGTCATGGTCTAAAATGTGAAGTGGTCAAAAATGTTTCATGCTCAGAATGCATCATGGTTGGATAGTTTTGTGGTCGGAAATTTGTGATGGTCTGAAATGGGTCATGGTCTGAAATGTGTCATGGTCTGACATGGGTCATGGTTTGAAAGGCGACATGATTGGAAACCTGGTAAGGATGGTAATTTGACATGGTCGGAAATGCGTATAGGTCCAAATGCATTGGGGTCAGAAACATGTCATTGTGAGAAACACATCATGGCTGAAAATGCATTATGTAAGAAGTGCATCATGGTGGAATACGCATCATGGTCGAAAAAATAGTAGAAAACGCGGGAGGGCCGGAAATGAGTCCTGGTCAAAAACTGGTCATGGTCAGAAACATCTCATGGTCGGAAATGCTTCATGGTCGGATATACATCATGGATCGGAAACAGGTCATGGTAGTACACTGGTCATGGTGGAAAATGTGTCATGGTAGAAAACACGGCATGGCCGGAAACGCATAATGTTCGGAAATGCAACATCGTCAGAAACGCCTCATGGTTGGAAATGCATCATGAGTCTGAAATTCGTCATGGTAGAAAACACATCATGGCCAGACACGTGTCGTGGCTGGAAATGTATCATGTCAGAAACGGGTCATGGTCAGAAACGTGACATGGTTCGAAACGCTACATGGTCAGAAACGTGACAGGGTTAGAAACGCGTCAAAGTTGAAAATGCGTCATGGTCAGAAATGCCTCATGGTCAGAAAGACTATATGGTCGGAAATGCTTCATGGTCCGAAATGTGTCACTGTCTGAAAAGCGACATGATTGGAAAGCTGTCAAGATCAGTAAACGACAAGGTCGGAAATGCGTTATGGTCGGAAATGCGTTGGGGTCAAAAACATGTCATAAGAACATAAGAACATCAGAACTAGGAGCAGGAGTAGGCCATCTGGCCGCTCGAGCTTGCTCCGCCATTCAATGAGATCATGGCTGATCTTTTGGGGACTCAGCTCCACTTTCTGGCCCGAACACCCTTAATCCCTTTATTCTTCAAAAAATTATCTATCTTTATCTTAAAAACATTTAATGAAGGAGCCTCTACTGCTTCACTGGGCAAGGAATTCCATAGATTCACAACCCTTTGGGTGAAGAACTTCCTCCTAAACTCAGTCCTAAATCTACTTCCCCTTATTTTGAGGCTATGCCCCCTAGTTCTGCTTTCACCCGCCAGTGGAAACAACCTGCCCGCATCTATCCTATCTATTCCCTTCATAATTTTATATGATTCTATAAAGATCCTCCCTCATCTTTCTAAATTCCAACGAGTACAGTCCCAGTCTACTCAACCTCTCCTCGTAATCCAACCCCTTCAGCTCTGGGATTAACCTCGTGAATCTCCTCTGCACACCCTCCAGCGCCAGTACGTCCTTTCTCAGGGAAGGAGACCAAACCTGAATACAATACTCCAGGTGTGGCCTCACTAACACCTTATACAATTGCAGCAGAACCTTCCTAGTCTTAAACTCCATCCCTCTAGCAATGAAGGACAACATTCCATTTGCCTTCTTAACCACTTATTGCACCTGTAAACCACCTTTTTACGACTCATGCACTAGCACACCCAGATCTCTCTGAACAGCAGCATGTTTTAATATTTTATCATTTAAATAATGATCCCTTTTGCTGTTATTCCTACCAAAATGGATAACCTCACATTTGTCAACATTGTATTCCATCTGCCAGACCCTAGCCCATTCACTTAACCTATCCAAATCCCTCAGCAGACTTCCAGTATCCTCTGCACTTTTTGCTTTCCCACTCATCTTAATGGCATCTGCAAACTTGGACACATTGTCCTTGGTCCCCAACTCCAAATCATCTATGTAAATTGTGAACAATTGTGGGCCCAACACTGATCCGTGAGGGACACCACTAGCTACTGATTGCCAACCAGAGAAACACCCATTAATCCCCACTCTTTGCTTTCTATTAATTAACCAATCCTCTATCCATGCTAGTCCTTTACCCTTAATGCCATGCATCTTTATCTTATGCAGCAACCTTTTGTGTGGCACCTTGTCAAAGGCTTTCTGGAAATCCATATAACCACATCCATTGGCCCCCCATTGTCTACCGCACTGGTAATGTCCCCAAAAAATTCCACTAAACTAGTCATGCCTGAAATTCATCATGGTAGAAAACACGTCATGGCTGGAAACGTGTCAAGGTCGGAAATGCGAAATGATCGGAAACGCGACATGGTCGGAAATGTGTCAAAAATGCCTCATGGTCGGATATGCGTTATGGTCGGAAATGTATCATGATCTGCACTTCATCACGGTTGAAAACACATCACGGGAGAAAACACGTCATGGCCAGAAACATATCATGGTCAGAAATGAGTCATGGTCAAAATCTGGTCAAAATCGAGTTGGGGTCAGAAATACTTCATGGTCAGAATCGTGCCATGGTCTGAAACGCTTCATGGTAGAAAATACGTCATGGGTGGAAATGGTTCATGGCCGGAAACGCAGCATGGTCAGAAATGTGTCATGGTCGGAAACGCATCATGGTCAGAAATGTGTCATGGCTGGAAATGCGTCACAGTCAAAAATGCCTCATGGTCGGATATGCGTTGTGGTCGGAAATGTGTCATGATCTGAATTTCATCACGGTTGAAAACACGTCACGGGAGAAAACACTTGATGGCCAGAAACATATCATGGTCAGAAATGTGCCATGGTCAAAATCTGGTCATGGTCGGAAACACGGTTGGAAGAACAACATGTTCGGAAACGAATCGGGGTCACAAATACTTCATGGTCAGAATCGTGTCATGGTCTGAAACGCTTCATGGTAGAAAATGAGTCATGGGCGGAAATGGTTCATGGCCGGAAACGCGCCATGGTTGGAAATGCGTCATGGTCATAAATCCGTCATGGTCAGAAATATGTCATGGTCAGAAACGTGTTCTGGTCAGAAATGTGTCATGGCTGGAAACGTGTCATGGTTGGAAACGCAACCTGGTCAGATGTGCCTTGTGGTCGGAAACGCGTCATGCTCTGAAATGTGTCATGAGTCTGAAACTCATGGTAGAAAACATGTCATGATAGAAAACACGTCATGGCTGGAAATGTGACCTGGTGAGGAATGCGACATAGTTGGAAACGTGACATGGTCGGAAACGCCTCAGGGTGGGAAATTCCTCATGGTCGGAAATACATCATGGCATAAAAAACATCATGGTTGAAAATGCGCCATAGTATAAAATACATCATGGTCTAAATGCATCATGGTCAGAAAGGTGATATTGTTGGAAATATGTCATGGTTGGAAATGCCACATGTTCATTAATGCGTCAGGGGGTCAGACAAGCGTTGGGGTAGAAACGCGTCATGGTCAGAAATATGTCATGGCCAGAAATGCTTCCTGGCTGGAAATGTGTCATGGTTGGAAATGCGACATGGTCAGAAACGCCTCATGGTCGGAAACGCGTCATGCTCAGAAATGCGCCATGGGTCTGAAACCCATCATAGTGGAAAGCCCGTCTTGGTAGAAAACGCGTCATGGCTGGAAATATGACTTGGTGAGGAATGCGGCATGGTCGGAAACGCGACATGGGCGGAAACGCCTCACGGTGGGAAATTCTTCATGGTCGGAAATGCGTCATGGTAGAAAAAACGTCATGGTAGAAAATGCGCCATAGTATAAAATACATCATGGTCTAAACACATCATGGTCAGAAAGGCAATGTCGTTGGAAATATGTCAAGGTTGGAAATACAACATGTTCGTTAATGCATCAGGGGTTGCCCCCCCCCCCCCTCCTCGCTTCCCCCATTCCTCCTTCCTCCCTTCCACAACCCCGTCCTCCATCCCCCCTCCTCAAGTGCCTTCCCAGTGATCTTCGACCTGCTGACATCCACCAGGATCTCCATCGCGGTCACCACCCTCGCACTGTTGGCCTCGGGGCCGTGCATTGTTGGCAAGATCTCTTGCACCCAAAGCCTTTGGGACTGCTCCAATCAGCTATGGACCTGCTGCAGCGTTGCTGACATCCCCCTCTGAATTCTATGGCCGCATCCCATCGACTGCATCGACTGTGGGTTAACCTGGTGCAGAGGCTCAGTAGGGTCCTGGAATCCAGCAGGCATTTGAGTGCTGTCTTGCCTGGACATTGCTGCCTTCACCTGAAGGAAGCAACTGTGTGGTGCTCACCAGAATGTGAACCAGAAGCCTGTCCATGACTTTCAACCACCAAGGTATGTGTCTTGTTATGGGCCAGTGTTTAGAGAATCCCAAAGTGTATCATGGAGTTCACCTGACCCACAACTTTTACTAGATTGTGGTATGGGGAGCACACGGCTCACTCTACAGGTGCAGTACAGCAGAAATGGAAAAGTATTATTTAAAGCAAAACAATGTTTATTCTATGAACTCAAGTTAACCTTTTTAAAACATACAGTGAACATCTTAGCAACCATCAATTCAAATGCAACCCCTAAAGAATACAACAATAAGTAGTAATCCTTAATAACTTCCCAAACAACATCTAGAAGACAAAAGACACACCTTTTGACAGAAGCACATTAGGTTTACATTCATTATTGAGAACATTTATAATTTTGAATTCACCAAATGATCAAGAGATCGTCTTTTCATGGCAGAGAGAACAACAGTACACCTGCTCTGTCTGGCTTCAGCTCCAACATTGAAAATGAAACTAAATCACACGCTGCAGCAAACAGCCTAAAACAAAAGTAAAAAGCTGACAGACAGCACAGCTCCACCCACACTCTGACATCACTGATAAACATCCATTTCTTAAAGGTACATTTCTTAAACACCCATTTCTGAAAGGTACTCTCACATGATACCTCCGCCCAAGAAAAAAAAAACCATCAACTTCAAGATCGTTTCATTTTTCAACTTTTCACTATCCTTTAAATATACTTTTTCGTTTCAAAAAACAACACACGCAAACAGGTATAATAATATAGTCCATTTTTTTTTCATTCTCCTACCTCCAACTGAAATCCATCTCGATTGACAGTCTCTTTGAACAAGAAGGTCTCTGCACGATCGGTCCATTTCTCTACGCCTCGGCATTTCTCTATAAAGTCAGATACTTTAGTTCAATCTGATCACAGAGTCCCTTGTAATTCTCCAACATAGGAGCATTGGTTATCGCAGCTTTCAGGCAGCCAAATGCCTGTTGAAAGTCCGCTGTCCACTGACATTTTTGACGTTTCCTCAGCAAGTCCATCAGTGGAGCAATCACGCTGCAAAACCTTTGCACAAATGTTCGATCAAATCCACTCATGCCAAGAAATCGCATTATTTCCCTTCATCTTGAGGGTAATGAAAACTCCTCAATAACTGTTGTCTTCACATCCCTTGTGACCATTCGACCCTGTCCGTTTGTATGGCCAAGGAAAGTGACTTGGGCTTTTACAAATTCACTTTTGGCTAGGTATATCACCAAACCCGCCTTCTGAAGTCGATCGAATAACTCCATCAGATGTTTTAAATGTTCTTTCCATGTCTGGCTGAAAATTATCAGATCATCGATGTATACCGCACAATTGGGTAATCCTGAAACGACTGTGTTAGTTAACCATTGAAATGTGGCTGGGTTTTTTTTCATGCTAAATGGCATAACTTTGAATTGGTATATACCATCTGGAGTCGCAAAAGCTGAAATATCCTTCGCCCTTTCGGATAAAGTTACCTGCCAGTAACCTTTAAGTAAATCCAGTTTGGAAATAAAAGCTGATTGTTCCACTTTCTCAATGCAATCCTCCAAACGTGGGATAGGATAAGAGTCCGTTCTTGTAACTGCATTAAACTTTCTATAGTCCACACACAACCATTGGGTACCATCTGGTTTTGGTACCATCACTATGGATGCGCTCCATTGGCTGCAACCCACTTCAATTGTGCCATTGTTAAGCATACACTCAATCTCTTTGTTAACCTGTGCCAATTATAAAGGGTTAAGTCTGTATGGATGTTGTTTGATTGGAACAGCATTTTCCACATTTACATCATGTATAGTCATTTTAGTACTTCCCAATTTATCTCCACAAATATGCCCATGTGATATCCATAACTCTTTCAGGTCAGTTTGTTTTTCCTCTGGAAGGTAACTCAACAATTTATCCCAATTTTTAAAAACATCCTCATTTTCCAATTCAATTTGAGGTATGTCAAATTCACAGTCATCTGGATTTGGTTCGTCACTTTGAGTTAGAATCATTAAAACCGCCTCCTTTTTCTCTCCTTCCCTTTCAAAGTACCTTTTAAGCATATTCACATGACACACTCGGTGAGTTTTCCTTCTATCCGGCGTTTTTACCACATAACTCACCTCACTTAATTTCCTTTCAATCAGATAAGGTCCACAAAACCTTGCTTTTAAAGGTTCACCTACCAGTGGTAACAACACTAAAACTTTATCTCCATTGGCAAAACTACGAACATTGGATTTCCTGTCCGCGACCCGTTTCATCACATTTTGTTCAACTTTTAAATGTTGTCTAGCCAATTCATCTGCTCTATTTAATCGTTCCCTGAAATTTGACACGTAATCCAAGAATGTAATTTCTGATTTCTCACTCACCAATTGTTTCTCAATCAATTTCAGTGATCCTCTTACCCCATGACCAAAAATTAGTTCAAAAGGACTAAATTTGGTTGACTCATGAGGTGCATCCCTAATTACAAACAATACGAATGGAATTCATTTATCCCAATCCTCTGGATAATCTTGACAATAAGCCCTCAACATTGTCTTTAATGTCTGATGCCACCTTTCTAACGATCCCTGCGATTCTGGATGGCATGCAGTTGATTTAAATTGTTTTATTCCTAAGCTGTCCATAACTTCTTTGAATAGCCTTGAGGTAAAATTCGATCCTTGATCCGATTGTATTTCTGTGGGTAGTCCATATCTAGAAAAGAATTTAAATAACTCCTCCACAATCTTTTTAGCTGTAATATTACGTACTGGAATGGCCTCTGGAAACCTAGTAGACACATCCATTATGGTCAACAGATAGTGATTCCCACTTTTCGTTTTCAGAAGCGGTCCTGCGCAATCAATTAGGACTCTTGTAAAAGGTTCCTCAAATGCTGGAATGGGTATTAAGGGCACTGGTTTTATCACTGCTTGAGGTTTCCCTATCACTTGACATGTGTAACATGATTGACAAAATTTAACTACATCTTTATGTAGTCCAGGCCAATAAAAATGTTTTTGTATTTTAGCTTGAGTTTTCCTTATTCCCAAATGACCTCCCACTGGTACCTCATGTGCAACTTGCAACACCTTATTTCTATACCCTACCGGCAATACTACTTGATGAACTTCTGCCCACTTTTCATCCGCCTGCATATGTAAAGGTCTCCATTTTCTCATCAAGACAATACTTTTACGGTAATAACACTCTGGTTTCCACGCAGATTCCTCTTCCGTATGTGCTTTCTGATACATCCGTTTTATTTCTATATCTTTTTTTGTAACTCCGCCAATTTTCCTGAACTAAAAATATCCGCCTCATCCTCCACCTTTTCTTGTTCTTTTTCAACCATCTGATCAAAAATCGTTTCTGATAATTGCACTTCAATTTCATCTTCACTCTTTGATTTCTCCTCTTGTCTTAACCCGTGACTTTGCGACCTTGTTACTACATAATCCGGAAAAATCTCAGGATGTTCGTCCTTCAACACTTCAGTTGTCTGATTTTCAACTGGCTTATCAACCACAGTAGGCATCACTCCTACCTGCGATCCAGTTGTATCATTACCCAAGATCAACTGTATTCCTGGACACAATAGTTTCTCTATTACTCCTCCTACCATTTCACCACTCTTCACTGGACTTTCCAACCTTACCTTATATAATTGAACACTACTCCTCTCACCCTGAATTCCACATATTACCACCTTTTCAGGCAACATTCTTCCCAAACTACATAACTCCTCATCTCTTACCATTAAAGATTGACTAGCTCCCGTATCTCTTAAAATTGTGACTTCTTTACCTGCTCCTCCTGATACACATGAGTAAACTTTACCCACACAAGAAAATTCTTTAAAGAAATCCGGCACCTTCTTATCAGTCACCTCTTGATCAGGCTGTACAATCTTTTGCACCTCCTTCACTTCACTTGGGCTTTCCTTTACCACTTTAACAAACCCCACTGTCTTATTCTGTTTTACCACATCAGCCTTCCCAGTGCTTTTCTTCAACCACCAACACTGTGACTTTACATGGCCTAGTTTATTACAGTGAAAACATTTGCTATTTTTCATTTCTTTTCCACTGTACTGGATTTTCTTTTTTAGTCTGAGGTACACTCTCCTTATTATCTCCCATCAGATCACCATTATCTTTACCACTTGAGTATTTCTCCCTCACAGGCTGAAACCGATGTCGGAAACTAAGCTTTGATTTATGAACTAATTCACAATCATCTGCCATTTCTGCTGCAACCTCGCAGTTTTAACCCTCTGCTCTTCCACATGAGTTCTCACTACATCAGGAATTGAATTTTTAAACTCCTCCAAAAGAATAATTTCTCTGCGAGCGTCATCCATTTGGTCTATTTTCAAAGCCCTTATCCACCAAGCAAAATTACTCTATTTGATCCTTTCAAACTCCATGTATGTTTGACCAAATTATTTTCTTAAATTTCTAAACCTTTGTCTGTAGGCTTCAGGCACTAGTTCATATGCACCAAAGATGGATTTTTTCACCTCCTCATACGTCTCAGATACCTCCTCCGGTAGTGATGCAAATATTTCACTAGCCCTACCTACCAGCTTTGTTTGAATCAGTAATACCCACATGTCCTGTGGCCATTTCATTTGTTTAGCCACCTTCTCAAATGAAGTGAAAAAGGCTTCTACCTCCTTATCGTCAAACCTTGGCAATGCTTCGACATATTTAAATAGATTCCCACCAAACCTTCGACTTTGATGCTCTTTCTCACTATCCTCATCACTATCATCCAACTGTACATTTCCCTTTACGCCTGCCAATTTTAACTGACTGCCATGTTTCATGGCCATTTTCTGAAGTTCAAACTCTCTCACTTTATCTTTTTCCCTGATATGCATTTCCTTTTCTCTTTCTTTTTGTTCTGCCAGGGCTATTCTTTCTGTTTTCCTTTCTTTTCTATCTTTTTCCTCCCTCTCTCTTTCATATTCAAGGTGCTTTAATTCTTTCTCATGTTCCATTTGTTTAATTTGTAACTGAATTTTTGCCATTTCCAATGATTCAAACTGTATCTCAGGCAACTTTAAATGCCTAACCACCACCATAATGACCTAACCTTTTTGCATTTTGTCAGGTAATGTTAACTGCAATGATTTTGCCAATCTAACAGTCTGCGTTTAGTCTCTGTCCGTAAGGTACTGCGTGTGACCATCTCCACCCCTAAAAACTTCAGAGGCTCTGAAAGAGCCATTGTCCACAACACACTCACTACTTAAACTGAATTACCACACCTGAATGCAACCACAATATTCTCACCCCTCACCGTCTTTAAGTTCATGAAGCCAATCCAATAGATAGACTTTTATCCCAGACAAACCCCCAATGTGTTATGGGCCAGGGTTTAGAGAACCCCAAAGTGTATAATGGATTTCACCTGACCTGCAACTTTTGCTAGATTGTGGTATGGGAGCACACAGCCCCCTCTACAGGTGTGGTACAGCAGAAATGGAAAAGTACTTTTTTAAAGCAAAACAATGTTTATTCTATGAACTCAAGTTGACCTTTTTAAACATACAGTGAACATCTTAGCAACCATCAATTCAAATGCAACCCCCAAAGAATACAGCACTAAGTAATCCTTAATAACTTCCTAAACAACATCCAGAAGACAAAAGAAACATCTTTTAACAGAAGCACATTAGGTTTACATTCACTACTGAGAACATTTATAATTCTGAATTCACCAAATGATCAAGAGATAGTCTTTTCATGGCAAAGAGAACAGCAGTACACCTGCTCTGTCTGGCTTCAGCTTCAACACTGAAAATGAAACTAAAACACACCCTGCAGCAAACAGCCTAAAATGAAAGGAAAGAGCTGACAGACAGCCCAGCTCCACCCACACTCTGACATCACTGACAAACACCGATTTCTTAAAGGTGCATTTCTTAAACACCCATTTCTTAAAGGTACTCTCACATGACAGTCTCTGCGCTGGTGGAGGGTGGGGTAGACAACTGTGATGCATCTGTGGTAATCTCCTCTGGAGCTGCTCTCTGGGGTATTCTCTTGGGAGGTGAGATGGGGAGAACATTCCTGAGGGGCTGACAACATCGGATGGAGATCCTGTGGGGGAATAGGCATATGATCAGTGGGAGGGAAGGATCATTCTTTCTGTCATTAACAACTCACATGTAACAGGTCATTCAAATGGGGGCCGGTGGATCCTGACCTCTGCTCATACGCCAACCTCTACTTCGATGTCTAATCTGTCTTCGGCAATCTCCGCGATTTCCAAGAGCCGTTCCTCGTAGGGGTGAGGACTCTGATATCGCAGCCCCCCCCCCCCCTTTGGGCCCTCTCCCTTCAATTGTGGGCCAACTTCTCCCCGGACACGGTGAAGGCATCGTGAGCTGCACGCTTCATGCATCGCAGGTGGGGTGGGACTTTGGGGGTGAGGGCAGGTGTGGGCAACACTGCTAGATGTGGAACATGGGTGGGCTGATACACGGTATGGTGCTGGGCAGGGGCAGTGCGATGCATGATCATCGGCGGGCAGGGGTGGCAAGTGGGGCCAGTGCCAGGGGGCTGGTGTCAACTCAGCCATGCGGCCTGGTGGAGGTCATTGATCTTCTTGCGGCACTGTGTGCCGGTCCTCTGGTGACATTTCCCGAGCTTACGGCCACTGGCACTTCCTCCCAGGTGACACTGGCTCCCATGTGGCTGACCCTCTGAGCCCCTGATGAGAACAGGGCATCTTGTCTGAACTCGGCCACGTCCAGAAATCTGGTCAGGTCGGCATCCCTGAATTGTGAGGCGGGTCTCCTCGGTGGCATGGCTACGTGCTGTGTGGGTTTTGCCCTGCGGGATTGGTTTAAGTGCTGCTCCCACTTGTTAGCAAGGAGCCTGTGGGTGCAGTCCCAGCAAATCAGCCAGTGGGACAATCATTTGCGGCATGAAGACCGTGCGGTCTGGTTAAGTGGACCAATTAAATTTGATAATGGTGACAGCCTCGCCGGGCCAACCGTCAGGAAGCACGTTACCAAACGTAGAAACATTTCCATTGAGTCGTGCCCTCCATTTGTTAAAAAAAAGGATTTATTTGTAAGAATTGCTCAGCAGCCTAAAGCCGCCACATGGCTGCATCTAACTCTCTTTGTGGAGTTTTCCCATTTCTTCTAGAGCGGTGTAATTCCACAGGACCAATATTAACAGGAACTGCAATAACAGGCACCTCTTCTGGCACAGGCAGTTCATTACTATTTGCTTCCACGGAGACATTAGTTATGTTGATAACTGGTTAATCAGGTACTTTCATGCTGCTTATGGGTTCAAACACATTTCTAGATGGCAACGCTGACTCCTACAGTGTCTCTCTACTCCTCAAGTAGTCCATGTATTTACGAATGATCTGCTCTCCCACATCCACTTGGTTTGACAGAAGCAATGGGTGGGACCTACCAGCCGCGTTGCACCCGAATGGGAGCACAACTCTGCCGGTAGATGCCAGGAGAGGCCTCCAACGGGCTTCCCGACAGCCAGTACACCTCATGAGATTTCCCCAGGTCTCATGAGGCGACGCGATCCATAATGAGCGGGGCCAAGCTTTGCACACCTAAATAGGTTTGGAATTAGTGCTAAAGAGCCTGACAGCTGGAGCTGTTTGTAAGTGTTCCACTTACCTCACACTTACACTCATTGCAGCCTCAAAGATGCTCTGCCCCCTCCCCCCCCACAGAGTGGACCCACTGCTTGATGCTAATCAGGAGAGGAGGGACACGCACAATTGAGGGTGGGCCACAGACTCAAGCCCGCCACCCTGAACAGTGTATGGAAGAAGGTAGCAGAGGCAGCCATGACGAGACAGCTCATGATCCTGAAGGATGGGGGTCACTGGTGAGGCCTCTGCCTTGAGAGGGAAAGAGAACCAGGGAGGGTTCCAAAGAACATAGTGCAGGTGTCCTTGTTTGGGGTAAGCTCTGCTGATTCCCTGCTTCCCCTGTAGTGGGGCAGTGCACCCGAGGACTGCCAACACCTGGTGAGCCATTGACTGAGCTTGGCCACACCCAACCCCACTGGGGTATCAGGGTTTCCAGAGGGGCAGCTTGGGTGGGCACCCTCATCACCAGAGGCTTTCTGAACATTTACAGGACACAGTGAGCAGTCAGCAGTGTGAGCAGCCAGGGGCCTGTACGTAGCACCAGAAGGGTGTGTTTAAATCCAGAGAGTGCAGCAATGGTGGCCTGAACTAGGCTACCCAGATCCCAAGGGAAATACCCTGAGTCTACGCACCTGGCACCAAGTTGCTCTCCGCTACTGCCCTGGTCTGGGCAGTCATCCCCCAGCAAGCCTGACAATTTCTGAAAGTTTTTGAGAGTTTTTATAGCCTACAACTATTATCTGCCCAATCACAGTTCCCACGCCGGTGTCGCAAAGTGAAGAGTTCAGGACTTTCTGCTGATTCTTCTTTGTGTTCAATAGTTCTGAGTTTCTTAAGAAACCTTTAATTTCTGCATTTCTTCTGAGGGAAATCCATCATTGTCTTACTGGACCTATACTTTTCTCAAATGGAACCCTCATTTCTACTTGTCTTAACCTCAGCCAAACCCTTTTGGCTTCAATGTTGGTCAGGTCTGTCTCTGATGACATGTTGACATATTTCCATTCTCCAATTCTCTCTTTGCCCTTCTTGTGGGGTCTTGGGTTGCCCACTTCCTGGGATCTTTCATTGCCCTTCTGGGTTCTTGCAGTGTCCTGCTTCTGAAGTCATTCATTGCTCTCCTTCTGGGGTCTTTGTTACCTCCTCTTTAATGTCTTTTCTGCCTCTGGATCTTTTATGAGAGTGGCCCTCCATTGCTTTCTGAGGTCTTTGTTGCCTCTACCTTGAGGTCTTCATTGCCTCCTCTGGGTTCTTCTGTTGCCTCGTAATTTGAGGTCTTCTCTAATTTCCCTGCACGTAGCCTTCTTGTGGTTGCTGTTTTAGGTGCATTGCCACTTTAAATGTATTCCCTCTTTTTTTTCTATAAATGTTTTTTATTGGGTTTTTGATATGTATTACCTCTTTAAGAGTATTGCTGCTTCATGACTGTGTAGCAATCTTTTTCCCACACACGAGCTGTAGTTGCTCGGATACAGGTGACTTCCCTTTGCAGGTATATTTTGCAATCAATATTATCAATGCAGGTGCAGGGTGTCGCGATTGTATTTTTTTACTCTGAAAGCTGCTGCACTGTTTGCAAGTGTCAGCCATGTTTTTTAAAATCTTTTGAACTTATTTTAACTGCAGTAATTTTTTGACTTCCATCCAAACGCCTTCTTAAATTTGACGCAACAGGTCTTCTTGCTGCCAGCTCCTCTTGGCCTCCATTTCTTGTTTTTTTTTCATTCTGTAGGGTTCTTTTTTAAACTTTTGGCTCTTCTGGTCGATTTTATAGGTTTGTTTTTCTATGTCTGTCTTTAAGTTTCTTTAATGCACTGAGCATCTTGTAACTCTCCACCTTTTATGATTCTACATTACTCAGGATCTGGCAATACCTCAAATGAATCGATTCTCCCAAAGAGAGGCATTCAGGTGAGTACTTCTTCTTTTGGACTTCAATTCAAACAGGATACTCACAGGTGTTGGGCCAGAGGCGGTGCCATGATAATTATATCCTCATCGCCAAATGTAGTTATGCACTTTGAGAGACTCATGAGCGAAAACAAAATGCATTTATTGAAGAGAATTGTTCAGCAGCTGACAGCAGCTACATGGCTGCACCTAACTCCCGAAATATCTCCCGCCGAAGGCATCCCCTCGGGTGATTATCCACTCAAAGTCCCAATTCATCTCCCAGACCATATGACCCTTACTCTGCTGTGTTGCCCTTAAAGGCACAATCACCACAAGTCACATCTGTTGCTGTAGCTTAAATAATAAGTAATGATTGTAATCAGTAACATAATAAGTAATAATTGCATGTGTTAATTGAGCACCCAAGGGAATCCAACATTTAGTATATCCTCTTAGCAAGCTTGGATGAAACTTACCAATTGAAGAAAACATGTTGAAGTCTGAAGGAATGGCGAAACTCAGTAAATAGACTTTGTAACTGTCTGATTCTTCATTAATCAATACTAACCTTGAGAATCCCTCTTTATTAATCAAAATATTACCGTAATTCTGAATATTTTTCCAGTATAAATTACGAATAACAAATCATTTAAATAATGAGAAGTAATAGATTTCCATTTAAAATTACGTTTCAAATTCAGATCCTCAGCAGGAATCTCCCCCGGTGGGATTCTCTATTGTGCTGGCAGTGCACCCACGCCAGTGGGTTTCCCAGAGGTGTGAGGTGGCCACAATGGGAAATCCCATTGGCAGGTTCGCGGGAAATGGAGAATCCCACTGCCTGCGAGGGCACACGGCCCAGGAAACGCAGCTGGCAGACCGGAGAATCCCCCCACCTGTGTCTCAGATTTCATCATACAATATGCAACTCCACCTTTTCTCAACGTGTTGCTTCCCTTCGCACTCCTTGGCTGACTTACAACTTTATTCATCGAACCATCGCACCATTGCATTGAACTGCAAGTTTAAAATTGACAACTTAACATTGACCACAAAATGTAATGGACAAAATTAAGTTCTGAGCTTTAATAAGAAACAAATTAGCTGCTAGAAATTAATAGGAGTGAGTAGGTAGGATCTGTTGGGTGATTAGCTTTTAAAATGGACAGTTATTAGAGGAGATACTTATGAATGATGGTCCACTCAACCAATCACCAAGGAATCATCCCCCAAGATAGTTGCAATAGCATGCGTTAATTTGGAAACTGCTGCTGCACTGAAATTATCCTATTAATTTCAGCTATTTTGTTGAATTATGCAATCAATAAATGTTACTTCATTCTCTGCAATTCAGCAGTAAGACCATTAAATTACAGTATGATAATGGGTTGAGGAGAACACTTAAGCAATGATGATCAATCACAATTATAGTGGATTGCAATTAAAGACAAAATGGTAAATTGATGGCCATGACCTTTTCTTTTTTAGATCTCCTGAATGCTATATGGCATGATTCAGTCACACAATCATCTGTATGGTTTCTACAGAATCCCACTTCAATGCTGAACATTGGTTAAGCAGATGAGTACAAAGAAAAGCAGTTTTTATTTGAGGTAGGTTATGCTGCCAACAAAGCAAAACTAAAGTGTTGGGCCTCCTTAGGAAAATAAACATACTCCAGTCTGGCTAATTGGTAATGTGTTATGATACCCAAAGAAATTGATCCTAATTCATTGCACGCTAACAATTTGCTAATCACCAATACAGTCTTTGAAAGGTGAGCCATGGTTAGCCCGATTACCATCTCCCCTTTAACGTTCAGATTGGGTAAAATCTCAAACTTGGCTCAAGGTTTTCTGTGGCTCGCTTTTCTGAAAAAGAGTTCCAGAAACTCTTTTTGCAATTAGTAATGAGATTGAAGGTTAAAACTCAAAATGGATGCATTACAGGAATGATCAGACCAAATATGTTGGTTTTCTTTGTATTTCCCACAAGGCATGCAACAAGGTTATTTATTGGTTGTCTCGGAAAGTGGGCAAACTTAATCAAGTTACTTTCTTGGGACCACGCCAAGGTTCTAAGTCCTCTTCATACATTTTCATTTATTGCTTTGTCAAGATATTACATCTCATGCCGGTCAATCCTACACTAATAACAGTAAGATTCAATAACAACTTCCATCTATCAGGTGCCTTTGACAATGGCATTTCACAAAGACAAAGGAAAAAACGGGCTGAGCAAAGAAGAGGAGATTCAGAGGAACCGCCAAAACTTGGTCAAGGAGGTGAATTTTGTGGAGAGTTTGGAAAGAGGAAAGTGAACGGGGGAGGTGGTGTGGGAGGGATTAGAGTGATAGAAAGAGGTGTTTAATTGGGAAATTCATTGAGTAGGACTTCAAAAGCTGAAGCCTTGTCTGTCAATTATGTAATAAAGGGGGTTAGACGACACAGGAGGTTGGAGTAAGTGCAATGGAAAGTTCAGGGAGGGTCATCAGATTGCAGCAGATGACAAAGACAGAGGTGAGGCCACTGAGGAGTTTTGAAAATAAGGATGAAAATTTTATACGTGAGACATTAAGGGACCGAGAGTGAAAACCTGACAGGTTGAATGTAATTGGCCGGTTTGACTTGTTATGTGGTAGGATGTGATCGGCTGAGGTTTACAAATGGTAAGGAATGGGACACTGGCCAGGTGAGCATTGGGGTAATTGTGTTTGCAATTGGTAAATGTACGAATGAAAACTTCAGTGTCGAATGGGATGGGTGAGTGATGGTGGTAAATGGTATTAGTATAGTACAAGTAACGTCGCCATAGTCCCAGATGACTATAGGCTGCTTTCCACTTTGAGGGGGAGAGCTGACTGGCGGTCATTTAACCTGAGGATTGCCACACCTCAGGCGAGAGGCAATGTTGAGAAGGCAGGGCCTTCATGATTAGCCTCAGCCAGTACGGGAACTGTGCCCCTGCTGTTGGCCTTGCTCTGCATCACAAAGCAGCTGTCAAACCAACTGAGTTAAACACATGGAAAATGAGCCTTCTTGGTTTGAAGATAACATTTCCATGGCCAGAGTGTAAATGAAAGTCAGAGATTCACAACTAACTTTCAGCATTGAGGACTTCCGGTGATGGCGGGCGGGAGGCGGCCGCACAATTGAGGGCTCCCGTTCGGGAACGGCATTTTCAGGGCTTTAATCCCGGTCCCAGGGTCCACGGAGGCGGCAAAAGCAGGAAGAAACAGTGAAGGCACAGTGAAGAAAAATGTCGAGGGTAAGCAAAAAATCATCCAAAAAGAAAACAGCTGAAGGTATTTCGGGGAGTGGAAAGGTCAACGCGGGGTCACCAAGGAAAATGGAGGCTGGAGAACCAGGGGAGGCCGCATTGCTTACGGCTGATGAAATAATTAAGGTGATGGCTGCGGAATTCAAAAGGCAGTTTACAAGATACATGGAGGCAATGAGGAAAGAGATGAGGGAGGTTTTGAGTGCGCTGGTGGAGGAGGCGGTTTCCCCGGTGATGACGGAGGTGGCGAGCGCAGTGGCGGAGCTGCGAGAGCAAGGGGAGGTGCTGAAGGAAGTGGAGGAGACGGTATTGCAGCACGGTGATCAACTTGCCTCGATGGGGAAGGAGATGCGGAAGGTGATGGACATTAACAAGGATCTGCGAGGAAAAATGGAAGACCTGGAAAACAGATCCAGGCGACAGAATTTGAGGATTGTGGGGCTGCCCGAAGGAGTTGAAGGACCGAGGCCGATTGAGTATTTTGCCGCAATGTTAGTGAAACTATTGGGGGAGGAGGAGGATCCCTCCCGATATGAACTGGATCGGGCTCATCGGTCGTGGAGGCCTGTACCAATGGCGAGTGAGCCACCAAGGGTAGTGACTCTGTGCTTCCGTAGGTACAGTGTGAAGGAGAAGGTCCTGAGCTGGGCCAAGCGGAAGCGGATGGTGCAGTAGGCTGGAGCTGGTATACGTATATACCAGGACTTTACGGTGGAGCTGGCGAGGAGGCGGGCTGCCTTCAACCGGGTGAAGAGGGCACTGTACATTAGCAAGGTGCAGTGCGGCATTGTATATCCCGCGAAGCTGAGGGTGACTTACAAGCTCAGGGACTTTTATTTTGGAACGGCGGAAGCAGCGGAGGAGTTTGCGAAGGCAGAAGGACTGTGGCAGAACTGAGAAATTGAGAAATGGCCATGTGCCGATGTGACCTCATGACTGACCGTATTTTCTTCTTTTTTTGTTTCACTGCGTGCGGGTGTATGGGCTAAAGGAGCCAATGTTGTATATATTTGGACAAGGGAAGTGATGGGACTTTCACTGGAAATGAGGGCTCTTTGGGGTGCAGGTGGATATGCAGGGTTTGTGTGCTAAAAGGGGATTTCTGGGCTTGCCTAGGGCCGGGCAAGGGGGAAAGGGACCCAGGCGGGGGCCTCCACGCTGGCCGGTTTAAACCGGCCAGTGAACGGGAGTGAGGTGGAGGGAGGGGCTGCGGCCATCGGAGCCTGGCAGAACAGGGTCCGAGTGGTCTAGCCGGGGTGGAAAGTTGGGGGGGGGTAAAGGAACCGAGGTTGGGGGGAGGAGTTTTACAAGAGGCAGTGGACGGGAGGAGTTAGAGACTGGGGTGTGGGGGGAGGGGGGGTGGTGGTGTGTGTACAACTCTTGGGTATCATGTACGGTACTCTTTCAGAGGTTGGATGGCGTTGAGTGTCGGGTGGGTGGGGGAGTGGACTCTATAGGTCAATGGTGACCATGGGTGGTCCCGGACTCCTTTTTCTTTTTCTCTTTTGGTTTTTGTTTCCACCGTGGGAGGGTTTGTTTTATTGGATGCAAAAATTGACAGGTGGCCCGTTGTTTGGGGTGGTGGGAGGATGGGATCATTGGTATTGTTCAGGGGATTGATTTTGTATTTGTTACCGTTTACTGTTTGTGGGTGGGTTTTAAATTTTGAAGGAAAATGTGAAAATGGAGAATGAAAACATTTTTAAAAAACTTTCAGCATTGATACAGCTTCAGCCATGTGAGTTATCTCTGTCGGAGAGTACAAAATGTCTCCAAGTTACATTCCCTTCGACAAAACTGGTTTGAAACTCACTAGTTATTCCAATCACGGTATTTCAGTGAGTAGTCATGTTCATGTTTAGGTGGGATCTGATGAAAGACTTGTGATGGTGGGAGAATGAGGGAATGAAATTTCCCTGGCTTAAGAAGGAATGTTTAAACCTGGCCGGGTTATTTACAGTAGGGGGTCAGTCAGTGTATTTCTGGGGAAGTGCTAAGTGAGCACAAGGTGGACTTTGTGCAAGGTTGACCAAATTTTAAAAGTAAGCCTGCAAGGCTGAAGTCACGGTAAAAGGCAATGTACAGTCTTCATTTTGCAAGCTTGATGAGTGCCTAATGCATAGTTAGAAGCAGTAAGTAAAGAGATGAATAGGCTAGAAAGAATGTGAGTGCAGTGAAGGGGCCCACCCATTGTCAAGTACCGGATCGACTTAAAGAGTATGGCAGCAAAGCAACAAAGCCCAATTGCCACTTCATGGTGTCAAGTGTAATATGCCAATATCACATAATGGATGGTGAAGGTATCCACTCAAAGTAGAAGTGTGAAGGGATTTTCAAAGCAAAGAGACCAGAGACCAGAGAACAAAAAAGAACTTAAAACATCCAGAGGGATTGTTGTGTATTATTCGAAGTTCATTTCCATTTAGCTAACACAGTCATTCCATTGTATCAACTCCTCAAAGATGGAATAGATCGAAAATGATCTTTGGACTGTTAGAAAGCTGCTGAAGGGATTTCCGGTGGCGGCTATGAAGGAGTAAGTCGCACATTTGGTGGTTCCCGCTCAAGTCGGACCTTTGGGCCTTTAGCCTCGATTTTCAGAGGCAATTGTGTACTGAATTCCCACATCGGTGCATGGAGAGAAGGACTAGAAGTGCTCGTAAAGGCAGAAACAGAGCTGCAGCGGGAGACAGCATGGCGGAGGACCGGACCTCTGGTTTGTTGACCCAGCGGTCAACGGAGCAGCTGATGCAAGTTATTCAGGAAGGCTTTGCTAAGCAGAAACGGGACTGCTTGGACCCGATAAAAGAGTCGATTGAGCGGCTGGAGCTTAGATTGGATGTCCAAAATCGGGAAGGAACATCAAACTGCGGTGGAGTTGGAGGTGGGGATGCTGAGAGTCCAGCATAAGGAGCTCCTGGAGAAGGTGGAGGACCTAGAGAATTGGTCCCCCCGGCAGAACTTGAGAATCGTTGGGCTCCCGGAGGGGTCCGAAGGAGCGGACGCTGGGGCATACATCGCAGATATGTTTGAGAAGCTGCTGGGGGATGGGGCATTCTCCCAACCATTGGAGGTGGGCAAGGCCACAGAGCACTCGCGAGGAAGCCGTGAACAGGAGACCCCCCCGAGGACAATGGTGGTGAAATTCCACAGGTACTTGGATAACGAGCGCATTCTACAGTGCGCCAAGCAGACATGGAGCTGTCAGTGGGACAATAGTATCCTGCGGGTCTACCAAGACCTGAGTGCAGAGGTGGCCAGGAGAAGAGCAGGTTTCAACCAGGTTAGCTCGATCCTTTTTAAGAAAAAGGTAAAGTTCGGACTGTTGTATCCGGCCCGTCTCTGGGTCACGTACGAAGAGCAGCACTTTTATTTTGAGTCGCTGGACTTCGTGAAAAGGAAAGGACAGGTGGTGGACTGAGAACTTTTGAACTTTGCTGCAACGTTCAAGGGTTTTTTTTCTTTTTGTTTCTCTGTTCTTTAAAAAAAAGTTTCTCGTTTTAGTCTTGGAGAAGCTGTTTGTAATGCCTTCTGTATTGATTTGGGACCAGTGGCAGAGCTGAGTGAGTTAAGGTTTTCATTTGCACTGTTGGGGGATGGAGGTGTGCTTGTTTAGACTTTGGTGTTTTTCTGTCCGGCAATTGTGTGGGGTTTGTTTGATGTTGGAGTATGTTTGTATGAGCGGGGGGGGGGGGAACAATAGGTTGGAGACTATCCGGCACCAGGGATGGGGGCCACCAAGCTAGCTGGGCGGGCAAACTCATGGAAGCGCAGTGGGGTGTGTGCATATGTTTGGTTTATCAAAGGGGTTGGGTTACAGAGTGTTGTTACTGGGGGGGAGAGGGGGAAATGTTCTGCTGACAAGGGAGGCCAAGGAACAGAGAAGAGGTTGGGGGCGGAGGCTGCCTGGGGGTGGGCCGATGGAGGCGCGGAGCATGGGCTGGAGGCGGGCTCAAAAAAGGGGATGGCTGATTGGTGAAGGGGGGGGGGCAATGAACTCCCCAACTAGGCTGATCACCTGGACTGTTCGAGGGTTAAATGGGCCGGTCAAGAGGGCTCCTTTGTTCGCGGATCTCAGGGGACTGAAGGCGGACGTGGTAATATTGCAGGAGACGCACCTTAGAGTAACTGACCAGATTAGATTGAGGAAAGGCTGGGTCAGTCAGGTCTTTCATTCAGGACTGGATTCAAAGACTAGAGGGGTTGCGGACGCGCAGCCAATCGAGGGGGTTTATTTATTTTGTCTGGTCCACAGTCCGAGTCCGCCATGGAACACGGTGCAGTCGCTGGAGGTCGCCGCCATGCTTATTCACGGCCTCTGACCCGGATGTGCGGGGATGTGCAGCAAAAACTGTGAGAGTCACTCTGGGTCCCTGCTGGCCCCCTGCAGGGCGATGAATTTGTCTAACTTCTTTCAAGGAATTTCGGGAGTAAAACTCCACCGTTTTACGCCATATTGGGGACATAGGGCGGGATCCTCCAATAATGGGGTATGTTCCCACGCCGGCGTGAAAAGTGACGCCAACCACTCTGGCGCCAACGATCCCTAATAATGGGGAATGCTCCCCTTCCTAGAGGGCTAAGTTGGCGCCGGAGTGGTCCCCGCAGCTCCAGCCGACGCGGAACGGCCCACGCGAGTTAGCGCATGCGCGGAACGGCCGGCGTGATTTCGCGCATACGCGGGAAGGCCGGCGTATTTCCGCACATGCGCGCTACGGCTGGCATATTTCCGCACATGCGCGTGTGTTCCCTTCTCCGCGCCGGCCCCCGGGCAATATGGCGGAGCCCTACAGGGGCCCTGCGCGGAGTAATATAGGTCCCCACGGAACCAGCCCGCCTGCCGATCAGTAGGCCCCGATCGCGGGCCAGGCCACCGTGGGGCCCCCCCTGGGTTTGGGCCCCCCCCCCCAGCGCCGGGTCGGAGAATCCCGCCCATAGTCTCATTTTGGGAGAATCCAGTTCCTTGTCTGGTGCTGTTAAGTTCCACAAATACATGTATGGCAGGAAGCACATTCTGTCAACTGACTACCAAACCCTTGCAATCATATTTGATTCAAAGAAGCGAGTACAATCACTGGTAGCAGCATGGCTTCAGAGGTCAGTGCTGATCTTGATGGGCAGTCAGTATGAGATTAAATATCATACATCAGGAGATCATACAAATGCGGACATCCTTTTGAGATTTCCTTTGATGACTGATTCATTTTTAAGTACTGGGTTAACTGGGAAATAGTTTACTTACCGAAGTGATATTGCCACGGCACCCTGGGCTAGTGCGCAGTGAATTCCAGGCCCACTTGACCCAGAGACACAACACAAGGTAAAATGGATGTCATTTTTAAATACCCGAGGACCTTGGCTGAGCCCAATAAACTGCAATCACCAGGTTTGTAAATTCATTTTCTTATTTAACACGTAAGATAATTAAACTGACAAAAATGTAACTGTCCACCTGATACCCTTTCCTAACACTCCCCACCTTCCAACTCGTCCCACTCTACACACATACACACACACACAACACACACAAACAAAGACACGCAACATAGAGGGAAAGGGTGGCGGAGACGGAAGATTAAATGATGATTAAGTAAAACGGATAAAGGATCTCTGATGCACTAAGTTTAAAGTTAAACTCTTTCAGAAGTTCAAGATTTCACTGCGATGCTTCTTCCTTCCAAGTTTGAGAGGGTTTTCTCTGGCAAAGCTCTCTACTTTAGATCAAGATTCAAGATCATTTGAACTATATGGTAAAGATGTGCCAAGCACGCACTGGTTTTAGATCAATAAAACAGTCCTTTGCTTCAGCAGAGAGAGAGAGAGAGGAGAAAGAAAGCTCCTTCATTCCAGGTCAAATCACTTCTGGCCAGCTCTCTGAGAAGCATCCCATAGGATCCAATCACTGACTGTTGTCAGGCAGAACACTGCCCCTGGGCAACCCACAGGTTGCCTTCTAGCAAATTGAACCAACTTCCTCCAAAGCTGGTTCTTAAGATTTCCTTGGCGCGACGAGTCTGCATTCTCCTTTCCAAAAATAATCCTGGAACACACTCTCCTGACTAGCAGTCTGCCTCAATTTAAATCCACTGCTTAAAAGCGCATTCCGATTATGCGGTCACAGACCAAAAATTATAAAATATCAGAAATGGGAACAAAGGGAAATTAAAAGGATGGATTCCAATGTCTGCCAGAGAAAATAGTAACACAATTCAAAAGCTTGTGGTGCTAAGTAAAGTATTGAATTATGTGATGTATGGCTGGTTTCAAGAATGTGATGATGAGAAATTGCAACAGTAGTTCACACACGGGAATGAACTGAGTGTTGACGATCAAGGCTATCTCCTATGGATTTTAAGTCATTGTTCCATCAAGGTTTAGACAGAGATTGTTGTTGAAACTTCAAGAGAACCCAGGGAGAGTAATTTCCTTGAAAGCAATTACAAGAAGCTATTTTTGACAACCAGATATAGAGATATTAAAGATTTGGTGAAAAGCTGTGAAGTGTGTCTCAGCGTGAGGAACGATCCAACCTAGGTTCCTTTCATTCCATGGTCAAACGCAAGCGGCCCATGGGAATGAGCGCAAGTTAATTTCTTTGCAGTGGCAGGGAAAGGGTACTTTGTTTTGTTTAATGATTGAAGCAAATGGATGAATGTTGAGTCTATGCCCAGTACCAAAAGTATTATTGAAGTTTTGAAAAGTTGCTTTGCAATTTACAGGTTGCCTGAGGTATTGCTTTCAGATAATGGTCCACAGTTTATGACCGAAGAATTTGAAACATTTCTGCGTGAGAATGGAGTCAAACAGCCTCTAACATCATTATATCACTTAGCATCAGACGGTACTACAGGGAGAAGTGTACTTGTGAGGAAGTTTGTACAGAAGTATTTGCTAGGTGATAAGCCATGCAGTAATTTCTCTTCAACACAAGAGGGACGATTTTCCATTCTCTTAGTGATTAACCCAATAGTCGACAACAGATTTTTCACCTGATGAGTTAGTGTTTAAACTGGTGCTTGGGACAAACCTGAGATCGGGGCAGAGTAAGGGGACAGCAAGACAAAGTGAAAATGAGTCATGATATTCTCGACAGGGCAGGACAGTGGCACTGTGGTTAGCACTGCTGCCTCACAGCGCCAGGGACCCGGGGTCAATTCCAGCCTGGGTCACAGTCTGTGTGGAGTTTGTAAGCTCGCCCCTTGTCTGCGTGGGTTTCCTCCGGTTTCCTCCCACAGTCCAAAGATGTACGGGGTAGGTGAATTGGCCATGGTAAATTGCCCCTTAGTGTACAGGGATGTGCAGGTTAGATTATGGGGTTACGAGGATAGAAAGGTGTGGACAGGGGAGTGGACATGGGTAGAGTGCTCATTCAAAGGGTGAGTGCAGACACGATGGGCCGAATGGCCTCCTTCTGCACTGTATATTCAAGGAATTAAATTCCGAGAGTTCAATGCTGGGAAAGTGTCATGTTAAAAAAATCACCTTGGTAATGAGGACAAGGATGAGATTGGCATTGTAAAGGGATGAGGTGCATTCACATATCTCGCAAACATTGGAAGGAGACACCATCAGTGTCATGTAGATCATTTGCTTGAAAGAGGAAATCTTTCAAAGGGAAATCATTAGAGCTCTTGGTAATCCAAATTCCTCCTGAAGTGCAAGTTCAGAATGAAAGGGAAAATCAGAAATAAACTGAACATTTGCCAGCGTTATAGAACCCACGAGCGGGACAAAGTGAATCAGGGTCTTTGATTAAGACAAGTCAATACATGTGACAATCTCAACCACTAAGTGGAGTTGGTCATCTAAGTCAAAGTTTCAAGGTGTTCAGAGAGCAAATTCAAGCTCATGGAAATGAAAGGAGATAGGCAGATAGAAATGTCGCGATTTTGCAGCTGCGTCCACCGCAAGCGCAAACGGTGATACAGCGCACAATCTTGTGAGAGTCGGAAAACATGGATCTTACCAGCGAGATCTCGTTTTCCGATTCTTCAGCCTCCCACCGGTGATAAAATCAGGTCATTTGGAAAGTCAAACGCTATCCATCAGTGTCAGCATGAGATCACATGGCATTAGGGGTAATTTATTAGCTTGGATAGAAGACAGGCTGACGGACAGAAGACAGAGTCGGGATAAATGGATCCTTTTCTGGATGGCAAGATGTAACTAGTGGGGTGCCACAGGGTCCAGTCCTTGGGGCCCAGCTATTGACAATCTATGTTAACGACTTGGATACAGGGATAGAAGGTTCTATTGCCAAATTTGCAGACAACATAAAAATAGGTGGGACAGTAAGTTGCAATGAGGAAACAAGAACCTTACAAATGGATACAGATAGATTAGGAGAGTGGGTCAAAATATGGCAGATGAAGTTTCACGTGGATAAGTGTGAGGTCATGCATTTTGGTCGGAAAAATGGGAAGGCAACTTATTATCTCAATGGGGAGAGACTTTGGGGTTCTCCATTGCAGAGGGGTCTGGGGGCCCTCGTTCATGAGATACAAGAAACTAGCATGCACGTACAGCAGATAATAAAGAAAGCGGATGGAATGTTGGCATTTAGAGATAAAGGAAGGGAGTATAAAAGTAAGGAAGTGCTGTTGCAACTATACATGGCATTGGTCATACCCCACCTGGAGTACTGTGTACATTTTTGGTCCCCTTGCTTGAGGAAAGATGTAATGGCATTGGAGGCAGTTCAGAGGAGGTTCACTCGGTTGATTCAAGAGATGAGGGGTTTGTCGTATGAAGAGAGATTGAACAATTTAGGCCTATACTCTCTAAAGTTTAGAAGAATGAGGGGCGGCACGATGGCACAGTGATTAGCACTGCTGCCTCACAGCTCCATGTTCAATTCCGGGTGACTGTCGGTGTGGAGTTTGCACTTTCTCCCTGTATCTGTGTTGGTTTCCTCCGGGTGCTCCGGTTTCCTCCTACAGTCCAAAGATGTGCAGATTAGGTGGATTGGCTATGCTAAAGTGTCCAAAAAGGTTAACTGGGGTTACTGGGTTATGGGGATAGGGTGGAGGTATGGGCTTAAGTAAGGTGCTCTTTCCAAGGGCCAGTGAAGACTCAATGGGGCAAATGGCCTCCTTCTGCACTGTAAATTCTATGATTTTATGATCAAATTGAGGTATACAAGACGATAAAAGGTATGGATAAAGTAGGCATGGAGCAGATGATTCCTCTTGTGGGGCATTCTAGAACGAGAGGTCATAGTCTTCGGATAAGAGGGAGCAAATTTAAAACGGTGTTGAGGCGAAACTACTTCTCCCAAAGGATTGTGACTCTGTGGAATTCGATACCCCAGAGTCTGATGAATGCTGGAAGAGTGAAAAAATTTAAGGAGGAATTAGACAGATTTTTAATTGGTGAAAGGTTATGGAGAATGGGCAGGGCGGTGGAGTTAAGGCAGGATGAGATCAGCCATGGTCGAATGGCGGAGCAGACTCGAAGGGCCAAATGACCTCATTCTGCTTCTATATCGTGAACTTTTGAGCTTATGTTCCTGCCCATGAAGATTAGGAAACTCATTTCAATAAATGAAATATCCCCGGATGGAGAGTGACATACCTAGGCAGTACTAGGGGTCAGTGCGAGCTTCCCTGGGGAACTCCACTGGGACTTTGGGAGGAGTTCCCCTTACCCTTGGAGGGAAGGGGTTTCCCCTTATGCTGTTTGCGGGGGGCTTCCCTTATCTTCTGTGGGTGGGGCATGTTTTTTTAAATCACAGATAAGGGATCCCTTTATAAAGTCATGCGGGTATGCCAATAGTGTCAAGGGGAGCTCAGGTTTATCCACGCTGTGAGGGAATCTGTGATTTTACATTTAATTTGTAGCTTTTGAAGCAGAACCTAACTAAAACAGGAACTGAACTGAAAAGGCAAATGGAACGCAAATATAATAGGTAAACACAGAACTAAAACTGAATATCCCATTTCTAAGAAAACACAAACAACAAAGGTTTGGAATCCAAAATGTCTGGCAAGCTGAAGCTTTTTCAAAGATATAAAAGGACACAGGTCAGTCCAGTAACTGGGCAGTAACAGTTAATGAATCCATTGGTGCAGTACAAGCATGCTGAAGAAGGCTGAAGGCAAGTATCCAGATTCAAAACTGAGAACAGGCTGCTGAAGTCATTCCTGTTCCTTGAAGATAACATTCGTGGTTCTGCACCATTCAGGCAGGGTTGAGCAGGTTGTACAGCCGTGTGTCATTTATGGTGAAGACCGTGCCTGTGGAACTCAGGTTGGTTGTGTGCTGCTGTCAGCTGGGGAGCTGGTGAGTTCCTTGAAGGATGGGGCTAAAGTACCTCATGTGGAAGGTAGAGTTTCCTTTTTGAAAATATTTTTATTGGTGTTTTCCAGTTTTTACAGAGTAACAGCTCATGTGTATCTGGTACTTACAAACAATTTTGTGTCTTATTTACATTTTTTACATGAGGTATTCCCCTTCTCTTCCCTTGTTGGTCGTTTAGTTGCCCTTTTAGTGTTGCCGTCTGCCCTTGGCACCTCGTATTGTGCTCCGCCTCTTTCTGCTGGGGCTTTTAGTTTTTATGGTTGGGGTGGGGGGGGAGGAGGAGTCCTTCTCCTCCGCCCCGTGTCCCCGTGCTTCATTTAGTTTCAAGGAGCATGTGACTCGGTGTGATCATCAAAGTCTGAGTGGACTGCCGAGCAATTCACAAAATCTCACTTAGTTTTTGTTACATTTCTTTGATGGCGCAAAGAGAAAAGGTATGAAAGTGACCACACTCTGGATTCTTGTGATGAGAGGTTTATTAAGGGTGATGCTCAATTCAGTCAGGATAGTGATCTCACCAAAGCCCACGCAAACACTCTGCTCACGTCACTATACATCACGTGACACACACCAGAGAGATTATATTCACAGATGTAAAACCCCCCTTCTTCTTTACTTCATTGATGCAATGGCAACAATTAACATTTATACAACAGATGCCATGATACGTTATTTCTCTATGTATATACAATTCAATAAGACAGCCTCTGTGGTGGACGTCTATTGCTTTTTGGTAGAATTTGGCGTTCTTAAACTTAGCAACTTGCGACCTCAGACGTGTCCACATTCTTTTCTGTAGATGGTACTTCTTGAGTAGTTATTTCAGTATCTATCACTACAGTCTTTGAAAATTTATCAGAAACAGAATCTGACCTCATCACTGTTTCTGATCTCCATTCCAAAGTATAGCTCTCCAAATGTAGAACGTCTTGAGAAGTTTCTGCAAACTCACTTCATGCAATAAGTAATTGATCAGCATGGCATCGCAAAACATTTTCATCATCCGTCTGCACAGTGCATGATATTGGACCTGTCCTTGCTAGGATCACAGTTGGTACCCATTTCTCATTGGTGGTGTAACTCCTAGCTAGTACTCTCTCCCTGGTTAAATACTCACTTTTTAGAGATTTTCTCCCTCCAAGTAATTTGCACTTATTGTTGTTGTTTGACAATCTCTGAAGTATCATGGAGTTAACAAATCAAACTGTGTTCTTAGTTTCCTCTTGAACAACAGCATTGCCTGTGAACTTTGTGTGGTAGAATGAATGGTGTTCTGATAAGATATTAGAAATTTGTTTACTCTTCTTGAGAATATCACCTGGTTCTTCGATGTTTTGATAGAATGTTTAAATGATTGCACAAAATGATCAGCCAATCCATTCATTGCTGGATGATATTGTGCTGATTGATATGGTGTATACCGTTCCCTTTCAAGTCGTCCTCAAACTCCTTCGAAGTAAACTGTGTACAGTTATCACTGACAATCTGCTCTGGGGCAAAATTCTCCCGAAACGGCGCGATGTCCGCCGACTGGCGCCCAAAACAGCGCCAATCAGACGGGCATCGCGCCGCCCCAAAGGTGCGGAATGCTCCGCATCTTTGGGGGCCAAGCCCCAACATTGAGGGGCTAGGCCGACGCCGGAGGAATTTCCGCCCCGCCAACTGGCGGAAACGGCCTTTGTTGCCCCGCCAGCTGGCGCGGAAATGACATCCCCGGGCGGCGCATGCGCAGTAGCGTCAGCGGCCGCTGACAGTTTCCCACGCATGCGCAGTGAAGGGAGTCTCTTCCGCCTCCGCCATGGTGGAGACCGTGGTGGAGGCGGAAGGGAAAGAGTGCCCCCACGGCACAGGCCCGCCCGCGGATCAGTGGGCCCCGATCGCGGGCCAGGCCACCGTGGGGGCACCCCCCGGGCCAGATCGCCCCGCGTCCCCCCCAGGACCCCGGAGCCCGCCCACGCCGCCTTGTCCCGCCGTTCAAAAGGTGGTTTAATCCACGCCGGCGTGACAGTCAATTTAGCGGCGGGATTTAGGCCCATCCGGGCCGGAGAATCGAGCGGGGGGGCCCGCCAACCGGCGTGGCCCGATTCCCGCCCCGCCAAATATCCGGTGCCGGAGACTTCGGCAACCGGCGGGGGCGGGATTCACGGCAGCCCCCGGCGATTCTCCAACCCGGCGGGGGGTCGGAGAATGATGCCCCTGGTGTCACAAATCTTGGAAACATTTTGTCCAGTTTTTCACTGGTTTGGCCAGTCGTCGTTGATGTCATTATAGCAACATCTGGACATTTTGACTTTGTGTCCATAATTTGTAAGCACAAGTGTCCCTCCAGTGGACCATCATAATCGATGTGTGTTCTCTGTCATGGCTGAGTTAGCCAATCCCACGGATGTAATGTTGTAATGGTGGAGTGTTCCTTAGTTTTGCACAAGATTAGCATTGCCCAACTATCTCTTCAATTTGAGCATCTAATCCTGTCTAAACTTTCACATCGGCGGCAGTGCTTCACCCAATGTCTTTGTGTGTGTGAGTCTGATCTTGAGAATCTTGCATTGCTCCCGATGCTGTCCCATAATTAGTCGAAGAAAATCTTCTTTCCAGCAGTATTTCTCCCTCAATCCTCATCGCCAATTTTCTCTCCTGTTGTATTTCTATGTTGCCGCAAAGAGAAAAGGGACGGCATAAGTTCACGCATATGCCAAAGGGCCAGCATGATCTCGCGCATGCGCGGAACCGCCAGCATGATTCCACGCATGCGCAGACCGGCCAGCGTATTTTGGTGCATGCGCGGGGGGTTCTCTTCTCCACACCGGCCATGGCGGCGCCCTACAGGGGCCGGCGCAAAAGAAAGAAGTACCCCCACGGGACAAGCCCGCCCGCAGATCGGTGGGCCCCAATCGCCGGCCAGGCCACCTTGGGGGCCTCCCCTGGGGTCGAATCCCCCCCGCGCGCCCCCGAGGATGGCCCACGCATACTAACCTGCCAGGTCCCACCATGTGGGACCATGCATAACTCATGCCAGTGGGACTGGCCAAAAATGGACCGCCGCTCAGCCCATCAGGGCCCGTAGTATCACCAGGGGGGGGGGGGGTGCTGCCAATGGCCCCCGACTGGCGTGGCGGGAGTCTTGACCCCGCCTGAAAAACGGGGCTGGAGAATACGTCAGCCGGTGGCGGGGCGGTGCGGCGGGTTTCGCACCGCCCCCCGGAGATTCTCCAACCCGGTGGCAGGTTGGAGAATCCCGCCCACTGTTGGATCTACCATTTTGTGTACAATTTATAGGCAGAATGCTCCAGCTGAAAATGCTGATGAGATTCTCTGGTCTCGCTGGCAGTGCACCTCCACCTTGGTTTTCCCTGCGGCGTGAGGTGTCTTCAATGGGAATTCCCTTTGACAGTGGCAGGACCAGAGCATCCCACCAGCAGCGAATGGCACTCCGCTTCTTTCTACCAAGAAAACCTGGCTGAGAAGCTGTTGAATCACAAACTTAGTTTATATTCAACCGCAATTATCCTATTAATTCATGTTTATCTTTTGTTCATTCTGGATGTTAGAATATAAGATGGATAGTTTGCTTTGCTGACTCTCTTATGGTAAAAAAAATCCTCTGCCTTAAACTGCATTCTTATGGCTTTGCTTCTTTTAGTGAACAACTGGGATTTCAAGTTTCATCCACTTTCAAAGATATATCACTGGTCTCCAACTAAGGTTGCGATTTAATGGCTGCATTCACTGTGTGCGTGATTCCCTGAATGGCCACAAAATCAAAGCAAACTCAGAAACGCAAACCTCAATGGTGAGATTTGAGTTCCTGACGTCTCCCCTCCCACCCACCCCCGGTGACTTGATCAGATGTAAACTCAGAAAGGTGCTAACCCAATATAAATATTTTAAAATAAATTTTCATATCATTAAAGAGCTTGATGTCGCACACAACGCACCTCCTCCCTCCTGCACCACAGCGTGACAACACGCCAGGGCGAATCAGTACTGGAAACCAGCCATGATAATCAGGCAGGTGTGCCTAGAGGTTGGGTGCTATGGCCAGGAATTGTCTCCAATACACTGGCAGTGACAAGGGGCACTGCCAGGGGGCCTCATTGGTGGAGTAACCATCTCCTATTCGAGTGGGGTTCCGCTTCTCCCTTGGCGGGGTTCCCCTTATCCACAGGGGTGGGGGTTTCCCTTTTGATTATGGGGGGTGGGGGGAAGGGGCATTTCCCTTACCTGTCGGGTGGGTTCCGATATCTGTGCGGGTCCTTCAATTAAACTTTGAGAGTGGGGCATCTTTTTGACCTAGGATTCCTGCCGCTGCTGGCCTTTTTAGGCTCCATTCCACCAGCTGGTTAAGTGAACTGAACCAGCCCTTTGAAATTGAAAAGTGTGCCATTCGCTCTCCTGAGAAAAAACTGCTGTGAAGCTTGTGACGCTCACACAGGTGTTCTCATCCAATCCGGCACTCTGCCAATTTTTGGGAAGTTTGCTCACTAAGACCTTAACGTAAAGTTTTCGATCATCTCTCGTGACGCATAGTGATTGTTTGAAAATTCAGCAAAAAGCCTGCCGGCAAAGTAAATCTTGAAGCACCCCTTACATAAAGCCAGGGAATAGAAGTGCAACATTCCTGCTATGATCATTCAGGGCTCTCATGTTGAGCATTCAGGCTTTGCCTAATAAGTAGCAATTACCATCTGCACCACATAAATGTCAGGCAATGTCCAGATCCTCCAAGAGAGAATTCAACCTTTTCCTCCTGGAGTTCAGTGGCATTATCATTACTGAATCCCCCACCGTCAAAATCCTGGAGGTTATTGTTAACCACAATCTTAGCTGCACCAGATACTGGAGACACAAGAGTAGGTCAGAGAGGCCTCCTGTCAGTAAAAGATCTCTTGATTCCCCAAAGTCTGTCCACCATCTAATAATAATAATACTCTTTATTAGTGTCACAAGTATGCTTACATTAACACTGTAATGAAGTTACTGTGAAAATCCCCTAGTTGCCACACTCCGGCGCCTGTTTGCTACATGAACGGAGAATTCAGAATGCCCAATTCACATAACCAGCACGTCTTTTGATCAGTTATAACCCAGAATCTGATAGAATACTCCCAAATTTCCTGGATGCGTTGCAGCCCCACCAATACTTAAGAAGTTTGACATCATCCAAGAAAATCTAGCCTGTTAGAACAGCATCCCATCCAACCCGTTAAGTCACCTTTGAAAGCACCTTCCAAACCCAAAGGGCTGGATTCTCCGCTTGGGAGACAGTTCACTCGCTGGAGCTGAATTGCACCAGTGTTATGATCCTCTTGCGGTCGTAAAGCGGGATGCGATTCAGTGTTCCACGCCATGCAAATTTCTGCATTAGGCCTCTGAAACATGAAGGGATATGAATGGATCAAAGCTGTAGATGGTTTTTAAGAGCTATCGATCAAAAGCTATGAATACCCTGTAGTTAACGGACCTGTGGGAACCAGATGCAGGCACACCTGCTCTCCTTTGAGGAATGGGCACATGAAACAGCAAGGTAGATGTTACAGTTATAATGCATCCCACTGCCCCTGCCTAGACTGCTCTCTAGCTTCCAGACAGAAGCCTCTTTTCTGGGAGGGGGATCTGCGTGTGGGGGTCGGAGGGTATGTGTGTAGTGGGAGTACATTGAGGGGGTTCCTTTAGGCATGTGTACCTGTGGGGGGTCTCCCTGTCACAGGGGCCCCGTGGTGGTCGCTCTATTAAAGTGGCCCCTGTAAGATGCGCTTGGATGGTTTCTACCATCGTAGCGCTGGCATGGTGGACTTTGTGGTGGGCTATGGGGAAAATCCCTGCGAGGTCCACCATGCCAGTGCACGATAGAAGAGACCACAAGTGATCCGTCCTCACATCCCATGTGATTCCTGGAGGGGGTGTGGTGATGTACATCACTGTAAGTCACAAAGGGTTAATGTAAATACACTACACATAGCTAGACACTAGAAGGAGCACCAGAGACATGACACACAGACAGTCAACCAATAGGTCAGTAAGATAGGACACGACCAATGGGCATTCAAGATACACACAGAGGTGACACTACCACAGGAGGGCATTACACCGACTCAAATATAAGGACAAAGCACACATGCTTACTCTCTTTCCAGTGGAGACACTTAGTGAGTACAGACACAGGGTTGACTGAACATCACACCCACCACGTGGAATGTAGCAGACTGGTTCGTCAGTCTGAGTAGCTATAGCAGGATTAACAGTAGCGTAGAATCCAAGTAGGAGAATTGTTAATAGTTTAATAAACGTGTTAAAGCTATTTCCAAGACTCAACCTTCCTTTGTCAGAGTGCACATCAAGGAAGCAGCTTATGCTATGTCAAGAGCGTAACAAAACACGGTTCCAGGAGTGAACTGTTAAATCCATATAGTTGCAACTCAGCATACAGTGACAACCAGCAACAGCAGCCAGGCAAGATGATGTTTGGGATTCCGGTTCCACAGCAGCTCAGGTGCCAAGGCAATCTCAGTGAAAACTGGCGTTGGTTCAGGCAGAGATTCGAGATCTACCTGGTAGCGTCCGACTTAGATGGCATGGCAGATACAGAGAAAATAAAGCTTCTACTTACCATCGCGGGTCCAGAAGCAGCTGAAATGTTCCAGACCTTCAAATACTCAAAGGGGCAAAACAAGAGCGACTTCCAGGCAGTCCTGGACAAATTCCAAGAATTCTGCACGGAATATACAAGAAGAAAAGGTAAAAGAGGCGCCAAAACTCACCGCGAGGTAGGCTTGCAGCAACGAACGGCAGTTTTGAATTGCAGCCATCTTGGAAAAGGTGCTGCACACGCGCAGTTGCACGAAGTGCGCACAGAACGGGAAGGTCCATTTGCGCATGCATGAGAAGCCACTCATGCGTAATTGCGAAAAAGGCCCCAAGTAAAGGAACAGCGATCTGCGCATGCGCAATCGCTTCCTACGCACTACGTCAGATGCTTCGTGACGTCATAGGCCCCGGACCACGCCCACTTAAAGGGGAAATGTCCCAAAACACAGAAAAAACAATTTAAAGCCATAAAACCCGATTCCTTCACCTGGAACGACAGCACAATGCCTGAAATTCGACCAGTAGCTGAAAGTAACCTCTGCATAATCTTGCAACAAGCAGTTAGCACCGCCCAAAGAGATGCTACAGCCCTTGAAGACTATGACTCAGACCTTGAATTCTTCTTTGGACATCGCAAGCCCAATGCCAGCTCCGACACAAAACGTGATGATATGGTCCTAGAAGACTACGACTCAGACAATGATTTCATCATTGGAGATGGTGACCCAAGTACCAAATCCAAACCGCAATGAGATGTGTTCTACAGTGAAGAATCCGACACAGACGCGGATGTGATCTGCGGATTTGAGGATCTTCAGCCCAGCATATATGACATCCCAACTTGTGAGTGTAGGATTATGCTGCGGCCTGACACCAAGAGACAGAGAGCAGTACAAGCCCACAGAGAGCGGCCTGCTGCCACACAGAGAGTGGTCCATCCACCACTAAGGGTTCTGGACTCCACACAGAGAGTGATCCACACACCAAAAATGGTCCCAGCCACCACACAGAAAGCGATGAAAGACTCCACAACGAGACAACTGCACTTCTCCACCACAAGAAGTGACTCCAGTGACACAAGCCTCCACAGCGAGCTCGTGGACAGGCTCCACGACAGAAGCAATGCAAGACTCCACAGCGCAGTCCTTGCACGAACAAGAAGTGACTCCAGTGTCACAAGCCTCCACAGCGAGCTCATGGACAGCCTCCACGATAGAAACAACGCAAGGCTCCGATACGCAGTCCTTGTATGAACAAGACCATGAGTGTCTAGCAACCTCCTCTGAGCTACCAGCAGCAGGCGATGCCTGTCTGCCATGCTCAAGTGTACAGCAAGCAGACTATGACAGTCTACCACGCTCCAGTGAACAAGAAGAAGTCTCTGACAGTCTACCCAGCTCAAGTGAATGACAAGATGTGTGGGTTTCCTCCGGGTGCTCCGGTTTCCTCCCACAGTCCAAAGATGTGCAGGTTAGGTGGATTGGCCATGCTAAATTGCCTTTAGTGTCCAGAATTGCCCTTAGTGTTGGGTGGAGTTACTGGGTTATGAGGATAGGGTGGAGGTGTTGACCTTGGGTAGGGTGCTCTTTCCAAGAGCCGGTGCAGATTCAATGGGCCGAATGGCCTCCTTCTGCACTGTAAATTCTATGATTAAAAAAAAAGAAGACACTGAGGCTCTACCCACTGTATGTGCGACAAGTGATGACGGCATCCCACTTCCCAAGATGTGCAACGTGACAGACCTCAGCTAGCACGTACAGAGGCACTCAACAATCACAGTGAGACAACTGGTGACTCCGGTGACACCACGTTACTTCAAACCTCATTCGCTCGAGCCTCTCCACAAGCAAATACATTCCTGAATGTTTTGACGCGGGATGTGGAGCATCAAGAAGCCTCAGAAGATGCAAGTGAACCTGCAATGACTCCGAATGAGGAGCGTCAAGACACCAAAGCTGATTCCGGTGAAACAGACCAGACTCCAGACGGGGAGCATTGATAAGCCAAAGCTGATTCAAGTAAGCCGGACATGACTCCAGACGGGGTGCACCGCAAATTCAGTGACGGCACACTCAAGGAGACAGCAGATGCCACAAAGCACGCTGTCACGAGTAACTGTGTGAAGGACTCATATTATCCACAGAGTGTGGTCCTTGAGCGCAGCAAACACGGCAACAAAACCAACCACCACACAACAACATCAAAGAGAATAGCAAGAAGCGTACCGAAGGCAACAACGTCGGCAACAAGCACGACAAAAACAACAACAATGGAACTACGACTGGTACGACATGGTGCAACTCTGCAAATGAGGGACACTGTTACTGCTCAGCTCAGTGCAATGACATGCCATGGCAGGACGATGCATCTTACCAATTCACATTTGCTGCACTCCCAACAGGCAACTTGGCTTTCAGGACAGATGCCATCAAGAATTACCACCACAAGCATCGAAAAAAAAAAGAGTCCAAATCCGACAACGAAGTGATTTGACCGCTTCTTGGTTCCTTCAGCACAGGGACACTGATAGCGTTTACAATGCAATGCCACCATCAACATCACTAACTCACCAACCAAACAAGAAAGCCATTCGACCGTAATAATTAATGAACGTTGGACTCATTCATATGATTTGGACTTATTGTTTAATGATCACTGTTATCATAACTTGTACAGAGTATCACTCATCTACCTAGTTTGTTCAATTTTCTTTAACAGAAAATATGTAACACGAAAAAAGGGGGGATGTGGTGAGAAACATCATTGTAAGTACACAAAGGGTTAATGTACATACACTACACCTAGCTAGACACTAGAGGGAGCACCGGAGACATGACACACAGACAGTCAACCAATAGGTCAGTTAGATAGGACACGACCAATGGGCATTCAAGATATACAAGAGGTGACACTACCACAGGAGGGCATTACACTAACCCATATCTCAGGACACAGCACACATGCTCAGTCTCTTTCCAGTGCAGACACTCAGTGAGTACAGACACAGGGTTGATTGAACATCACACCCACCACGTGGATTGTAGCAGACTGGTTTTTCAGTCTGAGTAGCGATAGCAGGATTAACAGTCGCGTCGAATCCAAGAAGAAGAATTGTTATTAGTTTAATAAACGTGTTAAAGCTATCTCCAAGTTTGAACCTTCCTTTGTCAGAGTGCACATTAAGGAAGCAGTTTATGCTATGTCAAGAGCATAACAAAACTGGGGGGACTGAAGAATCACCAGTGGATGGGGCACAGGGTGCTGGGCCCACTAAATAGATGCAAATAAATCATTAGGACACATTTGCATGTATTTACCTGTTCCCGCTAGCATGTGGTGTGGAACCCGTTCATGCCACCAGTAAGGGTTGGAGTATGATGTTCGGGACGGCACCTGGCACCAATCCTGATTATGCACTGACACCCGATTCTCCATTCCAGGACGGCAGAATCCAGCTTATGATCTTTACCACCTGGAAGAACAAGAGCTGTAGCTATAAGCAAACACCACCACCTACAATTTCTGCTTCAAGTTACACACCATCTGACTTGGAACTATGTTATATTCCCTTCACTATTGCTCTGTCAAAATCCTGGGATTCAGCCCCTGGCAGGCACTCTGGCTGGACCTATACCACAAGGACTAAACCAATTAGAGAACACAGCCCACCACTACTTCTCAGGGCAATAAATGCAGGGCCTATCAGCAAGGCTCACATCCCATGACGAAGGGCTTGATTCTCCCGTCCCCAAGCCGCTTGCTTCTCAGCCACTCGCTGTTCACTGACAGCGGGGTTCTCTACTCTCAATAGGATTTCCATTGAAGCCACCCCACACCGTCGTGAAACCATGGGCAAGGATGCGCTGCCACCGGCTGGAGGTATCTGGCCTAAATTTTCAAAAAACACACAAAAGCGCACAGGAGACAAACACCATCTTCTCAGTGATTTACTCAATGTACTTGTAAATTTCCAAGACTGAGTGTTTGACAAACAGAGATAGAGAAGGGATCAAGATAGGTGGACGAGATTGGACAGCTAAAACTGAAACCAAACAAGAAATCGAGGATGGAATTAGACAACAAATGAGAGACGTTACAGAATGATTGTGAAATTGGTTGTATCAAAGGCTCGTTGGCAAGAAGGACAAGGAAGGTTAACATGTTCGGGTCACAGAGAATGGAAATTGAGATAAAACAGGAATTACTAGAAATGCGCAACAGGTCTGACATCATCTGTGGAGAGCAAAATAGAATGAACACGCAGAATTTTATTCTGAACCTAAAGATGGACAAAGAGACAGAGGGCCCGTTTAACTGGGTGGGAAAGTATAGTATGGAGACTCTGCCACCTTCCCAGTTCCTCTCGATTAACTCCAGAGTGGGAGGACCTGAGATCGTCTTTCTGGCACAGAAGACAGTTGAGGCCCTTAAGTGGCTACTTAAGGGCCTCATCCCACTGCCGCTTGTGGTCAACCAGTGGTGAGAGATGGACATGCCATGTGGGTAACCCGCCAGCTACACCCTGGTGAATATGCCTGCAGCCTGGAGTGTGGTCCTCTCTCATGGGTGACCCATGCTGAACAGAGTTAACCACCAGCGGCAGTGGTGAAGATCCCTCCCCAGCTGGCTGGGGCCTCCCCTACTGACCCCGTGAGCAAGCCTCACTTTAAAAAAAAAAAAATTAGAGTGCCCAATTCATTTTTTCCAATTAAGGGGCAATTTTAGCATGACAAATTCACCTACCCGCACGTCTTTTGGGTTGTGGGGGCGAAGCCCACGCAAACACGGGGAGAATGTGCAAACTCCACACGGACAGTGACCCAAAGCCGGGATCGAACCTGGGACCTCGGCGCCGTGAGGCAACAGGGCTAACCCACTGCGCCACCATGCTGTCCGAGCAAGCCTCACTTAACCTCACTCTAAGCTCCAATGGTGAACCAGGCAGTCTGGGCCTCCTGCAGTACTGGTGGTACCCACTCTCCTCAAGACGTTGCTAGTTCTGGAGAGCTGTCAGCCTCAGATTGGCCAGCGGCTCTGTGGGAATGGTGGGAAATCCACCCTGAGGACCACAAAGGTCCTTGACTCCAACTAGATAATTGACAATAAATTGGGTTGGGGGCATGGAACGGCCACAACTCTTTGTCATCGGACTAGAAACATTAGCTCCTTTCTCTCCCTACAGATGCTGCCAGACCTGCTGAGATTTTCCAGCATTTTCTCTTTCGTTTCAGATTCCAGCATCCGCAGTAATTTGCTTTTAACATTTGCCAAGCTCTTGGCGGAATATCAGGACGCATTTACCCAAGCGACAGTCTAAACTATTAGATCTTGGACTTGGTTTTAGGGAGCAAGAACAGATCTGTTCCTTCGACAGCTGCAGCATGAGAACAGTGAGTTTAGAAAGATGTATTCATGTAAACCTCGATTCTAGGCTGATAGAGACCGTCACGTCTCTTTCCAGTCACCAATCTCACTTTGCCAGAGTAACCACACCAATGTGCAACTTGAGACCAGGCAGTTTGCAATACAGGCAAATTAAATTCACCAATATCGAAACAAATTCAATTTGTCCTTTCGTGAACTTCTCAGTGGTCTGTAAATGCATTCATCTCAGTTAATAATGAACACTTGCTTTGTTGGCTCAGCCTTTCCTTGGCCTTTGTAAATGCATAGAACATTCAGCTTGCAATGTAGAAACTCATCATTAGCAGAATAAAGGGAATATTTCTTCGAATTAAGACACTTCTGATAATTTTCAGCTCACTATCCTACCATGGTGGTTATGATGTTCCCAATTAATCAATCTACTATTCTCAATTAAAATCTGTTGCCTTGTCAGACAAGTCTGCTGCTACTCATAGAACTTCTGTGGATCTTGATGATTTTAATATACAAGTGATCTTCTTTGAGAGATGTTATGCATCATATTACTGTCTATTTTCAGTCTTTGCCACCGCATGTGGAAAAGAGCTGTATGTTTTGAAAGTAAATTGATGTCATTAACATCATTGTTTCTCCATTGGCAGTGATGTGTGTTGAAAGGCAAGTTCTGTTGCATTGATTTCTGTGAAAATCTCTGAAGTTGGTTTGTTTGAGGGACAGTTAAAGTGAAATTTCAACTGTTAGTAATTTGGCAACACTTGTAGTTTCCCTGGTTCATTACCAAAGTTGAATTAAAGTGTTTGTGCATCAAAAACAAATAGAACTGTGCTGTAATATCTATATGGTACTTCTGATTTTTAAAAAATGTATTTGGAAGGCCATAGTGCGATAAGACTCAACCTTCTGTGATTTACCCATGAGCCCATGGTGCCTTCTTCTGTTTCTTCCACCTTTCAATTCTGGAACCATGGTATCTCATGCAATAATCTTTCCCTTTTCTTCCAATTTCTAAAAGGACTTCCTTGTACATTTGACTTTGAGCAGCCACATCTTTCAAGGAAATTTAATGAACTCTCTATGATAAAAGCAAATTAAAGTGGAAATGCTGGTTAAACTCAACAGGTTTAGCCTGTGGAAAGAGAAATAGAGTTAATGGTCGGAATTCCTCACCGGTGGGATTCCCCATTCCGCTGGCAGCGTATCCCCGCCCATGCATTTCCCAGTGGAGCAGGGTGCTTACAATGGGTAATCTCATTGGCGGGAATAGAGAATCCCACTGCTAGCCGCGCCACCAAGAAACATGCGCTTGGGAGTTGGAGAATGCACCTCAATGTATCAAGTCCAATATGACTCAGAAAAGTGAATCACAGCTCTTTAATCCCTTGGCCCAACTCCATCACAATTGTGGAGTAGTAGTATATGCCTGTCTCTGCATTGGAGTCAGCCAGTTCGGGAGCACCGAGTACAACTTTCGAAAGGAACTAGTTCGCATCCTCAGAAGGCACTCCCGAAAATCGAACCGCCCAGGGAATGAGGTTGGGAATCCCAGATTCAGGACCCATTTTTGACAGGCTCCTGAGTCATCACAACTTGGAAAAGATCCATTCCTGTATCAAGTATGTGAAACTGCAACTGGTGGTGGACACACACCAGGATATTCCTTTCACTTTTGAAGAGACCATTATATCTCAGTATCAAGTCAAGCATTGACATTAGAATTTATGGAATCATAGAATAGTTTCAACACAGAAGGAGACCATTTGGCCTGTCATGTTGGGTTTGGATCTCTGCAAGAGAAGCTCTGATAACCCCATTCCTCTGCTTTTTGTCCATAGTGCTGTAAATTCAGATGCATATCCTTTTTGAAAGCCACGGTTTATTTTGTCCCCACCACCTTCTGAAGTCGTGAATTCCAGATCCTAACATCTCGCTGCTGAAATATGTTTTCCTGAAGTTACTGTCGCTCCTTTTGCCAGTTGCCTTGAATCAATTTCCTGTGTGTAATGATATGTAGACAGACAAGTAACTAAAGGGTTAATCATAACACTTAGCTGTGACACTGCCGCTAGATCTACTATATAACTGAACTCCCAAAGGCTCTTGGTCTCTTTCCACATAGGAGTAGCCAGCCAGCAGTATCATAGAATAGTTAGATCACAGCCTAAACACCATGGCCAGGATTCTCCGACCCGGCACCCCACCTCCCCGACGCCGGCTTCCCCATTCTCCGGCGCCGATTTTCGGGCGCCCGCGGAATTCCCGCTACGCTGGTCGGGGGGCGTTGACAGCGGGCTCCCCGGCAATTTTCCGGGCCCCGATGGGCTTGGTGGCTGACGATTTTGACCCAGTCCCGCCGGCATGGGTTACTCAGGTCCCACATGGCGGGACCTGGAAGGTGAGTGTGCGGGTGCTGACCTTGAGGGGGGGAGGCGGGGGGGGATCCATAGCTCTGGTTCCCAGCCCCTGCCAAACTAGTTTAAACCCTCCCGAAGAACTCTAACAAACCTTCCACCCAGGATATTGGTGCCCCTCCAGTTTAGGTGCAATCCATCCTTCATGTACAGGTCCCATCTCCCCCAGAAGGTATCCTAATGATCCACATACCTGAAGCCTTCCCTCCTGCACCAGCCCTGTAGACACGTGTTCAGCTGCACTCGTTCTCTGATCCTTGCCTCACTTGCACGTGGCACCGGTAGCAATCCTGAGATTACTACTCTGCATGTCCTGCTCTTTAGCTTCCAGCCTAATTCCCTAAAATTCCGTTTTAGATCTTCATCCGTTTTCTTAGCTGTGTCGTTGGCGCCTATGTGCACCACGACTTCTGGTTGCTCCCCCTCCCCCTTAAGAATCCTGTAGACTCGATCCAAGACATCACTGACCCTGGCACCCGGGAAGCAACATACATTCCGGGAGCCTCATTCGCGACCTCAGAACCTCCTATCTGTTCTCCGAACCATTGAGTGTCCTATCACTGTTGCTTTTCTATTTTCAATCGTTCTCATAAATCTTATCGGAACATAGAAAGAGGAGTTGGCCATTCAGCCGCTCAAGCCTGTCCTGCCATTCATTGAGAAATTGGCTGATCTGTGGCCTCACTTCATATACCTGCCTTTGGCCCTTATCTCTTAAGATTTTTGCTGAACAAAAATCTAGCGATCTCGGATTTGAAATTAACAACTGTCCCAGCTTTAGCTGCTGTTTGTGGGAGAGAGCTCCAAACTTCTACCCGCCTTTGAGTAAAGAAGTGCTTCTTAACATCTCTCCTGAATGATCTGGCCCTATTTTTTAGACTATGCCCCCTAGTTTTAGAATCTCCAACCAGTGGAAATAGTTTATCTTTATCTACCCTGTCTTTCCCGAATATCTTGACTACTCGATCAGGTCACCCCTTAACCTTCTAAATTCTAGTGAAAACAGGCGTAATTTGTATCATCTCTCTTCGTAACTTAACCCTTGTAGAATCATAGAATTTACAGAATTTACAGAATTCACAGTGCAGAAGGAGACCATTTGGCCCATTGAGTCTGCACCGGCTCTTGGAAAGGGCACCCTACCTAAACCCACACCTCCACCCTATCCCTGTAACCTAGTAACCCCACCTAATCATTTTTTTTTGGATACTAAGGGCAATTTAGCATGGCGAATCCACCTAACCAGCTCATCTTTGGACTGTGGGAGGAAATCCACGCAGACATGAGGAGAACGTGCAGACTCCGCAGAGACAGTGACCCACGCGGGAATCGACCCTGGGACCCTGGAGCTGTGAAGCATCAATGCTAACCACTGTGCTACCGTGCTGCCCTTAGTCGTAGTCCAGGTCTCATTTTTATAAACCTACGTTGCACTCCCTCCAAGGCCAATATATCCTTCCTAAGGTGTGGTGCCCAGAACTGCTCACAGTGACTCCAAGTTGGGCCTGTCCAAGGTTTTGTATAGCTGCAGCATAACCTCTGTGTCTTTATACTCCAATCCTCTAGGTGACTAGCATTCCATTGGCCTTTTTGATCATTTTCTGTACTTGTTTGTGACATTTTAAAGATCTATGCTCCTGAACCCCCAAGTTTCTTTGGACATCCTCTATATCTAGCCTCTTACCATTTAGAAAGTACTCTGCTCTATCCATTTTTGGTCCAAAATGGATAACCTCACGCTTACATCGAATTCCATCTGCCACAATTTTGCCCATTTATCTAGTCTGTCAATGTCTCCTTGAAATGTTATGCTATCATCTAGACTGTCCACAATGCCGCCTAACTTTATATCATCAGCAAATTTACATATTATGACTTTCTATGCAATCATCCAAGTCGTTAATAAATAATATGAATAATTAAGGGTCCAACACAGATCCTTGTGGTACACCACTAGTCACATCCTACCAATTATAGTACTTACGCATTATCATAGAATTAGAATCACAACAGTGCAGAACAAGGCCATTTGACCCTTGAATCTGCACTAACCCTCAAAAAGAACACCCTATCACCCTATCTAGGCCCATTCCCCCACCCTATCTCAGTTACCCAGTAACCCGAAATAACCCTTTGGACAGTAAGGGGCAATTCAGCATGGCCAATCCACTCAACCTGTACATCTTTAGACTGTGGGAGGAAACCGTAGCACCCAGAGGAAACCCAGGCAGGCATAGGGAGAATGTATAAACTCCACACAGATAGTCACCCAAGGCTGGAATTGAACCCGGGTCCCTGGTGTTGTGAGGTGGCAGTGCTAACCACTGCTATCACCACTCTCTGCCTTCTGCCACTCAACCAATTTTCTAACCGTGTCAATAATTTACTCTCAACTCCGTGGGCTTCCACCTTGGTTTGACAGTCTGTTATGTATTACTTTATCAAATATCTTCTGGAAGTCCATATAAATAACATCCATAGACGTTCACCTGAGCACTATCTTCGTCACCTGTCCAAAAAATCCAATGATATTTGACAGGCATGACCTACCCTTCATGAATTCATGCTGGGTCTCCCTGATCAACCAAACTTTTTTGAGGTGTTCAGTTACCCTATCCCTGATTATGGATTCCAACAATTTCTCCACCACAGATGTTAGGCCAACCAGTCTGCAATTCCCTTTCAACTTTCTAAAAATGTGGAGTGGCACGTACAATTATCCAATCCTGAGGGACAACTCTTGAATCTGGGGAACTCTGCAAGATTATAGTTAGGGCATCTTTAACACTCTCAGATGGAAAACATCACGTCCTGGGGATTTGTCACTCTTTAGTTCGATTAATTTCCAAGTTACTGATGCTGCACTTACATTAACTGTATTTAGTCCCTGTCCTCTATCGACTCTTTTCGGGATTTCCGGCAAGTTATCCTCTTTTTCAAGTGTAGACACTGAGGTGAAGTAATTGTTCAACATGTGTGCCATTTTCCCATTATCATTATCATTATCAACGGAATTCTCCATTCCTGCTGCCAGCCAATGGGATTTCCCATTGTGCACTGTCGTCGGAATGGAGAAGATCCGCTGGTGAATAATTCACTCCAATATCTCAATTTTCAGCTCTTATTGCTCTTGACCACTCGCTTTCCCTTTGTATAACTAGAACATTTATTTTTATTGATTTTGATGTCCCTTTCAAGTTTCCTTTCTTAATCTCTTTTAGTAGCTCTTATGAGCTGCTTTGTGACCCGTTGATGGTCTTTGCATCTATCCCATTCGTCCGGATCTGTACTGTGTTTTGCATTTTTGTAAGCCCTTTCTTTTAGTTTTATGCTGTCCCCAATCTCTTTAGTCGTCTGTGGCTGGTTTTTTTTGTGAAGTAGAGCATTTATCCTCCCGGGGTTTGTACTTGCTCTGTATTTTATTAAATGTTTCTTTAAATATTCTCCACTGTTCTTTAGTCATTTTGCCCATTAACAGATTTTCCCAGTTTTTCTGACTCTGACTCTGCCTCATCCCGTTAAAGTCATCCTTACCCAAGTTTAAAATTCTCGTAGCTGATTCATACTTTTCACTTTCAAACACTACATTGAATTCGGGCATGTTGTGATCACTTTTTCGGAAGTGTTCGTGCAGTTAAGCTACTAATTAAATTTGGCTCATTATTCATAACTGAACCTAATATTTCCTTACTCTTGGCACATCTAAGACACATTGCTATAGGAAACTATCTCGGGCACATTCCAGAAATTCACTATCTTTCTGACAGGTGCTTGGTCTGCCACTCCCAGTCTATGTGTAAATTAAAATCTCCCATTAATACTACTCTGTTACACACTTGCTTAATTTCTGCATTTATACAATCTAGCACTTAGAACAATCTAGAACTGCTACTGGGGGGTATAGACAAAACAGTTTTAGATCCCTTTCTGCTTCTCAGTTCCATAGATATGGGGCGGGATGCTCCGCCCTGCCGCGCCACATTTCTGCCTTACCACGCCGGCGGGATGCTCCGTTAAAATCAATGGGGTTTCCCGTTGTGGGGCAGACCCATGTTGTCGGGAAACCCCCTGGCGCCGGGAAAACGGAGCATCCCGCCGGCGGAGAATCCCACCCATGGTTTCCACTGGATGCTTTCCCCTCATTAATATCCTCCCTCACCATTGAGGTGGTAGTCTTTCTAATCAGTAAGGCTACTCCACTCCCTTGGTCATCTTCCCTTTCTTCCCTGTAAACTTTACAACCAGGTATATTTAGTTCCCAGTCCTGATCTTCCTGCAGCCATGTCTCTGTAATATCCACTACATCATGATCTTCAATTTGAATTTGCACCTGCAGCTCATCTAGTTTTTTCCTTACACTCTGTGCATTAGTATATAAGAACTCTTACTTGGCTATACCCTTAACCTGTCCCTTAGCACTGATGCTTTATTCACTTGTTTATTATTTCCCTCTTCTTGTTTAATCAGTATACTTCTTGCAGTTTTGCCATTAGCTGCAGTTCTCTGTCCTGTCATTTGTTTTGGAACTGTACTAACTTCCCCTGAAGTCTCCCCCTCCTCCCATTGACTAGTCAAAGTCCTTAGGACCACCTTATTTATCCTTTCTGCAAGGACACTGGCCCCAGATTGGTTCAGGTGGAGATCATCCCAACGGTACAGTTACCCCTCCTGTTCCAATATGATGCCATTAATATCTGCATCGTCTTTGAAGACCTCAAAACCTTTCAAAAGTAAGGTGACCAAAATTGGGTATAATGGGCAGGATTTTCCAGCCCACTCACAGCATATTTTCTGGCAGAAGAAGTAGCCTGCCATTGGCTTGTGGCAGGATCTTCTGTCACCATCTGGGATGGCCACTTACAATTAAGGACAGAGAAACTCGCAAAGCCTAGCGGGTAAAATAGACAAGGCAAGACTCAGGCAGGCTCAGAGCCTGAAATGTATATTTGCAAGCAGGAAGTCCAGACAGTACCGAAACTCCGACCAATTAGCAATTTGATGGGCCGATTAGCATTCGATGACCGATCGTCACCAAAACAAAGGACTGGTACTCGAGCGACCAGTACAGTTCCAGACATTTCGCGCCACTCCCTGTTCAGGGGAAGCGTAAACAACGGGGTCAGTGACCGCTTGGGACACGCCCAGCCATCCAGATCCCTGCCCACTTATTGGTTAGGAATCGAACAGAGTGATCAGGGATCACCCAATTAGTGGGGTCCAAACTGAAGGACTGCCCGAAAGAGCGCGAAAACCACCAAGTATAAGAAGAAGAGTTCGCCATATGTTCGTCCTTTGTTGGACCTGGCACCCGGCTACGACCATTTCCCAAGTGCAGCACCACCAGAAGCAAGTCCAAGTTTAACGCTTGCTGCCAAACAGATGAACCTAGCTGAGCAGCAGTTTCCTCTCCAGACATGATAGATCCAGAATTGGACAGCGGCCACTGTTCCTCTGACCTAAGCCGGGTGCCTGAAGTTAAGTACAGGTTGTCTTAGTCAATAGGTGTAGTTAACTAGTAGTGTTTATATTGCATGACTAACTGTGTGTGTAAATAAAGTACCCTTGACCTTGAACTAACTAACTGGTGTTTGGCTCTTTGATCGATAGCCAGTTGAACCTTGTGGTGGTGTCATTTGATACCTGGCGACTTTGAGCATTAGAACTTTGATATCAAAAAAAAGGAGGGCAAACCCACTGATTGCCATAAATGGAAAAGAGCCACAGGAAAAGACAGGAAAGTAAAGTCACAACACTTCCAATCCCATCATTGTATATGGGATTTTGTGTGCACTACATCCTCTGCCACCGGCAAACGCTTTGCATACGCCGTTGGCAGTATTGGGAGATCCTGTCGGCAGGGATGACTGGGCATTTTCGGCAAATGGGTGAAATATTACCACCTTTGCTCTGTGATGTCTACCCTACCTGTGAAAGCTTCCTTATGCAGCTCATTTTGTGGCTGACTCCAGGAGCACTGTCCAATTAAGGCTGGAAGCTGGATTCCTGAGTCTTCAAGGACATTGAGTCTGGAGAAGGGGGTGTAGATAGCCTGGGTCACATTGTGATCCAAAAAGACGAGGTGTTGGGTGTCTTAAAAAATATTAAGGTAGATAAGTCCCCACGGCCTGATGGGATCTACCCCAGAATACTGAAGGAGGCTGGGGAGGAAATTGCTGAGGCCTTGACAGAAATCTTTGGATCCTCGCTGTCTTCAGGGGATGTCCCGGAGGACTGGAGAATAGCCAATGTTGTTCCTCTGTTTAAGAAGGGTAGCAAGGATAATCCCGGGAACTACAGGCCGGTGAGCCTTACTTCAGTGGTAGGGAAATTACTGGAGAGAATTCTTCGAGACAGGATCTACTCCCATTTGGAAGCAAATGGACGTATTAGTGAGAGGCAGCACGGTTTTGTGAAGGGGAGGTCGTGTCTCACTAACTTGATAGAGTTTTTCGAGGAGGTCACTAAGATGATTGATGCAGGTAGGGCAGTAGATGTTGTCTATATGGACTTCAGTAAGGCCTTTGACAAGGTCCCTCATGGTAGACTAGTACAAAAGGTGAAGTCACGCGGGATCAGGGGTGAGCTGGCAAGGTGGATACAGAACTGGCTAGGCCATAGAAGGCAGAGAGTAGCAATGGAGGGATGCTTTTCTAATTGGAGGGCTGTGACCAGTGGTGTTCCACAGGGATCAGTGCTGGGACCTTTGCTCTTTGTAGTATATATAAATGATTTGGAGGAAAATGTAACTGGTCTGATTAGTAAGTTTGCAGACGACACAAAGGTTGGTGGAATTGCGGATAGCGATGAGGACTGTCGGAGGATACAGCAGGATTTAGATTGTCTGGAGACATGGGCGGAGAGATGGCAGATGGAGTTTAATCCGGACAAATGTGAGGTAATGCATTTTGGAAGGTCTAATGCAGGTAGGGAATATACAGTGAATGGTAGAACCCTCAAGAGTATTGAAAGTCAAAGAGATCTAGGAATACAGGTCCACAGGTCATTGAAAGGGGCAACACAGGTGGAGAAGGTAGTCAAGAAGGCATACGGTATGCTTGCCTTCATTGGCCGGGGCATTGAGTATAAGAATTGGCAAGTCATGTTGCAGCTGTTTAGAACCTTAGTTAGGCCACACTTGGAGTATAGTGTTCAATTCTGGTCGCCACACTACCAGAAAGATGTGGAGGCTTTAGAGAGGGTGCAGAAGAGATTTACCAGCATGTTGCCTGGTATGGAGGGCATAAGCTATGAGGAGCGATTGAATAAACTCGGTTTGTTCTCACTGGAACGAAGGAGGTTGAGGGGAGACCTGATAGAGGTATATAAAATTATGAGGGGCATAGACAGAGTGGATAGTCAGAGGCTTTTCCCCAGGGTAGAGGGGTCAATTACTAGGGGGCATAGGTTTAAGGTGAGAGGGGCAAGGTTTAGAGTAGATGTACGAGGCAAGTTTTTTACGCAGAGGGTAGTGGGTGCCTGGAACTCGCTACTGGAGGAGGTAGTGGAAGCAGGGACGATAGGGACATTTAAGGGGCATCTTGACAAATATATAAATAGGATGGGAATAGAAGGATACGGACCCAGGAAGTGTAGAAGATTGTAGTTTAGTCGGGCAGCATGGTCGGCATGGGCTTGGAGGGCCGAAGGGCCTGTTCCTGTGCTGTACATTTCTTTGTTCTTTGACAATCAGAAGTCCTGCAGCTTTGGAAGGTTGGGAGCCCCATTGCATCATGGAGCCAATGTCAACATTTCCTGTTTCCCTCCCAATTCTACTTCTAAACGCACCTCTGCAGGTCTCTCATAATGACGCCCAGTATTCCAGTTGAGGCCAAACCATTGCTTTATTTCTTGTCATCGTAAGTTCCACACTGTCATTCTCTATAGCTTGACTTATTATGACCAGGATCACATTTGTTTTTGAGCCACTCTCTCAACCTGGCTGTTTACCTTCAGCAATTTGAGCCAGGCACCTCCTCTCTGTTCCTACTTTAGAATTGTGGCCATTATTTTATATTGCCTTTTCTCAGTCTTCCTCCAAACTTTTATCACTTCGTATTTCTCTGTATTCAATTTCATCTGCGATGTATTTTTCCGTTCTACAAATGTCTTCTTGTTGTCTACCGTTATCTTTCTCACAGTTCACGATAGTTCCAAATTTTTCTGTTTTCTGCAAAGGTTTATATTTTGCCCCATGCACACAAGTGTATCATAGAATCATAGAATTTACAGTGCAGAAAGGTTTAAGGGCAAGATTTTCCGACGCCCCTCACGGCATGTTTTCCGGCGGTGGAAGGGGCCCACCATTGGCAGCCGGCAGGCTCTTCCGGTCCCACCGATGCCTGCGGTGCTTTGTGGGGCTCCGCTGTCCTGACAATAGGGAATCCACTGTCGTGGTGGTGGTGGGGGGGGGGGGGGGGGGGTTCAATCAGCCAACTTTGTATCCACATTGAGACTTTCTTTGCATTGGCCTCAGCTTTGTTACTTTATTGAATGACCTTCTAAAATCTATTTACACCACATCAATCACATTACCATCATCAAGTCTCTTTGTTACCCCATCAAACACTCAATTCAATAAGTTAAATGCAGTTTGCATTTCATAAATATGTGTTGTCTTTCCTAAATTAATGCACACTTATCCAAAGTCAGTGATAATTTTGTCCAAAATTATCATTTCTAAAAACATTCCCACCATTGAGGTTAAACCGACGGCCTGGAGTTTCTGGGTTTATTTTTGGACCAAGGGTAGTGAGGCCGTGGAATGCCCTACCTGCTACAGTAGTGAACTCGCCAACATTAAGGGCATTTAAAAGTTTATTGGATAAACATATGGATGATAATGGTATAGTGTAGGTTAGATGGCTTTTGTTTCGGTGCAACATCGTGGGCCGAAGGGCCTGTACTGCGCTGTATTGTTCTATGTTCTATGTTCTAAGGGTGCAACATGTGCAATTCTCCAGACCTCGAGCACGACCGCTGTATTGAAGCAGGATTGGAAGGTTATGGCTCATACCACATGTCATTTTCACTCTTGCTTCCTTCAGCATCCTCGAATGTATCCAATCTTGTTTTCCTGGCTTATCATCTTTAAGTAGAGCCAGCCTTTATAATGCCCCCTCTTTCTAATTTTCTCAAATCATTTTTTACCCTATCCAGTATCTCAACTGAGTCTGTCACGATAACTTTGGTTGCATCGTCTTCTTTGTAAAGACAGGTGCAACACATTCATTTATTACCTCAGCCAGGTTCTCTGCCTCAATGACTACATTTTCTTTTGTCCTTAATTCAACCCAGGTCTCTTTTTCCTACACTTATTTTCACAATTTGAACAGCTTTTCCTTTAATATTCCTTTTTCATTTTCCCTTAATATTAGCTGCCGGTCTCTTTTCACGCTTTTTTCTTTTCCACTTTCCCCCTGAACATTCCATGTTCAGTCTGGTTCTCGCTTTTATTATCAATCTGGGCCGGGATTCTCCTCTACCCGGCGGGGCGGGGGGTCCCGGCGGGATGGAGTGGCGGGAACCACTCCGGTGTCCGGATTTCACCGCACCTTTAGGGGCCAAGCCCTCACCTTGAGGGGCTAGCCCCACGGCGGAGTGATTGGCGCACCGCCGGCCAGCGGGAAAGGCCTTTGACGCCATGCCAGTCGGGGCCGAAGGGACCTCGCCGGTCAGCGGAAGGTCACGCATGCGCGGGAGCGTCGGCGGCTGCTGATGTCATCCCCGCGCATGCGCAGGGGGGGGGTCACTTCCGCACCGTCCATCGCGGAGGCAATGGCCGAGGCGGAAGGAAAAGAGTGCCCCCACGGCACAGGCCCACCCGCGGATCGGTGGGCCCCGATCGCGGGCCAGGTCACCGGGGGGCCAGATCGCCCCGCGTCCCCCCCAGGGCCCTGGAGCCCGCACGCGCCGACAGTTCCGCCGGTAAGGGAGGTGGTTTGATTTACGCCGGCGGGCTGGAATGACAGCAGTGGGACTTCGGCCCATCGCGGGCCGGAGAATCGCCGGGGGGGGGGGGGGCGCCGACCGGCATGGCGCGATTCCCACCCCCGCCGAATATTCGGCGGCTGGCGGGGGCGGGATTCACGCCGCCCCACGGTGATTCTCCGACCCGGCGGGGTATCGGAGAATCCCACCCCTGAAATCTGTCATACATGCCCTTTCTCTCTTTCATCATCCAGGGAACTCTGGCTTTAGTTGCCCTGCCTTTCCTCCTCATGGTAAGGTACGGTGACTGTAATGGAACCATCTCCTTTTTAAATTGTTTCATTATAATTTTGTCTATTAATCTTTGATACCAAGTTACCCGGGGGCAGATTTATTCTCACCCCACTAAACTCGGCTCTCCTCCAATGAAGTATTTTTAGTTCTTGTTTGCTCCTTGTCTTTTCCCATTGTTGACCTGAAATTTATGGTACTTTTATCACTGTTCCCTAAAACCTCCCCGAGTTGCAGTTGATTCACTTGACCCACTTCATTCCCCCGAACCTGATCCAGCAATGCCTCATTTCTTGTTGAGCCAGAAACATGCTGATCAATGACATTCTCTTGAATATACTTCAGAAACACTTTCCCCTCGCTTCCATTTACTCTACTATCATCTCAGCCTATCTTGGAATAATGAAAGGCCCCTGTTATCATTACTCTATAGTTTTTGCATTGAACAAAAAACAGTACAGCACAGGAACAGGCCCTTGTGCCCTCGAAGCCTGTGCCGACCATACTGCTATATAACGTAAAACCTTTTACACTTCTGTGGTCTGTATCTCTCTGTTCCCATCCTATTCATGTATTTGTCAAGACTCCCTTTAAACCTCACTATTCATCATCTCCTCCGACAGTGAGTTCCAGGCATTCACTACCCTCTGTGTAAAAATGTCCCGTGCACATATCCTCTAAATTTGCCCTTCGCACCTTAAACCTATGCACCCTAGTAATTGACTCTGCCATCTGGGAAAAAGCTCCTAAGTATCCACTCTGTCCATGCCCCTCATAATTTTGTAAAATTCTATCAGATCGCTCCTCAACCTCTGTCGTTCCAGTGAGAACAAACAGAGTTTATTCAAGCTCTCCTCATAGCTAATGCCCTCCATACCAAGGAACATCCTGGTAAATGTCTTCTGTAGCCTCTTCAAAGCCTCGTCATCCTTCTGGTAGTGTGGCGACCAGAATTGAAGGTCTAATGCAGGTGGAAATATTCCAAATGTGGTCTAACTAAGGTTCCACACAGCTACAGCATGACTTGGCAATTTTTATACTCAATGCCCCAGCTGATGAAGGCAACCATATGCCTTCTTGACCACCTTCTCCACCTGGGTTGCCACTTTCAGTGACCTATGGAGCTATACATCCAGATCCCTCTGCCTGTCAATACTCTTAAGGGTTCCGCCATTTAATGTATATTTCCACCTGTATTAGACCTTCCTAAATGCATTACCTCACATTTTCCGGATTAAACTCCATCTGCCATCTCTCCACCCAAGTCTCCAACCGATTTATATCCTGCTGCATCCTCTGACAATCCTCATCTCTATCCGCAATTCCAGCAACCTTTGTGTCGTCCGCAAACTTACTAATCAATTGCTCTGTAATTTCCCTGCAAATTTCCCCTTCTATATCTTTCCCATTAGTTGGTGAGCGATAGTAAACATCCAGTCATGTAATTGTACTTGGTTGTTTTTGTACATGATTCAGCGGCCTCATCACGCCCGACTTGGTGTCGGGACTAGGCCACTGAATCTCGCGAGAGGCCGCTCGTGAGATTTGTGATGCTCGAAATGCCTTGTGAGATTTAACGGAATCTCGCAAGATGTTGCAATCTGGATCTTGATTCAGACCTGCATATTTAATTGAACCATTAGGATCATTCAAATATGCCTTCACCGGATTCTCCTGGCATCCGGGACCTAATGACTGAGAATGAAGGGGAGAGCCAAGCACATTGCCAAATGTGTGGTCAGGGGACTCATGAGGGTCCGAGCTGCCAGTTTTGGCGCAGAGAACGCCATGCACGGCAGCCACCGAGGTGCCAGGGCGCCATTTAGAACTGGTCCACACGAACATGGACCAGTCATAATAGCACCTGGAGGTTTCGCTGGCCTCCGCCCACACCTCTCACACTCACCTGCTCCCCCCTGAAAGAACCTAGTCATTCCTGCCCGAGTCATATGCACCCTGTGCACTTAAGTATGTTGTGTGGCTTGGAGGGAATTTTCCGGTGATGGTTTTCCCATGTATCTGCTGACCTTGTCCATCTATATGGTGGTGGTCGTGGGTTTGGAAGGTGCTGTTTGAGCTGCCTTGGTGAGCTCTTGCAGTTCATCTTATAGGTGGTACAGACTGCTATTATCATGAGTCGGTGCTAGAGGGAGTGGATGTTTGTGGATGAGGTGCCTTGTGGATTGTGGACAGGCTTTGGGGAGTCAGGAGTGGATATACTTGTCACAGGATTCCTAGCCTCTGATCTACTTTTGTATCTGCAGCATTTATATGGCTGGTTCAGTTCAGTTTCTGGTCAATGGTAGCCCCTACGATATTGACAGTGGGGGTTTCAGTGATAGTAATGCCATGGAATGCTAAGAGGTGATGGTTAAATTCTTTCTTGTTGAAGATGGTCATTGCCTGGCACTTTTGTGGCGTGAATGTAACTCCACCTTGCCATTTCTTACTCTTACGCTATCTGCTTCTCCCAATACTTTATGCACCTTGTTTCTCTTATCTAATGATACATCCTGGTTCTCATTGAACCAATAAAGAATCCAAACCAAGCTTTTGTCACGGCTCTGTTGATCCCACCTTCCAATATCCCAGGAATCTAATATCCTTCTTCCAACACTACCTCTCCAGCCACACATTCATCTGCTATATCCTTCTATTTCTATACTTATAAGCACATGACAGTGAGAGTATCCTAGAGATTACTACCTTTGAGACCTGTTTGTTAGTCCTCTTGCAAACTAAGTCTGAGGAACTTCATCCCTCTTTCAACCTCGGTCATTCATACCGATATGCACCATGACATCTGGCTCTTCCCCTCTTCCCTCTCAGGGTACTCTGCAGCTGCAGAGTGACATAGGGCAGCACAGTGACACAGTAGTGAGCACTGCTGCCTCACAACAGCAGGGATTCAGGTTTGATTCTGACCTCGGGAGATTATGTGGAGTTTGCACGTTCTCCCCGTGGTCTGCGTGCATTTCCTCTGGGTTCTCCGGTTTCCTCCCACAGACCAAAGCTGTGCAGGTTAGGTGGGTTGGCCATGCTAAATTGCCCCTTAGCGTGAGGTTACAAGGTAATGGATTGGGCGGAGGAAGAGTGGTCTTTTGAAGTGTCAGTGCAGACCTGATGGGCCGAATAGCCTCTTTCATTTCATTTCATTTTTCTTCACTGCAGAAATTCTATGGCATCCTTGAACCTGACCCGAGAGCCGAAATATGCCATACTGGAACAATGTCTGTGACCACAGAAACGCCTGTGGTCCTTAACTATGGAATTCCCTATTGTTATTCTTAATCAATCGCCCTGCTCTGTACAACTTGGTACCATCTGGCTGCCCTCCCAGTAGAACTGTTACCCGCACCAGTACTTTGAACTTGAGTACTGTTTGGAGAGTGAAATGTACTCAGGCGAATCCTGGACTGCCTGCCTGATCCTCCTTGGCTGTCTGCTGCTAGCCTATTTCTTCTCATTTCATTTCAGCATAATTTAATCTTTGAATTAATTCAGACAAAGTTTGGGTTATTTCAAGCATTACAATGTTTCCTACGGAATAACAATGGCCGGAATCTTACAAAAACTGGCAAAGGGTCAAATCCAGTGAGAAAAGTGGTGCCATCAACAGGATTGCTCAAGGGATTTTGGACCTATTAATGAAAAGTTTATTTTCCCCATGTGTATCATGCTGCGCTCTTTGCAACCTCCCTCTGATTCGCTCACCACAGGGTGAGCAATCACTACATGTAAACGCCTCCCCAGCACTTGGTCCAGGTCCATGAAAGGAGATGGCTGCCATGAAGCCAGCGCAGCTTTACTTGGAGGGAGCCCAGACCAGCCTCCTAGATGTTGTGACCCAGAGGTGCGACATCCTGTACCCACACTCCAGGAAACGGTACACCAGCAAGGTGCCCATTCCCGTCTGGAAGGGCATATCAGGTTTAGTTAGTGCCAGCTCCCTGCAGAAAAGGACAGGAATGCTGTGCCCCAAAAAATGAATGAACTTCGCACAACCAGGGTACCTGTTGTCTGCTACCTGTAGTCTCTCAATGCAGCTCCTCACCCACCCTGTGCACCTCCAAGGTGATCACTCACCCAGTCACCATACGGGTTTCCCACCTGTCATGACGTCGTCTTCCATCCCCTCCATCCAGCTTGGTGATTCCATTGCCTGGACTGGTTGGGGGGGGGGGGGGGGGGGTAGGCCCAGAATGCCATGATGAACTCCATGGTCAGCCCATCCAGCCTCAGGATCTTGTCCCTGGTCAGCTCACCAGATTGATGGGGGCATCAAACTTTCCGGTGCCCACTGGCCGACCTGTGGCAGGTCCTCCTACAAACCTCTGGAAGCATCGTGGCTGGAGCAATCTGGAGAGAAGAGCGCAGCGGAGAAGTTGCAGGCACAGCACCGATGCCCTCCACATCCGAGACAATGGATCCATCATCGGTCAGCAGCGTATTGAGCTCCTCTGACCCCCACCTCCCATGAAGCAACCCCTCGGCACCCTGGTGGCAATTGTTGGGAGGGGACTTCCCACCTTGCCACCCTTCAGATTGCATGGTGCTAGCTTGACACTGCCTGAATGTGGGGAATGAGGGGGTGATGAAGGGGGTGCTGAATGGGGGTTTTGGTAGGGGGGTGATCTTGCCAATGATTAGGATTGAGTGGTGCCCTGCCTGCTATCCAGGAAGTGGGAGAAAGAGGTGGTGGCTGCAGCAGCAAATGGAGATTAGAGCAACTATTAAATATGGCGCTCCAATTTCAGACGTGCTGGACCTGTCCGACTAAATAGGTCTCGCCTCTCTCAGTTTCAGTGCAGATCCCAGCATGCCATGGAATGGCATGGAAAATTCGATTTGGAAAAAAACAATTCCAAGTGCCATGTTACATAGAAAATAGAACGTTACAGCGCAGTACAGGCCCTTCGGCCCTCGATGTTGCGCCGACCTGTGAAACCACTCTAAGGCCCATCTACACTATTCCCTTATCGTCCATATGTCTATCCAATGACCATTTGAATGCCCTTAGTGTTGGCGAGTCCACTACTGTTGCAGGCAGGGCATTCCACGCCCTTACTACTCTCTGAGTAAAGAACCTACCTCTGACATATGTCCTATATTTATCGCCCCTCAATTTAAAGCTATGTCCCCTCGTGCTAGACGTCACCATCCGAGGAAAAAGGTTCTCACTGTCCACCCTATCTAATCCTCTGATCATCTTGTATGCCTCAATTAAGTCACCTCTTAACTTTCTTCTCTCTAATGAAAACAGACTCAAGTCCCTCAGCCTTCCCCCATAAGATCTTCCCTCCATACCAGGCAACATTCTGGTAAATCTCATCTGCACCCTTTCCAATGCTTCCACATCCTTCCTATAATGCGGCGACCAGAATTGCACGCAATACTCCACATGCGGCCGCACCAGAGTTTTGTACAGCTGCAACATGACCTCATGGCTCCGAAACTCAATCCCTCTACCAAAAAAAGCTAACACACCGTACGCCTTCTTAACAACCCTCTCAACCTAGGTGGCAACATTCAGGGATCTATGTACATGGACACCGAGATCTCTCTGTTCATCCACACTACCAAGAATCTTACCATTAGCCCTGTATTCTGTCTTCCTGTTATTCCTTCCAAAATGAATCACTTCACACTTTTCTGCATTAAACTCCATTTGCCACCTCTCAGCCCAACGCTGCAACTTATCTGCGTCTCTCTGTAACTTGTAACATCCTTCCGCACTGTCCACAACTCCACCGACTTTAGTGTCATCTGCAAATTTACTCACCCATCATTCTACCCCCTCCTCCAGGTCATTTATAAAAATGACAAACAGCAGTGGCCCCAAAACAGATCCTTGTGGTACACCACTAGTAACTGGACTCCAGTCTGAACATTTCCCATCAACCACCACCCTTTGTCTTCTTCCAGCTAGCCAATTTCTGATCCAAACTGCTAAATCACCCTGAATCCCATGCCTCCGTATTTTCTGCAGTAGCCTACCGTGGGGAACCTGATCAAATGCTTTACTGAAATCCAGATACATCACATCAACTGCTTTACCCTTATCCACCTGTCTGGTCACGTTCTCAAAGAACTCAATAAGGTTTGTGAGGCACGACCTACCCTTCACAAAACCGTTTTGACTATCTCTAATCAAATTATTCCTTTCCAGATGATTATACATCCTATCTCTTATAAACCTTTCCAAGATTTTTCCCACAACAGAAGTAAGGCTCACTGGTCTATAGTTTCCAGGGTTGTCTCTACTCCCCTTATTGAACAAGGGGACAATATTTGCTATCCTCCAGTCTTCTGGCACTATTCTTGTAGACAAAGATGACTTAAAGATCAAAGCCAAAGGCTCAGCAATCTCCTCCCTAGCTTCCCAGAGAATCCTAGGATAAATCCCATCCGGCCCAGGGGACTTATCTATTTTCACACTTTCCAGAATTGCTAACACCTCCTCCTTATGAACCTCAAGCCCTTCTAGTGTAGTAGCCTGAATCTCAGTATTCTCCTCAACAGCATTGTCTTTTACCTGTGTGAATACTGATGAAAAATACTCATTTAGCACCTCTCCTATCTCCTCGGACTCCACGCACAACTTCCTACTACTGTCCTTGACTGGCCCTACTCTTACCCTAGTCATTCTTTTATTCCTGACATATCTGTAGGAAGCTTTAGGGTTATCCTTGATCCTACCTGCCAAAGACTTCTCATGACCCCTCCTGGCTCTTCTTAGCTCTCTCTTTAGGTCCTTCCAAGCTAACTTGTAGCTCTCGAGCACCCTAACTGAACCTTCATGTCTCATCGTTACATCAGCCTCCTTCTTCCTCTTGACAAGTGTTTTGACTGCTTTAGTAAACCACGGTTCCCTCGCTCGACCACTTCCTTTCTGCTTGACAGGTACATACTTATCAAGGACCCGCAGTAGCTGTTCCTTGAACAAGCTCCACATTTCCATTGTGCCCATCCCCTGCAGTTTTCCTCTCCATCCGATGCATCCTAAGTCTTGCCTCATCGCATCATAATTGCCTTTCCCCCAGATATAACTCTTGCCCTGCAGCATATACCTATCCCTTTCCATCACTAAAGTAAACGTAATCGAATTGTGGTCACTATCAGTAAAGTGCTCACCTACCTCCAAATCTAACACCTGTCCTGGTTCATTACCCAGTACCAAATCCAATATGGCCTCGCCTCTTGTTGGCCTATTTACATACTGTATCAGGAAACCCTCCTGCACACATTGAACAAAAACGGACTCATCTAAAGTACTCGAACTATAGCGTTTCCGTTCAATATTTGGAAAGTTAAAATCCCCCATAATAACTACCCTGTTGCTTTCGCTCCTATCCAGAATCATCTTTGCAATCCTTTCCTCTACATCTCTGGAATTTTTCGGAGGCCTATAGAAAACTCCTAACAGGGTGACCTCTCCTTTCCTGTTTCGAACCTCAGCCCATACTACCTCAGTAGACAAGTCCTCATCAAACGTCCTTTCTGCCACCGTAATACTGTCCTTGACTAACAATGCCACCCCTCCCCCTCTTTTACCACCTTCCCTGAGCTTACTGAAATATCTAAACCCCGGCACCTGCAACAACCATTCCTGTCAGTGGGGACCAGTCCTGATTCTCCGCTGTGGGTGTACAAACTCCAGAATGGAGAATCCTAGCCAATGTTTCTGGATGATACAGATCAATGTTGATATGTACATGTTCTGTAGATTTCTGAATGCCTGAAATTCTGCAGAGATCAACTGTGTTCCATTTACCAGTGAGTTGTCAAAATATAGTTTCAACTTTACCAATAGCAGGGTGATTTTGTTCCCCCAATCTAACAGTTACACTATTTCAGGAAATCTGGAAAAAGTACTTGTGTGCTCGGAGCTCACACATCTACTGCAATCCTCTGTCAGGGTCACTCTTGTAATTATGTTGTCATCAAAGACTCTTTCCTTTGAATTGATTTATTAACTTTGAAAAACTCACATGAAGACATTTTTTATAATATCCTTGTTGATGCCTGACTAACACATGGATATGTTTGCCCCTTCTGGCTGTTCATTAAAGCTTGATTTCCCGCCTGAATTCTGTCAAGAACCTTATTCATAGTTGCAGGGATTACAATCTTGTTCCACTGCAGTAGCAAGTCATACTTTGCTGACAATTCTCCTAGTACAGTTTAATACTTCTGATGCACTTTGCTTCTACATAAGCCATACTCCCTCAGTGAGCTCAATGGTTGCTTGATGTTTTCTGTTTGCTCTTTGTGATTCTTTCATAATGAACATCTTGGGCGGGATTCACTGACTCCCCGCAGGATCGGAGAATTGCCAGGGGGCGGCGTGAATCCCACTCCCACCGGCTGCCGAATTCTCTGGCGCCGGGGATTTGGTGGAGGCGGGAATTGCGCTGCGCCGGTCGCCGGCCGCTGGCAGCGCCCCCCCCCCCCCCCCCGGCGATGCTCCGGCCTGCGATGGGCCGAGTGGCCGCCTGTTTTAGGCCAGTTCCGCCAGCGTAAATTGGAGTAGGTACTTACCGGCGGGACCTGGCTGCGCGGGCGGTCTCCAGGGTCCTGGGGGGGGGGGGCAGGTGGCGGGGTGATCTGGCCACGGGAGGTGACCCCACGGTGGCCTGGCCCGCGATCGGGGCCCACCGATCTGCGGGCGGGCCTGTACTATGTGGGCACACTATTCCTCCTCGTTGACTGCTGTGGACCTCCACGACGGCCTACCCGGAGATGAACCCAACTCACACTGGCCGGCAGAGGCCCTTTGGCGCCAGTTGGCGTGGCGCCAAGCCCCTTCCGCGCCAGCCGGTGCGGTGCAAACGACTCCGGAGCCGGCCTAGTCCCTGAAGGTGCAGAGGATTCCGCACCTTCGGGGCGGCCCAACGCTGGAGTGGTTCACGTCACTCCTTCCCGCCGGAGTTGCCCGCCCCGCCAATTTCCACAGAATCCCCCCACTTGAGTTTGATATTGGTTTATTAACCATAAACGCTCCAAAGGAAGTTTACCTCACTCTTGGTGTTTGCCCCAGCTGCATCTTAATCAGGTTGTTGACAAAGAGTCAGCGCGATAGCACAGTGGTTAGCACGGTGGCTTCACAGCGCCAGGGTCCCAGGCTCGATTCCCGGCTGTGTCACTGCCTGTGTGGAGTCTGCACGGTCTCTCCACATCTGTGTGGGTTTGCTCCGGGTGCTCCAGTTTCCTCCCACTAGTCTTGAAAGATGTGCTGTTAGGTAATTTGGACATTCTGAATTCTCCATCTGTATACCCGAACAGGCACCGGAATGTGGCAACTAGGGACTTTTCACAGTAACTTAATTGCAATGTAAGCCTACTTGTGACAATAAAGATTATTATTATTATAAGTTATTGCTTGTTCTTGTCTCAGAACATGACTCGTTCCTCGGGTTCAAGCAATCCATAAGTGTCCCAAGCGTCTCCTCTGGGGTGGGGAGGTGGATCTATGGAATAAATACAAACTGGGGGCACAGATAAATAAAGCCCAAGGAGTGAGGCCTAAAGCTCTTCTGATTGAGAGGAAGAGAAATCCAGGAGTACCCTGAGTATGAAAATAAAAATGAACAGCGACGTCACAGGAAAGTTTTAAGTTGATTAGCTGGGGAGTGTTGCTGCTTATGCATTTAAACAATCTAAAGAACTGGGAGAGTGACAAACATAAAAACATTAGCTATAATAAAGTTACTTCACTATAATCCTTGAACATTTTCAAGGCTGAGATCGATAGGTTAATAAAAAAAACTTAGAGTAGCCAATTTTTTTTTTCCCAATTAAGGGGAAATTTAGTGTGGCCAATTCACCTACCCAGCACACGTTTTTGGGTTCTGGGGGTGAGACACAGGGGGAATATGCAAACTCCACACGGACAGTGACCCAGGGCTGTGACCGAACCCAGGATCTCAGCGCATGAGGCAGCAGTGCTAACCACTGCGCCACCGTGCCGCACTCAGATCGTTAGGTTTTTAATCAGTCGTAGAATCAACGGTTATGGAGAGAGTTCAGAAAAGTGGACTTAGTGAGTGACAGATCAGCCATGACCTGATTAAATGGCGAAGCAGGCTTGAAGGCCTGTATGGCCTACTCCTGGTCCTATTTTTTATGGTCTTAGAAATAACAAGTAACGAGTGAGTAGCTGGTGAATCTTATCTGTTCCTCACAGCCAGAGGTTACGGTAGAAGAGACAATCCAGTCTGGTGATTTAAATTCAAGCTTGGTTGATTGTGTGATATGTCCACACAGTTATTCCCTCACAATAAGCTCTCACAACAAAGTGCTCCAATTATTTTGCATTAAACAATTAAATTAAATTAAATGAACTGAGGGACAAACTAAGAGGGGCAGCCCCTTAAAGCTCCTCAAACAAAAACAAATTAAACTTAAAGTGTCAAAATAAAATGTGATTAAAAAGGTCAATAAAGTACCCCCACCCCTAAGGGGCCCAGTGGGCATTGTAGGCCTCAATGGTACTGCGTACTCCCCATGCTCCCTCTCCTGAGACGCCCGGCCATGAATGTAGCCCGGTAGAGGGGTTGACAGTCGGGCTGTATGGCCCCCTTTGTCACCCGCTGTCTGGACCTGTTTAGGGAAAGTTTGGGCTTCCCTTCCTGCCCCTCTTCGCAACGCGTGCCACAAGGTGTTGCAGCTGTCTGTATTTGTACAATAATCAACGTCGCATGTTTAACCAGAAATTCCCTTCGCAAGACAACAGTGATTAGTAGATTGACATTGGGTGAGATTCTCCAGCCGCTTTCGCCCGGCGATAGGAGAATCTCGCCTGAGGTCAATGGACTTCTCCATTGTCCTTGGCTCGCCCGTGGCATTCTTGTGGTGGAAGGGGTGGAAGAATCCAGCCCATTATCTTCTATTTTTAAATAAAGTTTTTTACCACTAGCAATGTCTCTTGAGTATTAGTACCGTTTATCGGTATTAATAAGGTTTATTAATAAAGATTTAATTATATTGGTAAAGATTTATTTAGATTGGTAAGGTTTATTACCAATGGTAAAGTTTATTAGCGATTATTCACTCATGCAGAGTTAAAAGAGGCTTCATGTCTCTTTTTTCACCATGTGCTAGATCCTTCATTGATCATTGTTCTGGAGTCTGGAACTTTCATCCTAAATCCCTTCTCCTTACCCCATCTCTCCCTAACCTCAAAATCATTCTTTTTGACACTGCTTCAACCTCCTCCCTTTGACTGTCCAGACTGGATTGGACTCTTTATTTAAGCATTTTGAGATTTTTTTGCAACATTACAGATGAACCATTCTGGGCAGCGATATTGAGCCTGCGATAGCCATCAGCGCAAACGGCAACGCGGACCCAGAATCTTGTGAGAGTTGGGAAATGAGATCCTCACCAGCAAGATCACCTGATTTTTCACGATCCTCACTCGTGATGTAATGAGGTTCCCACTACCTCAATAAATGTCAGTACATTTCTATAACATAATAGGTCTTCCCTGAGTGATGGCGGAAACCAAGGGCGGGTCGGAGAATCGCTGGGGGGGGGGCCGTGAATCCCGCCCCGGCTGGCCGCCGAATTCTCCGGCACTGAAAATTCGGCAGGGGTGGGAATCGCGCCGCGCCGGTCGGCGGGCCCCCCCCCCCCGGCGATTCTCCAGCCCGCAATGGGCCGAATGCCGCTGCTGTCATGCCAGCCCCGCTGCCGTGAATCAAACCACCTACCTTACTGGTCGGACTGGTGGCGTGGGCGGGCTCTGGGGTCCTGGGGGGGGCGCAGGGCGATCTGGCCCCGGGGGATGCCCCCACGGTGGCCTGGCCCGCGCTCGGGGCCTACCGATCCGCGGGTGGGCCTGTGCCGTGGGGGCACTCTTTTCCTTCCGCCTCGGCCATAACCTCCGCGATGACGAATGCGGAAGTGACCCTCCCCCTGCGCTTGCACGGGCATGACATCAGCAACCGCTGACGCTCCCGTGCATGCGCGGACATCCGCCAGGCGTCGCAGTCCCTTCGGCCCCGGCTGGCGTGGCGCCAAAGGCCTTTCCCAGCCGGCCGGCGGTCCGCCAACCACTCCGGCGCGGGCCTAGCCCCTCAAGGTGGGGAGAAACCGCATCTTTAGGGCGGCCTGACGCCGGAGTGGTTCCCGCCACTCCATCCCGCCGGGACCCCCCGCCCCGCCGGGTAGGGGAGAATCCTGGCCCAAGTCTCCAAATTCTCTGTACACAGAGCGCCAGAGAATACGGAGAGAAAATTCAACCGTGCAGCTGGAGAGCTACACGCCGGTTTTCTCACTGTGTAACTGACACTCTGACAAATTATGACAAAGTTTCCATCGATTGTGTGAGCTTGTTATTATTATTTTCTTTATCACATAAATGTCACAGCATGAGAAAAGTTTGGCTCGGGCAGCTAATGATGTTTCAACAGATTAAAATTCTTATTGAAAGTATCATTGGATAATGCTTCGTAGGGAAAAAATAAAAATAAAACAAAATTCTTTACTATATGTAACTTTTTAATGGTTCTCCTTCAATGTATGCTTTGTTGCTTTATTTAAATTCAGGAACTTCAGCCTTAAAAATTAATAGGTATGCTTATTTTCTGTGATGTATTGAACATTAAATTAAGTGAGTTGACAGTGACTGCCCTTGACATCAAGGTGACATTTGACCCAGTGTGGTATCGAGGAACCTTGAAAAATCTGGAGTCAATGGGAATGAGGGGAGGAAATCTGGACTGGTTGGAGTCATACCCAGCACGAAGGAAGATTGTTGTAGTTGTTTCAGGTCAGGCATCTCAGTCCTGGAACATTACTGTAGAGTTACTCAGGGTAGTATCCTCGGCCCAACCACCTTCGGCTGCTTCATCAATTACCTTCCTTCCAACATAAAGTCAGAAATGGGAATGTTCACTGATAACTACAGTGTTCAACACCATTTGCATCTCTTCCGATATTGAAACAGTCTATACCCAAATGTAGCAAGACCTGAACAATACCATGTTTTGGCTGACAATGACAAATAGCATTAATGCCACACAAGTGCCAGACAATCACCATCTCCAACAAGAGATGATCTAACCATCGGCCCTTGACATTTAAAGACATTACCACAGCTGAATCCCCCATTGTAAAAATCATGGAGGTTACCATTGACCACAAATTGAACTGGACTAGCACTGTGCAGTGGCAACAAGAGCAGGTCAGAAGCTCGGAATCCTGTGGAGAGTAAATTATCTCCTGACTTCCCAAAGCTTGTCCATCATCTACAGGTTACAAGTCAGGAGTGTGATAGAACATAGAACATTACAGCGCAGTACAGGCCCTTCGGCCCTCGATGTTGCGCCGACCTGTGAAACCACTCTAAAGCCCATCTACACGATTCCCTTATCGTCCATATGTCTATCCAATGACCATTTGAATGCCCTTAGTGTTGGCGAGTCCACTACTGTTGCAGGCAGGGCATTCCATGCCCTTACTACTCTCTGAGTAAAGAACCTACCTCTGACATATGTCCTATATCTATCTCCCCTCAATTTAAAGCTATGTCCCCTCGTGCTGGACATCACCATCCGAGGAAAAAGGCTCTCACTGTCCACCCTATCCAATCCTCTGATCATCTTGTATGCCTCAATTAAGTCACCTCTTAACCTTCTTCTCCCTAACGAAAACAGCCTCAAGCCCCTCAGCCTTTCCTCATAAGATCTTCTCTCCATACCAGGCAACATTATGGTAAATCTCCTCTGCACCCTTTCTAATGCTTCAACATCCTTCCTAAAATGCGGCGACCAAAATTGCACGCAATACTCCAAATGCGGCCGCACCAGAGTTTTGTACAGCTGCAACATGACCTCATGGCTCCGAAACTCAATCCCTCTACCAATAAAAGCTAACACACCGTACGCCTTCTTAACAACCCTCTCAACCTAGGTGGCAACTTTCAGGGATCTATGTACATGGACATCGAGATCTCTCTGTTCATTCACACTGCCAAGAATCTTACCATTAGCCCAGTACTCTGTCTTCCTGTTATTCCTTCCAAAATGAATCACCTCACACTTTTCTGCATTAAACTCCATTTGCCACCTCTCAGCCCAGCGCTGCAGCTTATTTATGTCCCTCTGTAACTTGTAACATCCTTCCGTACTGTCCACAACTACACCGACTTTAGTGTCATCTGCAAATTTACTCACCCATCATTCTACCCCCTCCTCCAGGTCATTTATAAAAATGACAAACAGCAGTGGCCCCAAAACAGATCCTTGTGGTACACCACTAGTAACTGGACTCCAGTCTGAACATTTCCCATCAACCACCACCCTTTGTCTTCTTCCAGCTAGCCAATTTCTGATCCAAACTGCTAAATCACCCTGAATCCCATGCCTCTGTATTTTCTGCAGTAGCCTACCGTTGGGAACCTTATCAAATGCTTTACTGAAATCCATATACACCACACCAACCACTTTATCCTCATCCACCTGTTTGGTCACCTTCTCAAAGAACTCAATAAGGTTTGTGAGGCACGACCTACCCTTCACAAAACCGTGTTGACTATCTCTAATCAAATTATTCCTTTCCAGATGATTATACATCCTATCTCTTATAAACCTTTCCAAGATTTTGCCCACAACAGAAGTAAGGCTCACTGGTCTGTAGTTTCCGGGGTTGTCTCTACTCCCCTTCTTGAACAAGGGGACAACATTTGATGTCCTCCTGTCTTCAGGCACTATTCCTGTGGACAAAGATGACTTAAAGATCAAAGCCAATGGCTCAGCAATCTCCTCCCTAGCTTCCCAGAGAATCCTAAGATAAATCCCATCCGGTCCAGGGGACTTATCTATTTTCACACTTTCCGAATTGCTAACACCTCCTCCTTATGAACCTCAAGCCCTTCTAGTCTAGCAGCCTGAATCTCAGTATTCTCCTCGCCAACATTGTCTTTTTCCTGTGTGAATACTGACGAAAAATACTGACGAAAAATTTAGCACCTTTCCTATCTCCTCGGACTCCAAGCAAAACTTCCCACTACTGTCCTTGACTGGCCCTACTCTTACCCTAGTCATTCGTTTATTCCTGACATATCTATAGAAAGCTTGAGGGTTATCCGTGATCCTACCTGCCAAAGACTTCTCATGTCCCCTCCTGGCTCTTCTTAGCTCTCTCTTTAGGTCCTTCCTAGCTAACGTGTAACTCTTGAGTGCCCTAACTGAACCTTCATGCCTCATCTTTACATAAGCCTCCTTCTTCCTCTTGACAAGTGTTTCGACTGCTTTAGTAAACCACGGTTCCCTTGCTCGACCACTTCCTCCCTGCCTGACAGGTACATACTTATCAAGGACACGCAGTAGCTGTTCCTTGAACAAGCTCCACATTTCCATTGTGCCCATCCCTTGCAGTTTTCCTCCCCATCCGATGCATGCTAAGTCTTGCCTCATCGCATCATAATTGCCTTTCCCCCAGATATAACTCTTGCCCTGCGGTATATACCTATCCCTTTCCATCACTAAAGTAAACATAATCGAATTGTGGTCACTATCACCAAAGTGCTCACCCACCTCCAATGGAATACTCTCCAATTGCCTGCAAAAGTGCAGCTCCAACAATACTCAAGAAGCTCAACAACATCCAGGTCAAAGCAGTCTGCTTGCTTGGCATCCCATCTACAAACATCCAGTCCCTCCACCATCGATGCACAGTAGCAGCAGTGTGTACCATCTACAAGATGAACTGCTGGAACTCACCAAGGTTCCTTAGACAGCACCTTCCTAACCGACAAACATCTGAAAAGGACAAGGATTGCAGATGAATGGAGCACCATCACCTGGAAGTTTGCATCTAAGTCACTGACCATACTGACTTGGAAATATATCCCCTTTCCTTCACTGTCACTGGGTCAAAATCTTGGAACTCCCTACCTAACAGTACTGAGTGTAGCTACACCACATGGTCAGTATCAGCTGAAGAAGGTAGATCACCACCACCTCCTCAAGGACAATTTTGGATGGGCAATAAATGATGGCCTAGCCAGCAGAGCCTAAATCCCATGAATGAATAATAAGAAAAATAATTTTGAAAGAAATTTCCAAATTCTGAGTTCTGTTTGTTTTGATGTGTTGTATATGTACCTCTCAGGATTGGTCTCAAAAATTGCTGTCCATCACTAAGCACCACGAGATGGTTACAGGGATAGGGTGGAGGCATGGGCTTAAGTAGGGTGCTCTTTCCAAGAGCTGGTGCAGACTCGATGGGCTGAATGGCCTCCTTCTGCACTGTAAATTCTATGATTCTATGATCCTATGACAGGATTTGATGCCTAATCCCGTGACTCTGTTGATCGAAGTTAGCACAGTCTTTCACGTCAGACATGTTTACATAACCTCCCAGTGAATACTGTATGTATTTGTGCGATCTTTAAATAAAGAATTCACATTATTGTTTTACCAACAGTGTATGGGTGGTATGCTTGCAAAAAAAAGAACAAAATACTGCTGCATTGTTTGTTTTTAAACAAGGCCTACAATATTGGTTCAGTAAACCACCAAAGCACAGCAAGAATAGATAAAGGAACTTTGTGCAAACTAGGCTAAAAGAACCTGGAAGTCAATGTGGATGGAATCGATTTGGCAAAGAAACACTGCTAACTTTAGCAACATTTATTCACAACAAAAAAATGAAGTGAGTGAGTTAGGAATGACTGTCAAAGGAATTGCAAGGCCAATAAAACTCAATTATTTATGGGGAAATACTACAGCAACTTCAGGTGAGAAGCATTATTAAATACGAATGCCCAAAAGCTTGTTTTCACTACACCTCCCTTTTATTATTTTATGAACGTGCTAGGTTTGCCCACTAATTTGGCCCATTAAATTTAGCACAAAATATTGAGTCAAGTTACCACAAGCATGAGTATCTTTTAAATTATGTGATATGTTCATTACTGGCAAACAACCTTTCTGAAGTCAAAGCTTATCTTTTAAAAGTGTGCAGTCTCATTCCTTCAGGTTTTGAAACTTTTTTGGGAAAGTTCCAAAAATGATAAATGTTACTTCATTTCTTGCATTTACTTTCTGCCTCTTTTGTTTTCTCTCTCTTAATCTAACCTTTACTTCCCTCACCATGGGTGGCATTTTCAGGTCCTGCCCACCTGAAGACGGGAAATTCCCGTCGGGGGTGAACGGACTTTTCAGTGGTCCGGCAAATTTTATGTCCCACCTGTGACGAGTCCCATGGCGGGCCGGACCAGAAAATTTATCCCCCTGTCTTTCTACACCCGATTTGTCATTAAATTCACACTCCTTAGTCACCCCTGTTTATTTTCCTGTATTTAAAATTAATTGATTAAGGAGGTGATTAACCAACCCTATTGGCTGCTACGATCAGTCAAATCCCAGTTACCATATATCCCTCGCTGCACATTTGAGGGCAACATTTTTGTGAACAAAAGCTTGAAGGACCATGTCGATGAATGAATGAACTTTGGGGCCATTAACAAAAACACCAATTATATCAACATTTTCAAAATAAAAAGTTTTGTTAGAAATCAGGAGCAGGAATCCAATTTGAGATTCGCATTTGGATCAATACACGTTCTTAAGATATTTTAATGTTTCCAATACAACTCAATTACTTAACAGTGCAAGAAATTAAATGACAGAATCAGAATGAGTGAAAACTCTGAACTTTCAAAAGCCAAATTATGCTGTTATTAAAATATATATCTGTGGTTACAATATAACCTGGGCCATGATAGTTGTGTTATAGTCCAATCATTTTCCACATAAATTAGCAATGTTGATAACACAACATGTGAAAGAATAAGTAACTTATGCCTGATCAATTCGATAAAAATTAAACCTGTAGAATTGTTCAGCTCATACTCAATTGAAGTTTATCACGTTGCCAAAGGGGCTCGGTAGATGGAACTGTTGAAAGGTTGTGCAAAGATTAATTCCCAACAAGGGCTGGAATTCAACCGGGAAGTGTAAAACTCCACTATTGGGATGAACTATGTCCCAACCTGTACCGGTAGGCGACAGAGGGTATTTTACCAAAGGAACACAATTAAGAAGCTGTTTCTTTTGACTGCTGCCCGATTAAGAATGGCAGTCTGCCTTTTTGATTAGTGGGCCAAGCCAAGGCAACACTATTGAGGGTGTTGGCTGCTGCTGAGACTGGAGGGCGAATGAGAGGGAACCTCTATCTTGCGGTGGACTCAAAGAGAAGGTCGGAAGGTTTTTTTGTTGTGCTGAAGCCAGGCAACAGATCCCAGTGATTGGATAACTCAAACCTCAAGCGGTGGCATGGGGCAGCGACACTCGCCATCTCCACCAGTCAGACCATCTGTTGGGCATGAAGTAGCCAGAAAGAAAGGCAGCTCCTTGCCCACACCCTCTGGGAAGCTGCAGCAAGGTTGCCTCAATGCACTTGGTAGAGGACTGTTCCTGCACTGGTAAAATATAGGTAGGGTGCAAAGTGGCCATCAATGCATGCCCTATTAATGACTAGGCCTCCGGTACGCTGAGCCTCTACCATACCCCCCATTCACAATATCCCATGCTGATCAGAAGATCAGTATTACATATTGCCAACCTTCACCAGCCCAGCCATCTCCCAGCCCATCTCCAGAGGACTGGTAAAATCCTGGCCATGGTTTCAAGCTGATTAAGGTTGGGAAATAAATATTGTCATATAGATAATACTTTCCATAAAATTGGTAGAATGGAAAAGGTGGTTGAGAAGATATAATGGTAAAGTGTAAAGGTATCAGTAAGAATGAATCTTATCTCAGGATGGCCGGATATTAGTAATAATGAAGGTCAGGGAATGCTGGTGTGAGTAGTTTATGGACCTCGAACAATAGTTATATCATTGGACAGAGTGTTAAGCAAGAAATAATTGGATTTTGTAACAGAGCCAATGTAATGATTATGTGGGTCTTTAATCTTCAATTGGCTGAACCAATCAAAATGGCAAATGTAGGCTGATGTTGACTGTGTGGGATGGTATTGTGTTAGTGTCTTGGTACAATGTGATGTGGAACCTACTTGGGATAAAGCTATCTTAGATGGCATTGTTAATGAGACAGATTTAATTAGCAATCTCACAGTAAACATAATCATGATTGTTAAGGCATAGTTGCTGGTAAGAGCCGAGTTGTTCAAACCCCAGAAGCGAAGCTTGACAACCTTCAACTGTGTTTACAATTTGCATAGTCACAGGGGTGGTTCGAAATCCCGGAAATGATGCCCCCAACCCTTTGTGATAATTTTAGTAAAGTAAATTATTATCAGAAAATAGAAGGGGAGAAAAGTGAAATAGAAGCAGGCTTAACTATGACAGTGGGTGGAATTCAACCATAAAAATACTTCGGGCTCTATTCAAATAAATAGGAACAAAGTCACATAGCGAGAGAGTTTAGCCGTCTGTTTCTCGTTTCTCAGTGCCGGGAAACACATGGCTATACAACGCGACTCATGTTTTATACGGGGCTATGTGCAGGAAACGCTTGGCCGTGGCCGCACATAGCCTCGTTTTGTACAGTGAGGAGCTCCGCTTACCGGAACCTCCCAGTGTAGTGAGAGGCGTGGCACAGCTCCTATGCTCAATGGTCACACGCATGGAGCCCATGGAGTTGCGGGGCACGGTGGAGGGTGTATGGGGGGCCGGTGATGTGGCATGCAGGTGTTGGAGGATGGCACGGGCCAGGGCCCACAGAGCAGTTGGAGATACCCCCTGTGGCCACCCTTTGAGATGGCTGGGGCCTGGGTCAGAGATGGGGGGTATACCACATGACAAGGCCTACCCGGTTCATGGCCCCTTCACCAGATCTCAACTCCACCACCAGAAGGACTGTGGGCCCGTATGATTAGCTCGTATGCAGGGTTTGCCCCGGCGGTCAGTGGAATGTGACACCGGGGTGGGAGTCAGACTCTGGCAAATGTTACAGAGCACCAGAGTTCATCACAGAGCTAGTCGTTATCACTTTCTGCCCCGTGGACCAGACCGGCTGATGCTGCCGACCCAGGGTCAACACCATATGGTGCAGACGGTGAGGTTGTTGGGGTGTGGGTAATGGGGTGTGGGAGTGAGGGACGTGGGGGGATCTGGGGGTGAGACAGGATGGTTGAGCTGTCAGTGGCCAAGCTCACTAGTCTGCGAGCCTGGAGGCGATCAAGCTGCTCGTGCATGGTGGCCTAGGCGCACATATCGTGCGGCAGCCTGTACTACCCAGGTTTCATGAACTGCCCATCTTGGCCCTGCTCCTCATCTCCCTTGATGGATGAGGCATGGCTTTCCTCCACCTGCTCCTCCTCCAGCAGTCCCCTCTCTGCAGTGCGATGTTTGTGAAGGAAGCAGCATGTCATCACGATGTGGGAGACTCTTCCAGGGCTGTACCGGAGGGTCCGGCCAGAGCGGTTCAGGCACCTGAGCAGCACCTTCAGCATGCCAAAGCACTGGTTGATGACGCTCTTGGTCACTGCTTGGGCGTCGTTATAATGGTTCTTCACCTCGGTCTGAGGCCTTCGGATAGGCGTCATCAGCCACGACCACAATGGATAACCCTGTTGCCTAGATGCTCACCCCTCACCCAGGGGAATGCCTCAAAGGTGTTGGATACCGTCGAGTGTGCTAGCACCAAGGCATCATGCACGCTGCCTGGATACCAGACGCAGGTGTGTATTCGGTGGCCACACACAAGCTGCACATTGAGATAGTGGAACCCCTTCCTATTGATAAAGGGTCCCCACCACATGCACCCATACCTGAAAGGAGATATGTGACCCATCGACCACCCCCTGGGCCTGGGGATTGCCGGTGTTTTCGGCGAATTCCGCTGCCCGGGTAATTTGGTGGGCTAGATCCACATTGAAGGCAATGTAGTGTGGTGCCCGGGCATACAGGTAAACCATTAAACACAGATGCACCTGTGCATGGAGGTCTGGGAGATCCCAGACTGGTCCCCGCTCGGCAACTGGAAGGACCCCGTGACATAGACATTCTAGCCAACTGTCACCTTGATGGTCGCTGGGAGCGGGTGTCCTCCCCCATGCCCCCACGGTTCATGATACACCATGGGCACGATTCTCCGCTCCCGCACCGGTTGGGAGAATGTCCTGGCGCGCCATTTTTCCACGCGACGCCGGTCCGACGCCCACCCGCGATTCGCCAAAGCGGCGAGAACGCCCCCGTCGTGCTCTGCTCGCCGCAGGCCGGAGAATCGCCCAAGACACACAAAATGGTGATTCTCCGTTATCCCCGCTATTCTCCGGCCCGAATGGGCTGAGCGGCCTGCCCAATACGACGTTCCCACCGGCGTCGTCCACACCTGGTCGCTGCCGACGGGAACAGCGCAGGAATACTGGGGGGGGTGGCCTGTGGGGGAGGGAGGGGGGGTTCCTGCACCGGGGGGGGGGGGGCCTCAAATGGGGTATGGCCCGCGATAGGTGCCCACCGATCGGCGGGCCGGCCTCACTGAAGGAGGACCTCCTTTCCTCCGCGCCCCGCAAGATCCATCCAACGTCTTCTTGCAGGGTGGTCTCGGGGGGACGGCAACCACGCATGCGCCGGTGACGCCAGTTACGGCAGTCATGCGGCACCGGCCGCGTCATTTACGCGAATGCCCGGCGCGCGCTGACGACGCTGCTTTCACGACACGCCCCACGAGTTTCTCGCGGCCCCGATCCTAGCCCACTTTCGGGCCCTGAATCGGTCGAGACGGGGGCCATTTCGCGCAGTCGTGAACCTCGACGGCGTTCACGACGGTGTGGGCACTTAGTCGCGGGAGCGGAGAATCGCACCCCATGATCCGGCACAGGTGGTGCACGGTCTTCCTACTCAGCCGCTGTCTTTGGCAACATGCCCGATTCGGCAGGTCCTCATAGGACAGGTTTGCTGGTATACACAAGGCCAGATGCGATGCCTCCTTCCCATCTCCTCCTCGGCCTACTGTCAGCCGGCTTTCTATCATCACTGGCTGGTTCCTGCTTCTCTGGGACAGTCTGCCCCACCACCCATCCCTATCAGCGTTACGCTTTATGGCCCTGGTTATGTGCCCTCTAGGTGTCTACCATGGGTGCCCTCCTCAGGTGGGCCGTGTGCTACCCTGCCAGCAGGGTGCTACCTGGTTGCTGGAGGGGCACCATGTGCCAGCGACCGGTGCCATGCCTACAGGCAGGGACCACGGATGGGGATGGATGAGGGAGGTGGGTGTGGTGATCTCTGTAGGTGCAGGCACACAAGGGGTTAATGGGTAGATAGCAGCACCACACGATCACCAGAGGGCTGGACCAACAGGGGTATAAAGGGCAGCCACACGGGGTCTCTGTCTCTCTCTTGGGTGTGCTGTGAACAGGGAAACATCAGAATCACATAGATAGTTAGTGGAGTAACATTTTGTTACAATTGTTAAATCTTGCTATCCAATTCCTAGTTCCCATGTTAAGGTAAAGAACTCACGCAGTAATAGTTATAGTTACTCAATAAACCTTTGTTGTTGCTGGACGAGTTTGAGTCTTCTTCAATAAGATTCAGAGGACCTCACCATCAGCCAAGGATTAAGTAACACGTGTTATTGACCACGCAGATAACACTACATGGTACCAGGACTGGGGTCATGTCCTTAATTTCCAGAAACAAATTAAATTGTTGCAGGAGAATCTTCCAATTATACTGGAGATTATCAGAGGTTCTGAGTTGTCCTGGAAGTGATTCCATCTTACCAGTTTGTGTCCGGGAGATCCGAGTGTCGCGATGCCTTCCTTGGCCGAATATCTTATCCGAGTTTTTTTTCTTTTTTTCTTTTTCTCTTGTCTGTCGAACCTAAGCTAGCTAGTTTCTATTTTCTGTGTTATCGACCACGCAGGTAACACTACAGTGGGGACCCATTAGGACCATATCTGTAGTGTATCATGTGTCCTCTGTGTGACCTATGAGCTGTGCCTACGTGTCTGGGCTCAGGATGAATGGGAGCAGGGAGGCAGAGGGCAGGCGGAGCTTGGTGCCAGCCAGTGTTTCTGCGGCTTTGTCTGGCTGATTGTGATACTGGTGCGGCATCTGCCCTGGGGGGGGGAAGGGGGGGGGGGGGGTTGGCAGTGTGCGGGGTTTGGCAAGGGCCACTATGTATGCGTTCGCTGTTCGAACTGCCCATCGCAGTTCCCCTGCTCCCCCTGCAGTGGGGCTGCTCCTCGGATGTGTGCACTGGGGAGTGCCAACACCTGCTGGGCCACTGGCTGCGCTGGACCATGCCAATCCTGTTGGTGGATTGGCTGGCCTCTGGAGGTTCCTGGGGGTAGCCTGGGTGGGTGGGCTGGGTACCCATGCGACCAGTGGCACTTTACAGGACACAGTGGGCAGTCGATAGAGTGTGCAGCCAGCTGGCTGCCTTGTAGGCTGCGACAATGTCGGTCCATGCCCGGACACCCTGGTCCTGGGGGGGACACCCTGGGCTCAATGCCCATCTCCTGGTCACCCCTGGCTACTTCCCCCCCCTCCACCCCTCATACAGCAGCAGCCTACGGTTGCACCTTTGGAAACTTGGCTTCACTCCTTCCACAGCTTCAGCAGCCACGGCGACCAGTTCCTGTTTTAAATAGCGCAGCTGAACCGCACCAGAGTCACGTCCGCCTGGCAGAGGTGGAGCATCGTAGGAGGCTGGAGACTACGTGGCAGACCCGTTAATGTTATACCAATGGCCGCTACTGTGCAATTTTCATGCCCATTCAGGCATGGGGCATTGAACGCATTTACACCACTATCGAGGCACCAGAGCATGATGTTCCGTTGGACGCCCGGCGCTGACTTCAATTTTCAAGTGACCTGTGATTTTCCGCCCGACCGTGATTCTGGCATGGCTGGATGGAGAATCCCGCCCTATTTTTCCCTGCTGGAGGAGAATTACTACCGATTTACATTCCCCCTGGGAGAACAAATAAGGAAGCAATTCACAATTCCTTGTGAGGCAAATTTATGCATGGCGAGGTGAGATACTCGAGGGAATTTGGCTATTGGGCGGCCATTTTGAGTGTGTGGCCGGATAGCGAAGTCCCATAGTCGGGCACCTCGCATCGCAAAGCAGCCTCCCCGCCCCAGATTTTCTGGGTGCTTCCCCCTTCCCCAGTACAGAGTGGGGGGGTGGGGGTGGGGGGGGGGGGGGGGGACCTGACCCGCCACCCCGCCAGGGATTCCTTAATTTTGGCAACACCCCAGGGACCCCTAGCTATGGGACTGCCACAGGGACCCCCTTAATAAGGAGAACACCCCCACAGGGTTCCCTTTAATAGGGAGGCCTCCTACCTAGAAGGACCCCCATAGGGACCCCCTACTAAGAAAGACCCCATACACACACACACGCACCCCCTAACTAGAAGGACTCCCATAGGGACCTCAAAGTAGATGGACACACTAGGGACCGCCTAACTAGAGGGACCCCCGACCGAGATCGTCCACAGGGATGCCATAACTAGAGGGATGCCCAGAACAAATACCCCAATCTAGAAGCTGGAGAGCAGTCTAGACAGGGGCGGTGACAGAAATTATAGTTGTACCTTTAGCTGAAAGCACCATGTGCCCATTACTGGAAAGAGGAGGGCTCTGGCCTGTGGTTAGACACCTCAGATGCTGTAGCTGCAACCCATCCACTCATTTCTAGCAGTGGACTGTGATTGACAGCTTCCACACAACAGCTTCAGTCTTGATTCATTCATCTCCCTTCAAAGGTGAGCGATAAGTGCTGAAACCCCAATGTTTACAAATATCAACCACATCAAAGAGAGGTAAATGAAGTGAAATCACATGTTTGAGTGATTGGAATGCATTTAGTGCTTGGAATGATGGGGTCAGTATTTACCAACATTGGAGTTTCTCCACTAAGTCACTGAACCATGGAGGGAGATGAATGAATCAAAGCTGTGGATGGTTTGTGGAAGCTGTCAATCACAGACCAGGACTAGAAAGCTATGAATGGCTTGCAGCTAATGGATTTGTGGGAACTAGACACAGTTCACAGCTGTTCTCGGTCCAGGAATGGACACACGGAGCTGCAAGGTAAGTGTTATAGCTGCAATTCTTCGCACTGCCCCTGTCTGGACTGCTCTCTCAATTCCAGACAGGGGTTTCTTTTCTGGAGGTGGTGGGGGTGGGGGTGGGGGGGGGGGGGGGGCTGGTTCCCTTTAGGCAGGGATCCCTGTGGGAGCTACCCCAATTACAGGGGTCCCTGTGGGGGGAGGGGGGTACCCATATTACAGGGGTCCTTGGGGTCCCCCATTAAAGGGGTCCCTGAAGACGTCTCTGTATTACAGGGGTCCCTGTGGTGGGGGTGGGGTGGGTGGGGGTGGGGTGGGTGGGGTCCCCCTATTACAGGGGTCTCTTAGGGTTCCCCATTACAGGGGTCCCGGGGGGGGGGAACGTATTGGGTCACCCCTGTACTTGGGGATAGGGTGGAGACCGAGGCAATCACCCCTGTACTTGGGGATAGGGTGGAGACCGAGGCAATTTGGAAATGGCGGGCTTGATGTGCGGTGCGGGGGAGGGGTGGTTTCGGGGCCGATTTGAGGTGTGGCGGGGGGGGGGGGGGGGTGGTGGCCACGGGACCTCGCTATCGAGCCACAAATTTGCATGGCGTGGAGCACTGAATTGCTTGCCAGTTTGCACTCCCAGGGCGGATTGCAATTCAGCTCCGGCGGGAGAACATTGGGGTGAATTCTCTGCCGTCGGGATTCTCCATTTTGCCAACAGTCCGGGGGTTTCCCGACGGCATGGGGTTAACCCCACAATGGGAAACCCCATTGACCAGCCCGCGAAATGGAGAATCCCGACGGTGTGGCGCAGCGGGACGGAAAAACCCGCCCATCGTCTACCAAACAGAGAATCCAGTCCATAATGTAATGAACACGGATGTAATGTTTTTGGAGATGGGCGAATAGGTAGTCAACCGGACATCTCACACATGCAGCTAACTTTAACTTTCGTGGGAGAATAGCAGCAACACTGGACAAATAATCCTTTTGGTGAATGACATCACGGTTCTGGAAATTTAGCCAATCTTCTGTCTAAATCATGGAGGTATAACAGATGAACTCATTTCAATTGAAGGTCATTTACTTTTGATAAATTACCTCCGTTTCCAGAATCAGAAATGGAAATCCTTGATTGAATTGAAGATCTAAGAGTTTACAATTGACAGGATAAAGCATTTATAGCATATATGTCTGAACACTTATATTTGAATAACAAACTATAATGATTTTAACTTTAAAAGGTTTAAAGAAAAGGTATGACCATCCTCGCCCTCGGACCTTATATGCAGCAATATTCATGGGCTTCAAGGTTAATCAGAGGTGAGGACCTGCACAAGCCACAAAGCAGGTGGTGTGCCAGAAAGCAACCAGAATATTGTGATCTGACTGATTTTCACAACCACCCATCATCATTGTGATAGTGTTGCACTGACCAGCCCACACTAGAGGGTTACTCTGGTGGCATGATGTCACAATGGGCGGCACGGTGATATTGTGTTCTCTGATACAACCATTGTAATGATCTACACAGAACATATGGTTGTTTAACTATAAAGATAATTTATTACACGTGGAAAAGATTACTCACAAACTATATTACAGACGATGGCTACTAAATGAATTCAGTGAATTCTCCTGGAGCTACTCTAAGTGCGGCTATCTTCTTGTACAACTTACTACCAACTGGCGGGTGACTCGAGTCACGTGATAGATTGCTATCGACGCCAGCTGGTCGGAGGTCGTACCGCTAACTATGTGCACTGATAGACAACTATATACATTGAAACGTACATGCATATTATCACAGGTAGCACAGTGGTTAGCATTGCTGCCTCACAGCTCCAGGGACCCAGGTTTAATTCTGACCTTGGTGACTGTCTATGTAGAGTTTGCATGTCCTCCCAATGTCTGCGTGGATTTCCTCCAGGTGCTTCAGTTTCCTCTCACAGTCCAAAGATGTGCAAGTTGGGGGATTGGCCATAATAAAACATTTCCCCTTAGTGTCCATGGATTTACAGGTTTAGTTGGGTTGCGGGGATAGGGCGTGGGCCGAGGTAGAATGCTCCTTATGAGGGTTGGTGCAGACTTGATGGGTTCTATGACCTCCTTCTGCACTGTACTGTCGTGATTTCTGTTACCCAGAAGTGTGAAGGAGCAACCTAGCACTCTGCAGGAAAGCACATCTGGACGTGCTGCAAGAAATAGATCATCTTCTGAAGGACCTGGGTCCAGTGCCTGAAAAGATTCAATGACCTCATTAGTTCTGGAGAGGTAAAGCTCCTCCTTGAAATTAAATGAAATGAAAATCGCTTATTGTCACAAGTGAGCTTCAAATGAGAAAAGCCCCTAGTCGCCACATTCTGGCGCCTGTTCGGGGAGGCTGTTACTCATATTTTGAATTGCACCTGCTCACGCTTGCTCCTCGCCTCCCTCTTCAAACATTCACATCAATCCCCAACCAGTATCACTTTACTCACTGTCAATCACGAGGGCACCATGCAGCATTCTCATCTTCACTCCTCCATAAACCCCTGTCCTTCTTCCTCGCTCCATTATTGTCACTCGCACCATCTTCGTCCCATCTTCTCTCAGTTGTTCAACATGCACCTCCGCTCAAAGCTCCTTCCCTATTCACTCTCCAGTCACCTACTGCACACTCCTGATATCCCAACTCATATTCCATCTTCCTTCTTTCTCCTTTCACTTCATGCAGTATATCCGGAAACAATGCACATCTCCAATAGAGACAGATAATGTTCTCTTACCCATTTGGCAGGAGAATAGATCATGTGATAAAGGAATGGTCTGAACCAGTGCAGGGCCATGCTGGTTTATGATTCTTACCCAAGCAATGGAAGAAGCATTGGAGATTAATGGGGTATGCGATATTGCCAAGATTGGAAATTAATTGCTGACATCTCTGCTGAACAAGATGACTGTTTCTCACCGAGATACATTATATACCTTCATCCACCTTAAGAAACTACACCTTCTGCCATTTTCAAGGCCTCAACTTTTATGGTTCGGTCTTTCATGAGCTCTTCACCCACTTCTCATTGTCATCCTAATTCTAGTCTCTTTCTTCGTTATTTTGGGGAACGTCATTGAACTAATAATCTCCAGACACAGGCTAATGTTCTGGGGAAAAGGGTTTAAATCCCACCAAGGCAGCTGGTGAAATTTAAATTCAGTCATGGTGTCTACGAGTCTATTGCCGATTGCTGTAAAAATCCATCTGGTCCATTAGTGACCTTCAGGGAAGGAAATCTGCCATTCTTATCTGGTCTGGCCTACACGTGACTCCAGAGACTTAGCTGTCCAATGAAATGACCTGGCAAATCACTTGGTTCCAGGCTATTTAGAGATGGGCAACAAACAAATGCTGGTCTTGGAAGTGATGCCCACATCCCAATAAAGAATAAAGGGCTGGATTCTCCAATTTTGAGGCTATGTGGGGAGAAAGTATCTGGGTTTACGATGAAAAAGTTGCCGCCGCCCCCGCATCGATGCTCCGCCCAGTGGGAGGCTTGCAGCGTCGCCACATAAAACCCTCGGCGTTCCCGACAGAAGCGGTCGGAGTATTGCAGGGCCCGTGGCCGTGCGTGCGCACTGTGACGACCTGCAGCGGTCGAGTCATACATGGCGCCGGCCGTGCGTGGACCCAACCTGTCAGATAGTGCCCCCCTGTAACCCCCCCCCCCCCCCACCCCAGGACCATCCCGCACCAGTCCCCCCAGCCCCCGCCAAAGGCCCCCCAGCCAGTGGAACAGATCCCCGTCCCCCTCCCCGGCTGAGGGGGCACTGGACACAGTCCGCAGCCGCCACGCGAGGTTGACGAAAACTCAGAGGACACGTGTCCCACGGCATTGGGAAGTCGGCCCATCGGGGGCGGAGCATCGGGTGAGGGCCTTCAGGTTTTGTCTTGAGGCCGTCGCAATTGTGTGAGGCATACTCATCTGTGCCACCATTCTAGAGGCGGCAGAGCATCCTTAAACAGGCGGCGCCCCCGATTTGGGCGCCAAAACGGATTCTCCGCCCGATCGCCGAATACGATTTTGGTGACAGTAAGCGGAGAATTCCTTACAAAGTATTTAAATATTTTTCTTTGTTGTAAGCTCTTCACAACTACTGCCTCATCGTAGAAGGAAACTTGTAGAAGGCCATCCATCCTGAAGATCTGACATTATTCATTAAACCCACCCGAGGCAGAGATTAACATTCCATGACGGGTTGATAGCAATGCGGAGAGGCATGCACCTGTTTCAACACATAATACATGTGAGTGCGGATGGACAATGGTGACAGGGACAAAGCAGGGGATGGCCTATTGGGAGTACCTTCATACTCCCGGTCTGCTCAGTCAGGCACAGATGTGGAACTCTGGGGCCTACCCATGAAAATGAAAAGGCTTGTGGCACTCCAGAAAATGGGCTAAATCGCTGGCTTTTAAAGCAGACCAAGGCAGGTCAGCAGCACGGTTCAATTCCCGTACGAGCCTCCCCGAACAGGCGCCGGAATGTGGTGACTAGGGGCTTTTCACAGTAACTCCATTGAAGCCTACTCGTGACAATAAGCGATTTTCATTTCATTTCATTTCATGAGCAGACCTGTCAAACACTTTGGAAAGCTGGATTCTTTTGCCAGAAAAAACAAATCTCAAAGTGCCTTGAACGGTGCAGCCACCTCGAAAGTATTTGCAGCTGGGGCCTCTAAATAGGAGCCTGTGTTATTAGCATTTGTGCCTTTTGCTATAGGACTCTGAGTGATATGATGTTCATAATTTCACGTGTCGGCAGCAATAGACGTGTTCCTGGTGAAATTCACCACCATTAAAATGCCGCCAAACAAAGGAACTTGGGGCCCTATAATTTGTCTATTTTAATTCCTTGCCTGCTCCTTTTCCAGTCCACAATGTGGTAGGGAGTTAAAAATCAGGCTCATGGCCATGATTTTAAGGGCCCGCCATGGCGTGTCTCCCCTCCCCCTGGCGGATGTGGCAGGCCGTTTTAATTTCCATTCAGTTCGACAGGATAGCAACATCCCAGCAGGTTAGGATGGGCTGTAAAATCCTGGCCTATGGAATTGGAGTAAAAGAGCCTTCGACAGGAGATAGCTCAGGTCTCTCAAATGGAGGATGAAACCGAGGAGCCGATTAGTTAACATTAAGGGCAATAACAGAACAAGATGACAGGAATAACCCATTAATAAAGCTCAGTGAAGGCCCTGAGTTTAGAAAAAAAAAGTAGAGGAGTCGATGCACAGAACTGACTTCTGGTGAAAGGAATTAATTCTCTTGATGAACCAATCAGCTTGATGATAAATATTTCGTTCAGAAATGTATTGAGATTTGTAAGGATAGGAACAGATAGAGATGATGAAATGCTCTTTTAAAGCTTCTTAAACTGATATGAATGTGGAAATGGCATGTCAAGAAAGGCAATTGATCTGCGTTGAATAATGGCAGAACGTGAAGGTAGACCGATGTTCTGTAGCTTTGTTCAATTTATCTCTGGGGGCACAGAGAGAAGTGTGCTGAACGTATTCTCCACAGATTAAGTACATTGAATAGAATCCATGATAGAACCCATTAATAATTATGCAAAAAGTCATGGGCTTAATGGACTCAAAGGGCCAATGGCTTTTTCTAATTATTTTTATATTCTTATCTACTTAATGCTCTACATTTTCAGCTATCTGGAGGCTAAAACTGAAATGTTGACATTTATTATGAAGGCGATTAATATGTCCCTTCCCTCCCATTTTGCGACAAGAAATAGGGTGGTGGCGAGACCAAAACTGTGAGTAGAATCGAAGCACTGACTTACTGCAATTGTCCGCCGGTCTTGATTTTTAACCTGCCCTCGAACTAGCCAACCACAGCCCCAGAGAAGAACAATCTGCGACCAGATAAGTTGCAGTCAAGTTACATAGTTACAACACAATTTCCATTTAAAAAACAAATATTATTTCTATTGGGATGTGCGCATCGCTGGTCACCCCTAATTGGCCTGACAAGGAAGTGGTGATCTGCCTTCTTGAACCGCTGTTGTCCATGTGGGGCTGGTTCCACAGAAGCTCTGTTAGAAAGGGAGTTCCAGCATCAATGGAGGAATGGCGATATAGTTACAAGTCAGAATGGTGTGTGGTTTAGATGGGAACTTGGCTGCACTGCTACTAGCAGTTCCTAATCTTACTCACAAATCCAGTCGGAAGGTGGCCATATTTTTAGTGACATTTAAAACTCACCCTCAGCAGCTCTTGGGTAATCACCAAATATTAGAACATAAAATCATAAGAACTAGGAGCAGGAGTAGGCGATTGAGCCTCTCGAGCCCACTCCACCATTCATCACAATCATGGCTGAGCTCCTCTTGGCCTCAACTTGAGTTTCCTGGGCGGCACGGTGGCGCAGTTGTTAGCACTGCCACCTCACGGTGCCGAGGACCTGGGTTCAATCCCGGCCCCGAGTCACTGTCCGTGTGGAGTTGGCACATTCTCCCCATGTGTGCTTGGGTCTCACCCCCACAATACAAAGATGTGCAAGGTAGGTGGATTGGCCATGCTAAATTGCCCCTTAATTGGAACATGTTTTAAAATAATAATAATTTTAAAGACTCCACTTTCCTGCCCATTCTCTATAACCCTTCAACCCATTACTAATTAAAAACCTGTCTACCTCCTCCTTAAATTTACTCAAAGTCCCGGCATCCATTGTACTCTGGTGTAGTGAATGCCACAGATTCATGACCCTTTGAGGGAAGTAATTTCATCTCATCTCTGTTTTAAATCTGCTACCCTTTATCCTAAAACTATGACCTCTTCTTCAAGAGGAAGTATCTGCTCCATGTCTATCTTGTCAATACCTTTTATCATCTTATATACCTCAACTAGATTTCCTCTCATTCTTCTAAACTCGAGAGAGGATAGACTTAAACTGCTCAATCTCTCTTCATAAGAAAATACCCTAATTTCTGGAATCAATCTACTGAACATCCTCAGAACTGGCTCTGATGCAACTACAACGCTCCTCAATTAAGAGGGTCAAGACTGCACACAGTACTCCAGATGTGGTCTCGCCAATGCATTGTACAGTTGCAGCAGCACTTACCTACTTTTATATTCTATCCCTTTCGTTATAAATGCCAAAATTCCATGTGCCTTCCTCATTACCTGTTGTACCTGCGTACTAGTTTTTTGTGATTCATACACAAGGATTTTAAGATCCCTCTGCACTGAAGCACTCTGCAGTTTCTTTCCATTTAAATAATAATGCCTTTCCATTTTTGCGACCCAAATGGATAACATGACACTTATCCACATTAAACTCCATCTGCCAAATTTTGCTCCACCTACCTAACCTACCTAAATCAATTTATAAATTTCTTATTTCCTCATTGCAACTTACTATCCCACTTATTATAGTGTCATCTGCAAATTTGGCTCTAGTATTTTCTATCCCTGCACGGGGGCCGAAAACCGAACTCTGTGGCACTCCATTAGTTACATCTTGCCCACCAGAAAAAGATGCTCTGCCTTTTGTCTGTAACCCAGTCTTCTATCCAAGATAATAATTCACCACTAAGCCCACAGAATCATAGAATATCTGCAGTGCAGAAGGGGGACATTTGGCCCATCGAGTCTGCACCGACCCTTAGAATAAGTACTCTACCCCCGTAACCCCATAACCTAACCTGCACCTCCTTGAACACTAGAGAAATTTAGCATGGTCAATCCACCTAACTTGCACATCTTTGGACTGTGGTTGGAAACTGGAGCACCCAGAGGAAACTACGAAGACACAGGGAGAAGGTACAAACTCCACACCGACATTGACCGAAGGCCGGAATTGAATTTCCTGGTGCTGTGAGCTAGCACTGCTAATCACTGTATCACCATGCCGTCCATCTGATCTTACCTCATCTATTAACCCTTTGTGCGGCACCTTGTCAAATGCATTCTGGAAGTCCAGATATACTACATCTATATTATCCACTTGGCTTGTTACATCTTCGAAAAATTCAAGCAAATTATTCAAACGCGATATACCCTTCATAAAACAATGCTGACTCTGGCAGATTGTGTTTTCATTTTTCACAGGTCCTGTTGTTACTTCTTTAGCAATTATTGTGAACCCAGACCAGAATCCAACAGTGGTTAGGATACAGGACAGAAATTCCGATATTTTATTTTAATTTTGCAAGACTGTGAGGAAAGGATACTTCACTCCAGGAGTGACTACACAAAGAAATAGGCATGTGGTATATTAAAACAGAACTTTATTACTAACAGTATTAAAATATCTTCAACATCACACCAGAAAATAGCTTACAATTACCCCTGAAACAATACTGCTCAATGCAGTGAATATAATGCCCGTGTTATGGGTCCGGGTTTATAGAACCCCAAAGTGTTTCATGGAGTTCAACCGACCCACAACTTTTAATAGATTGTGGTGTGGAAGCACACTGCATACTCTCCAGGTGTGATACAGCAGAAGTGGACAAGTGGTTTTTAAAACAAAACAATGTTTATTCTATGAACTCAAGTTAACCTTTTAAAAACAAACATTGAATATCTTAACACCCATTACTTCAAAGATAACCCCAAAAGACTACAACACTAAATACTCCTTGAAACTGTTCCTTTAAACATCCAAAAGACTTCAAACCTTCATAAGTAGGAGCACATTAGGTTACAGTCAATATATTTATAGTCTTTGGATTGCAGAAATCAACAGACCAGCTCTGTGTTTCTTCATGCAGCTCACAGCAAAACACACAGACACTCCCAGCTGTGTTCTCAAACTGAAACTCAAAAAGCAGAAGTGAGCTCAGCTCCCCCCACCCTCTGACATCACTTCAGTAATATGATCAGCTCCATTTCTTAAAGGTACATTGCTTAAACATCCATTTCTGAAAGTTATTCTCACTTGACACCTCCCCCGCAAGAAAAAAAAACCCATCAACTTCAAGATGGTTTCATTTTTCACCTTTGCACCATCAATTAAGAAATGCACACAGTAAAAACACTTTACCAGTTCAAAAAAACCAACACACGCAAACAGGTATAATAATATAGTCCATTTTTTTTCCCGTTCTTCTTCCTCCAACTGAAATCCTTCCGTTCATAACATTTGTGACACAGCATCGGCTATCACATTTTCCAGTCCCGCCACAAGTACTGTTTTTAAATGAAATGGCTGCAACAATAAACTCCAGCGAAACAGCCTCGCATTGTTATTCCGGAATCGCTCCAAAAGCGTCAACGGATTATGATCAGTATATATAATGGTGTCAGACGGATTGCTTGTCACATAAATGTGAAAATGTTGCAAAGCCAGCACCAAAGTCAAAGTCTCCTTCTCAATCGTTGAATACTTTTTCTGGTAAGAATTCAATTTCTTTGAAAAATAACCAACAGGCCGCTCTAGCCCTTCGTCGTCGTCTTGTAGAAGCACCGCACCTACGCCCACATCACTCGAATCAGCAGCCACTTTGAATGGTTTGGTATAATTTGGGATGACTAACACAGGAGCAGTGGTTAACACAGCCTTCAGGCCGTCAAATGCCTGTTGACACTCTGCTGTCCACTGGAATTTGTTACGCTTCTTTAGCAAGTCCGTCAGTGGAGCGACCACACTGCTAAAATTTGGTGCAAATTTCCAATAAAATCCACTCATCCCAAGAAATTGCATTATTTCCCGTCGTGTTGAGGGTATCGGAAACTCCCCGATAACCTTTGTTTTCACATCCCGTGTGACCAATCGACCCTGTCCGACTGTATGGCCAATGAAAGTGACTTGGGCTTTTCCAAATTCACTTTTGGCTAGGTTTATCACCAAACCCGCCTCCTGAAGTCGATTGAATAACTCCATAAGATGTTTTAAATGTTCTTTCTATGTCTGGGTGAAAACTACCAGATCGTCGATATATACCGCACAATTGGGTAATCCTGAAACGACTTTGTTAGTTAACCGTTGAAATATGGCTGGGGCATTTTTCATGCCAAATGGCATAACTTTGAATTGGTATATACCATCTGGAGTCACAAAAGCTGAAATCTCCTTCGCCCTTTCGGAAAAGGTACCTGCCAGTAACCTTTAAATAAATCCAATTTGGAAATAAAAGCGGATTGTCCCACTTTCGCAATGCAATCCTCCAAACGTGGGATAGGATGAGAGTCCGTTCTTGTAACTGCATTCACCTTTCTATAGCCCACACACAACTGTTGGGTACCGTCCTGTCTAGGTACCATCACTATGGGTGAGCTCCAATGGTTGTAACCCACTTCAATTATGCCATTTTTAAGCATACTCTCAATCTCTTTGTTAACATGTGCCAATTTTAAAGGATTAAGTCTATATGGATGTTGTTTGATAGGAACAGCATTTCCCACATCTGCATCATGTATAGCCATTTTAGTACTTCCCAAATTATCTCTACAAACTTGCCCATGTGATATCAACAACTCTTTCAGGTCAGTTTGTTTTTCCTCTGGAAGGTAACTTAACAATTCATCACAATTTTTAAGAACATCCTCATTTTCCAATTTAATTTGAGGTATGTCAAATTCACAGTCATCTGGATTTGGTTTGTCACTTTGAGTTAGAATCATTAAAACCTCCTTTTTCTCTCCTTCCCTTTCAAAGTATCTTTTAAGCATATTCACATGACACACTCGGTGAGTCTTCCTTCTATCTGGTGTTTTTATCACATAACTCACCTCACTTAATTTCCTTTCAATCTGGTACGGTCCACAAAACCTAGCTTTTAAAGGCTCCCCTACCACTGGTAACAACACTAAAACTTTATCTCCACTGGTAAAACTATGAACGTTGGATTTCTTGTCCGCTACCCGTTTCATCACATTTTGTGCAACTTTCAAATGTTGTCTAGCCAATTCACCTGCTCTATTTCATCGATCCCTAAAATTTGACACGTAATCCAATAGTGTAATTTCCGATTTCTCACCCACCAATTTTTCTTGAATCAATTTAAGTATTCCTCTTAACTCATGGCCAAAAATTAGTTCAAAGGGACTAAATTTGGTTGACTCATTAGCTGCATCCCTAATTGCAAACAGTACGAACGGAATTCTTTATCCCAATCCTCTGGATAATCTTGACAATAAGCCCTCAACATTGTCTTTAATATCTGATGCCACCTTTCTAACTCCCCCTGCGATTCTGGAAGGAACGCAGTTGATTTAAATTGTTTTATTCCGAAGCTATCCATAACTTCTTTGAATTACTTGGAGGTAAAATTTGATCCTTGATCCGATTGAATTTCTGTGGGTAGTCCATATCTAGGAAAGAATTTAAGTAACTCCTCCACAATCCTTTTAGCTGTAATATTAGGTACAGGAATGGCCTCTGGAAACCTAGTAGACACATCCATTATAGTCAACAGATATTGATTCCCACTTTTTGTTTCAGGAAGCAGTCCTACACAATCAATTAGGACCCTTGTAAAAGGTTCCTCAAATGCTGGAATGGGTATTAAGGGCGCTGGTTTTATCACTGCTTGAGGTCTCCCTATCGCTTGAAATGTGTGACATGATTGACAAAATTTAACTACATTTTGATGTAGTCCAGGCCAATAAAAATGTTTCTGGATTAAAGCTTGAGTTTTCCCCAAATGACCTCCCACTGGTACCTCATGTGCCACTCGCAACACCTCCTTTCGATACCCGACCGGCAATACTACTTGATGAACTTCTGCCCACTTTTCATCCGCCTGCATATGTACAGGTCTCCATTTTCTCATCAAGACATCACTTTTATGGTAATAACACTCTGGTATACTCTCAGATTCCTCTTCCGCATATGCTTTCTGATTTCTCCGTTTGATTTCTACATCATTCTGTTGTAACTCAGCCAATTTTCCTGAACAAAAATATCCGCCTCATCCTCCACCTGTCCTTGTTCTTTTTCAACTATTTGATCAAAAATCGTTTCTGATAATTGTACTTCGACTTTGTCTTCACTCTTTGATTTCTCCTCTTGTCTTAACCTGTGACTTTGTGACCATGTTACGACACAATCCGGAAAAATCCCAGGATATTCGTCCTTCAACACTTCCGTTGTCTGATTTTCCATTGGCTTACCAACCACAGTAGGCATCACTCCCACCTGCGATCCTGCTATAACATTACCCAAGATAAACTGTATTCCTGGACAAGATAGTTTCTCTATTACTCCTGCTACCACTTCACCACTCTTCACTGGACTTTCCAACCTTACCTTATATAATGGAACGCTACTCCTCTCACCCTGAATTCCACATATTACCACCTTTTCTGGCAACATTCTTCCCAAACTACATAATTCCAAATCTCTTACCATTAAAGATTGACTAGCCCCTGTATCTCTTAAAATTGTGACTTCTTTACCTACTCCTCCTGATACACATGAGTAAACTTTACCCACACAAGTAAATTCTTTAAAGACATCTGACACCTTCTTATCAATTACTTCTTGATCAGGCTGTAAAATCTTTTGCACCTCCTTCTCTTCCCATGGACTTTCCTTTACCACTCTAACAAACCCTACTGTCTTATCCTGTTTTACCACATCAGCATTCCCAGTGCTTTTCTTCAACCACCAACACTGTGACTTTACATGACCTAGTTTATTACAGTGAAAACATTTGAAACTTTTTCATTTCTCTTCCACCCTCCTGGATTTCTTTTTAAATCTGAGGTACACTCTCTTTATTATCTCCCATCAGATCACCTTTACCTTTGCCGCTTGAGTATTTCTCATGTCCCCAGTTTCTATCCCTCACCAGCTGAAACTGATGTTGGAAACCAAGCCTTGATTTATGAACTAATTCATAATCATCTGCCATTTCTGCTGCTAATGTCACAGTTTTAACCCTCTGCTCTTCCATATGAGTTCTCACTACATCAGGAATTGAAATTTTAAACTCCTCCAAAAGTATAATTTCTCTGAGAGCTTCATAAGTTTGGTCTATTTTCAAAGCACTTATCCATCTCTCAAAATTACTCTGTTTGAGCCTTTCAAACTCCATGTATGTATGTTTGACCAAATTCTTTCCTTAAATTTCTAAACCTTTGTCTGTAAGCGTCAGCACTAGCTTATATGCACCGAAGATGGATGTTTTTCACATCCTCATATGTTCCAGATACCTCCTCCGGTAGTGATGCAAACACTTCACTAGCCCTACCTACCAGCTTTGTTTGAATCAATAGTACCCACATGTCCTGTGGCCATTTCATTTGTTTAGCTACCTTCTCAAATGAAATGAAAAAGGCTTCTACCTCCTTCTCATCAAACCTTGGCAATGCTTGGACATATTTAAATAGATCCCCACCACGTCTTCGACTATGACGCTTTGTCTCACTATCCTCATCAATCTCATCTAACTGTATGTTTCCCTTTGCGCCTGCCAATTTTAACTGATTTTCATGTTTCATAGCTATTTCATGAAGTTCAAACTCTCGCTCATTTTTCCTTTCCTCTCTATTTATTTCTTTGTTTCTTTATTCTCTCTCCTTTTCTTTTTCTCTCATTCCATATTCAAGCTGCTTTAATTCTTTTTGATGTTCAAATTGCTTAATCTGCAACTGGAGCTTTGCCATTTCTAATGAGTCAGAAAGTATCTCAGGCAAATTTAAATGCTCAGCTACCGCGTTAAGTACCTCATCTTTTCACATTTTGCCAGGCAATGTTAACTGCAATGCTTTTGCCAAATCTAACAGTCTGCTTTTAGTCTCTGTCCATAAGGTATTGCGTGTTACCGTGTCCACCCCCAAAAAATTCCTGAGCCTCTGAAAGAGCCATTGTCCACAACACACTCCCCACTTAAACTAAAATACCACACCTGAAAAGAAACCACAATATGCTCACCCCTCACTGTCTTTAAGTTTGTTAAGTAAATCCAATCGATAGACTTTTGTCCCCCTCGAGCCCCCAATTGTTATGGGTCCGGGTTTATAGAACCCCAAAGTGTTTCATGGAGTTCAAACGACCCACAACTTTTAATAGATTGTGGTGTGGAAAGCACACGGCGTACTCTCCAGGTGTGATACAGCAGAAATTGACAAGTGTTTTTTAAAACAAAACAATGTTTATTCTATGAACTCAAATTAACCTTTTTAAAACAAACATCGAATATCTTAACACCCATTACTTCAAAGATAACCCCAAAAGACTGCAACACTAAATAATCCTTCAAACTGTTCCTTTAAATATCCTAAAGACTTCAAACCTTCAAAAATAGGAGCACATTAGGTTACATTCAATATATTCATAGTCTTTGGATTGCAGAAATCAACAGACCAGCTCTATGTTTCTTCATGCAGCTCACAGCAAAATACACAGACACTCCCAGCTGCTTTCTCAAACTGAAACTCAAAAAGCAGAAATGAGCTCAGCTCCCCCCACCCTCTGACATCACTTCAGTAATATGATCAACTCCATTTCTTAAAGGTACATTGCTTAAACATCCATTTCTTAATGGTACTCTCACATGACACACTTAACTGTTATCTTTATTCCCACAAGACACAAGAAACAAAGACATCTCAGCTCTCAATCCACTTCAGCTACCAATGGCACATCGGAAAACTTGCTTTACAGAGATATTCTTTGTAAAAGAGCAATCTTTTGACACTGCTTTAAAGAAAATATACAACCCCTGTCCGACCAATGCAAAAACGTTGGCTGTCTTTATTTGGAAGATGCTTCTCAGTTAGTTTCATCTCCCCCTTGTTCTCAGACAAGTTTGCTTTGCTTTAAAGACTGTTAATCACTTTGAACTGAACTGCAGTGAGAGCAAAACAGTTTCACTTCTGGACACAGCTTCATTCAGCTCAGAACAGAACTGACCTGCTTTCTGCAAAATGGCTGATGCCTTAGCTCCACCCAGCAATGACCCAGCCTAGTGTCCATGTTGAGAGGATGAAACAACAACTGTAACCAAGAGAGGCGAGCAGTTGTGTGTTGAGTTGTGTGAGCGTAAACACAGTGAAGTATTTGATCCTGCCTTGAGGAACAGTGTGGGAGGAAGGGGAAGGAAAGATTGATAGTACTCGGGATAAACTATGCTGGTGGACAGCTGGGTAGAGAGAAGGCAGATATTTGTTTCACATCTTCACACACTTTTTTTTCCCTTTGTGAAATAATGAGAAGATGTTGGCAAGATTAGCAGGCTGATTATCATGCTATTGAACCACATCATGACCGTTCCTTCCGTGACTAACATGTCCTGAAGTGGGACTTGAACCCAAAGCTTCCGACTCACAGGCAGGGGCGCTAATGACCGAGCCACGAGACGTCCACCATAGAATGCCTACAGATCAGACGGAGGCCGTTCGACCCATAGAGCCTGCTCCAACCTTCTGAAAGTGCACCCTGTCTAGACACAAGACACAAGACCCCCCCCCCCCCCCCCCCTCGCCCCAACCATATCCCCATAGCCCATGAATCCCGCCCAACCTTTTGGACACTAAGAAACAATTTAACAAGGCCAATCCACCTAACGTGCACATCTCTCGATTGTGAGAGGAAACCGGAGCCCCTGGAGGAAACCGGTGCAAACGCGGGGAGTGCATACAAACGCTACAGAGTCACCCGAGGCTGGAATTGAACCTGGGTCCTTGCTGCTGTGAGGCAGCAGTGCTGGCCACTGTGTCACCATGCCACGCAGGCAGGTGTGAAGGGGAGACTTTTTTTTTTCTGCATTGCAGCCAGGTTTTTAGGACAATCCTTGTGACAATAACTTACACAGCCACCTCCCACATTGCGTGCTGAATACTTTGCCCCAAATAACATTGAAGAGGAATTCAACTCCGACCTCCTGTTCAGTTGGTCGAGGAGCACTCTGTCATTGCATCTGGGAATCTGCGGGTCCTTCAGAAATGACCAGAAATGGTGTTGCACTATATCACGGCATGGTCGCACAGAAGTTAGCACTGTCGCTTCATAGCGCCAGGGATCTGGCTTGGGTCACTGCCTGTGTGGAGTCTGCACGTTCTCCCCGTCTCTGCGTAGGTTTCTTCCGGGTGCTCCGGTTTCCTCCCATAAGTCATGAAAGACGTGTTTGTTAGGTGAATTGGACATTCTGAATTCTCCCTTAGTGTACCCGAACAGGCGCTGGAGTGTGGCGACGAGGGGATTTTCACAGTAACTTTTTTGCAGTGTTAATGTAAGCCTACTTGTGACACTAATAACGATTATTATTTTCAGTAGCTCCACAGCGGCCACTGAAAATAACATCTTCCCTTCAAGGTGCAGGCTGTCCTTTGTTGTCAACGACGCTGCTAGATCCTGCACCCTCCCTGTTGGCAAGGTACCTCTATGTTTCTGTCCTAGAAGCTTCCAGATTTAATTTAATCATGATAAGCACGGGCCACATGTCATTTTCCCAGATCAAACTGAGTGCACACTCCACTTACTAACTGCCCAGAATGCTGCATATGGAAATCACCCCCATGGTGTTCAGTTTTGACCCAGAATCCGGGGTTAGAGTTTTCATGCGATTCCCCCATTTCTAACAGCAACTCTGGCTGACAGACCTGACAATCAACCACCGTAATCGCAGTGGGAAATTGAGAGCACCCAACAGAAATTACTGTTCTCTGTGTCAGGTACCATCTTGGAACATATAGCACTGCAGTTTCAGAAAATCTAAAATTCGAGTAACATTGTACCTGAGATGTACGCATTGAGCAATTAAATTGTACGTCTTGGAGAATATTCAGTATCCTGCTCCTAACTGAGGAGGTTATGGAGGAAAATTAAGGAAAAATAAAGCCCCGTCAATAACTTGAATATTTTGATAATCTCTTATTTTTACAGCAGGCTAAGGGACATAAACATATGAAAGACTATCACTGATGAAAAGTAAATCAAGTTCGACTGATAATCTTAAGCATTCAAACTCGTCTACTTGCTATACATATTGTTCTCAGTTTCTTCCATTTGATTCTTTTATTACCGTCTGTTGCATTTTCAGTGTTGACAGGATCATGGCAGCTTTTAAAAATGAACCTTGCCCAGTTTTAACTTGTTTTTTTGACTGCTGCAGACTGAAGTACTGGAACAAATAAGTGTTCAGAGACTCAGCCTGTGACAAATAACCTAAAAACAAACACAGACATTTACGAACTGGAACACTGATGGATGTTAGCTGCTGAGATGCAAAGGGTATATTATCGCAGGAAAACCAAGGGCAATTTGAAGTAATTCAAGTCTTATAAATTCTATGGGCCAAGCAAGATCAAAGATAGTAATGGATAGGCATCATTGAGATGGCTTTTATACAGACTGTGTAACTACTTCACTTGAACTGTGTCAGCTTTGGATTGCTGACTGAGAAAGTAGCCATTTTAACCCAATGTAGTCATGAGTTTGGAAAAAAATCATGTTTGAACATAGTTGTAGTGAAGCCGGTGCAATTTCTTTCAAAACATTTTCAAAAGGAACATTTGTTCTGTAATCATCTTTTCTGAGCCAAGGCAGGTGAAAATATTGGTTTGAATTGCTGTATAACTAAATTATAGAATCCCTACAGTACAAAGAGAGTCTACTCGGCCCATTGAATCTGCACCGGCCCCCTCGAAAGACCACCCCACCCGTGCCCTATACCCCACCCTGTAACCTCACCCGAAGAGAACATGTCCAATCCACCTCACCTGCACATTTTTGGACTGTGGGAGGAAATCGGAGCAGCCGGAGGAAACCCACGCAGACACGGGGAGAAATTGCAAACTCCATGAGGCACGATCAATTGAACAAAGACTAGAGTTGGATACAACTGAGGCTTTATTGCTCTAAGATGTGTGGTCTCCAACAGCAGCTGGCGAAATGGCTGCTGAATGGAGGACACGCATATTTATACTCCGCCTACTGGGCGGAGCCAGCAGGCAGGGACTACCGGCGAACCTGTAGTACAGGTCCTACCTTACATCACCTAATACAGGTGCAACAGTGGTTTATCACATTCACCCCGGCGGGGGTGGTGGAGAACTATATACAGAAATGAATTTATATTTACAGTATTTGATCAGAAAAAAAATGTCTTTTGAAGTCCGGTGCCAGTTAGAGATTTAACCGGTCTGGTGCCTTGATGTTCCGCTGGGAGCGAAGTAGCGGTGGCGGCGATGTTGACGCTGGCCTGATGTTCAGTGACTCCGGGAGCGTGCCAAAATCATCTTCATCCTCAGGCGTGGGCAGGGGAAGGACGGATGGTCCTGGTGGGGTTAATGCTGGCAGCGCCGGGGGAGGGGAGGGTAGCGCCGGGCCGGAGAGGTGTGGAACCTGCTGGTGCCAGGCCCCTGAGGGAGACACTATCTTGGCGGCCGTCGGAGTACTGGGCATACTGGGGGTTGGCATCCCCTTTCCACCAACGGGCCCGCCTTGTGGAGGCAGACGTGCCTACGGAGCAGGACTGGTCCTGGAGCTGCGTGCCAAGCCGGGAGCGACACGCCGGATGTGGACTTCCTGGGGAAGGCCAAAAGACGTTCATGGGGTGTGTTGTTAGTAGCGGTGCACAGCAGTGACCGAATGGAGTTGAGTGCATCAGGGAGGACCCCCTGCCAGCGAGAGGCTGGGAACCGTAGGGCCAGTTGGAAGGCCCTCCATACCTTCCCGTTCTCCCTCTCCACCTGCCCGTTTCCCCGGGGGTTATAGCTGGTCATCTTGCTGGAGACGATGCCCCTGCTGAGCAGGAACTGATGCAGCTCATCGCTCATGAATGAGGATCCCCTGTCACTGTTGATATAGGCGGGGAAACCGAACAGAGCGAAGATAGTGTTTAGGGCTTTGATGACGGTGGCAGACGTCATGTCGGGGCATGGGATGGCGAAGGGGAACCTGGAGTACTCATTGACCACACTGAGAATATACGTGTTTTGGTCGGTGGAGGGGAGGGGCCCTTTGAAATCCACGCTGAGGAGTTCAAAGGGGGGGGGGGAGGCCTTCACCAAGCGCGCAGGGTCCGGCCTGTAGAAGTGCGGCTTGCACTCCGCACAGACCTGGCAGTCCCTGGTGACTGTTCGTATTTCCTCGACGGAGTAGGGCAGGTTGCGGGCCTTTATGAAATGGTACAACCGTGTGACTCCCGGGTTACAAAGGCTGTCGTGCAGGGTCCGTAGTCGGTCTACCTGTGCGCTGGCACATGTACCTCGGGATAGGGCGTCTGGGGGCCCGTTGCGTTTGCCAGGGCGATGCAAAATCTTGTAATTATAGGTGGAGAGCTCGATCCTCCACCGCAAGATTTTATCGTTTTTGATCTTGCCCCGCTGCGTGTTGTTGAACATGAAGGCTACCGACTGTTGGTCAGTGAGGAGAGTGAATCTCCTGCCGGCCAGGTAATGCCTCCAATGCCGCACAGCTTCAACGATAGCTTGGGCCTTTTTTTTGACGGATGAGTGCCGAATTTCTGAGGCATGAAGGGTGCGGGAAAAGAAGGCCACAGGTCTGCCTGCCTGATTAAGGGTGGTGGCTATGGCGATGTCCGATGCGTCGCTCTCTACTTGAAAGGGCAGTGTCTCGTCTACTGCATGCATCCTGGCCTTGGCGATATCGGCTCTGACACGGGCGAAGGCCTGCTGTGCCTCGGCCGTCAGGGGAAAATGGGTGGACTGAATGAGTGGGTGGGCCTTGTCCGCATAGTTTGGGACCCACTGGGCGTAGTACGAGAAGAACCCCAGGCAGCGTTTGAGGGCCTTGGGGAGTGGGGGAGGGGAAGCTCCATGAGGGGGCGCATGCGGTCGGGGTCAGGCCCCAGAACTCCATTCTGGACCACATAGCCGAGTATGGCTAAGCGGGTCGTGCTAAACACGCACTTCTTGTTGTAGGTGAGGTTGAGGAGAGTGGCGGTGTGGAGAAATTTGGCAAGGTTGGCATCGTGGTCCTACTGGTCATGGCCGCAGATGGTGACGTTGTCTAGGTATGGGAAGGTGGTCCGCAACCGTACCAGTTGACCATTCACTCCATCTCCCTTTGGAAGCCCGAGACCCCGTTAGTGACGCCGAAGGGAATTCTGAGGAAGTGATAGAGACGACCGTCCGCCTCGAAAGCGGTGCATGGACGGTCTGATTTACGAATGGGGAGCTGGTGGTAGGCGGATTTGTGGTCTACCATTGAGAAGACCCGGTACTCTGCAATCTGATTGACCATATCAGATATGCGTGGGAGGGGGTACGCGTCGAGCTGCATGTACCGATTGATGGTCTGGCTGTAGTCCACGACCATTCTGTGTTTCTCCCCAGTTTTAACGACTATCACTTGGGCTCTCCAGGGGCTGTTGCTGGCCTCGATAATGCCCTCCCGAAGCAGCCGCTGGACCTCGGACCTGATGAAGGCCCTGTCCTGGGTGCTGTACCGTCTGCTCCTGGTGGCGACGGGTTTGCAATCCGGGGTATGATTAGCGAAGAGGGAAGGTGGATCGACATTTAGGATCATGAGGCCTCACACAGTGCGGGGTGGTAGGGGCCTGTCGAATTTGAGGGTTAGTCTCTGGAGGTTACACTGGAAGTCCAGGCCAAGTAGTAGGGCAGCGCAGAGGTTAGGGAGGATGTAGAGGCGGAAGCCGCTGAATTCTATGCCCTGGACCATGAGTGTGACCGTGCAGAACCCCCGGATCATGACGGAATGGGATCCGGAGGCCAGGGAAATTCTTTGGTTGGTAAGGTGTACCGCGAGGGAGCAGCGTCTTACCGTATCCGGGTAACCGTATGCTTTCGGTGCTCCCGGAGTCCAGCAGGCAAGAGGTCACGTGGCCGTTGATTTTCACACTGGTCGATGTGGTGGACAGGGTGTGCGGGCGAGACTGGTCGATCGTCACTGAGGCGTGTCGTGGTTGGTCGTCGCTGACGTCGGATGATGGGGAGCCTGGGGGGCCCAGGTCCTGGGATGCAGTTGGTGTCCATGTCCCGTGGGGGATGCAAGATGACGGCGCCTGAAGACCCTGTGGGGGACAAAATGGGCCGCATGTTGCGGGGGTTGGACAAGATGGCGGCACCCATGGGCCGCACATGGACTGGGGCAGAGAAGATGGCAGCGGCCACTGGCCGCACGTGGCTCCGAGAGGTGAGGATGGTGGCGCCCACTGGCCGCGTGTGGCCCCGGGAGGTGAAGATGGCGGCGCCCACGGGCCGCGCGTGGTCTGGGGAGGTGAAGATGGCGGTGCCCACTGGCCGCGCATGGTCTGGGGATATAAAGATGGCGGCGCTCATTGTGTATAGGCTAGGGGCGATAGCGGCGGCTGCGCGGGCCTGGCACACCGCGGCAAAGTGCAAGCCTTGCAACAGGCAGCACGGGCCAGGCAACGTTGGCGAGGGTGCTTCTGCTGGCCGCAGAAGTAACATTGGGGACCCCCGGGGTGCGCGGGCTGGCGTGTGGCGCAGGCGTTCTGGCTGGGTAAGGCCCCCGCTGGGGTGGCTGTCTGTGGGGTCCACGAGGAGTAGGAGGGGTGGGCTGCGCAGCTGGTGGGTTAGGCCTGAATGTTACGTGAGGCAACCGTCATGGAGAGCGCTAGCTTCTTTGTTTCAGCTAGGTCGTGCGTGGCCCCTTCTAACAGTCTTTGGTGTATGAGGTCCGACCCAATCCCCGTTACGAACGCGTCCCGCATAAGAAGGTTGGAATGTTCAGTGGCCGTAATGGCCTGACAGTCACAGTCCCGGACGAGTGGGATTATGGCCCGCCAGAAGTCTTCTATGGACTTACCAGGGAGTTGAGAGCGAGTGGCGAGTACGTGCCTGGCGAAGAGCGTGTTCGTTTTCTGTGCGTAGTTTTCTTTGAGAAGCGCCATGGCGTCGGCGTAGTGCGGGGCGTCCTGGATCAGCGGAAACAGGTTGGAGCTCAACCTTGAGTACAGTATCTGTATCTTCCTGACCTTCCGGAACAGGGGTGGTCGCTGAGTTGATATATGCCTCGAAGCAAGCTAGCCAGTGATTAAAGTCCTTTTTGGCATCGCTTGATTGCGGATCCAGCTGCAGGCGATCTGGTTTGATTCGGAGGTCCACCTTTTCGAAAATCTTAGAGCAATAAATTGAGGTACGATCAATTGAACAAAGACTAGAGTTGGATACAACTGAGGCTTTATTGCTCTAAGATGTGTGGCTTCCCACAGCAACTGGCGAAATGGCTGCTTAATGGATGACACGCATATTTATATTCCGCCTACTGGGCGGAGCCAGCAGACAGGGACTACCGGCGAACCTGTAGTACAGGTCTTACCTTACATCACCTAATACAGGTGCAACAGTGGTTTACCACACTCCACACAGACAGTTACCTGAGGTGGGAATCGTACCCGGGTCCCTGGTGCTGTGAGGCAGCAGTGCTAACCACTGCGCCACCATGCCGCAATAAATAAGCAATTCACACAGGAGAATCAGCCATTGAACTGATTTCAAGGTAAATACTGATATTTGGAGGGGAATTAATAAAATTAAAGCAAATAACCTGATATTTTAATACTTTCACCAGGCTGACATTTGATTCTGAAGCCTTACCAACAAACTCTTTATTGGAGCAGGCTGGATGGGCCTTATGCTTTACTCAGGCTTCTATTTCTCATGTTTTTATGTTCCAAAGCAGTAAATAAATTTTTCACCTTTAAAGCCTTATTTCCTTGGTCATGAGGTAATTAGGCAATTTCCTGCCCTCAGTAAGAATCTTCCTCACCAGTCGCACATATCAGATTAAATTGCACATTATGCACCACTCTGCATCAAACATGCTGGCCAGGAGTTTCCACCATTCATACCGCCTGCCAGTGGCATATGTTGGAAGGATTATACAGGTTGATACTCAAGCTTGGCCGCATTATAAATCACAAGGGGCAGCACGGTAGCCTTGTGGATAGCACAAATGCTTCACAGCTCCAGGGTCCCAGGTTCGATTCCAGCTTGGGTCACTGTCTGTGCGGAGTCTGCACATCCTCCCCGTGTGTGCGTGGGTTTCCTCCGGGTGCTCCGGATTCCTCCCACAGTCCAAAGATGTGCAAGTTAGGTGGATTGGCCATGATAAATTGCCCTTAGTGTTGGGTGGGGTTACTGTGTTATGGGGATAGGATGGAGGTGTTGACCTTGGGTATGGTGCTCTTTCCAAGAGCCGGTGTAGACTCGATGGGCCGAATGGCCTCCTTCTGCACTGTAAATTCTATGAAAGTTCTAGAGTGGGTACTACCCATATCGCCAATCGGCTTCCACAGAGATTAGGTGCTGGGATTTATGAAAATTGGTAAAATTAATTTTGGATTGAAATACTTAGATAGCTAAGCATTTAGTACCATGAGGAGGTCAAACCGTTGACGAGATCAAAATCTACACACTTGCAATTCTCCTTATGTTTAGGATTTAGGCAAACTCAGACTTGTCAATGGGCATGGATGAATTACATGTTTATGCTTCTTGTACAAGGAAATTGCGAGAGACAAGAATGGCCTTTGTATGTGAAAGTCCCATCCATTCCATCTGAATCATGAGTGTCTAGATAACGCCGCCTTGAGTACAGGCAGCTTTATCCGGACAAGCTGTCTTCAATCTTGCCTTCCTTGATCTCAGCAAAAATTGGACATTTGAGTGACACTGTTATATCTGGCTGCTATAGCTGTACAATATTAACTTTTGAAAACTTTCTGTCTCTCAGTCAGTGATGTGCTTTCTGATTTTACAGAGGTGGCTTTCTACACATTGAAGTGTTGGGTACTCTGAGACACAGACGAACCAACACGGTTGCGATTGGTACAACGCAGTTTTATTTCTTTTAACTATTTATATAACAAACTCTGGTACTCAGCACATGGTGACTGTCTGAGTGTCTGGCTTGGAGGTCCTTGCCCTGAGCCATCTCCTGCTGAACTGCCCAGGAAGTGTTGTTTTCCACTGTGTATGCTCTTGTCTGTGATTGGCTGTCGTGTTGTGTGTGTTGATTGGTCCGTTGATCTGTCCATCACTATGTATGTGTGTATGTGCTGTGATGTTCACATGAATATCATGACATCCCTCCTTTCTTACAAGATCATGTGCCTACGTGGTTATAAATAGAGATGTTCACTGAGTGCAGCTAAATGTGTGTGTGTGTAATATTTACAGCATGTACATGGGGCTTAATTCTATACAAGGGGCGATGTCGGGTGTGACATAATAACGAGGTTGTACCATAACAAAGAACGTGGAAATGTGGAACGATAAAACGAATGCCTGTAACGAGAAGAACATAGAGATGTTAAAATAGTGGTTGCATGAGATCTACGTATAAACAGTCTCATAAGTCCAGTCTAGTAGGTGGGCGACGAATTCGGGTTGACCGCCTCAAGGGTGGGTCTGGAACCATCGGCTGAGGTGCGGGCCTGGCCACGGGCGGCAACGGAAGGGGCATGGTAGCAGGCAGCCCCACAAAGTCGCTATTAGGAACCACAGGAGGACACGGTGCCAGTGTAAGGTCTCGTTGCGAGCGTGGAAGTAGGTGAAGAGCCCGGCGATTGCGCCTACGCACGGATCCATCAGGCATGAGAACCAGGAATGAGCGGGGAGCCACGCGTCAGAGAACTTCGGCAGGTGCTGACCAGCCACCTGCTGGTAGGTGAATGCGGACGTCGTCTCCAGGGGCCAGGGCGGGAAGATCAGTTGCCCGTGTGTCATATGACCTCTTCTGGCGACCACGCTGCAGTTGCATCCTGTGCAGTACCGGAGCATGGTCTACTGTGGGTGCCAGGATGGAAGGCACAGTGGTCCTGAGGGCGCGACCCATCAACAGCTAGGCTGGTGAGAGAACAGTGGCTAGTGGGGCCGAGCGATAGGCCAGCAGGATGAGGCAGAAGTCCGACCCGGCGCAGCAGCCTTGCAGAGGAGACGCTTGACAATGTGAACGCCCTTCTCCGCCTTTCCATTTGACTGGGGTGCAGAGGGCTGGACGTCACATGTGTGAAGCCATACGAGGCAGCAAACGATGACCAATCCTGGCGTTTCAGGAGGTTGCGCCGCTGAAACCTTTGGCAGGTGGGACAGTTGAGCACCATGTTGGCAATATCGTCACTGATGCCCGGCCAGTATACCGCCTCTCGGCCCTCCGTCTGCACTTCTCGACCCCCAAGTGGCCTTCGTGTAGTTGGTCGAGAATCAGCTTGTGCATGCTGTGCGGAATCACAATCCGGTCCAGCTTCAGAAGGGCACCATCAATGACGGCCAGGTCGTCTCGGACATTGTAGAACTGCGGGCACTGCCCTTTGAGCCACCCTCCCGTCATGTGGCGCATCACACGTTGTAGAAGGGGGTCGGCCGCAGTCTCTCGGCGAATACGGGCCAGACTGGAGTCGTCAGGTGGCAGATTCGCCAATGTGAAGGCCACCTGCGCCTTAACCTGACATACGAACCCCTCCGAATCTGGCGGCGTGCTCACTGCTCTGGATAGGGCATCCGCAACGATGAGGTCCTTCCCTGGAGTGTAGTCCAGTTGGAAGTCATACCTCCTGAGTTTAAGTCGAATGCGCTGGAGGCGAGAGGTCACCTCGTTCAGGTCCTTGTTTATGATGTTGACCAGGGGGCGGTGGTCAGTTTCGACAGTGAACCGGGGAAGACCAAATACATAATCATGGAACTTGTCTAAACTGGTTTGCGAGCCCATGCACTCCTTTTCGATCTGCGCGTAGCGCTACTCTGTGGGGGTCATGGCTCGCGATGCATAGGCAACTAGGGCACATAATGACGTGTGCCGTCTGGAGAGAGAGAGTGGACTCGTTGCACGAGGTGGAGAGCATGGCATGCCTGTGCGCCTAGCAGGGAGTCCTACGATGAGCCGACTATTTCGAACAAAAGTGTGGCCGTGTGTGTGTTGTGTGTCACCTGGAGCTGGCAGGATCCCATAGCCGGGATAATGTTCCCGTTGTAGTCGACCATGCTGCACCGCGACGGCCGGATTGGTGGTCTGACCTTCATAGACATAGACATAGAATTTACAGTGCAGAAGGAGGGCATTCGGCCCACCGAGTCTGCACCAGCTCTTGGAAAGAGCACCCTACTTCAGATCAACACCTCCACCCGATCCCCATAACCCAGTAACCCCACCCAACACTAAGGGCAATTTTGGACACTAAGGGCAATTTATCATGGCCAATCCACCTAACCTCCACATCTTTGGACTGTGGGAGGAAGCCGGAGCACCCGGAGGAAACCCACACACACACGGGGAGGATGTGCAGACTCCGCACAGACAGTGACCCAAGCCGGAATCGAACCTGGGACCCTGGAGCTGTGAAGCAATTGTGCTACCTACAATGCTACCGTGCTGCCCGAAATGGCGTAGAAGGCTGACCATGCTATGAGGTTGGCGGAGGCGCCAGTGTCCAGGCGGAAAGTGATCGGCGATCGGTTGACCGTCAGGGTGGCACACCATTCATCACCCGGATTGATTGTGTTGATTCGGTTCCCATCAATGACCGCAACCCGGAAGGCGTCTCCGTTATCTGTGTCATCAGTCTGGATGTCGTAATGTGGAGGCTGAATGGTCCGCACGTTTCTGCGAGGTTGTCGGAGATGTGGAAGATCGACAGGTTGAGCTGCTCGACAGTCAGCAGCGTAGTGGCCCACCCTGCCACAGCCTACATTGTCGGGTTTTTGCGGGACATTGACCTTTTAAATGTGCAGCTCCACAGTTGCCGCACGTCGTGACGTCATGGCGTCGTTGCGCCACTGCGCATGCGCAGTTCGGTCTTTCGTCGAGCGTGCCTGCGCATCACGTCCGTCAGTGTTGCCGTAGGTTTTGGCGCGCACAAGCACGGGAGGCCTCGAATAGCGTGCGAAACGGCCGCCCTCGTCCGGGCCGCGGGCCGGGATAAACTCGATCACCTGGATCCGTTCGGCCTCGTGGGGCACCTGGCTCGCCAATCCGGTCGCGTAGGACCCCCTCCGTGCCGATTCGGTCGCCTGAAATTGGGCATAGCGGCTAGTCGCGTTCTCATGCAGGACACAGGCTTCAACTGCAGATGCTAAGGTGAGACCTTTTATTTTTAAAAGCTGCTGGCAACCCCAAAAACGATCTGGTCCCGGATTATGGACTCTGAGGTGGTGTCGTAACCACAGGACTGAGTGAGTATGCGGAGATGCGTCAGGAATGACTGAAAGAGCTCATCCTTACCTTGCAGGCGCTGCTGGAAGACATACCTCTCAAAGCTCTCGTTGGCCTCAACGTTGAAGTGTTGGTCGAGCTTGAGGAGGAATGTGTCGTATTTAGATTTGTCCTCGCCTTCCGCGAACACCAGGGAGTTGTAGACATGGATGGTGTGCTGACCTGCGGTGGTGAGGAGGATGGCGACCTTTCTTTTGTCCTAAGCGCTCTGTTTTTCGTTGGCTTCCAAAAAGAGTTTGAAGCGCTGTTTGAACAGCGTCCAATTTACGCCAAGGTTCCCAGCGACTTGCAACGGCTGCAGTGTGTTGACGGTGTCCATGGCGCAGGATGGCAGATTTGTGGGTAGGTTTTAATTCACTTCTGGTACCATGAAGTGTTGGGTACTCTGAGACGCAGATGAACCAACACGGTTGCGATTGGTACAACGCAGTTTTATTTCTTTTAACTATTTATATAACAAACTCTGGTACTCAGCACATGGTGACTGTCTGAGTGTCTGGCTTGGAGGTCCTTGCCCTGAGCCATCTCCTGCTGAACTGCCCAGGAAGTGTTGTTTTCCACTGTGTATGCTCTTGTCTGTGATTGGCTCTCGTGTTGTGTGTGTTGATTGGTCCGTTGATCTGTCCATCACTATGTATGTGTGTATGTGCTGTGATGTTCACATGAATATCATGACATCCCTCCTTTCTTACAAGATCATGTGCCTACGTGGTTATAAATAGAGATGTTCACTGAGTGCAGCTAAATGTGTGTGTGTGTAATATTTACAGCATGTACATGGGGCTTAATTCTATACAAGGGGCGATGTCGGGTGTGACATAATAACGAGGTTGTACCATAACAAAGAACGTGGAAATGTGGAACGATAAAACGAATGCCTGTAACGAGAAGAACATAGAGATGTTAAAATAGTGGTTGCATGAGATCTACGTATAAACAGTCTCATAAGTCCAGTCTAGTAGGTGGGCGACGAATTCGGGTTGACCGCCTCAAGGGTGGGTCTGGAACCATCGGCTGAGGTGCGGGCCTGGCCACGGGCGGCAACGGAAGGGGCATGGTAGCAGGCAGCCCCACAAAGTCGCTATTAGGAACCACAGGAGGACACGGTGCCAGTGTAAGGTCTCGTTGCGAGCGTGGAAGTAGGTGAAGAGCCCGGCGATTGCGCCTACGCACGGATCCATCAGGCATGAGAACCAGGAATGAGCGGGGAGCCACGCGTCAGAGAACTTCGGCAGGTGCTGACCAGCCACCTGCTGGTAGGTGAATGCGGACGTCGTCTCCAGGGGCCAGGGCGGGAAGATCAGTTGCCCGTGTGTCATATGACCTCTTCTGGCGACCACGCTGCAGTTGCATCCTGTGCAGTACCGGAGCATGGTCTACTGTGGGTGCCAGGATGGAAGGCACAGTGGTCCTGAGGGCGCGACCCATCAACAGCTAGGCTGGTGAGAGAACAGTGGCTAGTGGGGCCGAGCGATAGGCCAGCAGGATGAGGCAGAAGTCCGACCCGGCGCAGCAGCCTTGCAGAGGAGACGCTTGACAATGTGAACGCCCTTCTCCGCCTTTCCATTTGACTGGGGTGCAGAGGGCTGGACGTCACATGTGTGAAGCCATACGAGGCAGCAAACGATGACCAATCCTGGCGTTTCAGGAGGTTGCGCCGCTGAAACCTTTGGCAGGTGGGACAGTTGAGCACCATGTTGGCAATATCGTCACTGATGCCCGGCCAGTATACCGCCTCTCGGCCCTCCGTCTGCACTTCTCGACCCCCAAGTGGCCTTCGTGTAGTTGGTCGAGAATCAGCTTGTGCATGCTGTGCGGAATCACAATCCGGTCCAGCTTCAGAAGGGCACCATCAATGACGGCCAGGTCGTCTCGGACATTGTAGAACTGCGGGCACTGCCCTTTGAGCCACCCTCCCGTCATGTGGCGCATCACACGTTGTAGAAGGGGGTCGGCCGCAGTCTCTCGGCGAATACGGGCCAGACTGGAGTCGTCAGGTGGCAGATTCGCCAATGTGAAGGCCACCTGCGTCTTAACCTGACATACGAACCCCTCCGAATCTGGCGGCGTGCTCACTGCTCTGGATAGGGCATCCGCAACGATGAGGTCCTTCCCTGGAGTGTAGTCCAGTTGGAAGTCATACCTCCTGAGTTTAAGTCGAATGCGCTGGAGGCGAGAGGTCACCTCGTTCAGGTCCTTGTTTATGATGTTGACCAGGGGGCGGTGGTCAGTTTCGACAGTGAACCGGGGAAGACCATATACATAATCATGGAACTTGTCTAAACTGGTTTGCGAGCCCATGCACTCCTTTTCGATCTGCGCGTAGCGCTACTCTGTGGGGGTCATGGCTCGCGATGCATAGGCAACTAGGGCACATAATGACGTGTGCCGTCTGGAGAGAGAGAGTGGACTCGTTGCACGAGGTGGAGAGCATGGCATGCCTGTGCGCCTAGCAGGGAGTCCTACGATGAGCCGACTATTTCGAACAAAAGTGTGGCCGTGTGTGTGTTGTGTGTCACCTGGAGCTGGCAGGATCCCATAGCCGGGATAATGTTCCCGTTGTAGTCGACCATGCTGCACCGCGACGGCCGGATTGGTGGTCTGACCTTCATAGACATAGACATAGAATTTACAGTGCAGAAGGAGGGCATTCGGCCCACCGAGTCTGCACCAGCTCTTGGAAAGAGCACCCTACTTCAGATCAACACCTCCACCCGATCCCCATAACCCAGTAACCCCACCCAACACTAAGGGCAATTTTGGACACTAAGGGCAATTTATCATGGCCAATCCACCTAACCTCCACATCTTTGGACTGTGGGAGGAAGCCGGAGCACCCGGAGGAAACCCACACACACACGGGGAGGATGTGCAGACTCCGCACAGACAGTGACCCAAGCCGGAATCGAACCTGGGACCCTGGAGCTGTGAAGCAATTGTGCTACCTACAATGCTACCGTGCTGCCCGAAATGGCGTAGAAGGCTGACCATGCTATGAGGTTGGCGGAGGCGCCAGTGTCCAGGCGGAAAGTGATCGGCGATCGGTTGACCGTCAGGGTGGCACACCATTCATCACCCGGATTGATTGTGTTGATTCGGTTCCCATCAATGACCGCAACCCGGAAGGCGTCTCCGTTATCTGTGTCATCAGTCTGGATGTCGTAATGTGGAGGCTGAATGGTCCGCACGTTTCTGCGAGGTTGTCGGAGATGTGGAAGATCGACAGGTTGAG